>NW_027361671.1:40717500-41917500 GCF_039654945.1 Dendrobates tinctorius | reverse complement strand
GCTTAGGGCTGATTTCATGCTGAAAGGTGAAATTCCTCTTCATCTTTAAGGGGTTATCCAGTCCACTCTGTGTGACTGGAGTCTTATTAGCCCCACAGCGCACGCACTGTACAATGCGGGAATTAGCCAGTTTCTGAGAGTTTGTATGAGTTATACATACTCCTGGCCAGGGCTCGTCTAGTGGGCATGGTCTCGCTCCATACACTTGTATTGAGCGTGGCCGCACCCCATCTAGTGATGTAGCCGGCCAGTGGGCGTAGCTGACTAGAGGGTGCTGCCTCATTCCATACAAGTGTATGGAAGTGAGATTGCGCATACTAGTCAGGGAGTACCCTCCAGTCTCGGCTCAGAAACTGGCGACATTGTGTGTGCTGGGGGGATTCATAAGTCTGCAGTCACACACAATTTTTCAGCAATGACCTGTTGATTTTCTTTTTGCAAAATTGACCTTTTGGAACTGTTTATAATTTTCTTCACTTTGTCTAAAGCCCCAGTTCCAGTTGCCAAAAATAGCCCCAATACATAATGCTGCATCCACCATGCTTCACTGTGTGTGGTGTTCTTTTGTGATTCCATTTGGAGCTATGCAGTGTTGGCTTAGCGCCAAATGTAGCTTTTCTAATTGGGGACAAATAGTTCAACCTTGGTCTCATGAGACCATAACACATGTTCCAGGGACCAAAGGAAAAAATGCTGGCACTACTTTGACTCCCAGTTAAAGGGAAAAATAGGATCAACCAAAATGTATCGATAATAGCAATGTTTTGTGGTGCTCCGCTTGATACTTGGATACTTGTAAATGATGAAAATTCAAAGGGAAGCAAGAGAAGCAGCATCCACCACTGGCAATTTCAGTAAAATGCACTTTATTTTGGTCACAGAGTTGCAGGCAGAGACATCAGAGAAATGAGCAACAGCTTTTCGCATGTGTGGATGCTTTTTCGTGAGCCGGATTTTTATATCACATTTTCCAAATACATCTGGAAGCTTTGATGTTAATTTTTGCAAAAGATAACTGCTTTTGGATGTTTCTCTTTGCAAAATGAGGCTTTTGTCTTGCCACTTTACCCCACAGGCCAGACATATGAAGGAGATGGCAGATGTTTGTCACTTGCAGTACACAACCAGTACTTGCCAAAAATTCCTGCAGCTTCTTTAATGTTGATCTAGGCCAGTGATGGCGAACCTTTTACAGACCAAGTGCCCACACTGCAACTCAAATCCCACTTATTTATCGCAAAGTGCAAGCGTGGCAATTTAACCTGAATACTGAGGTATTATTTTAGAAAAAACAACTCATACAAAAAAATGGGGAAAATAAGTATTTGATATACTGCAGATTTGACAAGTTTTCCCATCTGTGGTACTTCAACTGTGAAAGACAGAATCTTAAAAAAATCCAGAAAATCACACACTATGATTTTTTACTTAATTTGCATTTTATTGCATGAAATAAGTATTTGACACAATAGAAAAATTTAACTTAATATTTAGTATTGAAACCTTTGTTTGCAATTACAGAGGTCAGACATTTCCTGAAGTTCTTAACCAAGTTTTCACACACTGCAGTAGGGATTTTTGGCCATTCCTCCATACAGATCTTCTCCAGATCATTCGGTTTTCTGGACTGTCTTTATGCAGCATTGAGTATAAGCTCTCTCCAAAGATTTTCTATATGGCTCAGATCTGGAGACTGGCTAGGCCACTCCAGAACCTTGAAATGCTTCTTACGAAGCCACTCCTTAGTTGCCCTGTGTGTGTTTCCAGTCATTGTCATGCTGCAAGACCCAGCCATGACCCATCTTTAATGCTCTTACTGAAGGGAGGCGGTTGTTGGCCAAAATCTCGTGATACATGGCCCCATCCATCCTCCCTTCAATATGGTGCAGTCATCTAGTTCCCTTTGCAGAAAAGCACCCCAAAATATGATGTTTCCACCACCATGCTTCATGGTAGGAACTGTGTTCTTGGGGTTGTACTCATTTTCTTTTTCCTCCCTACACGAAGACTGTAGTTGAAAGCAAAAAGTTCTATTTTGGTTTCATTTGACCACATGACCTTTTCCTATGCCTCCTCTGAATCATCCATATGGTCATTGGCCAACTTCAAAGGGGCCTGGACACATGCTGGCATGAGAAGGGGGACCTTGCGTGCCCTGCAGAATTTTTGTCCATGATGATGTATTGTTTCAAATGGTAATGTTTGAGACTGGGGTCCCATCTTTATTCAGGTCATTGACCAGTGTCTCCCATGTAGTTCTGGGCTTCCTGACCTTTCTCAGAATTATCCGTACCTCATGAGGTGAGATTTTGCATAGAGCCCCAAACCAAGGAAGATTGACAGTAATCTTGTGCTTCTTTTATTTTCTAATAATTGTGCCAACAGTTGTCTTCTCACCAAGTTACTTGCCTATTGTCTTATAGCCCATTCCAGCCTTGTGCAGGTCTACAATTTTGTTCCTTGTGTTCTTAGACAGTTCTTTGGACCTGGCCATGGTAGATAGGTTGGAGTGTGATTGATTGAGTGGATATGTGTCTTTTATAGCGGTAACAAGTTCAAGCAGGTGAAAATAATACACGTAATGAGTGCAGAGTAAGATGGCTTCTTAAAGAAAAACTAACAGGTGTGTGACAGCCAGAATTCTTGCTGGTTTGTAGGTGATCAAATACTTATTTCATGAAATAAAATGCAATTTAAAAATCACACAATGTGATTTCCTGGTTTTTATTTTTAGATTCTGTTTCTCACAGTTGATGTGTACCTGCGAAAAAAAATTACTGACCTCTTCATTCTTTGTAGGTGTGAACAAGTCAGCAGTGTATCAAATACTTATTTTCCCCCACTGTATATGCCCCCCATCCTTGTATATGCTCCCCCATTCTAGTACGCGCCCCTTCCTGGTATAAGTTCCCTCATCCTTATATAAACTTCCCCAATCCATGTATATGCCCTATCCTAGTATTTGTTCCCCCATCCTTGTATATGTCCCCCATCCTGGTATATGTTCCCCCATTCTTGTAAATGCCCCCCCCATCCTGGTGTATGCCCTTTATCCTGGTATGTATGCTCCCCAATTCTTGCAAATGCACCCCATCCTGGTATATGTCCTTCATCCTGGTATATGTTCCCCATCCTTTCGGTGCCGCTGTTCAATGCATAGGAAAATGAAAACAAAAACACAATAAACACTGCTACTCACCTTCCTTCCTCTCCTCCACTGCGTCATCTTCTGAAACTTGTAGGTGAATTCAGCAGCGTCTAAGCCACGGAATAATGATGATAATTTAATTTTTATAGCGCCAAAATATTCAGCAGCACTTAGCATTTTAGAGGAGACTTGTACAGGCAATAAAAGACATTGCAGAATAACAATCACATAAATCAAAAGATACCAAGGGGAGTGAGGGCCCTGCTCGCAAGCTTTCTATCTGAGGATATAGGAGGGACAGGAAAGGCAGATGGTAAAAATTGCTTTCATTTTACGGTCCAGCCATCAATGTAATAGTTAGTGTCCATCTAATGCTGCATGAATTGATAATAGATTAATATGTTGAAGCGGTAGACCAGTCTGAAGAAATGCGTTTTAGGGCACACTTAAAACTATGGGTATTGAGGATCAATCGAATTGTCCTGGGTAGTGCATTCCAAAGAATTGGTGCAGCAGGCGAGAAGTCTTGGAGACGGGAGTGGGAGGTTCGGATTATTGAGGATGTTAATCTTAGGTCATTAGCAGAACGGAGGACACTGGAAGGGGTGGTAGACTGAGACAAGGGAAGAGATCCAGGGTGGTGCTAAACCATGGAGCACTTTGTGGGTGAGAGTGATGAGTTTATATTGAACTCTGGAGTGGATGGATAACCAGTGCAATGACTTGCACAGAATAGAGTAATCAGTGTAATGGTTGGTGAGGAATACGATCCTGGCAGCAGCATTCAAGACAGATTGGAGAGGGGAGAGTTTATTAAGAAGGAGGTGCATGATGTCATGCTCCCAGTCGCATGTACACTGATGTCAGCTGCTGGCCTCTGATTTGCCAGCAAGGTGTTCTATTGGGCAAGGTCCAGGCAAGTTAGTGCGCTGCAGTACACTTCAGCTAGATTTGCGTACGTCCTTAGACGCACATCTAGCTGTAGTAGGGGCTGGCATCGCCGAGCTCCTCAGCCGTCGGACCTGGTCCACCGATGGGGAACAGCGATGGCGCACATGCCCACAGGGAGGGCTCTGCGTGCCCCCTCTGGCACACGTCATAGGGTTGCCTTCACTGCTCTAGGCTATTTGTCAGCCTCCTTTACCAGTTTTCTTTCTGTATTTTCATCCATTTTTGAGGGACGTCCAGTTCTATGTAATGTCATTCTTGTTCAAAATTTAAACCACTTGTTGATGGCCATCTTCAAAGAGTCCAATGGTATATCTAATGCTTTGAGAAAAGTTTTGTACTCATCTTCTGACTGATAACTTTCAACAGTGATATCACTTTACTGTGTTGTAAGCTATTTAGAGGCCTTGCATTTTGCTGTGAAATGCAGCTAAGAAAATGTTGTGAAAATCCAATTAGAACAGCTATACTTTACATGTGATTGGCTTATTTTTAACACAACCACATCCCCAATTATAAGAGGGTTTTGATTTTTTATGAGCAAGAGACAAAATGTGTGGACAAAATCTGCTCACCTGTATGGATGTGATCAATTTCTCAGCTTCCAAAGCCTCGCTCGGATCTTTAGCCAGAGCAGCTGCAGCGCATACAATTAAAAATGGGTTTGATCCAGCGAGGAAAGGGCTTGAGACCTTGAGTGCAAAACTTTAATTTATTAAGCCATTGCTAGAAAAAAAAAAACCTCGAAAACATTGACAGTAGTGCATCTCAAAAGTTACTAGTAGATCTAGTGCATCTCAAAAGTTACTAGTAGATCCTATTAGTAGCTATTGAGATGCACTGTTGTCATTATTTTTAAGGTATTTTTAACAATAGCTTAATGAATGCTAAGTTTTAAACTCAAGATTTCAAGCCCTTTCCTTGCTGGATCAAAACCCTTTTCAATTGATTTTTTTTATGTTCCACCTCAAAATGATTTTAGTTTGCTTCTCAGTGGATTTGTATAGATTATGGGTGATATTTAAGGTGGAAAAGGTCCTGAAATGATTCTAGGGTTTTTTTTATATCCTCTGTAGATTTATTTTCTTGATGATTGCTATTATTTCTGCAAAGATTTCATTTTTAAGTAGTCAACTTTATTTCATACTATGGTATAAATTTTATCTTCTATGTCACATCTAAGCTCATCCATCAGTATTAGGAATGGGATCGCTCATTGTTTGCATTTCATTCCTTATTAATGACATTCCTTAATGCCACCTGATTGCCATAACAAACTTCAAAGAGACATATTGCATTTTATTAACTGCCGGCAAAACATTGTTTAATGAGGACTCGCTGTCCGATTGACCTTTTGTAACAGCAGCAATGTCGCAGTTATCAGAATCAATATGTCCATCAAATCCGTTTGACATTCATGACATTGACGTACTACCACCATGAGTCTATCCACCATTTTGCTTTTTTTATTAGTAAATGCTTTTCATTATATGCTTAAGAGCAGATTGGTTGGTGTTGATCACTATTTGCCTCATAATGATTGTTGGTACCTAACGGTGCTATATAAGTAAGATGAATGAATAAGGTAAAGAGAAATTAAAGAGTGCCTTTCACCAATCTGAGGCCACCCCAGATTAGTGGCTTTTCTAAATATCAGCTATTTGCAAAAGTGGTCAAAAGTAACCAACCCTAATGTCCACAAAAGGGCTTTTCTTTTCTTTATAGCAAAAGTCAGGGTCTTAAATGAGATTTGTGGTCCCTCTTGCAGAGAAAACGTGAGATCCTGATCTATGGAATAATCTTTTAGCATGTTAAATTTCAACATACCTGTTCCTTTTTTTACCATGGAAGATAGACCACTGCTGAAAGTGTTTACGTGGCTTTTTCTCCATGCACAAACATGTATGTTGATGAAGGATTTGGTAGAGATGGCTATTAACTGAGCTGCATGAATTTTTGACCAACAATCATCTGAGTTTTGCTACTTTTTCTCCCTTATAAAGGCATTTACCTGGGAGGATATTCTTTATATTAAGACCATCAATTTCCCAACCTCATTTACCACAATGTTCAAATTTAGCCTGTCCAGTGACATTTTGAGCTCTTACTCGTAAGTAGACCCATAGAAGTCTGGGTTCTGGTACCCGACTCAAAGTTTATTCCAAAGTTTGGTTCGGGTCCCAGAACTGTACCTAAACTTGACCCCAAACCCCACTGAAAACAATGGGGCCCCAAACTTTTAGACTAGAAAATTCTCTCTCTCTCACTTTTGCCTAAACTCCGAACTTTGCAACAGACTTCCGGGAGAAGTCCATGTTCGGTGTTTAGTATTGGACACTAACTGTCCATTACAAACCCTGAACTTTTAAGTTCAGTTTCGCTCATCTCTACTCATAAGCACATGTTTGCACAATGGATTTCCTTGACTTGTTTGTTCAATATTAAAATTGCATTTGTCAATTTATTTCTGTGTTCTGCAGGATGTGTTGTAGACCATTAGTGCTAGAAAAATTTAAAAAATTCCTTAAGTAAACATTAAGCAAAATATAAAGATTGAGTGTGATTCATGCATCAGAATGAGGTTTATGTTTGCAGTTTTTGCATGAATTTCTGCAGCCGATGGGAAAGTGTTAAGCATTTTGCAACAAATGTGCCACATGTGAACATACATAGTTATTATGTTTTTGTGTGTTTAATATATTTAATTCTGTTTTATTTTCAGAAAAATTGTCATTTTTATTGAGGTTTAGATTCTGCTAATATTAAGACTCTGTTCATGTCTGTGTCTAAGCCTTAAGTCTCAAGTTCTGTCATATTTGACAACAAAATTGGCGCAGGATGCATAATTTTTTTTATTAAAATAGCACACACCGTGGCTCAACCAATTATAAATCAAGCATTGTAAGGTTCCATTTGTATTTGGCGCTTGAAGTACATGACACATTATTTTTTTGTGAAGGCGTGGAATATCAGAAATTGCAACACAGATGTGAACTCAGCTAAAGTGCAATGTGCTGACGAACAATTAAGTGTTTACTTTTTGATTTGCTTTAATAGGGTTGTTCACTACTCATGCAACTCCTTCTTAAATATGGAGTGCTTCAAAAAGGATAGAGCAAAATTATGGCTTTGGTATTTATAACCAGGAGAGCATGACACAAATATATTCTTTGGACAGACGCAATATTTATCCAAGTTTTGTCTATACACTACATATGTTCCATATAATTTATATTGGTGACACAGTAAAAGTCTAAAGGTACTGTTACACTTAGCGATGCACCAGCGATCCCAACTAGCGATATGACGCGGTCAGGATCGCTGGTGCATCGCTATGTGGTCGCTAGTGAGCTGCCACACAGGCAGATCTCACCAGCGATATAGCAGGGGTTGGGGGTCGCTACTTACCTGTCAGACGAGGCGATCCTGACATCCTCCCGCCAGCGTCCACACGTCGCTCGTCGGCGCCACAGGAAGCCCAGCAGGAAACTGACAATGAGAAACGGTCCAGGACGTTCTCGCGCAATCAGCGATAATCATCGGGTAGCCGGTTGGAGGTAAGTATCAGACATAGCAATATCGCTGCTACGTCACAAAAAACAGTGATGTTACAGCGCTATTACTAGCGTTATCGCTTAGTGTGACAGGCCCTTAAGCAGTAGTCCAGTTCTGTCCAAATATATGCCAGTTTATCCTTGGATATGGACTCCAATGTTTCAGTTATGTTTTGTCTCGGTTCGTTCACATTTTTTGGTTAGGGAAAGGCTGCAGATACACTAAGAACTCAGTGTAGCCAAACAGAGTTTGCAAGGTGTTAGATCTGGCAATTGTGGAGGCCAGCGTAACATCATTGAAAAATTTTTTTGGCATGGCTGATCCAAAGTACCGGTAGAGTTTCATTCAGATATTGAGCTACATCCAAGGGGAAATGTGGAGGTACACCATCCTGCTAATAGACTATGTTTGACAGATCGACCACTATCCATGGCAGAAGCAGTTCCTTTCAGTGGCTAGTGACGGTATATTCCGCAAAAAAGAAGAGGCCGTAAATCTTTGCATCTGCACATTGTGCAGCTAACAATTTACTCTTGGTGAGTCCCTCATGTGCTTATCAAGAGCACACGGTTTTTCTGAGCTCCAAAATTGACCTTCCCACTGTGATGAAAGGTAGCTTCATCAATGAACACCAGCATCTCAGCAAATTCATCCTCTTCCAATCAACCCTGTAAGTCAATGATGTTTCAGTTTGTCATCAAGTTTCAGCTCCTGACTTTTTAGTAAGATATGTCATACCTGTTAGTGACATCTCTAGTTACATACTAGTCAGCCTGGTTGGCTTTCTAGCACTTTGCTTGTACACAGCTCGAATCCTGTTCCTTGCTCTCCTGAATTTTTTGGATGACCCGGACTTTTCACTTGACACAAACACCCAGTGGTTTTGTATTTCTTCACCCTATGGAAATTGTAATTTCTATGAAGAGCACATTTACCAAATTTAATCTGAAAGTCTCTCTGTACTGTCTCAACAGAACCTGTTTTTAATAATTTCAACCCGCTAAAAGATTTTTCATGCTTCAGTGCCACCATCTCATGTCACACTATGTAAGCACATTTTAAATTTTTCTCTTGAAAAATGAAAGCTATGCCACAATTGGTTGTTATGCATAACTAAGCAAGCTTTGGTTTGATTTTCACTGGCCAATTATGGTACTTTAACTACAGGCCTTTACTTTAGCAAATTTGTTTTTGAATCACTTCTTATGGTATTTCCAATTTCCAGCGATATCAGTATCGGTTTTCCTAGTTTTTGCTTGACTTTGTTATGGCACGTGAGCTCTATAGCCTATCAGAATAACAAAAAATAGTTGAATAAATAATGGTATATACACAAAACAACATAAAAAAAAACGCACGCTGGTATCAATGCATCACTGAACTGCAACCCCAAGTATTCTTCCATTGTGGAGTATCAGGAAAACCTTCCAATGAACCATATGTATGGGGAAATGCATGGAGGACTATGGAGTGGTAGCTATAAAAGATTTACATATTTGTTTGGGAGTGATGACCCCACAGATGCTCGAGAGACTTTTCTTTGTTGATACTACCGGGCAATTAAAGCAGTTACTTAAAATAAGGTTATCTAATTCTTTTAACACCTATATGACATGTTTAATGGGATGATTGAGGGGAACTGTATCCACATATGAGGTCTGTCTTTTAATTTTTTTGACTAGTAGGGTACCCTTGGGCCTCCCAGGGATAGTCATTGGTGAGCTGGGGTCCCTGTCTTGCTTGT
Source organism: Dendrobates tinctorius (assembly GCF_039654945.1). NCBI lineage: Eukaryota > Metazoa > Chordata > Amphibia > Anura > Dendrobatidae > Dendrobates > Dendrobates tinctorius. The sequence continues at coordinate 41,908,105 of NW_027361671.1, read as the reverse complement.
TCTCGTTAGGATGCCAACTTCCGCGGCTAGGTAGGGCATTTTGTAGGGTGTATATTGCATATCACATCATATTATGTTCTTGAGTTGTGCTGGTCTCCTGGTGGGCCCTCATTTCCTTAGTTACGTATATCTCATAGGATACTAATATTTGTGACCTGTGTACCAGTTACTTTTGGTGTAATAAGTGAAATATTTATTTGTGGCGTACTTTTAATCAAGATCAATAAAGTATATATCGTTTTAATATGGGTTTTTTTTCGTATTACTCTTTAGCCAATCAGTAGCTGCTTGGGGGAAACATTTCTCACACTTCCTTCTGATGTCTGAGCTTTGTCCCTAGGAAGTATGAGAACTACAGCACATTAGTGACTTCATCCCGTAAAATAATAATGTCACGAGAATCTGAGAGACCCAAAACAGACATCGCAGGAGGGGCACTAGTATGAGAGGTGAGTACCACATCTATTTTTATTTTACTCCAGGAAATTTAATATTTAAGAAAGGATTGTCAATGTAGTGGACATCCTGTTTAATTATACTTACATTAGTGGCAAATGTCACGTATGTTTATTATTTGATATCTGTTCGCCAGGCCTATAAACATCATTGTCATCTAATCTAGATCTTGAATTATTACTAATTAACTGCAAAGGAAAAATGAGTTTTCCTTAAATGAGACCGCAAATAATCTCATTTATTTTTCAGTATTTACAATTTGCTGTTGTGTTCAGTATTCTGTTTGTGAGGAGCCTTCCTGTCAAGCTTTCCGCAGCGCTATACATTATACACCTGAGCATATTATGGAAATTCAAATGAATACTGATCTTCTCCTTGAAATCAACAATTTGTTCTCCTCTTTGCCCTTAGCTTGCGACCCTGAGAAATAAGCAGCTTTTTCTTCGGCCTTTTTTTCTTCTGTCGCTTAATATGCTCCAGCAAAGCCATATTACGTTTTGTTGTCTGAAGGAATATAATGTTTTCATCATAATAAAATGATTTCGAACCTCAGATATATTTCAGGAGCCGTGAATCTGCTGCTTTTGTCTGAAATATTCTACTTTGTAGAAAAAGCAGTGAAAAGCTAGTGGGACCTTGACAACCGTTGCAAAAAGCCTTGAAAAATTCTAATTGAATTTTCAATTGTTTATTTTGAATTATTAATATGTTAGTATTAACCATATTTTTTATTAAATTATTATTTCTATCATTATTAGTAATTATATTTTTATGAACAACATGATTATATCAATAATACAATTTTATCTATAACTTACAATATTAGATTAACATACAATATAAAGTTCTGGACTCTTGTCCTCTATAAACAATTTTTGTTCGTTAATACAATCGTTTCTTATGTGATCACCTTTTATTTAGTTTAGATCAGATTATTTTACTATAGTGCTATAAGTTACTGTAACTTTTTTGTATGCTATAATTAATCTTTGTAAGATACCTTGAAGGCCATTTTGTACAGCTGGGAATGTTTAGGTGGCATTAAGTAGAACTGATCTGCGATAGAGGCGATGACGCCAACTACTTTAATAGACCTGAGGTCTATAAAGCCAGAGGGTCTTTCACCATGGCATCCTGATGTCCCAAACTGCAGAAAGCGATAACAGCAGGAGAAGAAGCAGCGTCCAATCCTGGATCCAGGATGTGAGTTACATATGTTTTTACATTTTCAGGTATTGGTGTACTACATTGACACCAGGGGCAGACAGACAGAACGGGGCCCCTGTCCAAGAACATAATATATTCCCTTTGCTAGCTCATTACAATGCACAATTCCACCGGTTTTGGAAGTGGGTTTGGGTCTAGAGTTGAGCGAGTGATGAATATCATCCGCTCAATGCCGACGTTTATTTCCCATTGACTTGCATTGGGGTCGGGTTTCGGACGAAACGCCAACTTTTTTTGCCCTAGTTGGACCAGTTTCATCTGAAACAAATTTTGTTTCATGAAACCCGATCCGACCAAAGTCGCTCAACTCTGTTTGGGTACCCTTATCTCTTGGGCTTTTCTGTGACTGCACAGGTTGCACTGCTCTGGTTAATACCCTTAAATTGTTTAATGTATCTTGTAGTAGAAAGTGACTTTTATGTAAAAGTTCAGCTGGTGTCACTGCAGGTGTGCCCCTTTTTTTCTTGCTAACTGGACAGCCTTCTCTAAACTTAATTTCTTGATGTCTAAATTGTTGATGGAAGACGTGACTCATTATTCTTGAAAGTATCACTTTAAATATTGGGATTAATTAAGGAAAGGAAGGAGTACTAGGAGAGGGACAACATTACCCAAATGTGAATTTCCATTAGCTGATTGTAATGTTTAAAGGGAATCTGTCACTATGATAAACCCTTTTAAGCTGTCTATATGGGTGTGCAGGCCATAGAAAGTTGAATAAAATAATACGTTGAAATCTGCGATCCGTTGTCTTATTCCGGAGAAATCCATATTTTCCTTAATATGTAAATAAACTGTTAAGATCTATGGGACGGACATAGATCACCCTAGGAAACTGCCTACAGAGCTTATATTAAATGAAAGGAAGCATTATCAGTGTGAGACATGTATATCAGGAGAACAGACTGTCAGTCATTACATGTCTCATACTGGTAACACCCCCTTTCATTTAATATAAGATCGAGAGGCAGATTCTCAGGGGAATCTATGTCAGGCCAAAGGATCATTTGCAAATGAAGAAAAACACAGATTTCTATAGAATATAACATCGAATCACAGATATCAAGGTATCATTTTATTAAGCTTTCTATGACAATGTATACGGCTAAGGCGGGTTGATCCTACTGACAGATTCCTGCTAGTAAACATACTACAGTACAAAATGCAAATTAAGAAGCCAACTTTGTCTTGGTTTATTTGATGGAGGGTGACTTTGTAGTTCTACACATTTCTTATTCCAGTAAATTTATGTTAAAAGTTGAGAAAAATGAATTACATAGTTCTCCAAATAACCTCTTCCCTTTGTCTTTCTAATTTTACTACAATTATAGAAAATTTATTTTATTGATAAAAAAGGACTTCTTGCTTTATTACTCTTTCCTGAGTCTGGGAACATAAACAGTCTAATACAAAACTGAAAGGTTAAGGATATAAAATTGTAAAATGATATTGTGGTTAATTTCCCTAGACTTACCCTTGAGAATTCAGCTCAACTTTTATGGTTCCTGGACACTGAAATATTATTCTAATGCAAATTAATCATTATTATAATCTAGATCTCCAACATGTAATCCTTTCTTCATTAATATTACTGTTGTATTTTTATCGATTAGTAAGATACTGGAGAGGTACAAGTGCAACTTATTAAACATACCACCTATTATTCGTTTCCTTAACGGCCCATAAAGGTTGGGTTGTTTTAACTCTTGAAGTATGTTTCTGTTACAGATAAAATTAGCAATAGATGGCCACCTTGACTTTTGCACAACTGGCTTTAGTCCAGTGGTATAATGAAAGATTGCCAAGATTAATTAAAAATAAATGTGATATGCATCCATTAGGTTAGGCACTTTGGCGTCTGCAGAATGAATAAGTGTAAGTTTCTGTGCTATAAGTGGTAAAGTTTCCAGCTTTCAGTAAATTTACTGACTCAACTTATAAAATAGTGGCAATCTTGAGTGTAACAACTCGTGGACATGGGTGTGTAATGACTCCATGAATCATGTGTTTATTGCCAAGGACTCGATTGGATTCTTGCAGATCGGACTTTGGGAAAGGCTTCCCTGATCTTCATCCTGTGTTTGACATTAAGGCACCAATTCATTAAAACTGTGGGTTTTGTAAGCCAGTCTAAATTATGGGTGTGCAGAAATAAAAGGCTACTGATGCGTTCAGAGGCGAATGCCACTTAATGACTTAGACGCATATCATCCGAGATGTAATACTGCAGTCATAAACTGGTGCAACATTTCCGGAGTAAGAAATGCCACCACTTATAATTTGTCTGACATTGCCATACCCAAGCTCCACACATTCAGCGTAGTTGTCCAAAGCCGGCGTGAGGATGCTAAAAATGTTAACTTTTTTTGTTCAGCTTCGTGTAACAGAAAAAAATCAGCGACATTTAAAGTTTTGTTTTTTTTTAAATTTCTGGCATAAACATCATGATTAATGCACAAATTTCTTATATAACGGTGTGCATGATGATGTGCATTGAGCTCTATGTATACTCACCGCTTAGTTGCATGTGTTAACTAATTTTAAGTAGCTAAAAATGATATTTTCAACATAAAACAGTCAAACGGAACACAAAGTAAAAACAATCAACGTGAACACAAACTAAAACCAAAGTGAAATTTTGCTCAGTACATTTAGTAGGACAAGTAAGATAATGAGCCATGTTTAGTTTTTAACTGATGAGATTATTGGATTTAGCTAAACATTTCCTATTTTAATTACAAAAGTTAGAAATTGGAGTGAGGAAGATGCTTCACGCTGATCAGGACCAGCTCTGAACTGTTCATTATTTCACTGTTTAAAGACATTGATTGCACCCCCGTCAATACAAGCATTAGGTATCTGCTTTATTTTCTTTTTTATAAAGCTGCTTCCTTTTAAAAGCAAATTCGAAAGTTATAAAACTAGGACTTGTTTTGGTAATTCTTCAAAATTGGAGATGATCCAAAAGTGTCCATTTTACAGCTAGATTCTTTGCGACGAACCACAGCAGGTGGCGAAATGAAATACAAATGTGCTGTTGCTCATGTGAAAGAAAATGTAATGGCTTATTTGTCATTTGTTCATGTAAAGCAACATCCCATTTGTATTTTCTTTCTTCACGTTAATACCATGCAAATTATAAATGTAAACAACAGCTTTTTCGTATCGTCGATTGCAAAACCGAGGGGCATGGGATGGGAACGCATCTTCCGCTGGGAACAAAGTGTGGAAGGAAAGCAATTATTTGTCGTTGATCGACATTGGCGGCTCATATCAAAGTGCAAATGGAAAGAGAATATGTAAAAGCAAATGATTAGTCACTTTGGTATTTTTCATAGTCTTTCTAAACAATTTAGTTTACTTAGCGGTCATAGCCACTTTACTTCAAGGGGATTTTTCGATAGAACAAGTTCCAGGCAGGAATTGTACTTAAGGTGAATTTACAAATGCAAAATTGGCACTACTGTCTACATTCTGTGTAGAAATAATTGAATAGAAATATCTTTTTAGATACCGTTAAGTATAGCAATCTGTTATGCACATTCATGTGTGTATACTGTGGAGGTTCACGTTCTCATATAGCACTACAGTTCACACTGGCATCCGATCCAATTCTTGTGTCAAGACAATGTGAGGTTTATTGAACTCCGTTAACTTGCACAGCTTTTTAAATGAAAACAGACTTTTTCCAGCACACACATACTAACAAAAATCGCACTCCTTTTTCAGTGTAGACATAGCAATACCAGGGTCTCACTAAGACAGCAGTTCAGGTCCTGCTTTAGGCTGTGTGGGGCACATTCATTGGTGTCTCAAATCCGGCCAAGGTAGTCCCAGTTCGGACACACAAAGTGGCCTATGCAGTCTCTTCTCGGAGAGATTCTGGCTTAGGCTACTTTCACACATCAGGTTTTCGGCGTCAGGCGCGATCCGGCGTCGTGCCGGAATGCCGGATCTGGCAAATGTTTTGTAAAACCTGATGTGCCGGATCCGGTTTTCTGCCGGATCCGTCTTGTTCTTGACAGACAAAACCGGATCCGTCTCATCCGGTTCATCCGTTTTTCTATCCGTTTTTCGACGGATTACGCCGGATCTGGTTTTTAAAATTGACCCTTGTGGCCTTCCGAACGGGATTGGCTACTGGAAAACTATATATAGCATGTTCCTACAGCCCTTCTTTGACAGGTTGTAGAGGAGAAAGTGCAGGTTGGAGAGAAGAGCAAGTTACTGGCGAAGATGGATGTTGTCATTGGAAATATTACCACTAGAAGTTCTGTGACGGTTTCAGTAATGAGGGACAATTTTGCACTATACTTTATGTCACCTCAAGGCAGAGTACACTGGCAGGATGACAGAGTGTGAAAGATTTGTGCCCTAACCAAACTTGTGTACCTTCTGGACCAACAGTATATACCTTTGCCAACCAAAGTTGGCTATCTTGTCATGGTCTTACTATTTTTAGCTTTAGGCCACAGGTGTGTACCTGGTTGTGTTTTATGCAAAGTATTTCACCTTTTAACAAAAGTTGTGTACATTGTTAGGAAATCACCAACAATAAACACAACTTTTCAGGTGAAATACTTTGCTTCAAACACAACCAGGAACACAACTGTGGCAAAAAGCTAAAATTTACCCACAGTTATATACCTGGTTTTGAATACCTTTTTACCTTTTAAATACCCTGTATTTAACCTTTTTTTTAAACATATTTCGCCGCAGAAAGAAATGACAGACAACCAGTGTAAACAATAATTTAACTTTTATTTAAAATATTTTTTTTTGTGTAAACTGTTTTTAAAGTTAAAAAAACTTTTTTAATAAAGGTTTGAAACCAACCAAATGGGCATTTTTATTACAAAAAAACATTATAACTCGGTGTCGTGTGGGGTGGAAATACTGCTGGAGGGGCTGCGGGACACTTCGACAATGGGAGTGTGGAGAGAGGACTGGGATCGTGGTGGGGAAGGAACAGTTAGAGGTGATGGTGTGGAAAAAGCTACAGAATGGGTGGACATGTGGGAGGCAGAAGAGGTGGTGGGCAGGGACTGTAGGAGCAGATGATGTTGATGGAAAGTTGTATGGGGAAGGAGTTTGGTACGGGGAAGGAGTTTGGTACGGGGAAGGAGTTTGGTACGGGGCAGGTTGCTGGAAGTGGGGAGATGTCTGGTACTGGGGAGGTTGCTGGTACTGGGAAGGTTGCTGGTACTGGTGAGGTTGCTGGTATGTAATAGGAGGGGGAGGATGGAAAGTGGCTGGAGGGGGTGCAGATGTAATAGGAGGGGGAGGATGGAAAGTGGCTGGAGGGGGTGCAGATGTAATAGGAGGGGGAGGATGGAAAGTGGCTGGAGGGGGTGCAGGTGGAGGAACTACAGTGGTGGGAGGTGGAGGTTGGGAGGTAACCTGCTGTAGAGCACCGTGGCACGAATGCATTACATGCATCTGCTGGGTAGGAGATAGTGTTGCCATGCGCTCCACAACAGACCTGAAAAAGGTGTGGTTTGGCGAAGATCTTGCTTCTGAATGCATGGTTTGCAGAAGTGTCTTCACCTCCAGAATGCTGGAGTTGATCTGCTGAAAGCCTGCGGAGATTTGCTCTGACAAGACTTTTAGACAGTTCTGGAAAGATGCATTCAGATGCAAGAACTGTGGCGCATAACTCTTTTCCTGACCCCTCTGCCGCTGCCGCCCAGTACCCGCAGGTGTACTAGAGGTGGCAGGGGCAGAAGGGTGGGGTAAAGGGAAAGCGATCTCCTCACCAGCAGCTTCATGTAATGTAGGCGGCCACGATGCTCCTGTGCTGGTGGATGGGACAGATGGGTCGAATGTGTGGGAAGGTGCAGATGTACCGGGGCGGTCGAAGTGTCCCTCGGTGCCGGTCTCCTCAGGGATCGCCTCAGAAGGGTCCAATCGTGCAGGCTCCCGAGTGCTGCTCACCGTGCTGTGGAATAAAGAGAAAAAAAACAATTAAAATACTGACATGGTATGGCCCTGGCTGAAAAAAAAAAGTTACATCTAACATTTTTTTTCACATGTGGTGTGTAATATTTACCTTCTAGTGACCATTGTTTCCCGGAGGAACGACAGGGCTTGTGCGTACTTGTACTTGCTCCTGCGTCCTCCAGATCCACTCGGGGCCCGCATCTCTTGAACTCCTTCTTGAAACGATCCCTCACAGACCGCCACCGATTCACAATTCTGTTCCCTGAAACAAGAAAGGAGTGGTTAGTATACAACATCAGTGTTTCACAAACTCCAGTCCTCATGGTCCCCAGGGGTCATGTTTTCAGGATTTCCATAGTAAATAGAAATTCTGAACACATGATCCGTGGGGACCACGAGGACTGGAGTTCGGGAAACACTGGTTTACATCAAGCAACCGGTACTGTATATACTTACGCTCTTTAATCTGGGCCCGAACATCGAGGTCCTCCCAGCGGCCCACAAGGAGCGAACAGATTTCCTCCCAGAGTCGTCGGGTAACGATAAGGTCAGCGTGGCGGCGGTCAGCCATATTCCAGAGCGGCTCCCTTTCTCTGACGAGATCGATGAGGTGGTCCACATCGAGTCCTCCATCCTCACCGTCAGAGTCGGGAGCACGCTGTGAAGGCTGTTAAAGAAAAAGACAAAAATAACATAATTAGCCTCCACAAAAGAAATGAAATAAAAAGTGCAAAAAAACAAAGCAAAAATATTTATACTTACACGCTGGTGACCGCCGCGTTGCTGTCGCCGACGACCCTGGGAGGCACTGCGAGGACCTCTTGGCCGAGCACCAGATTGGGAAGACTAGAGAAGAAAACAAAAAATGTTATGTCTTTGGATGTAGGCATTTGTTTGCTGTGTGTGGTCTGCAGAACATTGTTTTCTATGTGTTGTGTGTAGTGTGATGTTGTGTTTCTGCGTTTGATGCAAAAAACTTACCAATTGTGAGCCCACTCCAGGTGTCTGTCCACCCCTTCTTTCTTCTTCTGGGAGCTCCTCTTCATCTTGTGAATCCTGTTTTGAAATAAAAGGCAATGAATAGACATATATTACAGAGATGATGGATTTTGGAAATAAAAACTTACCGTCAAACGCTGACGATGCGAGGGAGGGCTCCCAGAAGATGATGTGCTGTCTTCCTGGTGGCCACACTCCATGCCTGTGGGTGGTGTTCCAGCTGCTGCCATTGCTGCTGCTGCTGCTGCATCTATTGGGCGGCTGTTGAATAAAGAGAAACAAAGGGCCAATGAATATCTTGATATTCAATAGCCCTAGTTTGGAGGAATGGGGGATTTGATAATTACCGTCTCTCATCTGCTGCTGGCCTCCCCTCCTCAGCATGTTCCATTTGCTGCTCCATTTGGGGTGGTGGTGGTGCTGATGGTGCTGCAGTGGTCTCCTGCCTTCTCCTGCTGCGCTTGGTTGCTTTCTTGGGTGGCATGTTGGGTGTGGCTGTGGGTCCCACTGTCTTGCTTTTATATATGTCTTGTGGGCAGAGCTACTGAGCATGCTCAGACCAAAAAAACCGGATCCGGCCACCGGATCCGGCTTTCGCCGGATCAGGCGCATTGCGGCGCTCATAGGCTTTCATTGTGTGAAAAAGACGGACGCGCCGTCTACTTTTTTCCTCTCCATCTCTGTCCTTTTCTGACTCTAAAGTCAGCTCACTCTTTTTATACTAATTAGGGAAATATATGACTTTTTGATTGCGTTTTATTGCATTTTTTATGGAGATGTGGTTTCTGAAAAACAACAATTCTGGTATTTTTATTTTTTTCTCTGTAAGGTGTTTACTGTACGAGTTAAGTTTATATTATGATAGACTGGACTCTATGAATGCGTAGACCCCAAATGTAGGTTTTGTTTTTTATTTTTAATTGGGGTGGCTGGTATACCCTGTCTTTAATGTGGGCTCAGGAGCTTGCATCTTTCCCAGTAGATAATGGCTGTGTTGTTCAGTCATCATCCGCCTCTAAAGCTACGTTGCCACCAGTGTTGAACTGGGGCCCACCAGTAACATTGACTTTGGGGGAGCCAACTTTTCACCTGCATGCAAATATTACACTACCCTCATTCACAAATTTACTTGTATCTCTATATAATAATAAACTGGGTAGTTTGGTTAATGAATGATGGGAGGCTGATTTTTTTTCTGTACAGAGTAAATCAATTGAATAATGCCAAGTTCTGCACAAGCAGTGGGGTTAGGGGCCCAGATCTGCACAGGGGCCCACTGGGGGATTCCCCTATTACCCTATGGGCCAGTCCGAGCCTGGTTGCCACGATGAGTATTCAGTGAGTTTCTTATGTTGCAGATTTTCTGCAGCATTTTTGCACCTATTGTATATGCCAAATTAGGTTTCTTTATTATGTGTTTGAGTGCTTTTTTAAATGTATTTTTGATGCTACTTTTTTGTCTCTTGTTGGTATGTCATGTTTTAAATAAAGCTGCTTCATATTTGATACTTCCTGGTATTTGGCTTTGACAAAACTTTATTGATACAGTCATGTGCGATTACGTGCATTTTTAGCATGTTTCTGCAGTAGAAACACACTAAAAATGGATACTCGTTTTTCCATTCTACATGACGGCACCACGAGAGAGGGGATCCGCCCAGCGAGGACAGGAAAACTTCAAGATAAAAGGGGCGGCTCCTCTCTCCGCATCAGTTGGTTTCCTGTCCTCGATGGGGAACCCTCAAGATGAAAAGCTCTTGAAGATTCTGGAAGAAAGAAGAAAGAAGAGGATGCCTGGGCCTGGGTCAGGTGATTACTGGCAGGCACTGGTCTGCTACACCCGTCACCAGGTACCGGTAGTCGCCTCGGGGGCCATATATTCCTATGTCCCCCCTGAGCGAGTGCATGGCCACAGCCCGTGAGGCAGTTGACCGGGTGAAGTAATGATGCCTCGGAGACCATGGTTCGTGTACCCTCCAAGATGACCAAAACTTGCCCCATAGAAGTCCATGGAGGCCACTTTCCGTACTCCCTCCCTGTCGACATATAGTGGCCATGCAGCCTGTGAGACACATCGGTGTCAAGGCAGAATTAAAGCTCCACGGAGGCTATGTGGGTACCCTCCCTGTTGAGACAGGCACTACAGAAACGGCCCTGATGAAGAATTACCTGATTTCAGTGGCAGTGGAGATGCTTCACCTGGTAAGGCTGGACTACAGGTATGACGGGCGATAGCGGGGCTCTCCGATCCAGTACCCGTTGTCAGTGGTGGTAGTGCAGTTGCTTCTCCCGGTAAGACCAGTCGTCAGGTTTGACGGGCGACAGCGGGTCTCTCTGATACGGTACACTGAAACAGTGGTGGCAGTGCAAGGTATGGCTGACAAACTGCGCTATAAGAGAGCTGCTCGGGAGGTCCATGGCGTCGGAACACCGAGAACAGACCGCAAGTACGGGAAGCATTCCAGGCGCATACCGGAAGTGACCCCTGACGCGCACCGGAAGTGAAGGGTGCACGGGTCAGGGGAACGCGCATCGCCTGGTGCGTGCTTCAGCCGTGCTTACGACTGAAGGGAGCATAGGCACCGGAGGAGAGCACGCACCGGATGTGATTGCCGGGTGTGCGCATAGGCCAGCTATAGTGCGCAGGCGTGGCATAACCAGGAAGTGCAAGCAGCTGGCAGGTGCAGGATCAACCAGGTGTACCAATTAATTTAAAAAAAAAAAATAGAGTGTTATAGGCAACAGGAGGTGCTGGCAGGCGTCACCACACCATTATTTGGTTAGATGTGACTGCTCTCATCACAAAGCAGCAGCAGTTAAGCAGTTTATAAAATGGAGAGCCCTTCGCCAGAGCACTTGCAGCTGCACCAGGAGGCGAAGGAGAGGCGGTTGCGCTCAGAGGAGAAGAGCCAGACACGCTACAGCAGCAGTGGGAGCCACTCGGGCAGCACACGGACGGATCGTCGCCGCAAAAAGGAGGGGTCCCTAGTCTCTTTGGGAGACAGTGAGAAGACCAGTCAGCCTCCAGATCCGGTATCCGTTCTGTGAAGCGTCCTAGTGGTGAGTGAACTTCGAGAAAGTCCAGCACTCTAATGTCTGTTCTTTTTCTCTCTCTCTTGTCTCCTCTCTCCCCTATTTTACATACATTGGCGGGGTGGAGTATAGGAGGTCCCTAAGAAGAGTAGGGAAAAAAAAAAAAATAAAATAAAAATAAAGAATGTCCTTTATGCAATAGTCCCTTAGGAGCATCCTGGAATAAAAGATTGTGCCAGGATTGTATTAACAAGACAGTATCGGAAGAGACACCCTCATTCTCTGACAGTCTGAGATCCCTAATTCAAACAGAGGTTTGCAAATCAGTGAGGGCATTACAATCAGCGGATACGGATAGCTGGTAGATGAGCGAGCAAAAAAGACAGCTCAGGAACTCATGTTTAGTGGACTACAAAAGAAAAAAACGTAGAGCCTTCCCTATTAATGAACAACTGGAAGGACTCATAAAACGGGAATGGGAAAATCCAGAGAAGTCCCAGATAATCAATTCCCTAAAAAGGAGGTACCCCTTTGAGGAAGAGGCATCCTTATCCTGGGATAGAGCTCCAAAAATTGATTTAGTGATATCAAAACTCGCCAGGAAATCCTCCCTACCCTTTGAGGATTTAGGTTCTCTAAAAGAACCTCTGGACTGAAAGACAGACAATTGTCTTAAGATGGCCTGGGAGGTCTCGGCTGGGGCACTAAGGCCCGCCATCACGGCCACTTTTGTGGCTAGGTCCCTGAAAATATGGGTGGAAAACCTGGAAGACCAGCTAGAGCAAAGAGAGGAATCTATTCTGGAAGCATTACTGGCCATCAGAGCAGCGGCATTCTTTCTTGCTGAGGCTTCAGGAGATTCAGCCAGGCTAGCAGCAAAGTCAGCGGCCTTAACCAATGTAGGACGCCGGGCAGTATGCTCAAATGCTGGCCGGGGGACACTCAGGCAAAGATGAAACTCTGCTCTCTGCCATGTGAGGGAAATTTCCTGTTTAGACCGCCATTGGATGACGTGTTGGAGAAAGCCGGCGACAAAAAGAAGAATTTCCCAAAACAGCCATTTCAGGCCTTTTGGCGCTCCTTTCAGAAGGGCCGAAAATTCAGAAAACAGCAGTAAAGGGATCGAGACAGAAACAATTCTGACAAGCGAGCCAGAGGTGGGAGAGGCTTCTATTTCGGCAAGCCCTCCAAAGACACCAAAAAACCCTCCCAGTGACGGTCCTTCTCAGGTGGGGGGAAGGCTCTCTCACTTCCTCCCAGCCTGGGAGAGGATCTCATCCAGTACCTGGATCCGACAAATAGTAGGGTCGGGTCTGGAATTAAGATTTCACCACTGGCCGCCACGAAGATACATGCAGACTCCAGTACAGTCATCTCAAGAAAAACAAGAAAGTCTGGAAGGAGAAGTATTATCACTTCTAGAAAAACAGGTCCTGGAAGAAATTCCGGAAAAAGAGAAGGAAGGTTTTTACTCCCCCCTATTTCTTATAAAAAAGCCAGACAATTCCTGGAGGACGATTATAAATTTGAAAGGCCTCAACAAATATCTGATAGTTCCATCATTCAAGATGGAAGCGATAAGGTCAGTGGTGAAGCTCCTTTATCCTCAGTGCTACATGGCAGTCCTGGATCTCAAGGATGCTTACTATCATGTCACGATCCAGCAACAAGACCGCAAATATCTCAGAGTGGCGGTTCAGATAAGGTCTCAGTGGCGTCACTTTCAATACAGGGCTCTTCCCTTTGGTGTAGCGATAGCTCCCCGAGTCTTCACAAAATTAATTGCAGAGGTCACAGCCCATCTCAGGGAAAAAGACACTCTGGTGATACCATATCTGGACGACTTCTTGATAGTGGGAAGAAATTTCTCTCACTGTCAAGAACAAGTCAAAATAGTGATGGAGACACTACAGACCCTGGGTTGGCAACCGAACCTCAAAAAATCTAAACTGGTACCAGCAATGATCCAAAATTTTTTTGGGCCTAACATTGGACTCGGTGGTACAGGAGTGTCGCCTCCCAGAGGAGAAAAAAGAGAAGATCAAAAATCTAATCATGGCAACATTAAAAAAAAAAAAAACTCTGAGAAGGGCCACGTCAGTGTTGGGGTCCCTAACTTCCTGCATACCAGCAGTAAAATGGGCACAGTTTCACACAAGAGAACTTCAGTGGTGTGTTCTACAAAACGACCTGAGGCTTTAGGGGCAGTTAGAGCAGAAGCTCACCCTCCCAGACCCTGTACTCCAGTCACTCAAGTGGTTACAGATAGAGTCCTCTCCAAGAGGAGTGCCCTGGACATACACAGCCTCCAGAGTAGTCACAACGGACGCCAGTCCATGGGGCTGGGGAGCCCATCTAGACACATGGTGGCTCCAGGATCCCTGGCTCCAGGAGGAAAGAAATTATCCTCAAACGAGTGGGAGCTACTAGCCATCGAAAGAGCGCTGGAGGGATTGTTGACACACCTAAGAGGACATCATGTGAGAGTCCTATCAGACAACCGTACAGCAGTCGCATATGTGAACCACCAGGGGGGCACCCGTTCTCGGTCCCTGATGCGAATAGCAAAAAGGATCATGAATCTAGCAGAACACCAGTTCTTTTCATCATCGGCCCTGCATATTCGAGGCGTAGACAACCTGAAGGCAGACTTTCTGAGCAGGAACCACCTGAGGCAAGTAGAATGGCGCCTAAGATAGTCCATTTTTCAACGGATTGTGCATATGTGGGGGAAACCCATCATAGATCTCTTCGCCTCAAAAACCAACAAGAAGGTTCAAAAATTCTGCTCCCTAAGTCCAGCAGACTGGCCGTTGGCAGTAGACGCCTTCAGGATAAAGTGGACACCAGGTCTCATGTATGCCTTCCCTCCAGTGTGCCTCATTCCAGCAGTTCTGAGGAAGATCAGGGAGGACCAAGCCAGAGTAATTATGATAGCTCCCTTTTGGCCGAAAAGACCGTGGTTCTACTGGCTGAGAGTGATGTCGGTGGCGGACCCATGGGTGCTCCCAGAGGACCACGACCTGCTAACACAGGGTCCCTTCAGTTGCCCTCCGAAGTCCAGGCTGTATTTGACAGCATGGAATTTGAAAGGTCACTGTTAGAGAAAAAAGGTTTCTCAGCGGGGTTAATATCCACCTTACTCAGTAGCAGAAAACCAGTGACTACAAAAATTTATGGAAGGATATGGAGAAAATTTTTATCTACCTCAGGCCTGATACAGGAGGGAGAAGTACTGATAGGGGCAGTACTGGAGTTACTGCAGAAGGGCTTAGAGTTGGGGTTAGCTGTCAGCACCCTCAAAGTTCACGTTTCAGCCCTGGTAGACTTATTCAACTATGACCTGGCAAACAATAGATGGGTGGCCAGATTTATCCGGGCCTGTACTAGAGCTGACTCTGTCCCGTCTCCTATGCCTCCTCCCTGGGATCTAAATTTAGTTCTATCATCTCTGACAGAAAGTCCATTTGAACCACTAAACACAACATCAGATAAAGTGTTAACTTTAAAGACCGCTTTATTAGTGGCACTCACATCGGCCCGTACGGTTGGGGACTTACACGCACTATCAGAAGACCCGCAATACACTCAGGTCATGGACAATAGAGTTGTGTTAAAATTAGACCCAGCATACCTCCCTAAGGTAGTGTCGAAATTCCACAGGGCTGAGGAGATAGTCCTACCATCTTTTTGTCCTAACCCCAGTAAACAGAGGGAGGAGAGACTTCATTGCTTAGACGTTAGGAGATGTATCCTACAGTATTTAGACATGACAAGACCTTGGAGAAAACAGAGGGCCTTATTTGTCTCATACCAGGGGGCAAGAAAAGGCCTTAAAGCCTCTAAGCAGACTATAGCTAGATGGGTGAGAGATGCCATCATGTTAGCATATAGTAGTGCAGGCAGGGCTGTTCCAGAGGGCCTAAAAGCCCACTCCACGAGGGCCATGGCAATGTCCTGGGTGGAGAGAGCTGACGTCTCCATCGACCAAATCTGTAAGGCGGCCACTTGGTCCTCTCCATCTACCTTTTTCAGACATTACAGATTAGACCTATCTGCTGCCTCTGATCTCACATTTGGGAGAAGAGTGTTACAGGCAGTGATCCCCCCCCTAAAGAGAATACAAATCTCTGTAACTCTCTCGTGGTGCCGTCATGTAGAATGGAAAAACACGGGTATTACATACCTGGTAATGTGTTTTTTCATGACACATGACGGCACCCTTATATTCCCGCCCTATTTGATCACGTCATTAGTTGGGTGTTTTGTTAGTATTATACACTCCCTTGGGGTTGGAAATTTAGCAGTATAAAATATGTATTATTTATGTGTCCACTAACCTGCGGAGTTCCTCTCGTGCTCTGTAAAACAACTGATGCGGAGAGAGGAGCCGCCCCTTTTATCTTGAAGGTTTCCTGTCCTCGCTGGGCGGATCCCCTCTCTCGTGGTGCCGTCATGTGTCATGAAAAAACACATTACCAGGTATGTAATACCCGTGTTTTTTGCCTGTAGATTTTACACATCTAGTGTATTTCTATTGGGAAAATTCACACATGAAAGAGCATACTTGCAAGAAGAATTGACATGTTGCAGTTTTCAAAGATTTCAAACTTACACGTGCATGAGATTCCCATCCACTTTTCTGGAAATGTAAGATGATGCTGGCTGATCGAACCTGTGCCTGGCATGTGATTGCCTCTGTGACATCCAGCCTGTGGCTATGCATCATAGAGGACAGTGAATTTTACTATATACAGAAGAACTGCAGTATTGCTGTATATAGTAAAAGCGATCAGACAATTGCAGGTTCAAGGCCTCTAAAGGGGGGACTAGCAAATAAAGTGAAAGGCAAAGAAGAAAAGTTTTTAAAAATGTAAAACAAAAATAAAATAAAATGGATGTAAAAATTGAAATCAACCTCTTTTTCAGTTAACAATACAGAAATATAAAAATATACACATTTAATATCAAAGTGTCCGGAAAAGTCTATCTAAAAATTAAAATTAATCTGATCTGTAAAAACTGTAAAGAGAAAAAAAAATTAAAATGCCAAACTTGCAGGTTTGTGGTTGCTGCAGCTATACAAAAAAATGCAATAAGAAGCGATCAAAGCATCATATATAGCCCAAAATAGTATCAATAAGAACATCAGGTCCAATATGCAAAAAAGAAGCCCTCATACTGTTTCCATTGACCAAAGATTGTAAATGTCACAGGTTTTCGAAAATGGCAACTCAAACTATATATATATTATTTTTATGTAATATATATATATATATATAGTGAGAATCATGTGGGAATAGTGGATGAGGGCAGGTATATCTCGCCCAGATACCTTTCCTATGTGGCCTAGTCTGGTCAGTATCGCACCTGGTTACTAATGAATAATGGGAGGCGTATATAAAAGGATGCCAGGTGGTTGTGTGAGTGTCTCAGCCTGGGAACACAGAGAGCCTGTCTGTGTGAGAGACACACGTGAGTGAAAGCATTGCCCACTGCAACTGTGGTTTGGCTGGACGGGAGAAGCCCGCCAGTTGGTACCTAGGTTGTCCATTGTTTAGTTAGTGCCGGACAGGCAAGGATTTGTTTTATGTTTTATTTCCTTTTTGCATTGCTTTCACCGTTAATAAACCTGACCCAGGGTCAGTTACACCTGAATCCCAGCTCTGAGCCTGAGTTTCATGCTGAACGCACGTGACCTTTGACCCCAGCAAAGCCGATCCCAGAGTGTTTTATCACAATATATATATATATATATATATATATATATATATATATATATATATATATATATATATATATATATTTTTTTTTTTTTTTTTTTTTTACAAGTTCCTGAATTTTTTTTCTCCACTTGAGAAAAATAAAAAAATATTCAAATTTTGCATGGTCATAATTGTACTGACCTGATAAGTCATATTTTTCATGTCATTTTTACTGAAGAATGTACACCAAAAGAAAGCAAAATCCAAAAAACGTTTGTAGAATTTCATTTTGTTTTGTTTTTTTCCGCTATTTCACTTCACTTTGAATTTTCTTTCCCATTCTCCAGTAAATCATATGATGAAATAAACGGTGTCATTCAAAAGTACAACTATTCCCACAAAAAAGCAAGCGGAAGTAGGTCAGGTCAAAATGAAAGCCCAAAATGAAAAATTGCACTGTCCATAAGGGGTTTGAGGTCTATATATTTTTTACATCCATCCGGCTGCCACCATATGCAATAACAGCTAACTAGTGTGGGTGCTGGCTGACTAACCCCCTCCAATCTGATATTGATGACCTATGCCAATGATACATCATCAATGTTATATGCCCTAATAACCATTTTAACCAATCTTATGACATGCCTTACCTCCTCTAGAAAGCTTGCAGTATCTGACCACTTTGTGTTTATAGCCATAAAATATACAAAGTTGTGTTTCATGGCTCAGCTTATACTGTAGACGGGAACAATTTTGCTACCTTCTGCCTGTATCATCAGCAATTCAATGCCAAGAAAGCAATGCGACATTTCCTAAGCGATTTTATTGTTCGTACAGAAAAGGTTTTAGTAAACGTTCCTGTCGTATGTGCTTGTATCAGAATATGAAAACATACGTGTTGTGTATGAAGTGTTGTCAGAAATCTTTTCTTCGGCACCGCCGCACCTGCTGCTGCTTTCTTCAGACTTTAATATGCAGCTGCTTTTAATTAGGAAGTAAGATTGGAATATAACAGTGTAAAGCCCATAGATAGCCACATGGAGCCCTTCAACTCTGCGGAGAGAGCTGCATCTAGTCTCTTCCTTCCCACCACATACAAGGATGGAAATCACTGAAGCTACCGAGTGCACACCTGTGCCAATTACTTCACTGACAAGATAATGCCGGTTTAAGCACGTGCTGAGATCCAAATCCGATATTTAATCCTATTGTTATGATTTTATGTTCAGGATGTTGCTGCACAATTGCATGTTTAAAAAATAGAGAATTTCTCGTTTTTCAAAACTATAAATACTCTGCACATTCTGGTTGTATCACAGGAGAGGACTTGTGTTGAAGAGGTTTTGAAATGCAAAAATAGTTCAAAACTGACATGAACAACGCTAGTCTTGGTGAGTAAGTGTGTTGGAGTCAGATGCTCATCCCTCTTAATGAATCAGGAGCATCTGACAAGTGGCATGTACTTCCGTGCAGCTTGCCACAAGTCTTTCTCCAGTCAGCGACTGGAATAGAATTTTCTGGCATGAGGTACACCACAGTTAGTCATGAATTAGACAAACTGTATTATCAACCCCCACTGCACCCCATCTTACCCTAAATTATGTAGAACTGTGAGAAATGGGAGTGAAAATGGCAAGTTGCTAAACTTTTGTGCAACTTCGCGGTTCGCAAAGATTTTGCGACTTTTCAAAACAATTTGTCATAATACTGGTGTAGAGTTGAGCGACTTTGGTCGGATCGGGTTTCATGAAACCCGAATGAAACAAAATTTGAGTCGGATGAAACTGGTCCGACTAGGGCAAAAAAAGTCAGAGTTTCGTCCGAAACCCGACCCCAAGGCAACTAATGTTGGAAAAAAAACGCAAATGCGGTAAAAACGCACTAAAAACACATAAAAACGCTGCGTTTTTTTCATGCATGCTCATAAAAATGCTTGAAAAAAACGCAGCATTTGTATGCGTTTGTATGCGTTTTTTCTATGCTTTTTTTGCAGGAAAAATGCGCTGCAAAACAAAGCAAGTGTGAAAGTAGCCTAAGTCCTTTGTACCAGCTTCTGAGCATGCTCACAGGACGAGCTCCTATTGGAGTTCAGGTGTCAGGTGCTCAGGTCCTGCTCTGAATCCTATTGGCTCCTCTGGGAGTTCTGGAGATTTCCGGCAGGTCCCGTACACTATAAAAAGTGCGCATGGTTGTTCCGCCATGCACTAGTATAGTCATACTTGCTGCTGTATGTTTGTTGGTTGATGCATGGACTGGTGAATGACTCATTTGAAACCCCCATTCCTTGGTTATTACGAATGTGTGAGTGTTTGAGTCAGAGCCAGTACTAGCGCCAGCGCGCCATTGCTCCAGCGCCCAGCAGCTTAGCGTCTGACATTGCGCCTGCGTTTCATCGGTGTCTCCCTGCGGCACTATCTACGCCGCGCTGCTTTAGCAGTCCTGAGAGTGTTCGCAGTAACAACGTCTCTGTTACAGACTTACGGTAGGTCTAGACGGAGTGTGTCCTGTCATCTAAGGCCACTCCTGTGACCGAATACCACGTCTGTCCCGCTGTGCCTCTGTGAGTTTTCAACAGACTCAGCGTTTTGTATTCATGTTTTTGCTTGCAGCTGTGTGTGTGAAACAGAGCTTGCTCCAGCGTTACTATTGCATATGTTTATGCTTGCAGCTCTGTGTGTGAAACAGAGCTTGCTTCAGTATTACCACTACATGTGCTTTTGCTTGCAGCTCTGTGTGTGTGTAACAGAGTCTGCACAGTGCACTTGGGCGACGCCTTTAACCCTGTGCACACTACCGCCACATAGCTCTGCCACCTCCTAGCAGCGGTTTTACCAGCTACCGCACGGTGGACCCCGAGCGGTGAACGCACTTTATTATAATTTTATTTAGTGCGTTCCACCGCTCATAAGTTATGAAATGTCCTATAAATGACTGTTCTATTCCTGATCTAAGGCTACATTCACACACAGCGTTTTTCCTGCGTTTTTTGAGGATCTGCAAAAGCAGATCAGCTTTTTAAAAAACCGCATCTCCTGAAAGGTTTTTGAGCTCATAGATAATGTTTTCAATAGCAAAAGCTGATTAGAAATCTGCTCTATCTATCCATTTATCCATATCTGTCTATCCAAATCGTATCTGTACCAAAAAGAATGAAAGCCGGATAGCACACAGATGAACACTCCTTTTTTTAGCACCAGTCAGGTACACCTCATAACTGCCTAAAAGGACGCCCAGGACAGGCATTGCTCGTCTTCAGTAACACATCTTCTTAAGGTGCAGGCTTTATTTTCAAGTGTAGGGGTGTGAAGTATGAGGATCTGCAGCAGCTGAGGTGTGCAGTATGAAGTTCTCCCCCCCCCCCAGGTTTGATCCTGGCTACGCCCATAGTGTGAATGTAGCCTGAGGATCTATGCTTTATCTTAGCCGAGATAAGTCATAGTGTGTGTGTGTGTATATATATATATATATATATACACATACAGTGTATATATATATATATATATATATATATATATATATATACATATACAGTACAGACCAAAAGTTTGGACACACCTTCTCAATCAAAGCGTTTTCTTTATTTTCATGACTATGAAAATTGTAGATTCACTCTGAAGGCATCAAAACTATGAATTAACACATGTGGAATTATATAATTAACAAAAAAGTGTGAAACAGCTGAAAATACTGTATGTGTTATATTCTAGGTTATTCAAAGTAGCCACCTTTTGCTTTGATTTCTGCTTTGCACACTCTTGGCATTCTCTTGATGAGCTTCAAGAGGTAGTCACCGGAAATGGTTTTCACTTCACAGGTGTGCCCTGTCAGATTTAATAAGTGGGATTTCTTGCCTTATAAATGGGGTTGGGACCATTAGTTGTGTTGTGCAGAAGTCTGGTGGATATACAGGTGATAGTCCTACTGAATAGACTGTTAGAATTTGTATTATGGCAAGAAAAAAGCAGCTGAGTAAAGAAAAACGAGTGGCCATCATTACTTTAAGAAATGAAGGTCAGTCAGTTCGAAAAATTGGGAAAACTTTGAAAGTGTCCCCAAGTGCATTGGCAGAAACCATCAAGCGCTACAAAGAAACTGGCTCACATGAGGACCGCCCCAGGAAAGGAAGACCAAGAGTCACCTCTGCTGCGGAGGATAAGTTCATCCGAGTCACCAGCCTCAGAAATCGCAGATTTAACAGCAGCTCAGATTAGAGACCAGGTCAATGCCACACAGAGTTCTAGCAGCAGACACATCTCTACAACAACTGTTAAGAGGAGACTTTGTGCAGCAGGCCTTCATGGTAAAATAGCTGCTAGGAAACCACTGCTAAGGACAGGCAACAAGCAGAAGAGACTTGTTTGGGCTAAAGAACACAAGGAATGCACATTAGACCAGTGGAAATCTGTGCTTTGGTCTGATGAGTCCAAATTTGAGATCTTTGGTTCCAACCACCATGTCTTTGTGCGACGCAGAAAAGGTGAACGGATGGACTCTACATGCCTGGTTCCCACCGTGAAGCATGGAGGAGGAGGTTTTATGGTGTGGGGGTGCTTTGCTGGTGACACTGTTGGGGATTTATTCAAAATTGAAGGCATACTGAACCAGCATGGCTACCACAGCATCTTGCAGCGGCATGCTATTCCATCCGGTTTGTGTTTAGTTGGACCATCATTTATTTTTCAACAGGACAATGACCTCAAACACACCTCCAGGCTGTGTAAGGGCTATTTGACCAAGAAGGAGCGTGATTGGGTGCTACGCCAGATGACCTGGCCTCCACAGTCACCAGACCTGAACCCAATCGAGATGGTTTGGGGTGAGCTGGACCGCAGAGTGAAGGCAAAAGGACCAACAAGTGCTAAGCATCTCTGGGAACTCCTTCAAGACTGTTGGAAGACCATTTCCAGTGACTTCCTCTTGAAGCTCATCAAGAGAATGCTAAGAGTGTGCAAAGCAGTAATCAAAGCAAAAGGTGGCTACTTTGAAGAACCTAGAATATAAGACATATTTTCAGTTGTTTCACACTTTTTTGTTAATTATATAATTCCACATGTGTTAATTCATTGTTTTGATGCCTTCAGAGTGAATCTACAATTTTCATAGTCATGAAAATAAAGAAAACTCTTTGAATGAGAAGGTGTGTCCTAACTTTGGTCTGTACTGTATGTATGTAATCGATATTATACAGTGTATTACGTATTTACAATTTATTAGTTTTTTTGTGTTCTAAAGTTGTATTCCAGTAAATAGATATTATGTTCTATCTAAATATCTTGATTATTATATCATACAAATTATTAAATGTCTGATGTTCACATTGTACTACAATAAATTTTTCACTTAAATATAAGCAATATGTGTGGGAGTCGGTGTAAGGGAAATTGAGGAGTCTGAGTCGCAGGTTTGGCTTACCGACTCCACAGCCCTGGTTTCCAGAGCAGGTTTCTATTTATTCAAAGGCTGATCACAATGTAGACTATAGAAAATGCACTGATAGACTGTTAATGTGTAGTATGAGAAGACCAGAAAGGTTTTTAATGCATACTATAGACGAGCATGAAATATTACACTTGAGTGTTACTTTTTTGTATCCCCCATACTAGTTATGCATGCCAGTCTGTTTTACATTTAGCCTCCAAGTTTTAGAATTGATGTACAGTCTGTAAAATTCATACAGTAAACATAACCTGAACCTAAGGCATCATATTGCCTCACTCATGGCACAGCTGAACCTGCCTATTATATAGTAGGTTATTTCAAGCAGCGCAATAGTGTTTATTGGTCATGCATTAATGTTCTGCAGAAAGTTTCCTCCAGGAACACAAAACAAATCTTGTGTCACTTATACATAGCTGCATTTTGTAAATGCTCTTCAATAAAGTGTGTGGAAATCGAGCCAAATTTGAATTTACTTGTTCTGCATTTCAATGATATATACTGTAACAGGGTGTCCCAAATAATCTAACTTTACCACTGTAAGTCTACAATACAATTTTGAGTGCATCAAGTTACAAATATACTGTATATCTATATATATAAGGCTAAGTGTATGTGTGTGTGTGTGTGTGTGTGTATGTATCAAGCCATGCCCTCTCCACATAGCCCCACCCTCTTTACATAGCCACACTCACTCCACACGCAAAGCCCCGTCCACATGGCCCATGTTGTTAGCGCACACGGGCAGAGACCCATTCACCTCCAAAGCTACCCTGCAAAACTCACCGGCTGCGACATCCCAGCCGTTGCAAGCTACAATCAGGGCTGCCGCCTTCAGAGTATCAGTGCGCCGCAGGCACAGGTTATATCTTGCTCCATCATGGCTAGAATGGAGTTGCTCCTGTAAGGCACGGTGTCAAGGGAAAGGGAGGAGCCTCATGGATTATACCGTTGTGCTCATAACAGGAAGTTGCTGTGTGCTGCTGCAGAAGTAGGCTGTGTATACGATACGCTTTAGTGCAATTTCTCTCAGGATCAAGTGTTTCCATTTGTATTCTGAAGAGGAGTGTGAGGTGCTGCCAGAGGAGGCGACTATAAATGAGAAAAGCTGTGCTGCAGAAAAATGTGTATAATTGAGGAGTGTGAGGTGCAGGAGGAGGCTGTGTAAAAAGGAGCATGAGGTGCAGGAGGAATATGGTCCCATAACTGCCACCGTTAAGTCATATCGGCAGTCATTAAGGGGTTAATATTGTGTTAAAAAAAATTTGCTTGAACAAAATGGCGCCGTTTGTGTTCAGTGTACCAATGCGGGAGCGTTGCTATGTTCAGCAGCGACAATTTCTTTTTCTTCTGTGCGTTCCCACACTGGTTCGCGTAACACAGTGGGCTGCACACGCGCAGATTGAGAGCATTGCTTGCCAATAGATGCTATTGCACATGTGCCAGCACCATTTTGTTGAAAAAAAATGTTTCTTATTCATTGCAATTAGTTCAATTTCTCTCGGGATCAAATGTTTTTTATGTGCCACATAATCATTATAATAAGTTATAACTAACCACAGTTAGTTACTATGACCGGGCAACACCGGGCTCTTCAGCTAGTAGATAATATTTTGCCCAAAGCCTGAAAGGGAATCTGTCACCAGATTTTTGCTACCCCATCGGAGATCAGCATGATGTATGGGCAGAAATCCTGATTCCATCGATGTACTACCTACTTGACTGCATGCTGCAATTTTATTAACATAGCTGTTTTATCTGCTGTAGATTTACCAGTTCTCTTAATTATGGGCTTTGCATAACCAGCCCCACACCACTGATTGGCAGCTTTCTGTATACACTATACAAAGGCAGAAAACTGTGGTGGGGGCCTACAAAGTAAATAAATATGGTGGACTACAGGGAAGTTTACTACTAATAAAGCGATTTTATAAAAACTACAGCAAGCAGCCCATTAAGTTACACATCGCTGGAATTACATCATCTGTCTCTGCGTTATGCTGCTCTCAGATTATGTAAAAACAAAACCTGGAGATCGATTTCCTTTAATTATGTATTTATGCCAGCTGAACAATGGCATTAAATAACTAAATAACTGCTGATCAGCACGTTTGCCGATCTGTTGATTAAATAGTTTGTTTAAATAAGCAGAACACAGTTTAGATGCACACAGAGCGATCTACAATAGATCATAGTGTGCGCAAAGGCTGGCATTGATCTCAACAGCACTTGGTCTGTTTATGCAGGGTCATGTGCTGCCAAGGACCCCCTTTTAACCCCTTAGTCATCTAGCAAATTTTGACTTTAACGACCAAGCCATATTTTACAATTCTGACTAGTATTACTTTATGGGGTTACAACTCTGAAATGCTTCAAATGTTCCCACTGATTCTGAGACAGTTTTTTCATGACACATTATACTTCATGATAGTGGTAAAATTTCTTCAATATGGCTTTATTTATTTATTTGTCAAAAAAATAAAAATTTGGTGAAAATTCTGAAAATTTCACAATTTTCAAACATTTAATTCTTATGCCCTTAATTCAGAGAGCTATGTCACAATAAATAGTTAATAAATAACATTTTCTCACATGTCTACTTTTTATCAGTAAAATTTTGGAAGCTTTTTTTTTTTTGGTTAGGAAGTTGTAAGGGTATAAAGGTTGACCAGCGATTTCTCATTTTTCTAACAAAATTTACAAAACCATTGTTAAGTACCACATCACATTTGAAGTGACTTGAGAGAAAATACCCAAAAGTGACACCATTCTAAAAACTGCACCCCTCAAGGTGCTCAAAACCACATTAAAGAAGTTTATTAACCCTTCAGGTGCTTCAAAGGAACTGAAGCAATGTGGAAGGAAAAATGAACATTTCATTTTTTTCACAAAAAATTTACTTTAGACCCAAACTTTTTTATTTTCACAGGGTAACAGTAGAAAATGGACACCAAATTTTGTTGTGCAATTTTTCCAGAATATGCCAATACCTTATTTGTGGGGGAAATCTGTTTGTGCACATGGCAGGGCTCAGAAGGGAAGGAGTGCCTTTTGACTTTTTCAATGTAAAATTTGCAGGAATAATTAGCGGATGCCATGTGGCGTTTGGAGGCCCCTGATGTGCCTAAACAGTTAAAATCCCCCACTAGTGACCCCATTTTGGAAACCACATCCTTCAAGTATTTTATCCAGTGGTATAGTGAGCATTTTGAATCCACAGGTACGGCTCAGAATTTGATAACATTAGGTTGTCATATTGAATATGTCGTTATTCGTGTTGAGCGCAAGTGCTCGCTACTGGTTTGCATCAGGTGCTCAGATATGCACCGAATATAACGGGTGCCTGCCCCACATGTAACCCTAACCCCCAACCGTAACACCCCTAACCCTAACATAGCCCTGACCCCCAACTCTAACTCTAAGCCCAACTGCAAAGAATGGAAAAAATAAAAATAAGATTATTTTATCATTTTTATCTAATGAAGGGGATGACAAAGAGGCGTTTGATTTGCAAATGTATTATTTTGATCACTGTGATAGGATCGATCACAATGATCAAAACGAACCAATAGGAAAAATTTCCTATTGTTCCCAGGTGCCTGCCAGCAGATCTTGGGCACACTTCGCATGAGCCCACCATTTTTTTTCGCATGAAGATGATGCCATGTGCGGGACTGATGAGGAGAAACCGTTGGATGGCGGACGTACTCTGGGGCCTCGGGAGGCGTCATTCCTCTTTCCTCTGACATGTATATCATGTCAGAAAGGAGCGAAATCTGTTATGAATGAGTCACCGTAGGAGGCAAAAACAGAAATACTAGCTAAGTCCAGAAAACCAGAGAAGTTGGCAGCTATTGGATTGCAGACCCCTGAACCTATCAACAACAACTAGCAGTAGCCGTGGGGGTTCCTACGGTGCCCTAGACCCCTCGATCACAGCCGGAGAACTAAATAGCCTAAAGACAGAAAGGGAAATCTAAACTGCCTCAGAGCAGACCCCAAAGCAATAGGCAGCCCCCAACATATAATGACGGTGAAGCAAGATGAAAAAACACTCACACAGATAGAAAGATAGGCTGAGCAAATGATGGGGCCCAAGCTAACTAAATAGGACAGGATAGAAAAGCTGCTGTCTGCAATCCACCAAAACCCTATCAAAACAAGAGCCAACAGACTGATAGGGAAAAAAGCCCTGAAGACGCTAGGTTTCAAAAAGACTATATCAGTACTCAGGTATTTTCTGAAGACAGAGCAAAAAGGAATTCAGCTCACCCCAGCAGGGAATGGCAGAAATCCAGAAAAACAAGGCAAAACAAAACCAAAACACAAATGCAAAAAGCAGAGCAGAAAACTTAGCTTTTGAGGAGCAGGAATCAGACTGGTCTCCTAGAATCCCTCTGAGAAATCACCAGCAAGGCAGAAGGGCGTCGGCTGCCTTATATCCAGTCAGCAATTCCAGTCACTCAGTCATCATCCTGCACAGGTGCTTGGTAATCAGCCTCACTACCTTCCTTCACCAGAAGAGGGAGTTCATCAGACCTCAATGGTGAAGGGGAAAATGAACTCACAACAGAAATCATTGAAACAACTGACACACGTTATTTTTTTGATCACCGTTATTCACTGAACAATGGTGATCAGACACCGGAAAATCAGCCCAGATCATGTTCTCTAGGGTTTTTGCTACCCCCGAAAGCCAAGACCCCGGCGATTTTCCGACTCTGGGGTGTACTACAGCCTCATTCCCAATCGCCTTTTTAAAACAGCAATGAGTATCGGTCGTCGCTTGTGGTTGAACAAACCAAAAGATTTTTTAACCTGTTTATTTACACCAAACACTGCATAAATATAAAACAGATTAAGTCCTACAACTAAAGAGAACCAAATCAAACAAATAAGTAAAAAATATTACATTCCATAATTTGATTCTTGCTGAAAATTATCCAATATCACATGTGTGAGTGACAAAAGTATGTGAACTTTGAGGATTAGCAAATAATTTGAAGGTGACGTTATAAGTCTGTTTTGTTTTTTTTAATCAATGGAATGACAGAGATGTTAGTTGATGACATGATTTATTTGTAGGACAGTTATCTATCAAAATATGATCTTTGCAACACAGGCTTGCGTCAGAGTATCATAGAATGTGCAAAGGGGATTTTTGAGGAGCTCAGAAGAGTTGTTCATGCTCATTAGGCTGAAAAAGATGTTTTCATAAGGAAAAATACACATTTACAACAATACAATAACATGAGTTATTGGCCAACTCACTGAATGAATTTAAGAAAGGAATGGATGCTTTTCTTGTGAGTAACAGTATAGAAGGTTACGAATAACATAACATAATAGGTAGATGGTTGACCCAGATTAGGGGAAAGAATTTTTTTCCCTATGGAGAAAATTGGCTTCTACTCTGTGGGTTTTTTGCCTTCCCCAGGATCAACAATGCAGAATGGCTGCACTAAAAATAGGCTGAACTAGATGGACATAAGGTCTTCCTTCAGCCTTCAAAACTATGTTACTATGAGTAATTACGGTACATAATTTTAATGTAGTGATGCTACCTAAAATCTCTCGGTGACAAGAGTACTGAACAATCAGGTACACTATGGTTTACCACCATATATGACTACTCAATAATTGAATAAATTTGCTTTGTGAAAGATGTGGGTATATTGCGCAGAATGCCTACATCTTTCACTACTTCAGTAATAAAAAATGAGCACTCTCAAAATCTTATCTGTTGAAGCCATGGCACATTGTTAGTTTGCCCACAGGGTAAGTACATTCTTTTTGCTTTTCTGTTAACTACCATATTTTGCGAATTATAAGACCCA
The DNA here is from genome assembly GCF_039654945.1 of Dendrobates tinctorius. Classification (NCBI taxonomy): domain Eukaryota; kingdom Metazoa; phylum Chordata; class Amphibia; order Anura; family Dendrobatidae; genus Dendrobates; species Dendrobates tinctorius. The sequence continues at coordinate 41,879,472 of NW_027361671.1, read as the reverse complement.
CTGGATTATAAGACGCACCCCAAATTTTGTGGAGAAAAATACAGAAATTTTTTTTTTTATATAATGGTGGTACTTCTTTTAATCCATGCGTCTTATTGCTTACTAGGGGTGGTGGCTGCGGTGAAGTGGGGTCCCAGGGTCGCTGCTGTAGGAGGCAAAAGTGGAGCACTGCTGCAGGCTGTAGGCTGGGAAGAGGGGGTGTTCCGATGTGTGCCGCTGTGGGTGTTCGATGGTGAGGGGGGGACTCTGCCGACATTTTATGAAAGCCCAGAGCCCCTGTACTTACATGGTTTACTGTGCCATGGACTCCGGGAAAATGGCTGCCGGGGCATGCGCAGATGGAGATCTCGACACCAAAATCTCGCGAGATGAGATCTCAGTGCTGAGATCTCATCTCCCGAGATCTTGGTGCCGAGATCTCCATCTGCGCATGTCCTGGCAACCAAGATCTCAGGAGATCTTAGTTTTGATTCAATATAATTGACTTGGTTTATTGGGCATTGTTTATGCTACATGTGTTTGAATTTATCAAAATTGTATCGTGAGAAATTTGCGTTCTTAATTATATTACTGGAAAGGTAAGTTGACACGTCTGTATCTAAAACTTCACTGTTTAACAATTTGAACCCTTGCTTATGAGTAAATTGATGTGAGTTAATTGTATGAATTCTTATGGTTTGGTACCTATTGTTATAAATGGAGTTTGAAATTCTGAAGTGAAATGAAGGCCCTAGGGATGCCCCGCAGCCCGCATCTGGTTCATCACCAGCTACACTACTACTCTCTCTAAATAGTCCCTGGGCACGTTGTGCTGTATGAAAACATATTTCTTAAGCCTTTGTTAAATCATTGTTGACTGCTATTTTGTTTCTTTGCTGCTCTTGTGATATGCCCCTGAAATAAGAGACATTTTTCAGTGCGGTACTTAGAGACCAGGGATAAGCAATATTTGTCCATTATACGAGAAAGCTTTGAAATTGGACTGCACCACAGTTCATAATGTAATATATTGCGTAGGAGAACACTCTGGCCCTGCAGGAAATGCTACATGCTTGTTGAGTATGTTCCTCTTTTGAACATGTTTTTTCAACATTGTTTAGAATGTCATATTAGGAAAGGTTTAGAAAAATACTAAGTTGTTTTGGTCATTAAGTAAACTATATATTGGCAGATGCTATATGTGAGGTAGCGCTGTCATTCAAGTAGGGGATACTCGCTCAGCAGCCACAAAATCAGATCCGGCACAGATTTTCCATAAACTCATAACAGTCCATGCGGTTTTTTCAGCAGCATAAACCCATAGAAGCAACATAAAGTTCATATAACAGCATAGCGTCCATGACAGAGTTCAGCTCTGTAATCCCTGTGGTCACACAGGTTAAACATACACAGGCTTTCTAGCCTCAGTTATCTCACCCACATCAGGGTCACTTGTGGTTCCTTTAGCTTACTGCAGACGTCCATTCCCTCCAGGGAACTCTCAGGCATGTGCAGCCATTAAAACAGCGTTCACTTGCTGTCAGAAGGCAGCCCCATCTCACTCAGACGGGACCTTCCACACTGGACCAACCAGGTCCCAGCATTCACCCCATGTGACCTACCCTGGCCACATTATATGGTCCATAGCCACACCCACCAGGTCACATGACTATGACCTCATCACAGGTCCTTCACACACACATACACATTACAATAGTGTTATTAAACACACCCCCTGGGTGGGTTTGTAGGTAACTAGTCCCTGACACATTGAACCAGCACCTCAGCAGTATCACTGCTGATTAACACACACACAAATCTCCATCTTAAGGCCACCCACCTTGAGATACATAACGGTCATTCAGTATCTTGCCATTCATCCACTCTCCTGGGACATCCATACAGCGCCCCCTAGTGGACACAGTGGTCACTACACCACATATAATATACATAGATAAAGCAGTATGGTAGGTTTGTAGGCTCTTCTTATGTCCTTGAAATTACTCATTCCACATACAGTGGGTACGGAAAGTATTTAGACCCCTTTAAGTTATTTTTCACTCTTTGATTCATTGCAGCCATTTGGTAGATTCAAACAAGTTCATTTTTTTCTCATTAATCTACACTCTACACCCCATGTTGACTGGAAAAAAACCAAATGTAGAAACTTTTACAAATTTATTAACCCCTTCACCCCCAAGGGTGGTTTGCACGTTCATGACCGGGCCAATTTTTACAATTCTGACCACTGTACTTTTATGAGGTCATAACTCTGGAACGCTTCCATTGATCCCGGTGATTCTGACATTGTTTTCTCGTGACATATTGTACTTCATGTTAGTGGTAAAATTTCATTCAAATAACTTGCGTTTATTTGTGAAAAAAATGGAAATTTGGCAAAAATTTTGAAAATTTCGCAATTTTCCAACTTTGAATTTTTATGCCCTTAAATCACAGAGATACGGCACACAAAAAACTTGATAAGTAACATTTCCCACATGTTTACTTTACATCAGCACAATTTTGGAACCAAAATTTTTTTTTGTTAGGAAGTTATAAGGGTTAAAAGTTGACCAGCGATTTCTCATTTTTACAACACCATTTTATTTTTAGGACCACATCACATTTGAAGCCACTTTGAGGGGTCTATATGATAGAAAATACCCAAAAGTGACACCATTCTAAAAACTGAACCCCTTAAGGTGCTCAAAACCACATTCAAGAAGTTTATTAACCCATTAGGTGCGTCACAGGAATTTTTTTGAATATTTAAAAAGAAATGAACATCTAACTTTTTTTCACAAAAAAAATACTTCAGGTTCAATTTTTTTTATTTTACCAAGGGTAACAGGAGAAATTGGACTGCAAAAGTTATTGTGCAATTTGTCCTGAGTACGCTGATACCTGATTTGTGGGGGGAACGACTGTTTCGGCGCATGGCAGAGCTCAGAATGGAAGGAGCGCCGTTTTACTTTTTCAATGCAAAATTGGCTGGAATTCAGAACGGACGCCATGTCACGTTTGGAGAGTCCCTGATGTACCTAAACAGTGGAAACCCCCTACAAGTGACCCCATTTTGGAAACTAGACCCCCCAAGGAACTTATCTAGATATGTGGTGAGAACTTTGAACCCACAAGGGCTTTACAGAAGTTTATAACGTACAGCGGTACTATTAAAAAATCATATTTTTTCCACAAAAATGATCTTTTCACCCTAATTTTTATTTTCCCAAGGGTAACAGGACCCTAAAAGTTATTGTGCAATTTGTCCTGAGTACGCTGATACCCCACATGTGGGGGTAAACCACTATTTGGGCGCATGGCAGAGCTCGGAAGGGAAGCAATGCCATTTGACGTTTTTGGCTGGAATTGAGATCGGACACCATGTCGCGTTTGGAAAACCCCTGATGTACCAAAACAGTGGAAACCCCCCACAAATGACACCATTTTGGAAACTAGACCCCCTAAGGAACTTATCTAGATGTGTGGTGAGAACTTTGAACCCCCATGGGCTTCACAGAAGTTTATAACATACAGCCATACAATTAAAAAATCATATTTTTTCCACAAAAATGATCTTTTCACCCTCAATTCTTATTTTTCCAAGGGTAACAGGACCCTAAAAGTTATTGTGCAATTTGTCCTGAGTACGCTGATACCCCACATGTGGGGATAAACCACTATTTGGGCGCATGGCAGAGCTCGGAAGGGAAGCAGCGCCATTTGACGTTTTTGGCTGGAATTGAGATCGGACACCATGTCGCGTTTGGAAAACCCCTGATGTACCAAAACAGTGGAAATCCCCCACAAATGACACCATTTTGGAAACTAGACCCCCTAAGGAACTTATCTAGATGTGTGGTGAGAACTTTGAACCCCCATGGGCTTCACAGAAGTTTATAACATAAAGCCATACAATTAAAAAATCATATTTTTTCCACAAAAATGATCTTTTCACCCTCAATTCTTATTTTTCCAAGGGTAACAGGACCGTAAAAGTTATTGTGCAATTTGTTCTGAGTACGCTGATACCCCACATGTGGGGGTAAACCACTATTTGGACGCATGGCAGAGCTCGGAAGGGAAGCAGCGCCATTTGACGTTTTTGGCTGGAATTGAGATCGGACACCATGTCGCGTTTGGAAAACTCCTGATGTACCAAAACAGTGGAAACCCCCCACAAATGACACCATTTTGGAAACTAGACCCCCTAAGGAACTTATCTAGATGTGTGGTGAGCACTTTGACCCCCCAGTGCTTCACAGAAGTTTATAATGCCCGGGCGTGAAAATAAATAATTCGTATTTTTTCCACAGACATGATCTTTTAGTCACCATTTTTTTATTTTCCCAAGGGTACCAGGAGAAATTGGACCCCAAAAGTTGTTGTCCAATTTGTCCGGAGTATGCTGATACCCCATATGTGGGAGAAAACTACTGTATGGGCACACGTCGGGGCTCGGAAGGGAAGTGACGTTTTGGAATGCAGACTTTGATGGAATGGTCTGCGGGTGTCATGTTGCCTTTGGAGAGCCCCTAATGTACCTAAACAGTGGAAACCCCCCACAAATGACACCATTTTGTAAACTAAACCCCCCAAGGAACTTACCGTATTTTTCGCTTTATAAGACGCTCCGGATTATAAGACGCACCCCAAATTTTGAGGAGAAAAATAGGAAAAAAACTTTATTTTTAATAAAATGGTGGTGCATCTTATAATCCATGCGTCTTATTGCTTACCAGGGGTGGTGATGGAGGAGGCCGGAGTGGAATATTGCTGCTGGGATGAGGGGGTGTTTTGATGTGCAGCGTGCCGCTGCCGGTGTCTGTTACTGCCGCCGCCCTCTGTCCCCTGATGCTTGCCACCACCGCCACGCTCTGTCCCCCGGTGCCTGCTTGCCACCACCGCTGCACTCTGTCCCCCAGTGCTTGCCACCACCGCCACGCTGTCCCCCGGTGCCTGCTTGCCACCACCGCCGCGCTCTCCCCCGGTTCTTACCGCCACGCTCCTATCCCCCGGTGTTTGCCGCCATCGCCGCGCTCTGTCCCGTTCTGAGGGTACTTGCCGTGGCACTCTGTGCCCTGATGCTGCCGCTGCGCTGTCCGCCACCGCCGCGCTCCTGTTCCCCGGTGGTTTCTTCCGCCGCGCTCCTGTCCCCCGGTGGTTTCTTCCGCCCCACCGCCGCCGCCGCGCTCTGTCCCGTTCAGCGTGGGGGGGTCTCTGTCGCTCCATGCCTGCTTTCTTCCTGGAAAATGGCCGCCGCGCATGCGCAGACGGACATCTCGGCACTGAAATCTCGGGAGATGAGATTTCAGCGCTGAAATCTCATCTCCCGAGATTTCAGTGCCGAGATGTCCGTCTGCGCATGCGCGGCGGCCATTTTCCAGGAAGAAAGCAGGCATGGAGCGACAGAGACCCCCCCACGCTGAACGGGACAGAGCGCGGCGGCGGCGGTGGGGCGGAAGAAACCACCGGGGGACAGGAGCGAGGCGGTGGCGGACAGCGCAGCGGCAGCATCAGGGCACAGAGTGCCGCAGCAAGTACCCTCAGTGGCAGCGCAAATGTATATCCTCTTTGTAAGACGCACCCCCTTTTTCCCCTCAATTTTGGGGGAAAAAAGTGCGTCTTACAAAGCGGAAAATACGGTATCTAGATGTGTGGTGAGCACTTTGAACCCCCCAGTGCTTCACAGAAGTTTATAACGCCCGGGTGTGAAAATAAAAAATTCGTATTTTTTCCACAAACAGAATCATAGAATCGTAGAGTTGGAAGGGACCTCCTGGGCCATCTGGTCCAACCCCCTGCTCAAAGCAGGATTCGCTAAATCATCCCAGTTAGATGTCTGTCCAGCCTCTGTTTGAAGACTTCCATTGAAGGAGAACATGATCTTTTAGTCACCATTTTTTTATTTTCCCAAGGGTACCAGGAGAAATTGGACCCCAAAAGTTGTTGTCCAATTTGTCCTGAGTACGCTGATACCCCATATGTGGGTGAAAACTACTGTATGGGCACACGTCGGGGCTCGGAAGGGAAGTAGTGACGTTTTGGTATGCAGACTTTGATGGAATGGTCTGCGGGTGTCATGTTGCCTTTGGAGAGCCCCTAATGTACCTAAACAGTGGAAACCCCCCACAAATGACCCCATTTTGAAAACTAGACCCACTAAGGAACTTATCTAGATGTGAGGTGAGCACTTTGAACCCCCAAGGGCTTCACAGAAGTTTATAATGCCAGGGCATGAAAATAAAAAAATCGTATTTTTTCCAGAAACATGATCAATTAGTCCCCAATTTTTTCATTTTCCCAAGGGTAACAAGAGAAATTGGACCCCAAAAGTTGTTGTCCAATTTGGCCTGAGTACACTGACACCCCATATGTGGGAGAAAACTACTGTATGGACACACGTCGGGGCTCGGAAGGGAAGCAGTGACGTTTTGGAATGCAGACTTTGATGGAATGGTCTGCGGGTGTCATGTGCGTTTGGAGAGCCCCTGATGTACCTAAACTATTGAAACTCCCCACAAGTGACCCCATTTTGGACACTAGACCCCCCACGGAACTTATCTAGATGTGTGGTGAGCACTTTGAACCCCCAAGTGCTTCACAGAAGTTTATAACACTCGGACGTGAAAATAAAAAAATCATTTTTTTCCACAAAAATGATATTTTTGCCCCCAATTTTTTATTTTCCTAAGGGTAACAGGAGAAATTGGACCCCAAAAATTGCTTTGCAATTTGTCCTGAGTAGGCTGATACCCTACATGTGGGGGTAAAACACTGTTTGGGCGCATGGCAGAGCTTGGAAGGGAAGGAGCACCATTTGACTTTTTCAACTCAGAATTGGCTGGAATTGAGATCAGACGCCATGTTGCATTTGGAGAGCCCTTGATGTGCCCAAACAGTGGAAACCCCCAATTATAACTCCAACCCTAACCCCAACACACCCCTAACCCTAATCTGAGCCCTAACCCTAGCCCTAACCCTAGCCCTAACTCTAGCCCTAACCCTAAGGCTGTGTGCACACGCTGCGGATTTTGCTGCGGTTCCGCAGCGGTTTTGGCTGCTGCGGACCCCAGTACCATGATTCCCTATGGGAATCAAAAACCGCAGTGCAGACGGTGCGGAATTTTCCGCGCGGATTATCTGCGGTTTTCAATTCGCAGAAAGAATTGACATGTCAATTCTTTCTGCGGATTCTCCTGCAGTTTGCCATCTCCTCTATTGAGGAGATGAAAAACCGCAGGACAAAACCGCAGCGCAATCTGCAGGTAAAACCGCAGGTCTTTTGACCTGCGGTTTCACCTGCGGATTTTACAAAATCCGCGCGGATGAATCCGCACCTAATCCGCAGCGTGTGCACACAGCCTTACCCTAACGGGAAAATGGAGATAAATACTTTTTTTTTAGTTTTATTATTTTTCCCTAACTAAGGGGGTGATAACGAGGGGTTTGACTTACTATTTATGGCGGTTTTTATGTTTGGCGGCTGTCACACGCTAAAAGACGCTTTTTATTGTAAAATAGTTTTTGCATCACCACATTTTGAGAGCTATAATTTTTCCGTATTTTGACCCACTGAGTCATGTGAGGTCTTATTTTTTGCGGGACGAGTTGACGTTTTTATTGGTACCATTTTCGGGCACGTGACATTTTTTGATCGCTTTTTATTCCTATTTTTGGGACGCAGAATGAACAAAAACCAGCGTTTCATGAATTTCTTTTGGGGGGGTGCGTTTACACCGTTCCACGTGCGGTAAAATTGATAAAGCGGTTTTATTCTTCGGGTCAGTACAGTTACAGCGATACCTCATTTAGGTCGTTTTTTTATGTTTTTGTCGGTTTTATGCAATGAAAACTATTTTATATAAAAAATAATTATTTTTGCATCGCTTTATTCTGTGAGCTATAACTTTTTTATTTTTTCACTGATGATGCTGTGTCGTGGCTCGTTTTTTGCGGGACAAGATGACGTTTTCAGCGGTACCATGGATATTTATATGCGTCTTTTTGATCGCGCGTTATTACACTTTTTGTTTGGCGGTATGATAATAAATCATTATTTTTTGCTTCGTTTTTTATTTTTATTTTTTAAGGTGTTCGCTAAAAGGGTTAACTAATGGGACAGTTTTATAGGGCGGGTCATTACGGACGCGGCGATACCTAATATGTATACTTTTATTGTTTTTTTTATTATTATTTTCAAAAAATGAATTTATTGGGGAATATTTTTTTTTTTTTTTTACTAATTTATTTGGCGATTTTTTTTAAATTTATTTTTACATTTTTTTTTAATTTTTTTTTTACTTTATTACATAGTCCCAGATGGGACATCACTGTCCTGTGACAGATCGCTGATCTGTCACATCACAGATCACTGTGACAGATCAGCAATCTGTCACAGGCATTGAAGCAGACTTCCTCTTGCCTGCGCTTTGCAGGCACTGAGGAAGCCAGCTTCCTCAGGTCCCCGAAGGCCCCCGTCGCCATCTTGGATTCGGGGGCCTGGAGGATAGGAGCCCCCCGCAGCAGCGCTGCACATTGCGCTGCCGTGGGGGGCTCAGGGAAGCACGGAGGGAGCCCCCTCCCTGCCGATGCTTCCCTTTAACTCCCGGTACACCGCGATCATGTTTGATCGCGGTGTGCAAGGGGTTAACGTGTCGGGGGCGGTCAGTGACCGCCCCTGACACATAGTGCCGGGTGTCAGCTGTGATAATCAGCTGACACCCGGCCGCGATCAGCGGCGCTCACCACGTGGGCGCCGCTGATCGCGGTAGACGTACTATCCCGTCCACGGTCATACGGGCCCGGGTACCGTGGACGGGATAGTACGTCGGATGTCAGGAAGGGGTTAAAAAAGAAAAAATGAAATATCACATGGTCATCAGTATTCAGACCCTTTGCTCAGTATTGAGTAGAAGCACCCTTTTGAGCTAGTACAGCCATGAGTCGTCTTGGGAATGATGCAACAAGTTTGTCACACCTGGATTTGGGGATCCTCTGCCATTCTTTCTTGCAGATCCTCTCCAGTTCCGTCAGGTTGGATGGTGAACATTGGTGGACAGCCATTTTCAGGTCTCCAGAGATTGAATTGATATTAATATCTACATGTCCAGACATGGAGATTTCTCCCAAGTTTAAGAGATGCCACCTTAGAATATTATTTTAGATCACTGATAATCTGCTCATTTAGCTCTTAAAGTTTCTAACCAGTATAGAGAATCAGTTCGTCTGTTGTCTTCTGTGCTCTGACTACTGTGCGTGTGACAGCTTGGAGAGCTTTAAGTAAGCCCTGTGATATCTACAGAAGGTGAACGTTATTTCTATATATCGATCTTAGGCTTGGAAGTGCTTAGTATTTAATATTCAACATTCTGCTTGCAAGTCAGGAAACCATTATCTTGTATTGATTAAAAAAAGTGAGGCTCCATTTCTCCTTTTCTGTGAAAAGGTATACAGCTCTGGTTCTTTTGGTTGCTGCAGATGATTTAGAATTGGCTTTGTTCATGAAGCTGTGTGTATTTTGTATCGTCAGAATGATAGATGGATATGTGCTGCATCTTGGATATCAGATGAATGTTGTACTGAAATTTCAACAAAACACAGATGAACTCCATTCAAATCAGTAGGACTTGCACGGATCCATCACATGCAAATGAGTTTCTTTATAATCAGGAGCTATGATGTGAATATGAACAGAGCCTCAGATACAAGGAAAAATAACAAAACCATAACAGGAAAATACTCCAAAAACAAAAAGTTCAAGCCCACCCCACTACTCCAGCACATACAGGGCTGAGACCATGTACTTTGGTGCTCTAAGCAAATGAGGCAAATGGTGCCCACCCCATCCCTGGAAATTATTGGAAAAAGGTTAGGTAACATCGACGGCACTCCCATCGCATGGCTGGGTGAGAGTGGTAGAAGCAAAGTAACTTTGGCACCATCCTCTACTACACCCACCATGCATCTGACATAGGTTTGCCACCTTTTTCACCAAACATATGTCAAAGTAAAAAAAGTGGTGTTCTTTGGGTATGTGACTTATCACTTAGATTTTGGGATTCATTAATTATCAACACTGTTCACAGTCACTTTACAGGATACCAAGGATAAATAATAGTATTCATCCCTGACGTTCTATCTTTAAAATGTCAAACCCATGTGATGTGATAGTCATGAAAACTAATATCAATGTAATTTTCAGACTACGGCTTCCCTACAGTGACAACATACAGTTGTCTGAGACGCTCTCTACACTCTGCGGACCCCAGTAATCTGGTGTGAGCATAGTATAAGTGAATGGTGTGGACAAAGCTGCTAACATCCGTCATCATCGTCGGTGTAAGCAATAAACTTTGAGTACGAGTATAAGGGAAGGAGCTATAGACAATAGAGGAGATGTAATTAGCATTTTTTTTTTACTGAAACCTAGAATAAAATATTCACACAGTGAAGTGTTGATTAGAGTTGAGTGAATTTTTCAAAATTTGGTTCCAGTTATGATCGGCGCCAAATATTGTTGTTTGCAATATTCGCGGAACACATCCGAATGTCATAGTAGTCAATGGGAGTAGAAATGAATGAATATGTTTGGAACCAATCATCAATCATAAATGAGGCACAAATAGGGTACCAATATGGCAAATTCTGATTCGGTGACCGATTCCGAACATAGTTGCTCAACTCTAGTGTTGATGCATCTGTCATAGGGGTATAGGGTGGCACCACAGATGCTCCATTGATGTCAGACAATGACTTGATTTTAGTTCATCCCCTGGTATTATTTACATCCTAAAGATTATATTCATGACTCATGTTGTATAGCTGTTATAGCATTCACTTTGTCATCTCCGTAGTCCCCAAATGGAAAATGAATATGTAGCCCACCTAGATAACAGAAGATGGCAAACTAAATGGTGAAATCACTGTGACCTTCTCATTCTTCTACACTGTATTCGATCAAGAGGGATAGATGGTGTCTCAATGTTTGACAGCGGTACTATTAAATGTTATGAAATTAAAAAATTGAAGTTATAAATATTTCTAAAAAAGCAAAATAATTGTTTATTAGCTGTCATCTATTGATGATGTTGCGACTATCCACATGTGACCAATGTAGCCAATTACTGACTGTAGTCAGTGATTATCTGCTGTGATTACATAGTTGCAATATCATCATTGGAGGACAGCTAACAAGGACCACTGGAGCTCTAGCATTGTGAGGGATATTTCAGGTGAGTATTAGTAATTTTGTTATTGTATCATATACACCATTTTTTTAAATCCCATGTTTGCATAAAAAAAGTGGTAAATGTTTGGATGCAGACTTGGAGCATTAGTTTTATTACAGCTCTGGAGCCCATGCTGAATCCTGCAATGCCAGTATGAGTTGTGTGTTACCTGGTCACCTTCCTTACATGTGTAAAGCTGCGCTCTGTGTGTGAGGCTTTTTAGATAGGACATGCAGTCATAGAGGTGTACGTGCAAAATAAGAAACACTTGTCAGAAGTCTTGGCAGCAGGCTTCTGCCCCAAACAGCAGGTCAGGATCCAAGCCAAGTCAAATACCAATGAGTCAAAACACGAGAAGGGGAACACCGAGTCGGGACAGGAAGAGGGGAATAAACAGATACTGGTACAGTCAGCAAAAGCAGCAGGACAAATCAAGGCAAGCAGAGTCAGCTACACACTCTGTAGGCAGAAACTATAACTGACACCGCATTCAGGATGCAGTGGAGAGAAATAGCCGGCCTGAAGCCAGAATGAGGCAGAGAAAAGTTAACCATTGACATGATCAGACCGGGAAAGTGACACCGGAAACAAAACCCAGCCTGGATCATCACAAGAGGGGTTTTTTTCTGTTCGATTATAAGCACAATAAATTGGAACTGCAGAAAGGAAATAGGTTTGTCCCTCGATGGACACAAACGGGGCCTGACGGAACTTTGTGATAAAGATTTATTTTAGAGGCTCTAAAGCAGGGGTCCTCAAACTTTTTAAACAGGGGGCCAGATCATGGTCCCTCAGACCATTGGAGGACCGGAATATAGTTTAAAAAAAACAGTGAACAACTATGAACAAATTGCTATGCACACTGCACATATATTATTTTGAAGTAATAAAACAAAACAGGAACAAATACAATATTTAAAATGAAGTAAAGTTAAATCAACAAACTTACCGATTTTTAATGTGTTCTTTGAATATCCTACACTTCGAGTCAATTTTTTCTCTTTCTTGTTAACATTGTTTCCTAGGGCTTCAAAATTGCTATTAGTAAAATACCAATATATATACAGCGCTAGAAAAACTATACCAGCAATAAAATTGCCCACACAGAGACATACAGACTGCACTGCCCATCAATGCAGTCTGATCAGTGCCGATCAATGCAGCCTCACCAGTGCCCATATTGGTGGAAATCCACTTTTACCTCAGGCTCAGATTGGTGTGGTGCGAAGGTCCCCAATAGGCAGGTAAATGTCCCCAATAGGCAGCATAGGTCCCCAGTAGGCAGGTAAATGACCCCAATAGGCAGCATAGGTCCCCAATAGGCAGGTAAATGTCCCCAATAGGCAGCATATGTCTCCAATAGGAAGCATGATCCCCAATAGTCAGCATAGTCCCCAATAGGCAGGTAAATGTCCCCAATAGGCAGCATAGTCGCCAATAGGCAGGTAAATGTCCCCAATAGGCAGCATAGTCCCCAATAGGCAGGTAAATGTCCCCAATAGGCAGCATAGTCCCCAATAGGCAGGTAAATGTCCCCAATAGGCGGCATAGTCCCCAATACGCAGGTAAATGTCCCCAATAGGCGGCATAGTCACCAATAGGCAGGTAAAGGTCCCAATAGGCAGGTAAATGTCCCCAATAGGTAGCATAGTCCCAAATAGGCAGTACAGGTCCCCAATAGGCAGCATAGTTCCCAATATGCAGGTAAATGTCCCCAATAGGCAGTTAATTGTCCCCAGTAGGCAGCACTGGTTCCTAATAGGCAGTATAGTCCCCAATAGGCAGCATAGTCCCCGATAGGCAGGTAAATGTCCCCAATAGGCATCACAGGTCCCCAATTGGCAGGTAAACGTCCCCAATAGGACCTGGCATTATAAAAAAAAACAGTACTCACCTATGTCCCCCACTGCTCTGAAGAGGCGCCCGCTCAACTCCGTCTTCTTCCGGCACAGGCGGCATGACGTCATCAGGCCGCGTCATGACAATCACGTCGTCTGTGTGTGCTCGCTGCTTTCAGAGGGCCAAACAACACCTTTCCTCGGCGCCTCGTTCTGTCCGCAATTACAGAGCCCACCGGCATTGAACTGCAGTGAAGTTTAATGTCGGCTGGGCCCAGGGACCAGATAAAAGTCCTCGGCAGGCCTCAGTTTGAGGACCCCGGCTCTAAAGCAAGTGTTAACCTAGACTAAGCCTGCCATGGTGTTCTGCCTGCTCATTCTGTATACTGTATTATGTCATACTATGTACTGAAACACTGAATCTAAAGGCCCCCATACATGTTTGGCCGATGGTCTAATGTGTATGGAGGCACCAGTTGACAATAGTCAGGAGAGGCGTCAATCATGCATGTCTGATTTTGGACTGCCGATTGCATTGTCCTCCTGTAGATCTCAAACACAATACAGGAGTGCTCTGCATGTCTATGGGAGAGTTAGCTCTGATGGCTGTCGGCCAAGCGATCGGTCAAAGCATCTCCCTGGGAATCTTCCATCCAAGCATATTTTAAATGAAAGGGGCAGGCTATCAGTCATTACATGTCTCACACTGGTAATGCCACTTTTCATTTAAAACCATCTTTGGAGGAAGATTCTCAGGGAGATTTGAGTCCAGCCCGTAGATCTTAACAACTCATTTAGATATTAAGAATAGTGTGGATTTATCTGGAATAAGACATCGATCGTAGAAATCAAAGTATCATTTTATTCAACATTCTATTACCTACATGCCTATATAGACGGCTGGCGAGAATTGATTCTACTGACACATTCTCTTTTGATTGCACCCCTTCTCAAGGTGGTAACAGGTAGCCTACCCTTTGTCCCAACATCATACTCCCTTTATTTGATGAAAATGAGGAAATATTTATAAATGCATTTTTATTTGCAAGTTAATTCAACTTCAAATCTTGTGCTTTTTGGGTGCAAAAAATTGCAATGATTTTTCCTACATATTAATTTTTTAATGTATTGCACTTATGTTATGTTTTCATAAATTATTACTGACACCAGGAACTGGACCAAGATTATATCAGCGCTGTTCCCAAAAGCTAGATGCAGAAGCAGCAGATCTCTGAAGGATTGAATACAGGGCATGGCAGTGTTTGAGGAATGCCACTGACCTAAGGCTATATAAAATCTTGAGGTTTTAATTATATCTGCATTTTAATCTCATATGATCTTCGAGGTCATGCTTGTAAGCTACACAAAAAATGAAGCTCCCCAAGGAAGAACAAGGGCGCTTCCTTTTCTGCTAATTTCTTGGTTTTCTTAGTGTCAATTTAGCAAATGTTCACTTTTATTTCCTTCATAATTAATAGTTTTCTGCATTTCCAGAAAATATAACTAAGACAGGTCATTTCACTTTATGTGACACTCTACCCTTGAACAAAAGAAACTGACAATACATTTCTAATGACCTTATTGACACTGGCATCCCACAGAATAGGAAAGGCAAAGGAGTGGCTGGTAGAGCTTTGGCTTTCCACTGTGCTCCACATGCCAAAGCAATGGCCATTGTGGCTTAAGAAGAAAGAGGTCACTGATGTCAGTGAAGAAGTCGGCCAGAGTCAAGTGGAGGGCATCAAGTAAACAGTGGGTACGGAAAGTATTCAGACCCCTTTAAATTTTTCACTCTTTGTTTCATTGCAGCCATTTCGTAAATTCAAAAAGGTTCATTTTTTCTCTTTAATGTACACTCTGCACCCCATCTTGACTGAAAAAAAACAAATGTAGAATTTTTTGCAAATTTATTTAAAAAGAATAACTGAAATATCACATGGTCTTATGCAGACCCTTTGCTCAGACACTCATTTGAGTCACAGGCTGTCCATTTCCTTGTGATCCTCCTTGAGATGGTTCTCCATCATTGGAATCCAGCTGTGTTTAATTAAACTGATAGGACTTGATTTGTAAAGGCACACACCTGTCTATATAAGACCTCACAGCTCACAGTGCATGTCAGACCAAGTGAGAATCATGAGGTCAAAGGAACTGGCCAAGGAGCTCAGAGACAGAATTGTGGCAAGGCACAGATCTGGCCAAGGTTATAAAACAATTTCTGCAGTACTCAAGGTTCCTAAGAGCAAAGTGGCCTCCATAATCCTTAAATGGAAGAAGTTTAGGACCAGAGTGAAAAATGTAAAGGTTTGTGAATACTTTCCGTACCCGCTGTACATCACTTTGTATTCCCAGGGTGGTGGGTCACTTTAAAGTTTTTAATTGAGTAACTATCCATCATTGCATTTTAGATGGTCAGCTGCTTTTATGTATATTTTTTTAAAATATCGACTTTTTTAATATCTTTTGCAACTAATGTTTATCGAGTACATAGAAAAAAAGATTGTGTCATGAAGTGATCTTATAATTGTTATTTTGGGAACATTGCAGAACAAGTATTTTTTTTTTACTACATTATGTCTCTAGTTTCCCAGCTTTACACCTTGCCACTAGAAAAGACTTATTGCATAGTGTAGTATCTTAGGCTAGTTTCACACTAGCGTATTTTCCACGCAGCGCTCGGTGCCGCTAAGCCCCGCCCTCTGCCGGGTCCCTGCCCGCCCCATCCGGTCATCGCCGCCTACTATCGCACACGGCTGCATGCCGTGTGCCGTGTGCTGCCGTGGCCGTGTGCTAGTAGGATTTTAACGTGCGCTGCGCACTTTTGAAGGTGCGCCGAGCGCGCCAAAATGCAACATGGTGCGTTCGGCGCACCTTCAAAAGTGCGCAGCGCACGCTAAAATCCTACTAGCGCACGGCCAGCGCACGGTCTGCGACCCCTATGCTAAAGATAGGGTGCGCAGATCGCATGCAGCCGTGTACGATAATAGGCGGCGATGACCGATGGGGCGGGCAGGGAGCCTGCAGGGGGCGGGGCTTAGCGGCGCCGAGCGCTGCGTGGAAAATACGCTAGTGTGAAACTAGCCTTAGTGAATTTTGTCCATTATTTTACATTTAAAAAGATTTTTTTTCTAACTTCACTTCTAAAGATTGCTCTTCACAATGTCATGATGACAGAGATTTATTTGTGGACACATTGTGTTCTGTCGTAATCTTATTGATCCTTTACAAAGACCGATGATAATTGCATTGTTAGAACAATTTATTAAACGCTCCATTTCTGCATACATTTTAACCAGGCTTACAACTCCATCAAGCATTCACAAATCAAGTGGGGAATGTAAGTATGGATTTTTCCTTGCATCATAACAACTGAGCGATTTGGTTAACAATGGGTTCAGCGCTTTAGTGCAAAAACATATTTCCCATGAATTAAAGGACTGTTGCTTTGCCTTTCTGCAGGTTACCTTCATGTAGTAGTTACTTTAAAAACACTTTCAAAGTGCAATCCTTTTAAGCAGTGTCCCTTTCTTACACTAAAGCCCCCGCTACACATAGCGATATCGCTAGCAATATCGCTGTAACGTCACTGATTTTGTGACGTAGCAGCGATATTGCTAGCGATATCGCGATGTCTGATACTTAACGCCGACCGGCTCCCCTGCTGCTCATCGCCGGTCACGCGAGTACGTCCTGGACCGTTTCTCGTCGGGCGCTTCCTGTGGCGCTGACGAACGACGCGTGGACGCGGGCGAGAGGACGTCAGGATCGCCGCTTCTGACAGGTAAGTAGCGACCCCCGACCGCTGCTATGTCGCTGGTGAGATCTGCCTGTGTGGCAGCTTACTAGCGACCACTTAGCGATGCACCAGCGATCCATATCGTTGTCGGGATCGCTGGTGCATCGCTAAGTGTAACGGTACCCTTAGTCACTTGACTTAGTTTTTACCTTCTGTTTTTAGCTTTCATTGTGTAATGTGAGTAAATTCCTTTAACTTTGTACAAGAGGGACTTGTACTTGGGCATTGACTGCATGGCAAAAATATAATATTATGCATGATTATTGCGTTGATGTAATCTTATTAAATTGTAGTACAACGTGTCTAATGTGATTTTTTTTTTTTTTTTTTTTTTTTTAATGGGCTCATAGTGGTCTAAATATACAAAAAATCTTATGCTCACCTGTGATGAAAATCTTCTGTACCGCTACCCCTGTCCCCTCTGGTCTCCTCATGGTACAAAATGGCTGTTGAAATCATTCAGTGGCTAATGAAAAATCTCCTTGCTTTGTTTTCTTACAAATTCTTGGAAATTGATGAAATTTACTTGCTAACCCCTTGCTCTAGTGGTCAACATAAATTTTTGCATTTTTGTTTTTTTACTCTTTTAAAAAGAAGTAGCTTCCTCTGTTCGCTGCTGTTAGAGGCAGATGCTGACTGTGTAACACAGCCATCATCTGTAATGAAAACCCAAGCAACAAGATAGGCCTTACATTGATGGCACTTCCCACCTAATATCCAACTCATATAAGACGTCATGGAAGCTTGTAGCCATATAAAATTACAAAAGCTTTATTTAAATCCAGTACAAAAAATGCACATAGACAAATGTAAAAAAGAGAAGTATACCCAATATACCATCACACATGACATATGCAATATGATGCCAGACAAAGATTTATATAGTAATACTTGAAAAAATAATTAAGGTATATCAATAAATATATAGATAAAGAACACCATGCAGAAGTTAACTAGTTAAATACTCAGTGACTAAAAATAAAACCATGAGGTTCTTGCATGGCGCTGCTCTTATTCCCTATACACCCAACTAGACCCATGAAAAGTAGAGGAAGCATATGACCTGAGTGATGTTGTGAATCCCCGACGCGTGTTTCGCGTGAGCTTCGTCCTGGGGGGTAAGTCTACTTTTCATGGTGTTCTTTATATACACCTATTTGTATATCACTTCATGATTGTATCTGCAGCCCTGTTAACCTCTTTGCTGTACTTTTGCGACTCTGATTTATTTAACCCCTTCGCACCCGAGCCTGTTTTTGCCTTCGTGACCGGGCCAATTTTTTCAATTCTGACCAGTGTCACTTTATGAGGTCATAACTCTAGAACGCTTCAACGGATCCTACTGATTCTGACATTGTTTTCTCATGACATATTGTACTTAATGATGGTGGTAAAATTTTTTAGATATGATCTGCACTTATTTGTTAAAAAAATCAAAATTTGGCAAAAATTTAGAAAATTTTGCAATTTTCAAACTTTTAATTTTTATGCCCTTAAATCAGAGAGTGATATCGCACAAAATAGTTAATAAATAACATTTCCCACATGTCTACTTTACATCTGCACAATTTTGGAAACATAATTTTTTTTTTTTAGGAAGTTATAAGGGTTAAAAGTTGACCAGCGATTTCTCATTTTTACAACAAAATTTGCAACACCATTTTTTTTAGGGACCACCTCACATTTGAAGTGAGTTTGGGGGGTCAATATGACAGAAAATACCCAAAATTGACACCATTCTAAAAACTGCACCTCTCAATGTACTTAAAACCACATTCAAGAAGTTTATTAACCCTTCAGGTGCTTCACATGAATGAATGGAATATGGAAGGAAAAAATAAACATTTAACTTTTTTTCACAAACATTTTACTTCAAAACCATTTTTTTTTATTTTCACAAGTGTAAAAAGAGAAAATGAACCACTAAATTTTTTGTGCAATTTCTCCCGAATACGCCAATACCCCGTATGTGGGGCTAAACCACTGTTTGAGCACACGGCAGAGCTCAGAACGGAAGGAGTGCCGTTTGACTTTTTCAATGCAGAATTGGCTGGAATTGAGATCGGATGCCATGTCGCATTTGGAGAGCCCCTGATGTACCTAAACAGTGGAAACCCCCCACAAGTGACCCCATTTTGGAAATTAGACCCCCCCAAGGGACTTATCTAGATGTGTGGTGAGCACTTTGAACCCCCAAGTGTTTCACTAAAGTTTATAATGTAGAGCCGTGAAAATAAAAAAAATCATTTTTTTTCCACAAAAATGATCTTTTAGCCCCCAATTTTTATTTTCACAAGGGTAACAGGAGAAATTGGACCCTAAGAGTTGTTGTCCAATTTGTCCTGAGTACGCTGGTATGCCATATGTTGGAGAAAACTACTGTTTGGGCACACGGTGGGGCTCGGAAGGGAAGTAGTGACGTTCTGAAATGCAGACTTTGATGGAATGGTCTGCGGGTGTCATGTCGCGTTTGCAGAGCCCCTGATGTACCTAAACAGTGGCAACCCCCCACAAGTGACCCCATTTTGGAAACTAGACCCCCCAAGGAACTTATATAGATGTGTGGTGAGCACTTTGAACCCCCAAGTGTTTCAGTAAAGTTTATAATGTAGAGGCGTGAAAATAAAAAAATCATTTTTTTTTCCACAAAAATGATCTTTTAGCCCCCAATTTTTATTTTCACAAGGGTAACAGGAGAAATTGGACCCTAAGAGTTGTTGTCCAATTTGTCCTGAGTCCTGAGTACGCTGGCACCCCATATGTGGGAGAAAACTACTGTTTGGGCACACGGTGGGGCTCGGAAGGGAAGTAGTGACGTTCTGAAATGCAGACTTTGATGGAATGGTCTGCGGGCATCATATTGCATTTACAGAGCCCCTGATGTACCTAAACAGTGGAAACCCCCAATTCTAATTCCAACCCTAACCCCAACACACCCCTAACCCTAATCTCAGCCCTAACCATAACCCTAACCACAAACCTAACATCAACACACCCATAACCTTAATCCCAGCCCTAACCCTAGCCCTAACCCTAGCCCCTGCATTTTTTTTTTTTTACTTTTTTTTTTATTTTTGTCACAAGATCGCTGCCCTGCGATCTGACTCATAGTAACGCCACTTCACCTCTGATCATCTGTCAGTGTGAGATCAGAGGAGAAGCAGCATTACTATGTGACAAGATCGCTGCCTGGCACATAATAACGCGACTTCTCCTCTGATCTCACAATGACTGATGATCAGTGGTGAAGCAGCGTTACTGTGTGACAAGATCGCTGCCTGGCACAGCTGTGCCAGGCAGCGATCAGCTGTGCCAGGCAGCGATCTAGTCACACAATAACGCTGCTTCACCTCTGATCAGCTGTCAGTGGTAGATCAGAGGGAGAAGCCGCGTTACAATGAGGGAGATGGCCGGGAAACAAGCAGCTTTCCCAGCGATCGCTCCCATTGGCTGCTGTGACGCTGACGTCATCAGGACCTGAACCAATCAGGTCTCGATGACGTCGGGGGTCCCAGCATGCAGTGCGCACCGGGATCCCCGCGTTGTAAGGTATGTGGGGGTCCCGGGGGGCACAAAACCGCCGACAGTAGATAAACGTCGGCGCTGCACAAAGCCCAGCAAGCGCCAACGTTTATCTACTGTGGGCGGTCGTGAAGAGGTTAATAGCCAGTTGTACATTAGACTGGCTTTTCATACCAGTGCATTACTTCTGTGATGAGGTTTCTTGTTCTGCAGACCAATCTTTTCCTATCCAGCCTGTACCATGAAATGCACTGACCTATATATGATGCAAGTGTATATATACATATATATTGATATACCTTAATTACTTTTTCAAGTACTACTATATAAATCTTTGTCTAGCATCATATTGCATATGTCTTGTGTGATGGTATATCGGGTATACTTCTCTTTTTTATATTTGTCTATGTGCATTTTTTGTATTGGATTTAAATAAAGCTTTCTGTAATTTTATATGGCTACAAGCTTCCATGACGACTTATATGAGTTGGATATCATCTGTAATGGTTGCAGTGTTTAGAAAGGTGTTCTCAGTACATAGGTTATTCTTTAACCCCTTTCAGACGTACTATCCCATCCATGGGACCCGGGCCCCTATGCCCATGGACGGGATAGTACATCTAGCGCGATCAGCGGTGCCCACGTGGTGAGCGCCGCTGATCGCGGCCGGGTGTCAGCTGATTATCACAGCTGACACCCGGCACTATGTGTCAGGGGTGGTCACGGACCGCCCCCGACACGTTAATCCCTTGCACACCGCGGTGTACCGGGGGTTAAAGGGAAGCATCAGCAGGGAGGGGGCTCCCTCCGTGCTTCCCTGAGCCCCTCACAGCAGCGCAATGTGCAGCACTGCTGCTGGGGGCTCTTTCCCTGCAGGTCCGCGGATCCAAGATGGTGACGGGGACCTTCGTGGGCCTGCAGGGAGCCGGCTTCCTCAGTGCCTGCAAAGCGCAGGCAAGGAGGAAACCTGCACACTGCCTGTGACAGATTGCTGATCTGTCACAGTGATCTGTGATGTGACAGATCAGCGATCTGTCACAGGACAGTGATGTCCCCCCTGGGACAACCTAATGAAGTTTAAAAAAAAAAAAAAAGTGTAAAAATAATTTTTAAAAAATTGCTAAATTAAAAAAAATATATTCCCTAATTTTTTTTTGGAAATAAAAAAACAAAAACAATAAAAGTACGCATATTTGGTATCGCCGCGTCCGTAACGACCTGCCCTATAAAACTTTCCCATTAGTTAACCCCTTTAGTGAACCACTTAAAAAATAAAAATAAAAAACGAAGCAAAAAATAATGATGTAGTATCATACCGCCGAACAAAAAGTGCAATAACGCGCGATCAAAAAGACGCATATAAATATCCATGGTACCGCTGAAAACGTCATCTTGTCCCGCAAAAAACGAGCCACCACACAGCATCATCAGAGAAAAAATGTAAAAGTTACAGCTCGCAGAATAAAGCGATGCAAAAATAATAATTTTTTTATATAAAATTGTTTCATTGCATAAAAGCGCCAAAACATAAAAAAAGACATAAATGAGGTATCGCTGTAACCGGACTGACAGGAAGAATAAAACAGCTTTACCAATTTTACCGCACACGGAACGGTGTAAACGCACCCCCCAAAAGAAATTCATGAAAAGCTGGTTTTTGTTCATTCTGCGTCCCAAAAATATGAATAAAAAGCGATCAAAAAATGTCACGTGCCCGAACATGATACCAATAAAAACGTCAACTTGTCCCGCAAAAAATAAGACCTCACATAACTCAGTGGGTCAAAATACGGAAAAATTATAGCTCTCAATATGTGGTGATGCAAAAACTATTTTTACAATAAAAAGCGTCTTTTAGCATGTGACAGCTGCCAAAAATAAAAACCGCCATAAATAGTAAATCAAACCCCCCCGTTATCACCCCCTTAGTTAGGGAAAAATAATAAAATTAAAAAAATGTATTTATTTCCATTTTCCCATTAGGGTTAGGGCTGAGCTAGGGTTAGGGGTGTGTTGGACTTAGGGTTGGAGTTAGAATTGGGGGGTTTCCACTGTTTGGGAACATCAGGTGCTCTCCAAACGCAACATGGCGTCTGATCTCAATTCCAGCCAATTCTGCGTTGAAAAATTCAAATGGTGCTCCTTCCCTTCCAAGCTCTGCCATGCGCCCAAACAGTGTTTTACCCCCACATATAGGGTATCAGCCTACTCAGGACAAATTGCAAAGCAACTTTTGGGGTCCTTTTTCTCCTGTTACCCTTAGGAAAATAATAAATTGGGGGCAAAAATATCATTTTTGTGGGAAATAAATGATTTTTTTATTTTCACGCCCGTGCATTATAAACTTCTGTGAAGCCCTTGGGGATTCAAAATGCTCACCACACATCTAGACAAGTTCCTTAGGGGGTCTAGTTTCCAAAATGGTGTCATTTGTGGGGGTTTTCCACTGTATAGGTACATCAGGGACTCTCCAAAGGCAGCATGACACCCGCAGAGCATTCCATCAAAGTCTGCATTCCAAACCGTCACTACTTCCCTTCCGAGCCCCGACGTGTGCCCTTACAGTAGTTTTCTCCCACATATGGGGTATCAGTGTAGTCCGGACAAATTGGACAACAACTTTTGGAGTCCATTTTCACCTGGTACCCTTGGGAAAATAAAAAAAATTGGGGACTAAATGAAAATGTTTGTGGAAAAAATACGATTTTTTTATTTTCACGCCTGGGCATTATAAACTTCTGTGAAGCCCTTGGGGGTTCAAAGTGGTCACCACACATCTAGATAAGTTCCTTAGGGGGGCTAGTTTCCAAAATGGGGTCACTTGGGGGATTCCACTGTTTAGGTACATCAGGGGCTTTCCAAACGCAACATGGTGTCCGATCTCAATTCCAGCCAAAAAAGTCAAATGGCGCTGCTTCCCTTCTGAGCTCTGCCATGCACACAAATAGTCATTTACACCCACATATGGGGTATCGGCGTACTCAGGACAAATGGCACAATAACTTTTATGGTCCTGTTACCCTTGGGAAAGTAAGAATTGAGGGTGAAAAGATAATTTTTGTGGAAAAAATATGATTTTATAATTGAACGGCTGTACGTTATGAACTTCTGTGAAGCCCTTGGGGGTTCAAAGTTCTCACCAAACATCTATATAAGTTCCTTGGGGGGTCTAGTTTCCAAAATGGTGTCATTTGTGGGGAGTTTCCACTGTTTTGGTACATCAGGGGCTTTCCAAACGCGACATAGTGTCCGATCTCAATTCCAGCCAAAAAAGTCAAATGGCGCTGCTTCCCTTCTGAGCTCTGTCATGCACCCAAATAGTCGTTTACACCCACATATGGGGTATCAGCGTACTCAGGACAAATTGCACAATAACTTTTAGGGTCCTGTTACCCTTGGGAAAATAAAAATTGGGGTGAAAAGATCATTTTTGTGGAAAAAATATGATTTTATAATTGAACGGCTGTACGTTATGAACTTCTGTGAAGCCCTTGGGGGTTCAAAGTTCTCACCAAACATCTAGATAAGTTCCTTGGGGGGTCTAGTTTCCAAAATGGTGTCATTTGTGGGGGTTTCCACTGTTTTGGTACATCAGGGGCTTTCCAAACGCGACATGGTGTCCGATCTCAATTCCAGCCAAAAAAGTCAAATGGCGCTGCTTCCCTTCTGAGCTCTGCCATGCGCACAAATAGTCATTTACACCCACATATGGGGTATCCACGTACTCAGGACAAATTGCACAATAACTTTTAGGGTCCTGTTACCCTTGGGAAAAAAAAAATTTGGGGGTGAAAAGATCATTTTTGTGGAAAAAATATGATTTTTTAATTGTACCGCTGTACATTATAAACTTCTGTGAAGCCCTTGTGGGTTCAAAGTACTCACCACATATCTAGACAAGTTCCTTGGGGGGTCTAGTTTCCAAAATGGGGTCACTTGTGGGGGGTTTCCACTGTTTAGGTACATCAGGGGCTCTCCAAACGTGACATGGCGTCCGATCAGAATTCCAGCCAATTTTGCATTGAAAAAGTCAAACAAACGGTGCTCCTTCCCTTCTGAGGTCTGCCATGCGCTGAAACAGTGGTTTCCCCCCACATATCAGGTATCCGCGTACTCAGGACAAATTGCACAATAACTTTTCCAGTCCAATTTCTCCTTTTACCCTTGGTAAAATAAAAAAAATTGAACCTGAAATATTTTTTTTGTGAAAAAAAGTTAAATGTTCATTTTTTTTAAATATTCAAAAAATTCCTGTGAAGCACCTGAAGGGTTAATAAACTTCTTGAATGTGATTTTGAGCACCTTAAGGGGTGCAGTTTTTAGAATGGTGTCACTTTTGGGTATTTTCTATCATATAGACCCCTCAAAGTGGCTTCAAATGTGATGTGGTCCGTAAAAATAAAATGGTGTTGTAAAAATGAGAAATCGCTGGTCAACTTTTAACCCTTATAACTTCCTAACAAAAAAAAATTTTGGTACTAAAATTGTGCTGATGTAAAGTAAACATGTGGGAAATGTTACTTATTAAGTTTTTTGTGTGCCATATCTGTGATTTTAAGGGCATAAAAATTCAAAGTTGTAAAATTGTGAAATTTTCGACAAATTTCCGTTTTGTTCACAAATAAACGTAAGTTATATTAATGAAATTTTACTACTAACATGAAGTACAATATGTCATGAGAAAACAATGTCAGAATCAATGGGATCCATGGAAGCGTTTGAGTTATTATCTCATAAAGGGACAGTGGTCAGAATTGTAAAAATTGGTCCGGTCATGAACGTGCAAACCACCCTTGGGGGTTAAGGGGTTAAAGGAGATGTTGAGGTGTTGGGCTTGTCAAGGTTTTGGTGATGTAAAAAAATCATAAAGTAATAATCTAGTGCCTATCACTTAGTCATCAAGGGATAAGATGCTTGTGTGGCCTCTACTGACAGATTTCCAGATCTTACGCACAGCCCTATTAATTAGAATCTGATATGCACATGATACTAGACAAGTGACTGACTTACGCCATATCCTGATGCAGAATTGACCATCACGAGATAACCGCTACTTTGATTTATTACTATCTAGACATAGCTTATGTGTAATATGATTGTTTTGTTGTGTCAAGAATTGTTGCATTAACCTTTGCTAGTGTTGGCATTTTGTATGAAAATGATTTGGCTAAAAAAATAAAGGAAAAAAAAGTGCCACTAATCATAAATTAAAGTTCTGTAACTCCTTGATAATTAGTATAATTACAAGAATAAAAGTCTTGCGTCCTTGTAAATGAATCATAAAGTGAATGCGAAGAAGAAAAATGAAACAAAGATGGCATTTTTCAGAGGCCAAAGTGAGCTTTTGTTCACTATGAAATAAACTGTCCCATGTAAGAGCGGCAATGTCTATCGATGGTTCAGTGTGTGTGTATACCAGAGTGTCTGTGTCATTCCTCAAAGCCAGGGGCTGGGAAAGGATTATCTACCTTGACTATATGTGACTATTAACTATTTTTCAATAAAAAGCTGAAAGAGATTGTCTAAAGTGAAAAGCGTCTTTAGAAATGTGTTACAATGAAATGAGAAGTGGCTTGGATATACTTGGCCTGCATTTAGAAAACTTGTGAGACAGCATTTGGAACACACGCCAGCTATGAGATCATAGAGTCCCAAGGAAAAAAGAAAAATGTGACCCCCAACATTATGAAAATTCTTAGCGATACACTTAAAAAGGTTGTTTTTGTCAAGTTTGACTTGAAACAGAATTAAGAAAAATGTAGCAAAAAAAGGGCATCATTGTTTGAGTTATTTAAAGATTTGATATGTTTCAGTAATTGTTCCTTGTAAAGAACAAATGGTGCAGGACAATGAATGGAGTTAAAGATATGGTCAATCTTTATTCATTACAGCGTGAAAAAAAACGTATATACACAATTACTGTAAAATATGTAGCGACACAAAATGTTGGGAAACAGTTTGGACTGCATGTACAATGTGACAGATTCCCTTTAAAGGTAACCTGTCACCCCCCCCCCGCAGGCGTTTTTAAGTAAAAGAGCCACCTTGTGCAGCACTAATGCTGCATTCTGTCAAGTTGACTCTTTTACTTAGCGTCCCTTCCACCGCAGAAATAATCGTTTTTAAAATTGTTAAAAAATACCTGAATTTTGACAGGGGAGCAGGTCTTTCCCCCTCTGACAGACGCCTCGCATCCATCAGTCATTTCGTATTTGGCGGCGCCTCCTCAGTTTTCTTTTAAAATGCTGGCACCTGCGCTGTACTATAGTTTCGTGGGCATGCGCAGTTAGCGCTGCCCGACGTGCCCGTGCTCTCTGATCACATCCTGGCCTTCATATCACGCGGCCACAGATCCTACCCTACAGTCGCTTATGATTTATTCACACTGTGGGGCTGGGAATCTTGGGCATGCGCAGTAGTTCTCTGCTGCTCTCAAGGAATTGAAAACAAAAGCAAAATAGAAAACCTCAGACCTGTACACATCCTCCCAGACTAGCGCCACTCTGCTGTACACTGGCTACTGTGCCCCAGATGGTCTACTGGCATAAACAATATCGTGATGGCTGCAGCCAATGAGTGGCCAGTAATTGGCTGCAACCTTCATGTTCCAGCTAAACAGCTGATCTGTTTTGCAATGTGTGAATTCCTTTTTTTTTTTTTTAAATCCCCACTTTGTTCTTCTACACACTAACTTTTATAGTATGTTTCCACGGTCCGTATTGGCAGCGCTTTGGATGCATCTCTGCCCAAAGCTCTGACTGCTTTTGTGCACGCGGTGATTCCGCATGTGTTCACTTAACCATGCGGAATCACCGCATCCTATACATTGGACTGTGATATTTATCTTGCAGAGACTGAGTGTCTCCACAAGATAAATAGACATACTGCGATCTGGAAAGACGGGCCGCATGTGTGTATACACAGGGAAGCCGGAGGCGTCCCTGCACGCATATTGGAGATGGGATTTCATAAAATCCCCTCCACTATGCTGTAACATTTGGATGCTGTGGTTGTACGCAGCGTCCAATCCGCAGCGTTTACTGACCGTGGAAACATACCCTTAAAGTAAAATAAATCAATTTAAGTCTTGTAAGGTGTGCGCAAATATATAAATACCACTTGAATTTTTTTTATCCTGCAAGACAAGTGAAAGCTCAATGATCTTTAAATGGTAAATTAGATCCCTTACTAATATGGTTATTATTATTCTTATTTATTTATAAAGCACCATTGGTTCCATGGTGCTGTACATGAGAAGGGGGTTACATACAAATTACAGATATCACTTACAGTAATAATAATAATATTTTTTTATTTATATAGTGCCAACATATTCCGCAGCACTTTACAATTAAGCAGGGACATGTACAGACAATAAATTCGATACAAGTTAAGACAATTTAAACAGTGACATG
Source organism: Dendrobates tinctorius (assembly GCF_039654945.1). NCBI lineage: Eukaryota > Metazoa > Chordata > Amphibia > Anura > Dendrobatidae > Dendrobates > Dendrobates tinctorius. The sequence continues at coordinate 41,851,691 of NW_027361671.1, read as the reverse complement.
AGGAGTGAGGTCCCTACTCGCAAGCTTACCATCTACAAGGAAATGGGGGGGGGACACAGTAGGTGAAAAGTGCTTGTTAATTCAGGTCTGGCAATTATAATAAATAGGGATTTTCATATAAAGCTGAATGATCCGGTCATTAGCCCATGTGTTTAAGTGCAATAGTCAAGTATCAAGTGCAGTTATTGTGTGCATGGAGGGTGTGGAGACAGATGAATAGTAGGGTGCAGATTCAGAATAATATTTGGAAGGAGTGAAGAGGGCAAAGTTAGTTTACTGAGTAGTTGATGTGGTAGGCTTGTTTGAAGAGATGGGTTTTCAAAGCGCGCTTGAACAGGTCGGGGCTAGGTATCAGTCTGATCATCTGGGGAAGTGCATTCCAGAGAGCTGCAGCAGCACGAGAGAAGTCTTGGAGACGGAGGTGCGAGGTTCGGATTACGGGGGATGTTAGTCTTCAGTCATTTGTAGAACGGAGGGCACGTGTAGGGCGATAGACAGAGATGAGAGAGGAGATATAAGGCAGTGGAGAGCTTTGTGGGTGATAGAGATGAGTTTATACTGGACCCTGTAGTGAATAGGTAGCCAGTGTAATGACTGGCACAAGATGGAGGCATCGGTGAAGCGGCTGGACAGAAATATGACCCTGGCTGCCGCATTCAAGATGGATTAGAGAGGAGAAAGTTTGGTAAGAGGGAGACCAATCAGAAGAGAGTTGCAGTAGTCCAGACAGTAAACTAACAATCACAGACTGATATACAGGGGAGAGAGGACCCTGCCCTTTCGGGCTTACATTCTACAGGATGGTGTGGAAGGAGACAGCAGGTTGGGGGGGTTGCAGCAGCTCCAGTGATGGTGAGGCGGCAGCGGGGATCATTGCAGGCTGTAGTCTTTCCTGAAGAGATGGGTTTTTAGGTTCCGTCTGAAGGATCCGAGTGTGGTTGATAGCCGGACGTGTTGGGGCAGGGAATTCCATAGGATGGGGGCTATTCGGGAGAAGTCTTGGAGGCGGTTGGGTGAGGAGCGAATAAGTGTGAAGGAGAGAAGGAGGTCTTGGGAGGACCGGAGATTAAGTGAGGGAAGGTATCGGGAGATTAGTTCAGAGATGTATGGAGGAGAGACAGGTTGTAGATGGCCTTGTAGGTCAGTATTAGTAATTTGAATTGGATACACAGAGGGAATGGGAGCCAGTGAAGAGATTTGCAGAGGGGACAAGCGGAGGAGTAGCGAGGAGGGAGATGAGTTAGTCGGGCGGCAGAGGATGGACTGGAGAGGTGCAAGGGCGTTAGCAGGGAGGCCACAGAAAAGGATGTTGCAGTAGTCGAGGCGGGAGATGATGGCATGCACAAGCATTTTAGTAGATTGAGGGTTGAGGAAGGGACGGATTCTGGAAATATTTTTGAGCTGGAGGCGGAGAGAGCTTGGATGTGCGGTTTGAAGGACAGGGCAGAGTCAAGTCACGGTTGTTGACAGATGTTATTGATGCTTCTCTAATTTTTTTTGTTCTTAAAAAAATACTTAAAAATACAATAAAAATATTTTTTAATACCGTTACCAATTAATTGAACTGAATAAGGGCTCATGCCAAAAGCAAAGCCCTGATGATGGAAACGCGTGCATAGACAATAACCCGTCGGCTGTATGTACAGAGATCTGAATCATGGCTTCTACAGGGACTACTTTTATATATGCCATGTTGTTTTTAACTGATCTCAGTACCTTTTGTAAATGAAATCAAACATAGAGGTACAGAAGAGATCTTAGGCACCTCTATGGCAGCCCGTTTTATGCTTCTGTATAAAACATTTAAATGAGACCTTAGTGAGACGTCTTAGATACAGATCTCCCATATAAGTGAATGGCTTCTCAACCACCTTCCTTGGGTACTATACATTTTTAAATGGTGCCCAATGGCTGCCAGGAATTTGGGGCTTCACCTTGCGGCAGCGTCTCTGCAGTAGACCTGTCCTGTGACTGCGAGTCTTTTCGTAGTTACTTTCACTGGTGGATAATTACAATGCGTTTCTCTTTGGTGCCGCTCGTCAATTTGTAATCCTTGTCTCATCTGTGTTACAAATTTTGCATAAATGTCATTAATTTATACAAAGATTCTTTCCCTGGATCAGAAATCAACATTGTTCCTTTGTATTATTCATAAATGTCCTTTTGAAGCAGAGTTTTGAGCCTTCTTCCCTCAATGTGACTGTCCTGTGCTAAGTTATAGACTGACTCGGTAAATCAGATTCGCGGTTCAGTTCACCAAGGTGAAAACTGTGGCAATTTTTTTTTTTTTTTTTTTCTCAAAAAAAAAAAAAGCAAATGCCTTATTTTGTACCGTTGAACACTGGATAAGGTCACCTCGAGCTTTAGTTAAAGTTCACGTTGTATTAATTTGCAGTAAATTCCTTTGCTCCGGCTCTGAATATTTGTCTTTTGATGTTTGTCATATAAAAGTACAAAAAAAAAAAGTACAATGGCTGAAAAATAGAGAGCTGCATGTTGCATGCGCACTTTCTTCTAAAATGCAAATTGCACTTGTCTTTTTTATTAGCATCAATTAGACAAATGTATTAGCCCTCATCTTGAGGTCAGATTTATTATGAACTGAAAGCGTGTCTTGTTTAATTATTCAGCATTCAATGCAGCAATTATCTGTTGATATCATCCTGGCGAGGCTCATAATGTTTGCATTGTTTTTTAATGTCCGTGTCCATAATTAAAAAAAAAAAAAAAAAATTCAAAGGACATAGACTTTTAACTGTGAAAAGAACAGAAAGAATGAATGGAAGTGTTTTGTCTGAATAGGAAAAAAATTATAATCGTATTTGTATTTTATATTGAATATTTGTGAAAATGTATTTAGCATTGTATGACTATGAAGCCTTTCATTCGTGTTAACCGTAATGCTAGTGATTGGCTACAGCTTTAACTGGCAGGGACCGTGGAGCAAGTGGTGAGCAAAATGGGTAATTTTGGTTAGTTGTGGTTTTATCACATTTCCTAGCTTTTGGAATAAAATAAATAAAACATAAATAAATTGTATTCTGAAAAACCCTTTTAAATATTGATATTTCTGTACGGATGCTGTATATACGACAGATTAGTACGTCGCTGAGCACTAAGCACCTGCAGTACACATCTTACACATTTTGAGCCAATTAGATTAGATGTGATTAGAACATTTTTCTTATTTTCTGTTATGCCAGTTGGAAATTTGGTTAGCATTAGAAGAAAAATAACTCTTTTTTTTCAAACATTTATACACAGGCTGTGTGTGGCATAGCAGATGAAACTCAAGAATAAGGATGGAACTTTTTTCTGTAGGAGAGCAGCCATGTGTTTCCATTTAAGAGGTTGTTTGATTTTTCCCTATGGGGCAAAGAACTTACCGGCAGATAAATTCTAACTACCTGCCTGTTCTCTACTGGCTCTGAGCCGTCACAGACCACTCCTGCTAGTGAGTCTCCGGCTTCCTGTGACGTCATGTCGACAGAGCAGTTCCTTCTTCCCCGCTCTTCTCTGTTGACTGGTGTCACTGCTGACTGATGGCCAGCTCCTTGCTGACTAACTACAAGAAGCCGGCTTGCAATAAGCAGATCATCAGCTGTGATACCCCACTAACGGTGCAGAGTGGAAGAGGAAGAGCTGCTCTATTAACATGAGGTCAAAGGAAGCAAGAGAATCACCACCGTACTGTGAGAGAGAGTCTCTGGGCAGAAGAAGCAGGTAGTTAGCAACTACCTGCTGGTAAGTTCTTAGCCACATAAGGGAGAAATCCAAGATAAGCTCTTTAAAACAAGCTTTTGCAAATACTTATAGTATTCCATGAGGTTGTTTTCTTAATAAAATAGCCAAGGAACACTCTCTAATTTTATTGGATGAAAGCCATCAAAGAGTTAGGATCCTCAAAAATGAGTCACAGGGCTTGGTAGAAGTTGGACTTCTTTGGTTTCCGTGTTTCCACCTGATGTTAATTGTAATACAAAAATGTCAGTAACATACTGAATGCTAAGAACATTTCACACCTGGAAACCAATTACATCAATCAGGCACCTTTTCCACATTTTGATATGTCAAAAAGAGTGAAATTCAGATTGGAAAATTTGGAGGATCTTCATTTCAAGCTACTATGAAATTATTATTTTGTCTGTAATTTGCTTTGAAGTCAGCAGAAGTTAAGTGTAAGGCGTAAATAATAAAAATGGGAATTTGGCTTGCCTAATAAATATTTTTTCACTTTGGATTTTTCTTAGCCTTATTTATTGCCACACAGTTATTTATTGTATTTATGTTCATCTGCTTGGTTTCCAGAAGCTTAGTATCTGTAGAACAAAGCGATTCTTGCTATGAGAAATGTGAAGTGCCAGCAGAAAAGGAATCTGTGTGTCTGAATGTGTGTGTAAATATATTGTATAAGTAATTGTATAAGGAAACATTAGAAAACGTGTTCCTCTTCTCAGTCAACTCTCATTCGTCATAATATTCTTACAGCTGCCATGGATGAAACAAGGCATCTGTGACTTCTCCTCAGATTATCAGCAGAAAAATATATTTTGTTTCATCGAAAGCAGAAATACACACCGTTTTAATATACAGTGGTATGTAAAAGTTTGGGCATCCCTGGTCAAAATTACTGTTGTTGTGAACACTTTGAAGATGAAATGATCATTAAAAGGCCCAAAGTTAGAGGACACATTTCCTTTGTATTTTAAGCAAGAAAACAAAATACGTTTTTGTCTTTTACATTTGAAAAACTACAAAAAGGAAAATGGGCCGATTCAAAAGATTGGGCACCCTGCATGGTACCTCAATTTGCAAGCATCACAGCTTTTAAATGCTTTTTATAGTCAGTCAAGAGTCTTTCAATTCTTGTTTGATGGGTTTTCATCCATTCTTTCATGGAAAATTCTTCCAGTTTTGTCAGATTTCTGGGTCGTCTTGCATACACTGATATTTTAAGGACTGGCCACAGATTTTCAATGCTGTTATTATTTTTTATTTATATAGTGCCGTTAATTCCATGGTGCTATACATGAGAAGGGGGGTTACATGCAAAGTTATAGATATCGTTAACAGTAAACAAATTTACAATGACAGACTGGTACAGAGGGGACAGGACCCTGTCCTTGCAGACTTACATTCTACGGGATAGTGGGAAGAGACAGAAGGTCAAGGGGGTGCAGCAGCTCTGGCGGTGGTGAGGTGGCAGAATGGTTATTGCAGGCTGTAAGCTTTCCAGAAAAGATGGGTTTTCAGATTCCGTTTGAAGGATCCGAGGGTGGTGAATAATCAAACGTGTTGAGACATGGAATTCCAGAGGATAGGGATATTTGGGAAAAATCTTGGAGGCGGTTGTGTGAGGAGCGAATAAGTGTGGATGATAGGAGGTCTTGTGAGGATCGAAGATTACGTGAGGGAAGATATTGGGAGATTAGTTAAAAGATATAGGGAGGGGAAAGGTTGTAGATGGCTTTGTAGGTGAGTGTTAGTAGTTTGAACTGGATTCATTGGGGAATTTGGAGCCAATGGAGGGATTTGCAGAGGGGAGAGACAGGGGAGTAGCGAGGAGAGAGGTGGATTAGTCGGGCAGCAGAATTGAGGACAGACTGGAGTGGTGCAAGAGAGTTAGCAGGGAGGCCGCAGAGGAGAGTGTTGCAGTAGTCAAGGCGGGAGATGATGAGGGCATGTACAAGAGTTTTAGTAGATTGAGTGCTGAGGAAGGGACGGATTCTGGAAATATTTTTGAGCTGGATGCGACAGGAGGTGGAGAGAGCTTGGATGTGCGGTTTGCAGGACAGGGCAGAGTCAAGTCACTGTTGTTGACAGATGGTTGTTGACGGTTGTTGACAGAAGTTATTGATGCTTCTCTAATTTTTTTTGTTCTTAAAAACAATACTTAAAAATACAATAAAAATCTTTGGAGGTGGCAAGGATTTGGACGTGTGGTTTGGCGTTCCGATCAGGGGGACTGTGATGGCCATTGTAAAACCTTCAATGAGGTAGTTTATTGTGAATTTTAATGTTTGTTTAAGACCTTTATCCATTTGTAGAATCCATCCTATTTTCAACTTCAGCTTTTTTTCAAATGGTGTTATGCTTGCATCAAGAATTTGTTGAAATTTCATTGAATCCATTGTTCGCTCTATCCGTGAAATGTTCTCCGTCTTATTGGCTGCAACACAACCCCAAAGCATGATTGGTCCACCCCATGCTTAATGGTTGGCTAGATGTTCTTTTCCTGTGACCTTTTTTCTGCACACATAACTTTTTGTCTCTCTAGCAATCCTACGAGCAGAGGTCACTGAAATTTTGCTTGGCTGTCCAGACCTTATCATGACCCCACTTTTTCTGTTAACTGCCATTTCTTAATTACATTTCAAATGGAGGAAAGGGCAGCTTGAAAACTCTTTGCTAACTTATTATAGACTTCTCCTGCTTTATGGGCCTCCACCATTTTCATTTTCAGAAAGCTAGACAGCTGCTTAGAAGAATTCATGGCTTTTTTGACCCAAGGTTGGAGGAGTCTGGATTTTTATAAAGCTGGGAAATTTGCATCACCTGTCATTTCCTAATGATGATAGTGAACAAGCAATAAATCTAACAGGCTAATTAAGGTCTGAAACCTTGGTCAAAGTTATCTGAGAACACAAATCTCCAAAGGTGCGCAAACTTTTACATCAGCCCGTTTTCCTTTTTGTAGTTTATAAAATGTAAAAAATGAAAATATAAATTTGTTTGCCTGTAATAAAAAGGAAATATGTCTTTTTTAACTTTAGGCCTTTTAGAGATCAATTCATCTTTAGCCTGCTTAACTATTCACAATAACAGTCATTTTTACCAGGGGTGGCCTTACTTTTACATGCCACTGTCAACTTTTATTCTGAATGTTTGGCGTACCACTTCAGTTGACCAGGACAAAGATCACTATGGGTTTAAAAAAAATTATATTGTCTGAGACCTTGAACACAAGTGAGTGAAGAATTCCGTCCTAACTTTCTTTCTTAACCCCTTTACCTCCAAGGGTGGTTTGCATGTTAATGACTAGGCCAATTTTTACAATTCTGACCACTGTCCCTTTATGAGGTAATAACTCTGGAACACTTCCATGGATCCCGGTGATTCTGACATTGTTTTCTCGTGACATATTGTACTTCATGATAGTGGTAAAATTTCTTTGATATGACTTGCATTTATTTGTGAAAAAAACAGAAATTTGGTGAAAATTTTGAAAATTTGGCAATTTTCCAACTTTTAATTTTCATGCCCTTAAATCACAGAGATATGTCACATAAAATACTTAATAAGTAACATTTCCCACATGTTTACTTTACATCAGCTCAATTTTGGAACCAATTTTTTTGTTAGGAAGTTATAAGGGTTTGAAGTTAACCACGGATTTCTCATTTTTACACCATTTGTTTTTTAGGGACCACATCACATTTGAAGTCACTTTGAGGTATTCTATATGATAGAAAATACCCAAAAGTGACACCATCCTAAAAACTGCAACCCTCCCAAGGTGCTCAAAACCACATTCAAGAAGTTTATTAACCCTTCAGGTGCTTCAGAGGAATTTTTGGAATGTTTACAAAAAATTAACATTTAACTTTTTTTCACAAAAAATTTATTTCAGATCCAATTTTTTATTTTTACCAAGGGTAACAAAAGAAACTGGACCCCAAAATTTGTACAATTTGCCCTGAGTACGCTGATACCCCATATATGCAGGTAAACAACTGGCAGAGCTCGGAAGGGAAGAAGCTCCGTTTGACTTATTCAAAGCAAAATTGGCTGGAATCGAAATTGGACACCATGTTTCGTTTGGAGAGCCTCTGATGTGCCTAAACAGTGGAAACCCCCCACAAGTAACAACATTTTGGAAAGTAGACCCCCTAAGGAACTTATCTAGATGTGTGGTGAGCACTTTGAATCGCCAAGTGCTTCACAGAAGTTTGTAACGTAGAGCCGTAAAAATAAAAAATCATATTTTTTTCACAAAAATTGTCCCAATTTTTATTTTCCCAAGTGTAAAAGGAGATATTAGACCCCAAAAGTTGTTGTGCAATTTGTCCTGAGTATGCTGATAACCCATATGTGGGGGTAAACCACTGTTTGGGTGCATGGCAGAGCTTGGAAGTGAAGGAGTGCCGTTTGACTTTTTCAGCGCAGAATTGGCTGGAGTTAAGATCAGACGTCATGTTGCATTTGGAGAGCCCCTGATGTACCTAACTAAGCACTGGAAAAACCCCACAAGTAACACCATTTTGGAAACTAAACCCCTAAGGAACTTATCTAGATGTGTGGTGAGCATTTTGAACCCCCAATTGCTGCACAGAAGTTTATAACGTACAGCCGTGAAAAGTAAAAATCATACTTTTTTCACAAAAATGATCTCCTCTCCCCCAATTTTTGTTTGCCCAAGGGTAACCAGAGAACTTGAACCCCCAAAGTTGTCGCGTTTGGAGAGCCCCTGATGTGCCTAAACAGTGGAAAACCCCAACACACCCCTAACCACAAACCTAACCTTAACACAACCCTAGTCCCAACCGTAACCGTAATCCAATCCCTAACCCCAACTCTAGCCCCAACCTTAACTTTAGCCCTAACCCTAACTTTAGCCCAACTCTTACTCTAATGGGAAAATGAAAATTAATACTTTTTTATTCTATTATTTTTCCCTAACTAAGGGGGTGACAAAGGGTGGTTTGATTTACTATTTTTTTTTATTTTGATCACTGTGATAGGGTCTATTTTTTTTAACCATGCGCCCACCATTTTCTCCCGGAAGAAGAAGCCGGTGGCCCAGGGGACTTAAAGGGGACCTGCAGGGACAACGGAGATACTGGGGGTGTGATCGGGGACCCTATTTCTCTCTTTACTGATGTGCGATCACATCAGAGGAGAGAGAAATTAAATGGAAAAATCTGACTCTTTTTTGCGGTTGTCGTTATACCGTTAATAACGGCGATTATAACACAGGGGTCAGTAAAAACTGATTAAAATCATGTTCTCTGGGGTCTCAGCTACCCCTGCCAGCCGAGACCTCGGAGAAATTCCAACGCTGGAGGGCACTATAGCCTTAAACCTCAGCGCCGTTAAAAAGCGGCACTGTAGTTTAAGTACCCTTAACTGCCGCCGTTAAAAGGCGTATCGGCTGTTATTAAGGGGTTAAATGTAACTCCTCATTCTCCCCTGCTCACGCGAATCGCCGGCAGTGCAGGGGAGAATGATGAGAGCAGTGTTAAGCACCCGGCATCGGGGAACAGCACTTACTGCAACACTTCTTCCCTGGCACCCGTCCGTGTGGTACTTATGCGGCACACACATGCTACATGTGTGCCGCAAGTATTAAACAAACGGACACTGACATCTCTGGTACTGGAAATATCAGGACGTGTGAAAGAGGCTTTATATATAGTGGGTTTTTATGTTTGGCAGCTGTCGCATGATAAAAGATGCTTTTTATTGCAAAAAAATAGTTTTTTGCATCATCACATTTTGAGAGCTATAATTTTTCCATATTTTGGCCCACAGAGTCATGTTAGGTCTTGTTTTTTTGCGGGACGAGCTGACGTTTTTATTGGTATAATCTTTGGGCACATGACATATTTTGATCACTTTCTATTCCAATATTTGGGAGACAGAATGAGCAAAAACCAGCAATTCATGAATTTCTTTTTGGGGGGGCGTTTATACCATTCTGTATGTGGTAAAATTGATAAGGCAGTTTTATTCTTCGGGTCAATACTATTACAGCAATACCTCATTTATATAGTTTTTTATGTTTTGGTGCTTTTTTATAGAAAAAATAATTGTTTTTGCATCACTTTATTCTGACAGATATAACTTTTTTATTTTTTTTGCTGATGATGCTGTATGGCGGCTCATTTTTTGTGGGACAAGATGAGGTTTTCAGCTGTACTATGTTTATCTATATACGTCTTTTTGATCGTGTCTTATTCCACTTTTTGTTCGGCTATATGATGATAAAGCATTGTGTTTTGCCTTGTTTTTTATGGCGTTCACTAAAGGGGTTAACTATTGGGACCGTTGTATAGATCAGATCATTACAGATGCAGCGATACCAAATATGTGTACTTTTCTTGTTTTAGATTTTTTTTTTTATTCTAATATTTATTTAGCGATACAATAAATATTGATTTATTTTTAAAAAAATATTTTTACAATTATTAAAAAAAAAAAAAAAATTTCCTTTATTCTAACTTTTGCACTTTGTCCCACTATTGGACAATCATTTTTTTGCAGGCTGATCACTTCTATAGCATGCAGATGAAGCAGCATCTGCATGCTATAGAAGTTGTCAGCGCTGAACTTACTGCACACTGACCAGAGAGACTTCCTGATCATGCACTGCACATGACAGGAAGTTTCTCAGGTCTGGTAACCCAGATGTTGTCATGACATGTTGGATCGCAGCATTTCGGGGGTTAAACTGCTGCGAGTGGTCCGTGACAGCTCCTGGCAATTAGTGCTGGGTGTTAGCTGTGAGAATACACTGATATCCGGCCGCAATCGGCCTCACACCACCCGTGTCTGTGGCCGATCACTATGACATACTATATCGTCCATGGTCAAATTGTGCCGGGTCACATGGACGGTATAGTACTTTAGATAGCAGAAAGGGGTTAAAAGGGTATCGTCTTGTAATATGATAACATAATGTATAACAAGTGTGTGCCATAACTTTGTGATTTTACATGTCTGATCCATTTTTGTGATATATGAATGTGCTTGGATATGGTGTTATCTTAGCACGCTTGTGTGCTAATAAAGTAACTTTGGCATGCTCAGATACTATCTTTGAGTCGCTGTGGCTGCATGTTTCGCAGCTGTTCAACAGCCGCAATACATGCATGGATTGCCTAACTAACAGGCTATCTCTGCATGTGTTGTGGCTGTTGAGCAGCTGTCAGACATGCAGCCACTGCGACTCAAAGATAGTATCTGAGCATGCCAAAGTTACTTTATTAGCACATGAGATGACACCTTATCTGAGCTCGATCACTCATCACTAATCCATTTGTCACTCACTAGTCTAGAGAAATGAGTACTGGAGCTCATAGCAGGCTGGATTGCTTAGTTCTTACATTACAGCTAATTCCATAACTTGAAATTCCTGAAAAGTACAGAAACTCTTTTCGAAACGCATTAGAAGTAACTAGCTACATATTTGTTATTCATCTTCAAAAATGCTTCAAATACAGCCTTGAAAGTTTATCTTACACTAGTTTTCCTTCTTTTTGGACGATTTGAAGTGCAAAAGGTGAGGTCATAAGCCATTGTTCTCTGTTGGCAGCCTGTTTCTGACATATGTATTGCCCTAAATTATGAAGCACTTTTGTTTTTGTTTTTTTATGTAGCTTTTAATGGCATCATTAGAATGATACCTAGTTCTCACCATTGTGACTTTCTCTTAGTTTATCAAGAAGGCATCAAAAAAGTGCCCTGTCCCAATATTGAAAGTAGGACACGTCAAGTTTCTTGGGATATAATTTGGGACACCCATCAAATGTATTCTTCAAATAAAAATATTTTTATCCAGTAAAGAGTAATAATACAGTCCAGCAAGGATATATACAAGACAAGTAGTTCACTTTCGGTGCAGGTTTCTTTGGATCACAGGCAATCATTATTTTGTTTATAACCTTTCCTTTGGAGTTGAATTGTCTCTCATATATGTATCTTACTAGTGTAAAGTCATTTTGCTCACTAACAAGCTTCCTTAAAAACAGGTATTGCAATTGCTCGGATTCTGAGTGTCTTCGAATACTTTTGTGTTATTTACTGTTCCTCTGTACTGAGTTTCTTTTAGAGATTTTGCTTATTGAGTGTTTAATGGATAAGCCACAAGCCTGAGTGTCGCTGTGTTGTATTTCTTGCAATCGCTTTCAATAAGATGCCCCAAACACATTTAAAAATGTAATAATGAATATTCCAAATATGTAGTCTGAGGGAGATGTTACTTCATCATTTTTGTCTTTGATGGCTCACAGCATGTAACTCTGTTTAATTTTGTTCTTTTCTGCAAGAATCTCACTAGTATGCAGTCTAAATATCCATTTATGCTGATTTATGTGTACAAGCAAGATCAACCTAGGTTTAGTTAATCATAATAAACTTGATGGCTAGACAGTATGGCAACTTTCAGCCTTCTTCCATGAGAGATTTGTTTTCCTGCACTAGAGCTTCTGAATATTAATATTCTCAAATTATTTCCGGTATAGTGGAAATGAGAAACAAAAGTGGAGTTGAAATGTCAAATATCTTTCTTTTTTTTGTACATGTTATAATAAAATGACAATAAATGTAAGATATTCACACTTCCCTATATATCTATTATAGTATTATTTCTGCAGAAGTTTTGCTGCAGCTATCCAAACTGAAACATTCAAATGTCTTTGCTTACCTTGCCTCATGGCTGTCATGTCGCTGTCAGACTCGGGGGCTGGTGTTCCTGCCTCGGCCACTGGGAGGCGCCGGACTGTCACGTCGCTGTTGGACTTGGGGGCTTGTGTTCCTGCCTCGGCCACTGGGAGGCGCCGGACTGTCACGTCGCCGTCGGACTTGGGGGCTCGTGTTCCTGCCTCGGCCACTGGGAGGCGCCAGACTCCTTCGACTGGTGGTACCGACGATAGGAGGGCTATGTCCTCCTTTGACGATGCCTCTGTCATTGTTTCTCCTGTGGGTGATGGTGGTGACAGAGAAGGGTCCCCTGCGCAGGTGTCTGGTGGGCGCAGGCTTTGCTCTTCTGTCAGAGGTGAAGGGGTTGGTGCATCGCCATCTAGCCTGGTTCTGGGGGCGGTCCAGATTAGGTCATCAGGCTGTGAGGGATAGCCGTATCCTTCAAATACTTTGGAGCCTGTCCTGCAGGCCGCCAGATATAGTCTTGGTTTCCCCAGTGTGCTAGTGTTTAAATTGCTATTTTGACTCTGACCTCAGCCTGGATTTCTGACCCTTCTACAGCCTGCCGATTTTTTACCTCTGCTGCTCTCCCGGTTTATGACTCTGACCTTAGCCTGGATTTTGACTCTGCTTCAGCCTGCCAATTTTGTACCTCTGCTGCCGCCCGGTTTTGACTTGGACTCCTGACTACGCTTTCGGTCCCGTTTATTAATCCCTTCCTGGCGACCGTCCTGCTCCGGTCCGCTGCTCTCATAGGCAGCTACCCCTTGGGCTCCGCTGTATTCCAGATCCCTGTATAGGGGTAAAGGGTCTCAGGGTTTCTTGGGGTGCTGTCTTACTTGCAGCTCTGACTCACACCAGACGGACGTCACATTGGCTTTACATATCTCAAGATGAGTTGCATGAGATGACCAGAATTGAAAAGAACATGATTCTTCAATTCTCTGCCAGGAGATGTTTATATTATATGTAAAGTCAACATGTACGAATTACCTAATTACGTAAAGTAAGTCAACAGTTTGCAGAAGTTGGCTAATCTTCCTATATAACTGGAACTCTAAATGCGGTTGTCTTCTGCTTCAGAGGATCCTCTAGTGCAATGTTAGTGTAGACCATCTGTAGAGATGGTTTAAGCGTGTTTTGGTGTCAGGTGGAATGCTCGAAGTTCACAGAATAGTACACCTGGTTCTGAATTTTGAATGCACTCCTGCCTTCTCTATGGGTACCTTGCTCCATATCTAACCTCTTGGTTCTCACATTTATTCAATTGATCACATTTCCGACTAACTACCAAGTATTAGTCCTCTGTAATCATTCCAGTCTGGCTCTCTCTACTGGTGCATTTGTTGATTCTGCTGCTCGCTAGTACTAGTGTGTCGCAGCGTGTCTTGTACGGTCTTTTTCTGGCTGTTGTGTCCAGCTACCACCTGCTCATTATTCTAGACACTATGTCCTGGGGATTCTCCTGCAGCAAAATTCATACCTCCTGCAGTAGGTCGAGGTGAAGATATCACGAGGAAGGAACCTTTGATGTACTGATGTGATTCCTTCATAATGACAATGGTGTTAGGAACTATATTCAGACCATAAATATTCTGTCTACTTCATTTTGTAAAGTGACAATAGATTGAAAATTTTCATGTTCTTGAAATTCAATAGATAATAATTTTTGTTTTTAATTTTTTTGGAACCGAGACGTACAACAGTTGCGTGTTATTTCTTTCGACAACTCAGTGTACTGTATATAGTATGACGTATGTTACTAAATACAGTACTTCTCTTTGTTATAAAATCTCATTGATTTGTTTTGTCAGAGGTTAAAGGCCTAGGGTAATCCAAAACTAGAGTATGAATTTTAGTGCTTCTACTTTTATAGTTCAACAATTTTTTTATGTTTAGTTTTCTGTACATTCTGCTCGAAAACACATTAACTACAGATTGTAAAATGATTTTTTTATATAATTATTCTTGACTTTCGAACAAATTCTGGGATTGTTTTCTTCAATTTTGTCCACCCATATTAAAATAAGTGGAAGTTCCTTATTTGAGTTCCTGAAAAGTTGGTGCACATTTCAGGCTGGTGGCTATTTAGACTCCCTCATAACTTTTCAAAACCAAGAAAAAAGTTCTTCTTGCTGTTTGGCATTTTATTTGAAGGAGAGCATACATTTCTATTCAAACACAGAAAATTCAGCCTGATTTGCTAAACCCCTGTAGTGCACACACTAGCTATGGAGATAGCATTTTATCCGCTTTCTTTTCATTTCTCCAGGGCATCACGTTAGATTGCTTTCCAAGTGTGGTCATGCCCCTATATTCCTGCTGAGTTTGATTGCAGTCCCATGCTTCATTCTCAGGGAACTTAGCCCATAGGCATAGACACACAAAGATATACCAACAAAATTACACAGAAGGTCTCCAGCAGCCTTAGGCAGATGAGGCCCAATGAAAATACAAAACACAGGCTTATTAAATAGCCAACTTCCAAAAAAAAGAAAAAGGATAACTGGAATTTTGTAATGAAAATATTTCCTGATGAATCACAGGTTTGTTGCGAGGTTTTCCTATGGAGGAATAAAAGACTGTCTTTATGTTACCGCGGTGGTGTTCTGGAGGGCATTATCAGTTTTTAATTGAATTACAAGTGGAACATCACTGCAAAATGATTCCATATATCTGTACCAAAATGTTATCTGTGAAAAGTTAAAGTACCTACGTGGGAATATACCAGTCAAACAAATGTTCAGCGCTATCATCGCAATCTTACATACGTTATTCTTCATCGAAAGTAATGATGATCTGTAATTTATTCATGTTCCTTGCAAATCAAAACAGAACTAATATGATCTGCATGAGCGTGTAATCTGTGAAGTATATGGTGCTCAAGAAATAACTTGAAATAGGTTTAGTCGGATTCCATAACTTGCATCCGTTTGTGTTTCATTTACTGTTATCGATGTGTCTTAATCAGATTTCTAATTGTGTTGGTGGTGTATTTTGATGCATGTCTAAGCATTGAAATAATGCACAATATGCAACTTTTAGGTGCCAAAAATGGATAAAAGTGGTTGTCACTTTCTCCATTGTGACACTAAAGAATTAAATATTAGGTAATCAATGCTGGCCAGAACCCATGCATTTTTGGTCAGTTAATACTGATCTTTATTATTTATTATATATTTATTATTATCATCTGACTGGGATGACTTAGCGAATCCTGCTTTGAGCAGGGGGTTGGACCAGATGGCCCAGGAGGTCCCTTCCAACTCTACCATTCTATGATTCTATTGCAGCCACCAACCAGTGCTACATTTATACTAGAAAGCATGGCTTGCCTCATTGCTTCCATACAGTCATATGTTAAAGTTTGGGCACCCCTATTAATGTTAACCTTTTTTCTTTATAACAATTTTGGTTTTTGCAACAGCTATTTCAGTTTCATATATCTGATGGACTCTGATGGACTAATAACTGATGGACTCCGTTATATTTCTGGATTCAAATGAGGTTTATTGTACTAACAGAAAATGTGCAATCTGCATTTAAACAAAATTTGACCGGTGCAAAAGTATGGGCACCTCAACATAAAAGTGACATTAATATTTCGTAGATCCTCCTTTTGCAAAAATAACAGCCTCTAGTCGCTTCCTGTAGCTATTAATGAGTTCCTGGATCCTGGATGAAGGTACCATTCCTGTTTACAAAACAATTCCAGTTCAGTTAAGTTTGATGGTCGCCGAGCATGGACAGCCTGCTTCAAATAATCCCACAGATGTTCAATGATATTCAGGTCTGGGGACTGGGATGGCCATTCCAGAACATTGTAATTGTTCCGCTGCATGAATGCCTGAGTAGATTTGGAGCGGTGTTTCGGATCATTATCTTGCTGAAATATCCATCCCCTGCGTAACTTCAACTTCGTCACTGATTCTTGCACATTATTGTCAAGAATCTGCTGATACTGAGTTGAATCCATGCGACCCTCAACTTTAACAAGATTCCCGGTGCTGGCATTGGCCACACAGCCCCAAAGCATGATGGAACCTCCACCAAATTTTACTGTGGGTAGCAAGTGTTTTTCTTGGAATGCTGTGTTTTTTAGCCTCCATGCATAACGCCTTTTTGTATGACCAAACAACTCAATCTTTGTTTCATCAGTCCACAGGACCTTCTTCCAAAATGTAACTGGCTTGTCCAAATGTGCTTTTGCATACCTCAGGCGACTCTGTTTGCGGCGTGCTTGCAGAAACGGCTTCTTGCGCATCACTCTCCCATACGGCTTCTCCTTGTGCAAAGTGCGCAGTATTGTTGACCAATGCACAGTGACACCATCTGCAGCAAGATGATGCTGCAGGTCTTTGGAGGTGGTCTGTGGATTGTCCTTGACTGTTCTCACCATTCTTCTTCTCTGCCTTTCTGATATTTTTCTTGGCCTGCCACTTCTGGGCTTAACAAGAACTGTACCTGTGTTCTTCCATTTCCTTACTATGTTCCTCACAGTGGAAACTGACAGGTTAAATCTCTGAGACAACATTTTGTATCCTTCCCCTGAAAAGCTATGTTGAATAATCTTTGTTTTCAGATCATTTGAGAGTTGTTTTGAGGAGCCCATGATGCCCTTCTTCATAGGAGAATCAAATAGGAGAGCTACTTGCAAGTGGCCACCTTAAATACCTTTTCTCATGATTTGATACACCTGGCTATGAAGTTCAAAGCTCAATGAGGTTACAAAACCAATTTAGTGCTTCAGGAAGTCAGTAACAAGTAGTTAGGAGTGTTCAAATCAAGAAAATGATAAGGGTGCCCATACTTTTGCACCGGTCAAATTTTGTTTAAATGCAGATTGCACATTTTCTGTTAGTACAATAAATCCAGAAATATAACTGAGTCCATCAGTTATTAGATATATGAATACTGAAATAGCTGTTGCAAAAACCAAAATTGTTATAAAGAAAAAAGGTTAACGTTAATAGGGGTGCCCAAACTTTAACATATGACTGTACGTATTAGGTGGAAATACTGTCTCACATGAGTTGTTACAGCATAGACAAGTCCGAGTCAGTTTCCTATTAAACTACCACTTCTACATGCTATATAAAAAATGTTTGTCAAAATTTGTTATATTTTATTTGTTTTTCTAATTTTAGCTTATCATTATATCACAGAGGTATAATTGCGTTGTAATAATATTCCACCTAATGACACATGACCATGTCTGCAGATGTCAAATCTGGACTAAACACTGAACTGTTAAACGACTTTGTTTTTCACATTGCCTTTTCTATGAGGGTCATTAAACAAATGCAGACTACGCAACAGGATCTCCTTTAGCAATATTTACCTCATTAAATATCCTGGTCTTCAATGTATGGTGGTCCCTAGAACACTAATATACATCAACAGACCGGAGGTATTATCACAGAGCCAGCAGCTTGTTCTTCAAGAACAATCCTTATAGTGCTTAAAGTTTCAAAGATAGACGTGTGAACGTGCTCGTATAACGTGTTTTCCAAGTATCTTAGGCGTTCTCAAATAATACTGTATGTCCGAGTCCCCGCAGCTCCATGCTTAGCAGCTGTTAGACAAACGGGCAATCCCTGCATGTGTTGAGGCTGTCTAACAGCCACAAATCATGCAGCTGCGGGGACTCGGACATATTATTCGAGAATGTCCAAGATACTCAGATAACACGTGTGAATGCTCGGATAACACATTATCCAAGCCCATTCGCTCATCACTAGCACAAATGTCTGAATGCTGCCTGCATGTGTTCTCACAGTGACCTTGTGCATTCTCCTCCTGCTTTCCTGACTTCTGACACCACTCACTGCAATCACTTCCAGGCATGGTAGTTTAGCGGGCGGCGGCAGCAGTATGGAGACATGGAGGAGAACAAGTGTGGCTACACGCAAGCTGGCAATATTCAGAGAGTGCTTGCTCTGAAAAGTAAACACTATCAATCAGCAATGGGGGAAGGGCCACAATCTGCAATTGAGGAAGTATAATTGCGCTCTGAAACCTCCTCATTTACATATACCGTAAAAATTATTTTCTCAGGCACTATACCATTAAAAGGTACAGTGTTAGTATGGAAAGAGAAAAAAATGGAAATTGGCTCATCATCCAGTGAGGAAAATTGAGTGTGAAAAACACTTTACATAGCAACCTTGGTAGACCCTGTTTGGTCAGGGCGTGGTGCAGGGAGTATAGGAACACATCAGGCTGTTTTCCAGGTCAGAAATAGGAAAATGGCCATGAGAACTTTAACATTTTTTTCATTGGTGATGGTGCCCAGTCCTCAAGTACCTTCTCTCACAGTGCTAGTATGGTTGTTATAGGGGCTTAGTCCTCTACAACACTGTGTAACCAATTTAAAATGCAGTTTGGGGGGATGAACTCCTTTTTAAAGTTTTTGGAAATTGCATTTACTCTTGAACTTGTTTTTAGGAATATGTTCTGCATTATCTCTTCTGTGGGACTGGACCATCACTCACACCACACTTGTGTATCAGTGAGCCTTGGCTCCAGCACTCTGTCAGTGGTTCACACGTTTTTCTGTAGACCAATTTTGATTGTTACTAACCCATGCACTTGGAAACCTCCATAACACCTGCTGTTTTGGAAATGCTATGAGCCAGTGGTCACGCAATCACAACTTGTCTCTTGTTCCTTACATTCCTATGTTTCCCCATCTATCCTGCTTCTAACGCATCAACTGCAAGAATTTCAGGACCTACTGACTAATATATGCCACCCTGTGACAAGTGACATTGGTAAAATGTGATCAATGCTATTCCTTTCACCTATCAAAGGTTTTATTGGTGATAGGTTTTAAAAAAATAGGTATTCAGGAGTCACTTTCCTCTTGTATACTGTATACTGCACATATACGGGGTATAACAAAATGAACATGATGGTTGGTGCTAATGTTGTCATTGATGAGCACTGTCTAAAATACTCACATGAATGACTGGTGGCTCACATTGTTTTCTTATTGGTGGGTATATTTTATTCATGCTTTTATCATTCCGCATTCCTCCTTGATCTCATCTTGATTTATAATAAGGAATAGTTTACCATGGGATTTACTGTTCAGCATTAGGATAAGTAAGGGGAAAATACAAACAGTATTTTGTTTTCTTCTCCGCTCAGTCCTTGACTAACATCGAGACGTGTACGTCCTCCTGCTGTTCAATCGTAACCTTGTAAAGTTACTTGTTAATAAGAATTGTAATGATGGTGCAGGACGTTGAACCGGCATCTCTCACTCATATCCCAGTGATTTTATTCCTGCATTTGTGTCTTAAAATAATTCATAAACGGACAAGCTGGAATTCTCAGAGCCATGTACAAGCGCAAGTTTCTCTGCCCAGTTCTTCATTTCAATGGCACATGCAAATGTGTCATTGTTATATTTCACTTCATTCCACATTCTTTGGCTTCTGATTCATGAAATTGCTGAGCATTACTGGCCCTGAAAGTTCTGCTCCGTAAAGCAGCATCCATTACTCTGATGAGTGTAGTGTGCATTGTACTACTCGTAAATACTGAAAAATGAAAAAATACAAAAATATGTTCAGCCTACTCTATCATATTACAGAATTTCTTATATAGCAATCCTGTACAACCCTGCTATTATTGCTTGTTTTATGATCAGGGGTAATAATAGATTGGTAGTGGCATCAGTCATTAAACTGCTTGTCCCTCAACAGATGTACAATAATATTGCACATTTTTGGTAGTAATAACCTAATCTAATGTTACCAGTGGATTAACTTGCAACCTGTGATTTTTGTTACATTAACATTGAGTGAGTTCATGCCCTTTAAATTACAGTTACCTGACAGAGTATTCAGGTTGCCTGAATCATGGGCAGCATAAATCAGTCCCTCACTACCTGATTGCAGGCATGTATGATTTACTTTGAAAAGCTGCAGCATTTTAGGTAAATCATACTTTCAAAGGCCAACTGGGGACCATGCATCTCAGATAACTAGTCGAATACGCCAGTCCCCCAGGGGCTTCCTCCACTCTACTCTACTTGACTGATAGGTCTTCCCATGGCAGAGACTGGTTAGTATAGGTTAGCATGGCAGGGAGAGAAGATTCTCAGGGACTGGCCTTTTGGGCTAGTCATCTATTCAAAGTATTTTTTTTTCTGAAACCCACCACCATGTCATAGTAAGCATGGCTGAAATAATTGAGCCAGTGTTTGATTCATGCTGCCCATGGTTTACGCAGCTTGAATCTTCTGCAAGTTTCTTATTGAGTCTCCTGCTTCCCTTTTTTCTGTCAATGGGCTTGCAGGTACAGACTGTAAGAAACAGCCTTTTCTAACAAAATTTGCAAGGCTTGTGAAGCAATTTCTTCTAACCCTACAGATAGCTCTTTAAAATCTATTGTTCAAAGAACAAACCAGAGGAAGTTTCTCTGGTGCCAACAGGATCCTTGTGTCTGATGCTGAATGAACACCAAGAATGAAGGAAGTATCTGTGCTGCACATTGCAGTAACAGAAGAGAGACTTTCAGGTCTGCCAAGAAGTGCCACCATTATGTTCTGCTATTGGACATCAGCTGGGTGAGTATGTACATTTGGAGAGTTGCCCAGAAAGTGCCAGAGGACTGGCTAGTGCTCACAGTATAGCAGTGTAGGCAAAAGAGAAATGTTTCTAGGTTGAGCCAGTTGTAGTAGGACACTCCATGTGTGAAAAGTCCAGCTTCTTTAACCCCTTTCTGACATCAGATGTACTATTCCGTCCATGTGACCCGGGCCAATTTGACCATGGGTGGAATAGTACGTCTAAGCAATCGGCCACGCGCACGGGTAATGCACAGCCGATCGCCGCCGGGTATCAGCTGATTCCCACAGCTGACACCCGGCACTTGGTGCCAGGAACGGTCACAGACCACTCCCGGCACTTTAAACCACAAAATGCTGCGATTGAACACGATCGCAGCATTTCAGATGCATGCAGAGGGCTGACAGCCCCTCTTACTTTGGATCGGATACCCTGCAGCGTGACGTGGGGTTCCGATTGCTGCCATGGTAACCCGATGTCTTTGTGATGACATCCGGGTTACCAGAGCTAAGAAACTTCCTGTCATGTGGAGTGCATGATCAGGAAGTCTCTGTGTCAGTGCACTAAGTACAGCGCTGACAGCTTCTATAGCAAGCAGATGCTGCTTCATCTACATGCTATAGAAGCAATCGGCCTGTAAAAAATGAGTGTCCTGTAGCGAGACAAAGTAAAAAGTCAGCAAAATGTAAAAAAAAATCTATTTATATAATTGCCTTGTAATGTTTTCATTTCCTGTTCTGTCTAGATGTCACCGTATCCCAAAATTCCAAGCGACCGCCATATTGGGACACCTAAGTGATGGGTTTCTCAATATGGAAACTGCTGCTGGTACCAACCTATTGTGCGGTACCACCAGCGGAACACCGTCGCACCACACACACACTTTATACTCCATACGCACCACTCACACACTATATTCTGTACGCACTACACACACTTTACGCCATTCGCACCACACACTTACACACTCTCTCACACTCGGTCACACTCACACACACTCATACACTCACTCATACACTCACATTCGCACTCTGTTACACTCATACACTCACATTCACACTCTCACACTCAGTCACACATACTCACACGCATACTCACTCTCACAATAACACTCATACACTCATACACTCACACACTCATATTCACAGTCACACTCACTCACACACACTCATGCAGCCTCTTGCACGGTACCACTAGCGGAATACCGTCACACTGCGCCTGTGCGAATTCCACACATGTGCAGTGAATCATTCGGCTGATGCCGGCAGCAGATGCGCATCGTGTCTACAGGCAGAGGAAGACGGTCACATTAAAGGGGCTTTCCCACGAACGAAAGTTCATTTTCATAGAGCATTCATTTTGTGAGGTAAAATATTTCACTGACTGTTTTTAAACAATATTTTACTTCACAAAATGTATCCTCTGCGATCTCCTGCTGTAAAGTCAGTATTGTCTTTTGCTTCCTCCCCTACCCAGGAGCTCAAAACAACAAGAAAAGACCGAAAAAATGTCCAATAATAATGTTTATTGAGTAGTATAATAAAATGTATTAATAAAATATTAGAAGAAACAAAGGAGGGCCAATGTGTCGTATGAAATAAATTACATACAGCAAGAGGTACAATAAGTAAATAAAGTGCTTTGTGCAAAATAGCAGCATATATATGTGAACACACAGCAAAAAATAAGACCAAATAAAAAACAAATACATTATATCTGGTGCAGCAAAAAATTAAAATTACAAAATGAAGAGCTATGCATAGGCTCTATTCTGACAAAGTGAACAAAAAAGCAAAATTGTGCTAAGAAAAAATTGTGCAAAACCTCATATACTGATTAAGATGTAAATAAAATAAAGTGCAAATGCTTAATGACAGGTGCAGCAATGAAATTACACAATATCAAAAAGAGCTGTGCAACCGCTCTACTACAATGGAGTAAGCATGCCAAAGACTAAAGTAATGTAAAAATAATAGTGATGAGCGCTGTACTATAACTCAGTGTTTAACTGCTAGTGCAGCAATGAAATTACTCAGTGAAAAAAGAGCTATGCAACCACTCTGCTGAAACAAAGTCTGCATCAAAATTGTCTAAGACAAAAAGCGGTGTGGAAATAATGAACGCTGTGCTGTACCTCAAATTGCTGATGGAGTCCCCGGGATGTGCCAAGCCCCCTCCTCCTACCCAGGAGCTGTGGTATGTTCTGTACACGGTCAGACACAATTTTTAAAATGGACTTTTGTTCATGGGAAAACCCCTTTAAATAGAAATTCCTCCTGACATGCTGTGCACTTACTGTTTAGTGATGGGGTACACAGGTCAAACACGAGATGACATGAGGAGAAGACAGCAGATGGGGGAGAGAGAAAGCATACAGAAGTGAGAGAGACAGAACACAGGGGGAGACAGCTCAAACAGGTCAGCACATTAGGGGAGAACACAGTACAGGAAGGAGAGAGACCGCAGACAAGGGGGATAGTACATGGAGTAGACGGGTCAATGAAGAGAGCACAGATGGGAGAAGTCAGCACATGGGGAAAGAGAGAGTGGATAGGACGGGCAGCACGGTGGCTCAGTGGATAGCCCTGCAGCCTTGCAGCGCTGGGGTCCTGGGTTCGAATCCCACCAAGGACAACATCTGCAAAGAGTTTGTATGTTCTCTCACATTCCAAAGACTTACTGATAGGGAATGTAGATTGTGAGCCCCATCGGGGACAGCTATGATAATGTATGCAAACTGTAAAGCGCTGCAGAATATGTTAGGCCGGTTTCACATTCGCGCTTTTGAGCGCAGCGACGGCCTGCGCACGGCCGCCGCTAAGCCCTGCCCCGCCTCTAAGCCCTGCCCCGCCTCCACCAGTATCTCCGCCTCTGGGCGCATGACGTTGCATGCGTCATGCGTCCCCTTTCTTCATCACAGAGGGCGCAGGTCTGCGTTTGGCGGCGCATGCGTCCTTTTGACGGTGCGCCGAGCAGCGTCAAACGCAACCGGTTGCATTTTGGTTGTCCTCGGCGCACCGTCAAAAGGACGCATGCGCCGCCAAACGCAGACTGTGTGCAGACTGCGCACGGCCTGCGCCCTCTGTGATGAAGATAGGGGACGCATGACGCATGCAACGTCATGCGCCCGGAGGCGGAGATACTGGTGGAGGCGGGGCAGGGGCGGGGCTTAGCGGCGGCCGTGCGCAGGCCGTCTCTGCGCTCAAAAGCGCGAATGTGAAACCGGCCTTAGTGCTATATAAAAATAAAGATTATTTATAGGTGAGTGAGCACATGGGGGGAGAGATTCTCAACACTGCAAAGCCTGCCCCCATTGTGACATTACCGCCCTCCTGATGCAATAGCATCGGGCCTCCATCTAGTTTTTAATTAATTGTAAAAATATACAGTGGGGCAAAAAAGTATTTAGTCAGTCAGCAATAGTGCAAGTTCCACCACTTAAAAAGATGAGAGGCATCTGTAATTTACATCATAGGTAGACCTCAACTATGGGAGACAAACTGAGAAAAAAAAATCCAGAAAATCACATTGTCTGTTTTTTTTTCATTTGATTTGCATATTATGGTGGAAAATAAGTATTTGGTCAGAAACAAAATTTCATCTCAATACTTTGTGATATATCCTTTGTTGGCAATGACAGAGGTCAAACGTTTTCTGTAAGTCTTCACAAGGTTGCCACACTGTTGTTGGTATGTTGGCCCATTCCTCCATGCAGATCTCCTCTAGAGCAGTTATGTTTTTGGCTTTTCGCTTGGCAACACGGACTTTCAACTCCCTCCAAAGGTTTTCTATAGGGTTGAGATCTGGAGACTGGCTAGGCCACTCCAGGACCTTGAAATGCTTCTTACGAAGCCACTCCTTCGTTGCCCTGGCGGTGTGCTTTGGATCATTGTCATGTTGAAAGACCCAGCCACGTTTCATCTGCAATGCCCTTGCTGATGGAAGGAGGTTTGCACTCAAAATGTCATGATACATGGCCCCATTCATTCTTTCATGTACCCGGATCAGTCGTCCTGGCCCCTTTGCAGAGAAACAGCCCCAAAGCATGATGTTTCCACCACCATGCTTTACAGTAGGTATGGTGTTTGATGGATGCAACTCAGTATTCTTTTTCCTCCAAACACGACAAGTTGTGTTTCTACCAAACAGTTCCAGTTTGGTTTCATCAGACCATAGGACATTCTCCCAAAACTCCTCTGGATCATCCAAATGCTCTCTAGCAAACTTCAGACGGGCCCGGACATGTACAGGCTTAAGCAGTGGGACACGTCTGGCACTGCAGGATCTGAGTCCATGGTGGCGTAGTGTGTTACTTATGGTAGGCCTTGTTACATTGGTCCCAGCTCTCTGCAGTTCATTCACTAGGTCCCCCCGCGTGGTTCTGGGATTTTTGCTCACCGTTCTTGTGATCATTCTGACCCCACGGGGTGGGATTTTGCGTGGAGCACCAGATCGAGGGAGATTATCAGTGGTCTTGTATGTCTTCCACTTTCTAATTATTGCTCCCACAGTTGATTTCTTCACTCCAAGCTGGTTGGCTATTGCAGATTCAGTCTTCCCAGCCTGGTGCAGGGCTACAATTTTGTTTCTGGTGTCCTTTAACAGCTCTTTGGTCTTCACCATAGTGGAGTTTGGAGTCAGACTGTTTGAGGGTGTGCACAGGTGTCTTTTTATACTGATAACAAGTTTAAACAGGTGCCATTACTACAGGTAATGAGTGGAGGAAAGAGGAGACTCTTAAAGAAGAAGTTACAGGTCTGTGAGAGCCAGAAATCTTGGTTGCTTGTTTCTGACCAAATACTTATTTTCCACCATAATATGCAAATCAAATGAAAAAAAACCAGACAATGTGATTTTCTGGATTTTTTTTTTCTCAGTTTGTCTCCCATAGTTGAGGTCTACCTATGATGTAAATTACAGACGCCTCTCATCTTTTTAAGTGGTGGAACTTGCACTATTGCTGACTGACTAAATACTTTTTTGCCCCACTGTATAAATAAATAAAAAATCAATATATATGCTATCACTAAATAAATATTTGAATGAAAAAAAATCTAAACAATAAAAGTACACACATTTGGTATCACCGTGTCCATAACGATCGGACCTATAAAACTGTCCCACTATTTAACCCTTTTAGTGAACATCATAAAAAAACAAGGCAAAAAACAATGCTTTATCATCATACCGCCGAACAAAAAGTGAAATAACACGCGATCAAAAAGACAAATAAACATGGTGCCGCTGAAAATGTCATCTTGTCCCACAAAAAAACAAGACCACATACAGCTCCATCACCGGAAAAATAAAAAAAAATTTATAGCTCTCAGAATAAAGCGATGCAAAAATAATTATTTTTTATATAGAATAGTTTTTATTGTATTAAGTGCCAAAACATAAAAAAAATAAATGAGGTATTGCTATAAGCGTACTAACCTGAAGAATAAAGCTGCCTTATCAATTTTACTACACACAAAACAGTATAAATGCCCCACCCAAAAGAAATTCATGAATTTCTGTTTTTTATTCATTCTGCCTCCCAAAAATAGGAATAGAAAGTGATCAAAAAATGTCATGTACCTGAAAAAGGTACCAATAAAAACGTCAACTCGTCCCACAAGACCTCTGTAGGCCAAAATATGGAAAAATTATAGCTCTCGAAATATGGTGATGCAAAAACTATTTTTTGCAATAAAAAGCATCTTTTAGTGTGTGACAGCAGCCAAACATAAAAACCCGCTATAATACCTCTTTCACACGTCCTGATATTTCCGGTACCGGAGATGTCAGTGTCTGTGTGAGTAATACTTGCAGCACATGTGTGGCCTGCGTGTGCCGCATCAGTACCACAAGGACGGGTGCCAGGGAAGAAGCGTTGGAGTAAGTGCTGTTCCCCGGCGCCCGGTGCTGAACACGGCTCTCATCAGTCTCCCTTGCTCTGCCGGCGATTGGCGCAAGCAGGGGAGAATGATGAGTTACATTTAAGTAATAAAAGAAACACATGACGGCTGATGTGACTATTTCTCCCATCATCCTATCCTTGCAGGCTGGTAAGGGGCCATGAATATTGACCACCCCAGCCTAAAAATAGCAGGCTGCAGCTGCTCAGAAAAGGTACATCCATTAGATGCGCCAATTCTGGTGCTTTGCTTGGCTCTTCCCACTTGCCCTGTAGCGGTGGCAAGTCGGGTTCATATTTGTGGGGGTTGATGTCACCTTTGTGTTGTCCGGTGACATCAAGCCCACCACCAGCTTACCAGCCTGAAAATACCAGACCCCAGCTGTGAGTTTTGATTGACTGGTTATCAAAAATAAGGGGAAACCACGCCGTTTTTTTTTTTTTAATTACCGCATTTACAGCGCAGGAGTGACAGATGAATACTCCCATCCGCCGCTCCTGCTGTCACTATTATTAGCAGCAGCAGGGGTAGGCTGATGGGAATAATAGTCCCATCAGCCACCCCCTGCTGTCTATTTTATTACTTAAATGTAACTCTCATCATTCTACCCTGCTTGTGCCGGTCGCCAGCAGAGCAGGGGAGAATGATGAGATCCATGTTCAGCACTTGACGCCAGGGAACAGCTCTTACTGTTACGCTTCTTCCCCAGCGCCGATGTGTGTCACATGGATGACATCCATGTGTGTTATGCGTATTAAATGAAAAAACAATCCAGCTCACCGCTTAAAGACATCCCAGGAGCCAGAGCACGGAACTACCGTGTCTTTGCGTGAAAATTCCAGTAGATAGTCCAGCTCAACGACAAAGTGAGATAAAATTCTTATTCACTCAGATTCCAATAGAGGATAAAATATCAGCAAGTATGAAGCAGAGGGTTGCGTTACCTATGCGTTTTGGGTGACGCAGCACCCTTAGTCAAGACTATTTTATCTCACTTTGTCATTGAGCTGGACTATCTTTCTACTGGTGCTATGCGTATGCACGTGTGATGGATGTTGTGCCCCGTGCAGACATTAAAAAACGGACATGTCAGCGCGTTTTGCCCACGGACACATGGTCCGTGGAAACACACTGACATGTGCACAGACCCTTTCACTTGAATAGGTCAAATAGCGCCCCGCTCCTCCCGATTGTCTCCGCATGGCTAAGTAGCACTGTACAGCCACATATGGGGTATTGCCACGTTCAGTAGAAATTGTGGGACAAATGTTGCCATTTTTACCCACTTGTGTGAAAATGTAAAATCTTTGGCTAAAACAAAATTTTGATGGTAAAAATGTAGTTATTTTGTGCTCACTGCCCAATGGTGTAAAATTCTGTATCACACACATGGTGTCCATATGATCACTGCAACCCTAGATGAAATCATTGAGAGGTGTAGTTTGTAAAATGGGGTCACTTATGGGGGGTTCTGCTGTTTTGGTACCTCATGGGCTCTCCCAGTGGGTCATGGCACCTGCAAACAATAACAGTAAATTCTGGCACTCCTTCCCTTCCGAGTTCTGCCATGGGGTATCATTGAACTCAGGACAATTTGAACAATAACTTTTGGGGTCCAGTTTCTTCTGTTACCCTTGAGAAAATAAAAAAAATTGGGGGGCGAAAAGATAATTTTTGTGGAAAAAATGATTTTTTATTTTTGCGGCTCTACGTTATAAACTTCTGTGAAGCACTTGGGGGTTCAAAGTGTTCACCACACATCTAGATAAGTGCATTAGGGGGTCTAGTTCCCAAAATGGTGTCACTAGTTGGGGTTGCCACTGTTTAGGCACAACAGGGGCTCTCCAAACGCGACATGGCGTCCGAGCTTAATTTCAGCCAATTTTGAATTGAAAAAGTAAAACGGTGCTCTTTCCCTTCTGAGCTCTGCCATGCACCCAAACAGTGGTTTACCTGCACATATGGGGTATCGGTGTACTCAGGACAAATTGCACAACAACTTTTGGGGTCCAACTTCTCCTGTTACCCTTGGGAAAATAGAAAAAAATTGGATCTGAAGTAAATCTTTTGTGGAAAAAAGTTAAATGTTCATTTTATTTTAGAAAAATATTCTGAATTGAGAGTCCTCAGTGGTTGATACCTTTTAATGGCTAACTGAGGCTAACTGAAAAGATGGTAACAAATTGCAAGCTTTCGAGACTGCTCAGGTCTCTTCCTCAGGCATTGACTAATACGAAATCTGAAGAATCACATATTTATGCACAACACAGCACAGAAAGAATGCAATAGATACATTTTATTTTAAGCATTCCAAAAATTCCTGTGAAGCACCTGAAGGGTTAATAAACTTCTTGAATGTGGTTTTGGGTATTTTCTATCATATAGACCCCTCATAGTGACTTCAAATGTGATGTGGTCCCTAAAAAAAAAGGTCTTGTAAAAATGAGAAATCGCTGTTAAACTTTTAACCCTTATAACTTCCTAACAAAAAAAAAATTTGGGTTTCAAAATTGTGCGGATGTTAAGTAAACATGTGGGAAATGTTACTTATTAAGTTTTTTATGTGACATATCTCTGTGATTTAAGGGCATGAAAATTCAAAGTTGGAAAATTACAACATTTTCAAAATTTTTGCTAAATTTCCATTTTTTTTTGCACAAACGCAAGTCATATCAAATAAATTTTACCACTATCACGAAGTACAATATGTCATGAGAAAACATTGTCAGAATCACTGGGATCCATGGAAGCATTCCAGAGTTATTACCTCATAAAGGGACAGTGGACAGAATTGAAAACTTTGGCCTGGACATTAACATGCAAATCACCCTGGGGGGGTAAAGGGTTATGAAATCCCCCTTGCATTTGAGGTTTTATACTTGGAGGGACATAAAGTATTCTTCTCACTCCATGATTAGTGAGAGGCCTAGGAAAGTGACACAGACAAAGTGAGCACAATTATAAAGCTGTTTGTATTTATGAGGATTCATTTTGTTATTGAACAACTGCAGTGCTGTTGGTCAATCCAAAAGTTTAATAAACCTGAAATCTGAATATTTATGAAAGTAAAAGTGAGGTTTTGTATTTCTTAGGAGAAAGTGTGCAGAATTTTTGGGCAAATATTATTGTGCAGAATTATTATGCAACTAAATGAAAAGCATATTTTTTTCCCATTTCAATTATTTATTTTCATATGTCATGCGTCTTTCATCCCTGGAGTCTGTCACTTTATTTGTTGACTATCAACTTTTGGTGCAGCACAACCACAGCCCCCCAGACACTGCTCCAAGAGGTGTACTGTTTTCCTTCACCGTTAATGTCCTGTTTAAAGATGAGCCCACAAGTTCTCAATAGAGTTTAGTTCAGGGGAAGAAGGAGGCCTTATTATTATTCATTCATCTTTAAGACCTTTTCTAGCTTGCCAAACAGTGGAATACTTCAATGCATGCAGTGGAACAGCATTGTCCTGCATAAATACCGTAGGTTTGGGAGTTGATTTTGAATCCATCTTCAGCCTGAAAATGTCAAACTAGCTCATCTTTAATAATACCAACCTATATCAGGACCCTAGCTCTGCCTTGGTGGTGTAAGACTCAAACTGGAGGTCTGTGTGAACTGATCCATTCATCTGGTCTGTCAAGAGTCGCTCTCATCTCCTCAGTCCATAAAACCTTTGAAAAAATCTCTCTTCAGATATTTCTTGGCCCAGTCTTAATGTTTCAACTTCTGTGTCTTGTTCGGTGGTGGTTTGGTTTCAGCCTACCTTACCTTGGTCATGTCTCTGGACACTTGAACACCTTGCACTTCTTGGCGCTCCAGGAAAGTTGGGATATGACAGCACTGGGGGATAGTGAGTTCTTGGTCTCTTCACACTTGATTATTTACAAATCTTTGGCACTTAATCTGCATTTTTCTTTAACAATTTTTTTGCGACCCTGTTATCTATTTGCAGAAAAACTTTTGATGGTTCTGTGATCACTCCCCAATATCTTAGCAATTTCAAGATTGCTGCATCCCTTGGTAAAACATTTCCATTTTTGACTTTTTAGTGTAACTTAAATCTGTTTTTTGGCCCATTTTGCCTGAGGAAAATCATCTGCCTAATGACTCCGCACACCTTGAGAAAGGGTGTTGATATTCTTAGGCCTCAACATCCCCGATTACACAAATGCACATCACCTGATCTCCTTCTTCCAATAAGTTTGGGGTTAGAAAGTCTGCAAATGATATGGTCAAAATACTCACTTGCCTAATAATTATGCGCACAATTTTCACAGACTGATCTGGTAATCTGAATTTTGATCACTAGAAACCTGAAGAACATTGAGAGAAATACATCACTACTATGTTTTGCATTGCTTTATAGCAAGCATTTTAGGAAATGCTCTTTCTGTAGTTGTAGCCACAAAGCTTAAATTGCCCTTAAGGTTTTCTGTTTCCAGTTTACATTTTGTTTTGTCGTCCTTGCTATTTTATTCCTCTTTTGGGCTGGTTACCACTGAACTCCTTTTCAGTTTTGCCATATTACATTTGCACAGAAGCTGTATAGCTTCCTGTCCATGTGCATGTCTACTATTCATGTGAATAATCACCTTGTAAAAGTATGGTATGTTTCTCCTGCACTGTGCTTCACCAGTTGGACCTAGACGAGGCAAAGAAAAACTAGAAATTGAAGTTTGTTTCCTATGAATGTCCCTCGGAAATGAGCTGCTGTTGAGAGCTATGCTGTGAGCATGACAAGCTGTGCTTCAAGGTTTACTGGCACCTGCTACGCTTTCAGCACAAGATGTTGTGTGGTTCCTATTTCAAGACTCAATAGTGAAGCAAGAATTCTACATTCTACCAGACGCCGTTTGCATAGTTGTCAAATAGACCAAGTAATTGCTGGTTTTCCGGCTGCTTGCTTGCAATGGCTCAAATAGAATTTCTCACTTGGGTACTCTCAGGTTGTGTTTTTGCCACATGTTTGACTAAAGCAAAGCTTTCTCCAATGACTGAACACTGTCTTCAGTAGCAGCAGTGCTGTGCGATTTGGGTGCTGAATAGTTACTATGTAATCAAATATGTTGTACATATATAAAACTATGGCTATATGTACTTCTTTTCACATTACATTAAAGGGAATAAATAATGCTTGGGGCTCTGAAGAAGTAAGTGCAGAGTAATTTTTAAGGTTCTGCTAAGAGCAGTTTATTATCTAAAGGAATAATTGGAGAATTGCAGACACAGTAGGGGTACACTTGTGTTTATTACAATGTGTAATCTCTTGAGTTCATCCTCAAGGACCACCTAAGCTTCAGTGTATACATGTGTAATTCCTGTGTGGGTTTTAAAGACGGTAAGCGTGTTTTACTTATCACTTCCTCAAATAGAAAGAGATTGGAATTGAGATGGAAATGTCATTATCACATGATCAGTATGAAACAGTTATATATTTTCTATTTAGAGAATTTTTCCACACCCACCTGTCCTTAGTGAAGCTCACAATCTTGAGGTGTTCATCTCTTTCCCATTTTAAGGCTCTGTTCACATCAACTTTATTACTTATTTTTGGCATAAACGGTGATAAAAACTTCAGACATACAGTATGTGTTAAATGGATACCTCTGATGGATACCTTATAGTGGCATATACACCGTATACACAAGGCCTATATCTCTGGCTACTGGAACCCTATGGATGTATTTGTGAGATATGTTGGGATGTTTGATAGCTAAGGCTACTTTCACACTTGCTTTTTTTTTTGCAGCGCGTTTTTCCCGCAAAAAAAACGCATACAAATGCTGCATTTTTTTCAAGCATTTTTATGTGCATGCATGAAAAAAACGCAGCGTTTTAGTGCGTTTTTACCGCGTTTGCGTTTTTTTCCAACATTAGTTGGCCTAAAAAATCAAGATAGGGTTAGGATTAACACTAACCCAAACCATGACTTTACTAACCCTAACCCTTAGCCAAACCCTACTAACCCTAACCCCTATCTAACCCTAAACCCTTAACCAAACCATACTAACCCAAACCCTAACCCTAAATCCCCTTAACTAATCCTAACTCTAACCCAAACCCCTAATTTCCATTGTCTAACCAATGGTCAACAAAAAACGCATGCGCAAAAAAACGCATACATGAGCATGCCAATGGGCACCCATAGACTTACAATGGGTGTCTTGCTGTAAAAAACGCATTGCGCCCGCATGCTTTTTTTGAGGCAAGTCGGACGCCTAAAAAATGCAACAGGATGCATTTTGTGCGCCCGAGCGCACACCACAAAAAAACACATGCACGTAAAAACACATACAAACGCATGTGTATGCGCACATAAGCGCATCCCATGCAAAATATAGGGGAAAAAAAGCACATGCGTTTTTTAGCGCTAAAATACAGCGCAAAAAAACGCAAGTGTGAAGCCAGCCTAATTGCTATATTACATTTATGATGTGAACATCAGCACTAAAGGTTAATTCCCAACATTGCAGGTTATCATCTATTCTGCAACCTAAAACTTACTCATCATTGGAGTTCTGTCTACTGCTGGAGGCAGCCAATACAGTGGCTGGTTATCATCAGTAGTTCCATAGGCAATAAATAAAGCGGTTGTTTGCGTTAGCCAACATTCCATTCTAATAGGACATTTCATAACCAGCAAGTTTTCACCTGTTTTATCGATAGGTGATGCAATTTTCAATAAGAAAAGTAAATAAGAGATGACAGTCTTACCAAGTGTATGTTCTGCTATTGGGAATGAGCTAGCAGAGTATGAACATTTGGAAAGTTGCCCACATTAGCTGCCGATTGCTTACACAACCATATACCTTTAAGGATATACTGTGATGTTCAATTTCAGAAATCATACAGTGTAACTAATTAAGAAGGGAATTTTCATTTGCAATTTAAAGGTAACCTGTCAGGTAAAAAAGCACTATTAATCTGCTGATATGGGGTTAATATGCAGGTTAATAGTATTCTGAATACATGTGGCCACTGAACTGAAAACTTGGCTTTCAATCATAGAGGCGTGGACAGCGCTGCTTCAATCACCGCTTACTACATAGTGAGCAGCGTCTGTAACCACGCACGCAGCACTGACTGACAGCCGGTTTAGCACTAGAGTTGAGCAAATATTTTCAGAATCGGTCGCTGAATCTGCATTTGCCATATTTGTGCCATATTGGTACCCTATTCGTGCCAAATTTATGTTTGACTATCGATTCTGAACGTATTTGGTCATTTCTACTCCCTTTGACTCCGATGACGTTCGGCAAATATTACAAATACAATATTCACCACCGATCATAATCAAACCCGAATTTTGAAAAGTTCACTCAACTCTACTTAGCCACCATTGCACTATAGATCCGGTTGTGTCAGTTTTGGGTGTGGTTTCAGTCACCGCTCACTATGTACTGAGTGGTGACTGAAAGTCCAAAGCTTCTGGGAAGATTAAAGTTCATTACCTCCAAAAAAACAGACTTTTAGTTTGGCAGACGCATGGCTTCAACATGCGATAAGCCTGCTGATTAATCCCATATTTGCAGATAAAAAGCATTGCTTTCACTTAACAGGTTCCTTTTAAATGTATTTCCTGGTGAAATTGTACCTGGCCATCTTAGTTTTTGTTTTCTTTTAAAATAAGTACAGTCTTTAGAGATGATTTAATATTTTGAAGTACCCACTTTAAGATCAGTATTTTAAATTGATGATAAATTCTACTGCATTTCCACAAATAGGGTGCATTAAGATTTTGTAGTCATAGAGTTCACTGTAAATGCATTGTGGAGGAGTGATCTTAAAAGAAGAAATGAACAATTCAGCAATGTACATACAGATATTAAACTAATCCAAAAGCGATGCAATGAGGACAGACTGTAGAAATAACTGTTCAGTACTCAAGCCTACCCCCTACTGAATTAAAAAAAATTAGTTACAGGTTTAAATGTTATCATAATATATTGCAATCATCATATTATATAGCACTGTGGACTTAAAATTTCTCATTTTGCCTTTCTACCCAGTTAATTCTTCTGTTTTCCATTAGGTCTATGACATCGCTTGATAAAAACTGACGAGATGAATTCTTGTATGCTCTATGTAGAAAAAGGTGGTCAGTTTTGTCTGTACATGTCATGAGTCACTGTCTATAGCAGCTAGGTGAGTAGATGAACAGGGGAATGATTTCTGCAGGGACAAGAAACATCCTGTTTCTAAATAGATCTGAGAAAAGAGTATAATTAACTGGGTAAAAAGGCAAAATGAGCAATTGTAAGTATACAGTGCCATATAATGTGATTGCAATATATTAAGAGGATAAAAACTTTGGTGGGAGTGCAACTTTAATATGTAAAAACCTATTGAAAACCCAGCGATGGGTAAGTATTTGGTGTATAGGAAATTTTCTGACTTACAGAAATGTTTTTCATATGACTTAAATGTAATAGAAAGGTCTTCCCCGCTCTGATTCCCCCAACGTTAATATCTAGAGTAAAGCGCTATTACAAAGAGTTGCTTTATAGGATTTCTAATGATTTCATTGGGTGCCGTAAAATGGTTCATTTTCATGTTTACAGCAAAACCCCTATATTAATTATGCCCTGACAGAAAGACTGGTTTAATTAAAGGGAATGTGTCAACTTGATTTCACCCTTCCATTAACAGCTATTTATATGTTCGTGTAGCTCTTTCAATGAGAAGTCCAGCAATACCTCTACATAGCCATTCTGTTCCTCCATTACTGAGAAATCAGTGTTTGAATTGATATGCTAAAGAACATTTGAAAATCTGAAGCCTCTGTCACTCCGTCTCTATTCCCCGCTGAGTGCTGCCCCCTCCTTTTTGACTGATGGCGCCTTTGCTTGAAGTCACACAGCATATAAGGCTGTTGGTCACACAGGAGGAGGCAAGACGGTGCTCGTGATGGAGGGTTCATATCTACAGTAGATCTTCAGCTTCATTGCATATCAATTCAAACGCTAATTTCTCAGTAATGGAGGTAAGGGTTGGACTTGTCTTTGAGAGAGAGCTGAATGCACATATGTATATACGTTGGGTGGTGAAATCCTGGTGACAGATTCCCTTTGAAGGCTTTTCCAGAATTTTACAGAATTTTGTTGCCCCAACCGTATAATTGCCCATTAGTCTATGATGGGTGGAGATCTCACACTCTGGAGCCAGTTAGCTTAAAAGAGGATATGTGAGCACAAATACTGAAACAGCATTAACAATAATACCTTTATGACTGTGTCCTGGATCATTGCTTTCTTGGATTCTTAAGGACATGCTGTCGATGGGAAATCAAAGAAAACGCTTTTAAATATTCAAATGTTTTCTAACATATAGAATAGATTTTTTTATATTGACTTCAGGGGTGTATAAGAATATGTCTATAACCTTGAGCTTAATTTTTTCTGTGCTTATGCATCTTTGACCACCTGAGATGTTGACATGGTCTTAGGCCTGTGTGTATTTTGGCTCTTTCTTAGTATTACAGCCTACTTATCCTAATCTGCAATTTATTTTCCCTGTCAACTGCTATGGAAAAAGTTTAGTAATTTACATCCAGTGAAACATTTTTTTAAATTTTTTAAGAAACCAACCTTCATATATTGCTGTACAATATATGCATTAAGACTGGGATTTGTGAGAGGCAGAAACAGTTAGTTGCACATGGCCTCAATGGCATTCTACTAATGAAAAATCTATATTTCACCTGATGAGCGATTAGGGTAATACTCTAGATGAAAACATTTTTACTGTTTTTAGACTGATTTTGAAAACCATATGTTACTAATGCACCTATAGGACACATATTGTTTTTTTCCTCGTGAAAAATACAAATCTTCGTTATTTCATGTTAGAAATTGACACTTCATGTACATGTAGTACAATGACAAATTGACAGCTCAAAAGTGTCCCCACCTCGTGCTGCAAAATACTTTCTGCAGCAAGTTAGAAGTCCCTATGTAATATCGAAGGGAAAGTGCTGTTTAGATATTATGTAGTTGTGCTAAGAGAACATGACGGTCTGGCCATTTATCTACACATATGCATATAGGCATGTAGTACATCTGTGTGTATGTACTGTATATGCGTGGGGTCCAATTGATGCCCTCATAGATGGTAATCAGCTAAACTTTTGACTAGAGTTGAGAGAAACGGGTCGGTCATATTCAAAAGTCGACGACTTTCGCTGAAGTCGGGTTTCATGAAACAAAACCTGACCATAGCGTGAGGTCGGCCATGAGGCCGGCGGCCAGAGCGCCAAAGTCGCATTTCAAAAGATGCTTCCAGCGCCCTTTTTCAGCCAATGATGGAGGACGCACACTGTGGGCAACGCGATGACATAGGCATCGGTCACCACCATCTTTGAGAAGGGCATGCAAGTGATTGGCTGGCTTTGTGTGGCGTCACAGGGGCTATAAAAGAGCGTGAACGCCGACCGCCATCTTACTTATACCGATCTTAGCAGAGGGAGAGCTGCTGCTGATTCTGTAGGGAGAGCGTTAGGCAGGGAAGAACAAAAAACTGCTTCTGCTGTTAGCGATTTCCACTTACAACACAACACTTTGTGTGCAGTGACAGGGGAGGCTCTATTTTTGTGCATCAGCTCTGTTGGTTATTAGGCTGGGTTATAAGGCTCCCTGATAGCTGCATTGCTGTTTGCACACTGCTGTGCAAACTGCTTTTTTAAGAGCAAAAATACTTTTCCTCTTTTCTGCACAGTTACCAAGCATCCATTTTTCCACCCTTTTGTGTGTGCAGCAGTCCTGCTTATTAGGCTGCCTGCGTCCATACTTGGACTGAGAGCATCATTGTCAGCGTCCTCAAATCTCTAGTGAGATCCAAATTCTCGCCAATCCTATAGACACCCTCCACCTTGTCATACACCATCCAATTTCAGCCTGTTACATTGAGGTGTAATCTCTCCTGGGCCTGAGACAATAGTTCAGCGTCCTAAAATCTCTAGTGAGATCCAAATTCTCACCAATCCTATAGACACCCTCCACCTTGTCATACACCATCCAATTTCAGCCTGTTACATTGAGGTGTAATCTCTCCTGGGCCTGAGACAATAGTTCAGCGTCCTCAAATCTATAGTGAGATTCAAATGCTCACCAATCCTATAGACACCCTCCACCTTGTCATACACCATCCAATTTCATCCTGTTACATTGAGGTGTAATCTCTTCTGAGCCTAAGACAATAGTTCTGCGTCCTCAAATCTATAGTGAGATTCAAATTCTCACCGATAGTAGATAAACCTTCTACCTTGTTTTACAGTACCATATAGCTGGTGTTATTTTCGGTACATTTTCACAAAAATGAGGAAGTATGGTGGAAGACTCCATGGAAGTGGGCGGGGGTTGCCAGCTGGTCCTGATGGTGGTGTTGGTGGTGTTGCATCTGTTGGTAGTGGCAAAAGCACAATAGCACCTAAGGCAAGAGGTGTTGAGCCTGCGTCATCGTCTGGCTCCACAAAGCCACGAAGGCTCTCTTTTCTGGGAGTAGATAAACCACTTTTAAAGCCGGAGCTTCAGGAACAAGTTTTGGCTTACATTGCTGACACAGCCTCCAGCTCTCACGCCTCCTCATCTGAAATTTCAAAAAATAAAAGCACGGAGTCAGTGGAGGCTCCTGGTCAGGAACAACACCTTTCCTTGTGTCCTTCACCCCTACCAAAAGTGAAGGATGTGGCAGGCCACACTACAGATTACTCCATGGAGCTCTTTTCACATACCATGCCTGGGTTAGCAAGTCAAATCGTGAATTCCGCAGTCCAAGATGAATCTGACATGGAGTGCACTGATGCACAGCCACTGCTAGATTTTTCTGCTGGTACATTCACTCAGAGCACTACATTGTCCTCGCCGTGTACTGAGGCAGAATTAGACCCTGATGAAACTCAGATGCCCCTTCCCGCATACTATACCACCGTACACGGTGACACAGAGGAAGGTGCACATGAAATTGAAGAGGAGGTGATGGATGACCCAGTTGTTGACCCAGATTGGCATCCATTGGGGGAAGAGGGTACCGCTGCCAATAGCTCAGAAGAGGAGGAGGAGGATCCGCAGCAGGAAACGACATCGCAACAGCTGTTATCTGGCATGACTGTAGCAGTCCAAAAACGTGTTACAAAGACCAAAAGAGTTGCAGGACAGCTTGGCCAGACGGCCAAATTAGCACAGCGTGCAAGGTCTCAAAATGTCTTCCATAGTAGGAAGAGTGCAGTGTGGCACTTTTTTGAACAAAATCCTAATGATCAGGCAAAGGTTATCTGTAAGAAGTGCGCAAAGACCTTTAGCCGAGGGAAAAATCTGAGAAATTTGAATACCAGTTGCATGCTTAGACATTTAACTACCATGCACTTGCAAGCGTGGACGGACTACCAAACCACGTACCACATGTGCACCTGCTCCGAATGAAGGTAGTCAGCAACGCTACATCGCTTCCCCCTCTGTAAGCCCACCGGTTAGCACACCACCACCAGCAAATGTTGAGGTGTCGTCACAAGGGCAAAGCAGTCATGGAATCACAATGTTATTGCTACGAAATACTGAATCTAGGCCATCAGCAACACCACCAACACGATCACCCTCACCATCACCCAACATCATCAACCCTCTCTGTCTGCCATGTCCACCGCTAGTTCCACCATATGCAGCTCTCAAGTCCAGCTCACCCTACCAGAGACTCTGAGTAGGACAAGAAAGTACTCATCCTCTCATCCGCGTACACTGGCTTTGAACGCCCACATTGCCAAACTAATCTTGTTAGAGATGATGCCCTACTGGTTGGTTGAAAGCAAAGCTTTCTGCAACTCATGGCCTACGCAGTGCCATGCTATGACCTACCCAGTGGGCCCTTCTTTTCGTGAAAAGCCATCCCAGCCCTCCATGTGCATGTGAAAGACCGCATTGTCCATGCACTCAAGCAATCAGTGAGTGGAAAGATGCACAACAGTTGCATGGTCCAGTAGGCATGGCCAGGGCCATTATGTGTCCATCACTGCGCCCTGGGTTAATGTGGTGGATGCAGGGTCCACAGGGGACAGCGGCGGTGGGACAGTGCTGCTTAGCCTACGGTATAGGAAACCGTTGGCTGTAGGCGTTTGACCCTCCTCCTCCAGAAGCGAAAGCTCGTCCACAGAGTGCAGTCGCATGAGCACTCCATCCGCAGCTGCCAGTGTTGCACACGAGTTGTCCCACTATCGAACAGCTAGTGGTAAGCATCAGCAGGCTGTGTTGAAGATGATGTGTTTGGGCGACAACAGAAACACCGCGGAGCTACTGGCCGCCTACTAGCAGCGACAAACTGAGTCATGGCTGGGCAGTCTACATCTTGAGGCAGGCAAGGTAGTTAGTGATAATGGCCAGAATTTTGTGGCAGCCATAGCCCTTTCAGAACTCAGACACATACCTTGCCTGGCTCACACCTTGAACCTGGTGGTGCAGTGCTTCCTCAATAATGATCCGGAGTTAACACCCCTGCTCCATAAGGTGCGAAGACTGTGCTCGCACATCCGCCGGTCGCCCGTACACTCCAGTCGTATGCAGAAGCTGCAGCGATTGCTCCACCTTCCGAAGCACCGCCTAATTATCGACGTTGCAACAAGGTGGAACTCCACCCTGCACATGGTTCAGAGGCTGTGCGAACAGAGGCAGGCTGTAATTCATTTGTTGGAGGATACAAAGGCAGGCGGTTTGTAGGCAGACATGGAGTTGTCTGGTGTTCAGTGGTCGAAGCTGAAAGACCTCTGTAAAGTCCTTCAGTGTTTTGAGGAATGCACACGGCTGGTAAGTGCAGACGACGCCATCATAAGCATGAGCATCCCACTTATGCGTCTGCTCATGCAAACTTTGATGCACATTAAGGAGCAGGCATCTGCAACCGAGGAGGAAGAGGAGGAGCGAAGCCTTGATGACAGTCAGCTATTGTCTGCTCAGGGAAGTCTCGTGGAGGAGGAGGAGGATGATGGGGATGATTATTTTGGGGAGGAGGATGCTTCTCAGGGGGCAAGAAAAAAATTTTGGCGTGGCAAGGTCAGGTACAGGGTTTGTGCGTGAGTGGAGGGATGTTGATTTGCCAGAAAGTGCTCCTCCACCCAGCACTCGCAGTGCATCATTGACACCTGGAACATTGGCCCACATGTCTGATTATGCCTTGCAGATCCTAAAAAGGGACCCCCGCATTGCCAAAATGATGAACAATGATGACTACTGGTTGGCCAGCATCCTGGATCCACGCTATAAAGGCAAATTCCCAAACCTCATGCCACAGGAGAACCTAGAGCTAATATTGGCTAACAAACAAGCAACTCTGGTAAACCTTTTGTTTGAGGCATTCCCAGCACACAGCGGCGGTGATGTTTTTCCAACGAGCCGTAGGGGGCAACATGGAAGAGGTGTTCGTGGTGCACACAGCCGAAGTGGTGTTGGACACAGGGGTTTCATGACCATGTTGTGGACTGATTTTTCAAGTACCGCTCACACGACTGGTAATACTGCATCGATCGAAAGTGACAGGAGACAGCAGTTGTCAACTATGGTAACAAACTACTTCTCGTCCCATATCGATGTTGTCCCTCACCGGTCATTCCCCTTTGACTATTGGGCCAGTAAACTTGACACCTGGCCTGAATTGCCACAATATGCCTTACAGGAGCTCGCTTGCCCTGCTGCTAGTGTGTTATCTGAACGAGTCTTCAGTGCTGCTGCATCAATCCTGACAGAAAAAAGGACTCATCTGTCTACCCAAAATGTTGATGATCTAACCTTCATTAAAATGAACCATGCATGGGTTTCAAAGGATTTTGTCCCACCCTCCCCTGCTGACACGTAGGTTGCCAGAACAATGGCGTGCTTTTGTCCTCCTCTTCCACGGACTTCTGCAATTACTCCATTTGCAGCTGCTGAATGTCCAACATCAACATATGCCATTTTTTCCACCTCCCTAACTGGGCTGCCTCCCCCCACAGGGCCGGGGGACCACCTGGCGCACGCACCCGTGCAAGTGCCGTTGCCCTGGACAGGTGGGTGGGCACACTCTTTGGCAACGGCAGTGGCACAAGGTCCCTCATAGTAGAATCAAGTGTCTCTGACGGTGGGGGTGCACACCCGCCGTCAGACACCGGTGAACTATGAGGGGCCCTGTGCCAGTACCGCCGCCCACGAGTGGGCCCCCCCTGCTTGCTCAGGTCACCAGCACTTGCAATACTTACCTCTCCCTGCTCCACCACTGTGTAGTCTGGCCTGTTAAATACTTCACTGGGACTGCCAATACAAATTTGGTGAAATGATAGATGATGGTTAAGACGTAGCTATGCCCTGTCCTGCTGGGCTCTATCTTCAGATGATCAATGGCTTCCATTTGTTATGGTCGTCGACTCACAATGAGATGCAGTGGTGGTTTATCATCAGCTTTCACGGTTTTCCGACTCAGACGTGTGACATTCCTGCCCACATTTTTAAATGTGTCCTCTCATGCCAATCGAATAGAATCGCCTACGGCCTGTGGCTTGTGTCTTTTGCACTCCAAAGTTACCTGACAGATCATGATAGGCAGTGAGGACAATGTCTACATCTGTCCCTGTGATCACAATTTGATGGAGATGAGTAACGGTGATGGGTTCCATGGTACTGCCATACAGCAAACATTTCTTCACAAGAACTGTTTTTGCTGTCTCCACAAAGTAATTGAGGGTCAGCATCGCCTCTGAGAATTCTCCCGGGAGTTTTTACTGTGATTAGTAATTCTAAAATTTCTGCAATCAGTCGATTTTCCGTCTGTACTTCTATCCATCTCATTTCCTCTTGCGGAGAGTCTGGACAGTCTTACTGAGTGAAATATATATTAAGACTGAAAAATACCCCAACAGTGTATACTGGTGTATGCTTCGAATACATAACAACACTTTTCTACTTTTTTGATTCTTGTCTAATCCATACTGAGGCTGTGAGTGTATTTGTCGGGCTCCAGAATTATACACGCAGATTTTTAATGTTTAAACTATGCTATATATACCTGCTATCCAGTGATACTGTACCCTTTCTCAACTTTCTACAATCACGTCGAATCCATACTGGGCCTGAGACCCTCTGAGTCTGCCTCCTGATATATAGACGTAGGTTTTTCATGTGTAAACTATGATATATATATATATATATATATATATATATATATAATTATTTATTTTTTTTTTTTCTTTTTCTATAACCACCCAATTTAGATTTCCCTCTTCTTTGAGTGTTCCAAGCGCACACTAATATTATTAGTTATTTTACCTTATTTCTTTGACATCCTTGTGGCAGGTGTCTTAGTGTTTGCTGCTGGAATTACACTCATACACAAGCGCCACTGAATCTCCATTTGTATATGCTACATATATACCTGTTATCGGGTGATACTGTACCCTTTCTCAACTTTCTACAATCTTGTCGAATCCATACTGGGCCTGAGAATGTCTGAGTCTGCCTCCTGATAAGAGATGAGCGGTGTTCGAGTCGACCTGTTCACCAAGTTAAAATTCCAGCTGTTTTGGGCGGTGTTCGAGCCGTTCGTCGAACTCGAACACTGCTTAAATTTCGGCTGTTCGAGGTTCCATTCGAGAACGGTTCGTTCACCAAAGGCGTAACTTTATTTTCACATTAATAATGGTTTTCAATGTTAATAGACTGTTTCATGGCATAGAAGCGGTGTGTGGTAGCAAGCGGTGTAGTACACCTGTAAAGGAGCTACACCGTGTGTGCTTCTAATTATTTTTTACCGCATCTTGTCCAGAAAATCCTTTTGGGCCTTGTAGCACTGTCTGCTACTCAGCAGTGGAGCCCACCAGTGAACCAAGCTATGCCGCCTGTTTATGTAAGAACTGCGTGCTACTCAGCAGAGGAGCCCAGCTGTTAAGCAAGCTACAGCACCTGTGGTTTGGACACTTAATTTTTTCATTTTTTCTGGAATGCCAGTTAGGCCCAATTCCGGAATTTCGGTTGACCTGCACTTACTGGGAAATCCTCGTTCGCGGGGAAGAATTGTAATCCCATATCCCCATCACTAACGGGGTTCAGCGGGTTATCTGCACCTGTAAGCGACACACGCTGGACCTTTCAGTGTAGCGCGCATGCAGCCCTGGACATGTAAGGGCATGACAGACCTGTTATTGATCGATCTCGCGTGCGCCTCTAGTAAGCTCCGGGGGCATGCCGGAGTATCGTTCGTTAACGGAATTAAGCTGACAAATCGCTAGCACAACTAAAAACGGACATCCACCCACAGAATCAACAAAGCTTGCAATCTGTCATTCTTTTCTGTAGCTGGCATGATTGAGGTTTCCCAGGTGGAGTTGAATTAAGCCGCAGGCTCAACTCCTGGTGGTGCCCTTCTGGACATTCCTTTAAGGTTCAGCTTTGCAACCATAGTGCCCCCGGAAACCAAACACTTTGCCTTCATGGACACTGTTCGGAGGTTTGTGGGAATAACACCGCCCGATCAGCAGTTGGCCTAATTTATGGTGGGAAGTCCAACGGTATATGATCGTCTTCGATTTCAGATTTTTACTGTTTTTTGGTATTTTACATTTTTATTCCAGCCTTTCTTGACTTCATAAGGGCATGACATGCCTATATCTGTGTCTGCTCCTCCTCCTTTTACTCCTCCACCTCTTTTCTGTATGTTGTTGCCGTTTTCC
Organism: Dendrobates tinctorius; assembly: GCF_039654945.1. Taxonomy (NCBI): domain Eukaryota; kingdom Metazoa; phylum Chordata; class Amphibia; order Anura; family Dendrobatidae; genus Dendrobates; species Dendrobates tinctorius. The sequence continues at coordinate 41,807,118 of NW_027361671.1, read as the reverse complement.
ATATGTTTTTGTATTCTGAGCATTTTGTCTGCTTTGGGACACCTTTTAAGGTGTTTTTTAATTGTTTTCTATGTGTTTGTGTTTGCCTGCCATTGTTTTCAATGGTGTTCATCGAACGTTCGACAAACATTCGATGAACTTGCCTCGTGTTCGACGAACCATAACGAACTGGAACACTAGCGGGGTGGCTCAACACTACTCCTGAATATATAGACGTACATTTTTAATGTTTAAACTATGCTATATATACCTGGTATCTGGTGATACTGTACCCTTTCTGCCAGGAAGTCCTCTTCCACCCACCACTCTAAGTGTATCATTGACACCTGGAACATTTTCCCACATGTGTGATTATTTCTTGCGAATCTTCTTGTTATATTGTGGTGTGATCCATCCTGAGCGTGTGACACTCTGTGGGTTACTCCTGCAATTTAGATGTACATTTAAAAATTACCCCAACACTAGTGTATACAGCTCTACGCTTGTGATACATTACCCATTTACTGCTTTTTATATTCTGGTCTAATCCAAACTGACCAAGTGAGAGTTATTTTCTGACTGTGAAAATAAATACTGAGATTGACAACAATGACCCTACACTGTGTATAGCTGTACTCTTCAGATCCATTACCATTTTACGGCTTTTTATATTGTGTTGTTATCCATACTGAGCCTGAGAGAGTCTGTCTGCCTCCTGAAATATCTATGGAGATTTAGAATGTTTAAACTATACTATATATACCTGCTATCTGATGATACTGTACACTTTTTCTACTTTTTATATTCTTGTCTAATCCATATTGAGCCTGTGAGCGTCTGTGTGACTCATGAAATATATACGGAGATTTACAATTATCCTTTGACTGTATACAGCTGTACGCTTCTGATACAGTACCATATATCTGATGTTATTTTGGGTTCATGTTCTGCAACATTTTGAAGTTTGGTGGAAGTGGCCGCGGATGTGGGCGTGGGGGGCCAGGTGGTGCTGATGGTGGTGGTGCATCTGCTGGTAGTGGCAAAAGCACAATAGCAGCTAAGGCAAGAGGTGTTGAGCCTGCGTCATGGTCTGGCTCCGTAATGCCTCTAAGGCTACGTTTTCTGGGAGTAGGTTAACCGCTTTTAAAGCCGGAGCATCAGGAACTGGTTTTGGCTTACATTGCCAAAACAGACTCCAGCAAATATGCCCTCCTGTTATGAATGAGTCACCGTAGGAGGCAAAAACAGAAATACTAGCTAAGTCCAGAAAACCAGAGAAGTTGGCAGCTATCGGATTGCAGACCCCTGAACCTATCAACAGCAACTAGCAGTAGCCGTGGGGGGTTCCTACGGTGCCCTAGACCCCTCGATCACAGCCGGAGAACTAAATAGCCTAAAGACAGAAAGGGAAATCTAAACTGCCCCAGAGCAGACCCCAAAGTAATAGGCAGCCCCCAACATATAATGACGGTGAAGCAAGATGAAAAAACAGTCAGATAGAAAGATAGGCTGAGCAAATGATGGGGCCCAAGCTAACTAAATAGGACAGGATAGAAAATCTGCTGTCTGCAATCCTCCCAAAACCCTATCAAAACAAGAGCCAACAGACTGATAGGGAAAAAAGCCCTGAAGATGCTAGGCTTCAAAAAGACTATATCAGTACTCGGGTATTTTCTGAAGACAGAGCAAAAAGGAATTCAGCTCACCCCAGCAGGGAATAGCAGAAATCCAGAAAAACAAGGCAAAACAAAACCAAAACACAAATGCAAAAAGCAGAGCAGAAAACTTAGCTTTTGAGGAGCAGGAATCAGACTGGTCTCCTAGAATCCCTCAGAGAAATCACCCGCAAGGCAGAAGGGCGTCGGCTGCCTTATATCCAGTCAGCAATTCCAGTTACCCAGTCATCGTCATCCTGCACAGGTGCTTGGTAATCAGCCTCACTACCTTCCTTCACCAGAAGAGGGAGTTCATCAGACCTCAATGGTGAAGGGGAAAATGAACTCACAACACCCTCCTCTTCTGAAGTTTCAAAAAAGGCAAACACTGAGTCGTCAAGTGCTGGCTCCTGGTCAGGAAGAACCCCTTTCCTTGTGTCCTTCACCCCCACCAAAAGTGAATGATGCAGCAGGCCACACTTCACATTAGTCCATGTAGCTCTTTCTATCATACCATGCCTGGGTAATCAAATCTTGAATTCCCCAGTCCAAGATGAATCTGACATGGAGTGTGGGTGGCCAGCCAGGGCAGTGGGGTTAATCGGTACCAGGCCTGTGTCTCAGAGGGATGTGTCACGTTGGTGGTGATGACCCGTTCCGTGGCCCTGGGCGTCCATGCAAAGGGATGAATAACGTTTATACGTGAATGGTACGTGACGCCACCTGTGGTTACTGATCAAATTGACCCGCGCTGCAGTGTCGCTTCTCTGGGACAGATGTTGTGGTGCAGCTAAGATGTATAAGCCCTGCACAGGTAGGGCCATAGTCACAGGGCAGATGAAAGAGTTGGTAGATGGTGTGCAGTGCAGGATGTAGCAGAGCCGTGTGCCAGGTGCAGGAGAAAGATGACAGACACAGTCGTGCAGTTCCTTTACCTATACTTGGTAAGTGCCGTCCAGGACCCAGAGTACAGATGGAGAAGGAGTTGGTCAGCTTGGAAGCAAAATTGGAATTCTCTCTCTGCAGATAGGTAGTGTGGCCACCGTTCTAGCGCTTATCTGAGGTACTCGCAGTACTGAGTTCACTGAAGTTCCCCCTGTTGACTCACTTTTGGAACTTTCTCGTTTGGCAGGCAGCCATAACCTTTTCCTTCTGACTCACACACGTCGCTGCTGGGGCCTCCGTGCCTTAGTTGGGAACAGCATTTACAGCTGCTACTTCCTCCGGTTTCTGCTGCAGGACCATCAGTGTCCCTACAAACTCGGAGTCCGGAATCCCGACCATGCGCTCCACCTAGGAGTGAGCCTTAACTCTGCTCATCCTCCAGCTCCCCTTCTCACGTCCACACCCTTCTTCCCTTCACAGACAGCCCTAACTTACCTCCTGACCACAGAGAGCAGCTCCTCAGCAGTCAGGTTCAGAAGTCTCCCTGCTGGCCTGGAGTGGGAACTGTGTTGTGTGTTGATTTAACTGCTAGAGAGATCCTTCGTTGCTCTCAAGCATGACATCACACTCCCTAGGAGGAAGGTAATGCCACTGTGGCGACCTTACTCCTGGGGGCGCCACAAGTGCACTGATTCCCAGCCACTGCTAGATGATTCTGCTGGTACATTGACCCAGACCACTACATTCCCCTCGCACTCTACACAGCCAGAATCTGACCCTGATGAAACTCAGGTTCCCCTTCCCGCATACTATACCACCTTACACGGTGACAAAGAGGAAGGTGCAGATGAAAGCGCAGGTTCCTTGAGCAGGTGGGGGGGCATACTCATGGGAGACGGCACTGGCACAGGGCCCCTCATAGTACGCAAAGGTGTCTCTGCCGGTGGGAGGGCCCTCCACCCGCCGTCAGACACACCGCCGTACTATGAGGGGCCCTGTGCCAGTGCCATCGCCAACGAGTGGGCCCCCCCTGCTTGCTCAGGATCACAGCACTTGCAAAGTTGAAATACTTACCTCTCCCTGCTCCACCGCCGTGACGTCTTCCACGTTTCCTGACAGTGACATTCTGGTCAGAGAGCACGATGACATCACGTCTGTACGCCCTCTGCCTAAACAGTCCAGGTGCAGAGAGATGGAAGATGGGGACGACGAGGAGTCCAGACTAGTACAGGGATTCCCTAGTGAGGAGACTTATTTAATTGTTTTCAATGTTGGGACATCTATTTTTGGTGAGCACTATACTCTGGAGAATGATATATGAGGCCCACCATACACTGGAGCATTCCAAAGATGGACATCAAACACTGGAGCAGCATTTACAGTGCCCATTATGCACTGGAGCATTAGAAATGGGGCCCATCATATATGGAGCATTATTTGGGCCCATAACACGGTGGAGCTTCATCCATGGGGACCAACATATACTGTAGCATTATGTGGAGCTCATCATATACTGTTTCAAACATTATATGGGACCAATGATTCTGTATGGAGAAATATATGGGCCTCATTACGCTGTATGGCGCACTATGCGGTGGCCATAATACTGTATGGAGTAATATACTGTCCGTTTTTGGAGCTATTGGAGAATTTAAAATGGATATCAGTCATGAGATGTAAGAAGTGAAGTATTCTTCACTGTACTATACCTCTAATTCTCTGCCATATCAGAGGATCATGAATTGTGGCATGTGTTAAAAGAGCCCAGTGACACTCTTTGGCCCAGGGCCCATGAAAATCTGGAGCCAGCCCTATCCCCCTACCACAACTTTAGCCATATAACCCCCAGTTTTCAGTGCCTAACTATTATTATAAAGTAAATTAAGGTTGACAAGCTTAAGTAATAAGAATTGATGTTTTTGGCATTAAAATGGGCACTGTAGGTGTGTTTCCTGTCCTCCACTCCCTGCCGACCTTGGTTCCCCATTGACTTGCATTGGGTTTCGTGTTTCAGTCGGCCTTCGACTTTTCACGATAATTGGCCGATTTCGTTTTACCCGACTTTTGAGAAAGTCGGGTTTCATGAAACCCGACTCAACCCGAAAAAAGGCAAAGTCGCTCATCTCTACTTTTGAATCATAATTTACTACTATCTTTCCACAATGAAACATTACAGGACATTAGCTTACTTTTGTGTTTTTCTTTCTTTGGGAAAGTAGTGGAACATTAGCTAAAGCCAAAGCTTATTTAAGCTTTCATTGTAATTAGGATAGCAATCAATATGGCTTAAGGATTCCAAAACATGTGTAGAATTAAAACTCTTTAAGATTAACTGCCTAGCGATGGATGTAAAATACAAGTGACCAACATTATTCTTATACGCGATGATTGATGACCTAAATGATCGGTAATTCCTAGGCTCTGTTCACATCTGCAATATGGCTTTTGTTCAACTTTAAAGTGACCCTCGACCAAGCTCCCCCATAATAAATTTGACTGCAAATTTCTAGTATATAGTTTTTTGCTCCCCCCTAGATCACTGTAGGTGATGTTTTAATCTAGGAGGTCATCAATAAAATTTAAGGAGGAAATCTTTTGTAGTTTGTGATCTATACCCCAGATGCTACAACTTATGTCATTTGAATGGTATGATTTAGACTTTCTACTGCGCTCCCTATACATCTGCTGTGGCCATTTTGGACAAAGAGAAAAGGGCACTTATGCACATTAGAAATATATGAAATTAGAGGTTATAGGTACCGTATTTTTTACAAGATGGGTCATTTAGCTAAGAATATATTCTGTATTTGGAACAAGGAAAGAATGTTTCCACTGATTTGTGGCAGTGATCATTTGCTTCATGGGTTTTGTCTTCCTCTCAATCAACATGATAGAGATTTAGAATGAACCCTTTAGGTCAAATGCTTTTCCTAACTCCCTATTTTCAAAAATTTAATCTGATCTATGGACCTAAATCAGAGGTGTATTTGGAGGCAGAAGCAAGTGTCCTAGCTGCTGGGTGCCAAAAACCCTCTTTGCCTTCCTTGGTCAAGTCAAATGTTCAGATACAAGGGCAGTGAAGTGTAGCTTTTCCCCAGTTGAAGAAAGTCTAGCTATGACTTTGGTGTAAATATTAGATTTATGCATAGTATAACGTACTATACTGTCACATTGCCATTTTGTGGTGCATTACAACTTCTGAGTTGCACTGACCAGTAATTGAGCAGTCTTAGAAGTCCATGGTCCTATATTGTAAGTCAATATGCTTTCAATTTTAGACATCGCAGTGACCAGTTTTTTTTGTTATTGTTGCATTATATTAAACTGCCAATATGGCATTATTATTACATATTGCACCATAATACTGTAATGAGGAAAATATGCAACTGTCTATTGTCTGCCTGGAACTCTTTCCTGTGGAGCAGGACTTTATCTCTGTAATATCTCTATTGTGACTTGAACAAAAGCGATCATCCTTGGCAGCTATGGAGCATATAGTTAAATGTTCTTCAGGTTTTTGTGCAAGAAAGCTTCATGGTGGTCTTTGGTTCCATAAGAAAGCCCTTCATTTATGACTGTTATTTATATAAATGCTAAGAGCAAGGCCGCATTCAGATGTAATTTTTTTCTTACGAGTTATCTGTTTTTTTTCACAGATAGAATGCATACCCATTATAGTGTATTTTCATAGACTGAGTGGTCTGCATAAAATCACGGAGATATGTCTGATTCTAATCCATTACCTGAATCAATCTCAGTAATGCAAGTCTATTGCTCCGTGAAAAAATTGGACACATCTCGGATGCCAACTGAGTTCTTTCCATTTTTCACAGACTGAAAAATATAACGAACTCACAGATCGAAGTCTGATGAAACTGATAAGACACTCGCAGAAACTCGCAGACCTTTTTTGCGAGCAAAATCCTTGACGTCAGAATTATCCCTAAAGGGTATGTGCCAAAGCTGGCATCATGTTAATGACTTTCATAGCTGTGATATGTTTTGTGCAGTTGGTCTGTACAGATTTGGTTGCAATGATGTTCTGGGTTCAAATCCAACTAAAGGCAATATCTGTATATATTTTCCCTTTTACAGTGGGGAAAAAAGTATTTAGTATGTTGGAAAATAAGTATTTCATCACCTAAAAACATGCAATATTTTTGGCTCTCACAGACCTGTAACTTCTTCTTTAAGAGGCTTCTCTGTCTTCCACTCATTACCTGTAGTAATGGCACCTGTTTGAACTTATCAGTATAAAAGTCACCTTTCGACAACCTCAAACAGTCACACTCCAAACTTCACTATGGTGAAGACCAAAGAGCTGTCGAAGGACATCAGAAACAACATTGTAGCCCTTTACCAGCCTGGGAAGACTGAATCTGTAATAGGCAAGCAGCTTGGTATGATGAAATCAACTGTGGGAGTAATAATAAGAAAATGTAAGACATACAAGACCACCGATAATCTCCCTCGATCTGGGGCTCCACGCAAGATCTCACCCTGTGGGGTCAAAATGATCACAAGGATGGTGAGCAAAAATCCCAGAACCATACGGGGGGACCTAGTGTATGACCTGCATACAGCTGATACTACCGTAACAAAGGCTACCATCAGTAACACACTACGCCACCAGGGACTCAGATCCTGCAGTGCCAGACATGTCCCCCTGCTTAAGCCAGTACATGTCCGGGCCCATCTGAAGTTTTCTAGAGAGTGTTTGGATTATCAAGAAAAGTATTGGGAGAATGTCATAAGGTCTGTTGAAACCAAATTAGAACTGTTTGGTAGAAGCAAAACTCGTGTTTGGAGGAGACAGAATGCTGAGTTGCATCCAAAGAACACCATACCTACTGTGAAGCATGGGGGTGGCAACATCATGCTTTGGGGCTGTTTCTCTGCAAAGGGATCAGGACGACTGATCCGTGTACATGAAAGAATAAATGGGGACATGTGTCATGATATTTTGAGTGCAAACCTCCTTCCATCAGCAAGAACATTGAAGATGAAACGTTGATGGGTCTTTCAGCATGATAATGATCCCAAGCACACCACCAGGGCAACAAAGAAGTGGCTTCGTAAGAAGAATATGAAGGTCCTGGAGTGGCCTAGCCAGGCTCCAGATCTCAGCCCCATAGAAAATATTTGGAGGGATTTGAAAGTCCATGTTGCCCAGTGACAGGTCCATAACATCACTGCTCCAGAGGAGATCTGCATGGAGGAATGGGCCAACATACTACCAACAGTGTGTGCCAACCTTGTGAAGACTTACAGAAAACGGTTGACCTCTGTCATTGCCAACAAAGGATATACAGTATAACAAAATGTTGAGGTGAAGTTTTGTTAATGGCCAAATACTTATTTTCCACCATAATTTGCTAAATAAATCTTGCCAAATGAGACCAGGTGATTTTCTGGATTTGTCTTCTCATTTTGACTCATATTTGTGGTCTACCTATAATGTCAATTACAGGCCTCTCAACTTTTAAGTGGGAGAACTTGCACAATTGGTGTCTGACTAAATACTTTTTTTTCCCACAGTATGTGTGTACTCTGGGTACTTTGGTTTTGTTCCACACTAAGTCTCCAAAAAATTCTAATAGATTATGAAATAAATATTTGTGTGTGTTAAATTTGGTAAGTAGATTGTGAACCCAATTGAGGAGAGGAATATTGTGCATGGTGTTGATATTTGCACAGCGCTGCGAGATATGGTGGTGCTAAAGAAGTAGTGAGAATAAATATTTTACAGACCGATACAAATCTGAAGTTATTTTTTTTTTTTCATGATAATAGCAGCGGGAGTTACAAAGGAATGTTAGTCTCCATGAATAACTATCACAATTACTCTACTGAAGTATGTGGTCTATACCTCTCACAATGAACAAGACACAGTAGGTGGATTACATTTCCCTGGAGATTGATATATTCTCATCTATGGTTATATGTGTGTACTTATACACGTCCAACCATTCTCCATAGTCACCTGCTCCCAATTACATTGATCTCCTGTAATAGCTATCATTTCGTGTAACTACTGGACATTGATTTTGCTGTTTAACTATTCTTGTTCCTGTTCTTATTATTTTACATTATTATAGGTTGTTATTTAGGTATGACTATTTCTTTCAAATGTTGAGTGTTGACAAAGAACCATAAATGTAACAGTGCTGAGATTTACAGATCTAGTCCATAATAGTTTGTCATTTAAGTAACACATGATGGTATTATAATATGCTTTCTGGGATTTTTCTGAAACCATTTTTTCCATTGCCAGGATACTTTTCTGTAATCTAATGTAAATCAGTGACCCTACTGTCTTTAAATTGCATACTTTAACCCCTTACCGCCATATGATGTACAGTTAAGTCATATGCCAGCTCCCTCACTTTGATATGGTCTCAGGAGCTGAGCCCGAATCTTTCCCAGCAGATGTTGACTGTGACATTCACCATAATCTGCCTCTATCAGCCTTACGTGAAGCAGAGCTCAACCTGTGGTTGATAACCTGTGAAACGACACTGTCAATCTGACAGCTGCATTTACAGCGCTTCGGCAGAGGGTGCGTCATTCTATGTGCTCATCTGTGCCCCTCTCTGAGGAGACCATTTGCATATTTAATATCCCAGAGGAGTCTTACCCTTGCATATCAGACATGTCACTCTCCATAAGGAGAAGCAAATTTACCCATTAAGCCCAGTAACGGGTCTCATACAGTCCAATAAAGACTCATGCTTTGCACTAAGGAGGGACATCACCCTGAAACATATGTCTGCAAATTGAGATTCTGGTTTGGCTTTTATCCGAAGTCATATGGCAAGGTTCATGTGGCAGCTGTCCCAGGGGGACAGACGGAAAGACAGTATTAACAGATATGATGAGATGACCGGCGGATTCCGGGTATTCGGGTAGAAGCTGGCACTGGTGGTAACTAGTGGGTTCCGGGTATTTGGATGGAAGCTGGCTCTAGATGTACTAGTGTTGTCCAGAGGTTCTGATGGCTGAGTGGCAGAATGAGACGGAACTGAGGCAGACGGTACAGACATCGTCTTGGACAGCCGGATAACATGTAAAAGTGTCATTTGCATACTTGCGGTCATATGCTGAGTAGAGTAGATTAGAAAGTTTTGAGATATAGCTGAGACTTTAGATAGTACAAGACTAGAAGTATTGAAGTTAGATAATTGCGGTCCAGCGATGACTGTGGAACCTGAAAGTGGAGCCAAATCCTAATGGTGTGCACATTACACACTATGAAGGCTTGTGCAAACGACTGTATTTTCGGGGCTAGTATGATCTCACAAAACTTCTGATTGTGCTCTCGTACTAATTTTAGTCTATGAGGCCATGAACATGTTCGATTTTTTTTTTCCTTTGGCTAAGTGAATAATGCGCTATGTGCATCCTACTTTTGGATTGCACTAGGCCATGCACGTTAATGAGCCTGTGTAAAAAATCGGACTGCACGCGGGTGACATCTTAGTACAATCCATTTTTACGGACTGACAGAATGGAGAAGACGGAAAATATTTTTTGTCCATCTTCTCATCAGAGGGAATCGGATCAGAGTGTGATTAGCGTAATCACCCGTATTCCCTCAGATGCAGTGGCGTGACCCTAGCCTTAATTTTCCGCATGCTGCAACACTTACTAATGATTTTCCTGGGGGTGAACAATCCCTTTATAATTGATGCTCTACTAGAAAGTGTTGATGTAAAGGATCATCAGATTGTAAATGTGCAGTGATAGTTGGACTTTTATTCTGTTCCCACCGCCCTCACATAATACACTTCCGAAGAAAGCACGGAACATTTGCAGGCGGCTAATAATAAATTGTGTTTTGTAAATTCGAAATAAGGAATAAAAACTGAATGTTCCCAAGCTCGTGTGAAAGTGCGGCGGCAGCTGTATGCCCACATGTTGCCTTCCCCTGCAGGAAGAAATGCCAGTATTAAATATGACTATATTGTGCGGCAGCTGGAGACACTGGCACAGCACAACCTGGTGGTGAAATACGTCCGCGTGATCAGCACCTCATATTTCTCACATCCCTGTTTCCATGGCTCTGAAGAATAAACTTCCAGCTCTTATGTAGATGTATTAATCAGTAAAATGTGCTTTTACATGGGAAAGGAAAAAAAAAATCAATTTTCAAGATTCTTCTGAGTATCTCTCCTGTGACCGTATGTCTGAAAATAGTTACTTAAGGCAAAAGGTAAAATGAATGAAGTACATTAATCTGGTGATTCAGCCACTAAAAGCTTCTTCAGGGCGGCCTACATAAAGTTGTTAACTTCGTACTTTTAATGCATGACTGTACTGAATAAAGATGAGCAGGATCCCGTCTGAGTGCTGGGTCTGGTCAGGTGTAATGTGCATTCACCTGTTGACCCTGCATTACTTCCCAATTATCACATGCGGACGTAGCAGAGCTGAATTTGTCATTCCATTTTTTGGAGCTGGACGCTGGTGTATTGTGTAAAGTTGAGTTTTCGTTTTTTGCATATAGTGGCAATGAAACAGCAGGAAAGTAGACTGGCCGCTCGTTGCTGCCGTGGAGAGCCCGCACTGCCGACAGGTTATAAGTAATCTGCATCTACAAGTAAATATAGTTATTGAGTGTACAGCGACCAGGGTTTTGCTGAATATCTGTGCCCCCATTTAGCTGAATATCACGTTAATTTCCATGTCTTCATCACACCTCAGTCATATGCCTGTGAAACCTGCTGCAGAGAACTTTCATAGGCCGTGACCTAAATGCTTTACAGGGAATCTGTCACCCTTTTTTTTTTTTTACGGGCATGTCTCCATATGTTTTGCACAGACACACGGCCCATGAAAAAAACACAGACATGTGAATAACACCAGAAATTATAATGGGTATGTGCTGCATCTGTGAAAAAAACTGTCTACAACACAGACATGTGAATGAGACCTTAAAGGGAATCTGTCACCCTTTTTTTTGACTATCAGCTGCCACCACTGACATCAGGGGCTTATTGACAGCATTCTATAATTCTATACAGAAATCTGTAGATAAGCCCCTGATGTCAATGCCGGCAGCTGATAGTCAAACAAAAGGGTGACAGATTTCCTTTAAGGTCTCATTGACACGTCTGTGTTGTAGACAGTTTTTTTCACAGATGCAGCACGTAACCATTGTAATTTCTGGTGTTATTCACATGTCCGTGTTTTTTCACGGGCCGTGTGTCTGTGCAAAACATATGGAGACATGTCCATTTTTTTTCCAGCAGTACAGATGACAAGGGCCAGTCAAGTCTATAGGTCCTTGAAAAACACGTACAGCACACAGACGGCATGCATGTGCTATCCATGTTTTACATTGTAAAGTATAGGAGAAGCTTTGCCATTTATTCATTCTTTATCCATACTGTAAAAACACTAATGACCACACTGATTGTAAAAGCGAACACACTCAAGGCACACGGATGGTAACAACGGACACATGGACCATACACTGATGACACAGGGACCATACGCTGATGACACACGGACCATACACAGATGACACACGGACCATACACTGAGAACACAAGGACCATACACAGAGAACACACGGACCATGCACTGATGACACAAGGACCATGCACTGATGACACAAGGACCATGCACTGATGACACACGGACCATACACAGATGACACACGGACCATACACAGATGACACACGGACCATACACAGATGACACACGGACCATACACAGATGACACACGGACCATACACAGATGACACACGGACCATACACAGATGACACACGGACCATACACTGAGAACACAAGGACCATACACAGAGAACACACGGACCATGCACTGATGACACAAGAACCATACGCTGAGAACACACGGACTATACACTGATGAAACACGTATCATACACTGATGATGGACACACGGATGGCACACTGATGGTCACATCAGACACGCGGATGACGCACTGATGGTAACAACAGACACACAGACCATACGCTGATGCAATACACTGATGACACACGTACTATTTTTCACATACCTGTTTAAATCCAGACTTGTGAATGAGGCCTAAGACACAGTTGATCTGTGCATTGTGTGTGTGTTTCTTCCCTTTAGATTTCTATGTTTCTGCATAATTGCTTTAATAAGTGTAAAATACAAGTGTTTCCGCGTTTAAAAAATGTCACAAAAACTGCTCCAAAAGTTCATCAAGAAAGCTGAAAATGAATTTAAAAAAAGCAGCAGAAATGTAATCAGAGCAAATTTCATTTTTGGGTGAGGTACAGTGATCAAAAAATCGCAATTCTGATGTTGCAATTATTTTCTGTTTATGGAGCTAATAATCCATGTTAATTTTTATATTATGTTTTTTTCTTTAAGTTTTGATCTGGGAACAGGAAAGGCATTAATACCTTCATCTATGTATAAAATTGAATTCATGTGTGTATCACCAACCATTCAAGATGCATCTTTCATTTCACCAGAGCTGTTTAAAAGAAGCTGAGCTGTGATTGGTTGCTATGAGCAACAGCGTGTATGTGTGCGTATCAGCCACGCCCACTCCACATAGCCCCAACCAATCACTAAGCATCTTTCACTTCACCACAGCTGTTTAAAAGAAGCTGAGCTGTGATTGGTTGCTATGAGCAACAGTTTTCCTTGTAGTCAGTTGTGGTAACTGAGGCCTATTATTCTTATCATTTCTATGGTGTTATCGTCCTTCTGTAAAGCTGGAAATAACACAATTTATTACCGTGCCGACACAGATCACCCTCTGACACAGACTGCAGGGTGAGCCCGGAATCAGGAACTTCTCTCTGTCTGGCATGAAGCATCTCATTAACTTAAAAATTCAAACACAGATTTAAAAAAAAAACAACACAAGATGGATTTCTCCAACCCAGGTATCATTTTAATTGGTGTAACAGCGCCAACCTGACAATATTGGCTCTGATGGGATGATGTGGGATATTAGTGGTAGTAGTCCGGTGGCTCTGACGAGATGATGTGGAATATTAGTGGTAGTAGTCCGGTGCCGCTGGCTGATGGGATGATGTGGGATATTAGGGGTAGTAGTCCGGTGCCGCTGGCTGATGGGATGATGTGGGATATTAGGGGTAGTAGTCCAGTGGCTCTGACTGGATGATGTGGGATATTAGCGGTAGTTGTCCGTGGCTCTGGCTGACGGGATGATGTGCGATATTAGTGGTAATAGTCCGGTGGCTCTGATGGGATGATGTAGGTTATTAGGGGTAGTAGTCCGGTGGCTCTGACGGGATGATGTGGGATATTAGGGTTAGTAGGTAACTGAGGCCTATTACATTATTATTATTTTTATTATTATTACAGAAATGAGTACAGAAATGGAAGAAAGGGAGCTAAGAGCTGCGTCCTCAAGGGCCACTGAAATGTCTCAGCAGAGAGAAGCAAGACTTGCAGACATGAGAATAAGAGCTGCTTCCTTAAGAGCCACTGAAACGTCTCAGCAAAGAGAAGTAAGACTTGCAGACGAGAGCAAGAGCTGCTTCCTCAATGGCCACTGAAATGTCTCAGCAGAGGGAAGCAAGACTAGCAGACAAGAGAACAAGAGCTGCTTCCACCAGGACACAGGAAAAAGTTGGAAATTTAAAATACTCTGCATTTTGCTACAACTCAGACGTAAACTATCAGGATAATCCAATAGTTAACATAGGAAAAATGGATGTGGTCTGCATCTACTGCAATGCCCTGAAGTGGAAAGATGAACCGCCAGGTTTATGCTGTGCAAATGGCAAGGTAAAACTGCTTCCTCTCCTCTCACCACCAGATCCCCTGAAGTCTCTGATGACAGGCACCACTCCAATATCAAACCTTTTCTTGGACATCAGGAAGTACAACGCCTGCTTCCAAATGACATCATTTGGTGCAAAAAGAGAAGTTTTTTCAACTGGATTTATGCTCACATTCAAAGTTCAAGAACAGATTTACCACTCAATTGGCTCACTTCTTCCATTACAAGGAAAAGAACCTCAATTTCTTCAACTCTACTTCATGGGAAATGTAGAAGCAGAGGCTCAGCAGAGATGCTCTTTAATTCCAAACACTCGCCTTGATATTGTCACTAACTTTTAGCAGTTCCTTCACGCAAACAATCCATATGTTCAACTTTTCAAGACTGCACTTGAATGCATGCCAAGTGACGATTACAAAGTTGTAATCAGAGCTGACAAAACACCACAAGGTGAGCATCAGTGGCATTTCAATGCCCCCATATTTGATGAGGTAGCTTTTTTGATTGTGAGTAATGAGTTTCACAGCCGTGACATTGTGCTTCAGAAAAGGAACAATGATTTGCAGCGGGTGGCAGAAACTAGGTCCTATGATGCACTGCAATATCCAATTATCTTTTGGCAGGGGTAGGATGGCTATCACTTTGAAATACCTCAGACAAATCCTGCAACAGGCAACCCTTCATGGAAAAAAGTGTCGGCCATGGACTTTTCTGCCTATAGGATCATGATAAGAGTTGGTGGGGAAAATCACATCCTCAAATTCAGACATCTCTTCCACCAATTCATTGTTGACATGTATGCAAAAATTGAGAATGAACGTCTTCTGTATATCCGACTAAATCAAAGAAGCTCAGAGCCGAGACATACATTCACCTTAGAGGTGCTGTGGCAAATGATGCTGATAGCAAAAAATAGTAGAAAAGAGCGGCACTCACCGGGTAGTGTAGTCAAGGCTTTATTATAAAAGCATATCAGCGGGAGAACGTGTGCAAAAAGGAGATAGCAACGACGATCGTTTCGCGCTGCAAAGGCACTTCCACAGCGTCGTTGCTATCTCCTTTTTGCACCCGTTCTCCCGCTGATATGCTTTTATAATAAAGCCTTGACTACACTACCCGGTGAGTGCCGCTCTTTTCTACTATTTTTTGCTATGTAGATTAGCTTATTTTCCATGAATGTGCACCTAAGGGTAAAACAGTTGTATTGCCGGCTGCGTCTCTTTTATACACGTATGATGGTTCGGATGTGTGGACTGTTGTGATGGTGCTCGCCTTCTATTTCTGGACTTTGTAAATGATGCTGATCCAAACGACATGGGTAAAATGGTAATTCTTCCCACGAGATATGCATGAATACACGCAGGATGCAATGACTTATGTAAGAAAGTTTGGCCATCTACATCTTTTCATTACCTTTACTTGCAATCCTAATTGGGAGGAAAACAGAGAGCACCTGTTTACAGGCAAGAAAACTGTCCATCGCCATGACATCATTGCACGAGTTTTCATAAGAAAACTTGCAAAAATGGTTCATTTGATTACAAAAGAACATGTTTTTGGTGAGACACAGTCCTGGATGTATTCAGTTGAATGGCAAAAAAAGAGGCCTTCCTCATGCTTATATCTTGATCTGGCTGAAACAAAAAATACAGCCCACTGAAGTGCAGAACTGCCAGACCCTGAGAATAACCTGTTGCTGTTTGACATCACAAAGAACATGATCCATGGTCCCTGTGGAAATCTCAACAAAAATTCTCCCTGCATAGTTGATGGCAGGTGTTCAAAGAGTTACCAACGAAGCCTGGTCCAAGAAACACAAACTGGACAAGATGGATATCCAGTCTACCGAAGAAGAATTCGAGGGGATGGTGGTTTCATAGCAAAGCTCAAAATGCGGGTTGGATCATAACCCCAAAATATAGAAATTGACAACAAGTGGGTGGTGCCTTACAATCCTCTGCTCTCAAAAATTTTCCAGGCCCACATCGACGTCGAATCTTGCCACTCTGTGAAATCAATCAAGTACATATGCAAATATGTCTACAAAGGAATTCATCAAGCAGTGTTTGAACGCCAGAATAATGGACTTATTAATGAAGTTGAGGCATTCCAGATTGGCAGGTACATCAACAGCAATGAAGCTGTTAGGAAAATACTAGGGTTCTCCATTCATGAGTGCTACCCACCAGGTATGCATCTCAGTGTTCACTTGAAACATGGACAGAAGATTTACTTTAACCCAGCAAACCTGACCCAGCAGCTTCAAACACCACCTAAGATCACCCTCTTGGCATTTTTCGAACTTTGTGAACAAGATAGATTTGCAAAAACAATACTCTACTGTGATCTACCAAAGTGCTACACTTGGAACGCATCCAGAAAAACACTGGAACAGAGGAAACGGATGGAGAAAGAAAATTGTTGTGAAGAAGAAACGGAGAGTGGTGGTCATGGGGGATTCCCTGTTGAGAGGAACAGAGGCCGCTATCTGCAGACCGGATATAACTTCAAGACAAATGTGCTGTCGTCCAGGTGCAAAAATTAAAGATGTGTCTGACAGGATATCAGGACTCTTCAGACCTACAGATGACTACCCATTCCTGCTACTACATGTGGGGATAAGTGACACCGCAAGAAACGACCTGGAAACCATCTGCAGAGACTTTGAAGACTTAGGCAAGAAAGTGAAAGAACTGGGAGCGCAGGTGGTCTTCTCTTCCATCCTCCCAGTGGATGGCCATGGAACAAGGAGGTGGAATAAGATTCTGCAGGTGAACAACTGGCTACGTCGATGGTGCCGTCAGCAACGATTTGGATTTCTGGATCACGGAGTGAGTTACCTTTACGATGGACTACTTGCTAGAGATGGGGTGCACCTTACGAAGACTGGAAAACATGTATTTGGAAGTCGTCTTGATACACTTGTAAGGAGAGCTTTAAACTAGAACAACATGGGAAGGGAAGCAAAAGACCAGAAAAAGCCATACACCTGACAAATGCTATTGAGAACTCTGCTATTAGAAGTGGAAAGGAAGAACAAAGACAAAAGAATCTAATTAATAAAAATATTGGAGAAAGAGAAACCAATCACAAACTAAAATGTTTCTATACTAATGCACAAAGCATGGGCAACAAACAAGGAGAATTGGAACTACTAACGCAGGAGAAGAAATATGATGTAATTGGAATCACTGAAACTTGGTGGGACAATACACATGATTGGAATACAAGACTAGAAGGATACAACTTATTTGCAAGAAACAGACTTGATAAACGAGGAGGAGGTGTCGCATTGTATGTTAGAAACGCGTATGTCTGCACAGAGATTGAAGCTTCAGAGACTGGGAGTTCCGTGGAAACTGTTTGGGTAAGAATACAAGGACAGAACAATGGAAAGGACACCATTGTAGGCATTTACTACAGGCCGCCTGTGCAAGCTGAAGATATGGATGAACTCTTTATGCATCAAATGGCCAAGTTCTCCAAAAAATATGACATAGTTGTCATGGGAGATTTCAACTATCCAGACATTTGTTGGGAATCTCTCTCAGGCAAAACTAACAGGTCAAGGAAATTCTTATCCTCTCTTGCTGACAACTTTATCTTCCAAAAGGTAGGGGAGAAAACAAGGGGAACTGCTACCTTGGATCTAATCCTTATAAACAGGGAGGAAATGGTTGAGGAGGTAAAAGTGGCTGGGACCCTAGGAGGTAGCGACCATGCTATTTTAGAATTTTGGATAACTAGAGGAGGAAGACCTGTGAAGACTCAGACGTCAAGGTTAGATTTCAGAAAGGCAGATTTTAAGGGATTCAGAAAGAGAATTGGAGGGATCCAATGGCTGGATATCCTTAAAGACAAAAATGTCCAGGAAGGACGGGAAATCTTGAAAAATGAAATTCTCAAAGCACAGTTGTTAACAATTCCGAAAAGAGGGAAGAATAGGAAGCATTTAAGGAAGCCAGGATGGATGAACACAGAACTTAAGCACATGCTAAAAAGGAAGAAAAAAATGTTTATAAAATGGAAAGAGGGAGGCATATCTAAAGAAGAATATAATGCTGTCTGCAGAACCTGCAGGGCACAAATCAGATTATCTAAAGCTGACAATGAATTGAGGCTTGCAAGAGATGTCAAAAGCAATAATAAAGGATTTTGGGGATATGTCAAAAGTAAAAGAAAAGTCAAAGATGCTATAGGATTTTTACAGGATGAAAATGATGAAATGGTAAGACAGGATGTTGAGAAGGCCGAACTTTTAAATTCCTATTTTGCATCTGTTTTCTCTCAGAAAGGAAATGTGACATCAACTGTTCTTCACTGTCCTATTAAGGGAATAGAAGAATCCAGGATATCTATAAACAGAAAGATAGTGAGGAAACACTTAGCTAACCTAAATGAATTCAAGTCTCCAGGTCCAGATGAATTACACCCCAGAGTACTGAAGGAGATAGGAGAAGAAATTTTTGAACCCCTCTCCATAATCTTTGAAAATTCTTGGAGAACAGGAGAAGTCCCAGAAGACTGGAGAAGAGCAAATGTTGTTCCTATCTTCAAAAAGGGGAAGAAGGTGGACCCAGGCAACTATAGGCCAGTGAGTCTGACTTCTATACCAGGAAAGATCTTTGTACAAATTATTAAACAACATGTATGTCAGTACCTGGATAAGAATGAAGTGATTAAACAGAGTCAGCATGGGTTTGTAACTAATAAGTCATGTCAGACTAACTTAATTTCCTTCTATGACGGAATCACTGATTGGGTGGATCAAGAAAATGCTGTAGATATAGTATATCTTGACTTCAGCAAAGCATTTGACAAAGTATCTCATACAATCCTTATTGAAAAAATGACTAAGTATGGAATGGACAAGGCAACTGGTAGGTGGATTCATAACTGGCTTAGTGATCGGACCCAAAGAGTGGTCGTAAATGGCTGCACATCCAGTTGGAAGAATGTCTCAAGTGGGGTACCACAGGGCTCTGTCCTGGGCCCTGTATTGTTCAACATCTTTATCAACGATTTAGATGAAGGAATTGAGGGTAAACTGATTAAATTTGCTGATGACACAAAGCTAGGAGGGATAGCTAATACTAGAGAAGAGAGAGGATTCAAAAAGATATAAATAAACTGGAGAAGTGGGCAGCAACTAACAGAATGGTTTTTAACAGGGAAAAATGCAAAGTACTACATCTGGGCAATAAAAATGAAAAAAGCATATACAGAATGGGAGGAATAGGCCTAAGCAACAGCACATGTGAAAAAGACTTGGGTATACTAATAGATCACAGACTGAATATGAGTCAACAGTGTGATGCAGCAGCAAAAAAAGCAAATGCAATTCTAGGATGTATTAACAGAAGCATACAGTCTAGATCACGTGAAGTCATTATTTCCCTCTACTCCTCTTTGGTCAGACCTCATCTGGAATATTGTGTCCAGTTTTGGGCACCACATTTTAAAAAAGACATCAACAAACTGGAGCAAGTTCAGAAAAGAGCAACCAGAATGGTGACCGGTCTGCAAACCCTGTCTTATGAGGAAAGGTTGCAGGATTTGGGATTGTTTAGTTTGCAAAAGAGAAGACTGAGAGGAGACTTAATAGCTGTCTACAAATATCTAAAGGGCTGTCACATTGTAGAAGGATCAACTTTATTCTCATTTGCACAAGGAAAGACTAGAAGCAATGGGATGAAACTGAATGGGAGGAGACACAGATTAGATATTAGAAAAAACTTTTTGACAGTTAGAGTGATCAATGAGTGGAACAAGCTGCCACGAGAAGTGGTGAGTTCTCCTTCAATGGATGTCTTCAAACAGAGGCTGGACAGACATCTGACTGGGATGATTTAGCAAATCCTGCTTTGAGCAGGGGGTTGGACCAGATGGCCCAGGAGGTCCCTTCCAACTCTACGATTCTATGATTCTATGATGATTCTAAGGCCATCCAGGGGTCAAAGCAAATGATACTTTTGGTCGCGTCTACACTATTCATCCGTCATATGCAGAGTGCTTCTACCTGTTCATGATACTTCATGTTGTCAAGGGTCCAATATCATTTTCTTACTTGGAGACTGTTGGAGACCATGTTTGTGAAACATTCAGGGAAGCTTGCCAAAGACGAGGACTTCTGGAAAAAGACGCACACTGGGACATGATCCTTTGCTAGGTGAAAAGAATGGGGCATCAGACTGCGCTGCTCGCCTGTCAGGATGATGTACCAGAGGAGTCCAAGTGGATGCAATAGAAAAGAGACTTTATTTCTACGCGTTTCGTGGTAATCACACCACTTCCTCAGGACAGTCTATGCACATACACATTCAAGGTCTGCTATTTATAGCAAAGGAGGCAGATGGAGATGCCTCCTTTCAAAAAAAACACCCAATGGGCGGGGAATCAGACTTAAGCACATATATACATCGTAAACACAACAAACAATCATAAAATATAATGGAGTATATCACTTACTTTTTTTTTCTTTTTCAAAATGTTTGTTTTTCTTTTTCTCTTCCAGTTTTTTTTTTCTTCTTCTCCCAGAGTTTTTTTAATGCACTATTGTCTATTTGATTTCAACTACCATCAAATAAAGAGATCCAGTCAAATCCTTCCGTAGCTCAATGGTTTAAAACACAATTAGCAGGGTCCCGCTAAAGAATGAATGGGTTAACACCATAGGTTCAAGCACTCCCCCAGCTTCCATAGTTTTATTTATTTATTGAACTACTTTTTTATTGTGTTTTATTGTGTTTCTCTGTATGCAGATTTTTAAATGTATGAACAATGGTTTTAAGTGATATACTCCATTATATTTTATGATTGTGTGTTGTGTTTACGATGTATATGTGTGCTTAAGTCTGATTCCCTGCCCATTGGATATGGCCTTTTTTTTTAAAGGAGGCGTCTCCATATGCCTCCTTTGCTATAGATAGCAGACCCTGTATGTGTATAGACTGTCCAGAGGAAGTGGTGTGTTCACCACGAAACGTGTAGAAATAAAGTCTATTTTCTATTACATCCACTTGGACTCCTCTGGTACATCATCCTGACAGGCGAGCAGCGCAGTCTGATGCCCGATTCTCTTTACCCAGCACAGGATCATCACATCGGGGCTTGCAGCCGCCAATGTGTCTCACACAACCATAATAGGTGAGTGAATTTAATTATCCCTCATGAATATTCCTTTTATCTTGGATAAGACCCAATGTGCACTCTGTATTCCTTCTAAGGTACATTGGCACACTGGGACATGACTCTCAGTGAGGCAGCAGCCACACAAACCCCAAAGCGACTAAGACACCTTTTTGCTATTCTTCTAACAACCTATAACATTTCAGATCCCCTTGACATTTGGACCAAGTTCAAAACTGATCTCAGTGAGGACATACTCATGCAGGTTAAAAAGGAAAATCCTCAGCAATTTATCAACTTCACTGAATACATTTTCAACAAAACTTCAATTCTCCTTGAGGACCACTGCATGGAAATGTCTGGAAAAGCATTACACCTACTTGGCTTACCTACTCCAACAAGAAATCCCGAAGATAACCAAATGTGCAGGCAGATATTCAGAGAAACAAACTACAACATTGATGAACTCACAGCATTTGTCTCTCACAATGAGCCTCTATTGGTACCAGACCAAAGAAACGCCTACAACCAAATTTTAAGTTTCACTGCAACTAACAAAATTGTGATTGTCTTCCTAGATGCTACAGGTGCAACAGGAAAGACATTTTTAATCAACTTGCTCCGAGCAAAATTTCGGCAACAACAAAAGATTGCACTTGCAGTGGCATCTTCTGGAATTGCAGCTACACTTTTAACTGGTGGTAGGACGACACATTCGACATTCAAGCTGCCACTTAACCTGTCTCACAGTGACAACCCAGTTTGCAACATTGCCAAACAATCAGGACAGGCCAAACTGCTTCAAAAGTGCAGTGCCTCAACTCCTTGGAACCACAAGGACTTCCTCTGCATAAACTCTTTCTAAAACCGGGAGCATCTATTCTGCTGTTGAGAAATTTAGACCCACCAAAGCTGTGTAATGGGACAAGACTCTTGATTAAGAACCTGTTTATACATGTAAAATGAAGGAACCATTTTGACAGGATATGCCAAAGGAGAGGACATTTTCATTCCAAAAATTCCCCTCATTCCATCTGATTTACCTTTTGATTTTAAACGCCTCCAGTTTCCAGTTCGACTGACATATGCAATGTCCATTAACAAGGCTCAGAGACAGTCCTTGAAAGTAGTATGGATTGATTTGCAATCTCCATGCTTTTCTCATGGACACCTTACATGGGCCTGTTCAAGTGTTGGAACTGCCAAAAATCTGTTCATCTTTGCACCGGAAGGAAAAATCAAAAATGTTAACCAAAAAGCTGTTGAATGAATTGAAAATAAAATACTATCAATATTTGGGTAACCATGTAGTTAGTTTGTGTTGCAAATCTGTAGTGTTGCATATATGTGGTGAAATGTTTTTATGTGTAATATAATCATTTTTTGCTATAACTAACCACAATTTGTTACTATGCCCGAGCAACGCCGGGCTCTACAGCTAGTATGTTGTATATTTGAAAAAAAAAAGTGTTTTTTTCTTTTCTCATTATTTTTTAGTCTACTTAAACTTGCAGTGAAATTGTTCCATATACTGTAATCCTCCAGTATGCAGAAGAAATGACTATGTCCTCCGGCTGGGCTTCATGAGAGTACAAACATGGTGAGGATTAGTTGGTGAAGTTAACCAGTTGCCACCCTGTGATCACATCACAAGGAAGCTGATGAGCGCCTGATGCAGCATGTCACAAAGATTGCACAACTTATATGCCACTTTTTTGGATTGACAGTGGCATCTAAGTGGTCGAAAAGTAGAGATTGGTGCTAACTGTGATTAACACAACTAGAGCAGGTGCTGGCCGTGTAACACAGTCGGCGTTCGCCATGTATGGAGCAAGCTCAGCTCCTGAGCTTACTAAATACATCCACATCCAAGATATGATGTACCGGTATGTCCTGTATTGGAAGGAGGGAAATATGGCGTGCAGCAATGTTAAGCATTTTGTGACAAATTGGCAAGATGGATGATAGGAAACATTATTAAGAGACTGATTCAGCTCTGGTGATACATTATAGGGTTAAATCCTCTTGATTCTTTTTAAATGGTAGACCCCATTCTGTTAGCTATCATTTCACTGACTGGAGGGGTTACCTTTGTAATTATTGCCATTACTTGTTTTATAGATAAGTGACCAGTCCTTGTGTGAAACATGTGTGGGGCAAATATGTATATTTTATTTATAACTAGCTGAAGAGCCCGGCGCTGTCCGGGCATAGTAACTAACTGTGGTTAGTTATAGCAAATTTTAATTATCCTCTATCCCATAGTCCCGTGCCCATATACCCATCATACATATCCACGATCCCATAGGCCCGTGCCCATATACCCATCATACATATCCTCCATCCCATAGTCCCGTGCCTATATATCCATCATACATATCATGCATATCCTCCATCCCACAGTCGTGTCCATATACCCATCATTCATCCTTCATCTCATAGTCCCATGCCCATATACCAATCATACATATCCTCCATCCCATAGTTCCATGCCTATATACCTATCATACATATCCTCCATCCCATAGTCCCGTGCCCATATACCCATCATACATATCCGCCATCCCATAGTCCCGTGCCCATATACCTGTCATACATATCCTCCATCCCATATTCCCATGCCCATATACCCATCATACATATCCTCCATCCCATAGTCCAGTGCCCATATACCCATCACACATCCTCCATCCCATCATCCCGTGCCCATATACCCGTCATACATATCCTCCATCTCATAGTCCAGTGCCCATATACCCATCACACATCCTCCATCCCATAGTCAATCATTATGACATCATAATGAGCGGTGGCAGAGCTTGCAACCGATGATGACATCCGCATCGCCATGGCTATCATTGTGACATCGTAATGAGGGGCATTATGACATAATGAGGGGCGGTGTTGACGCGCACACACTTTTTCCCCAGTATGTAGATAGGGGCAAAATTGTTTGGTGAATTGGAACACGCGGGGTTAAAATTTCACCTCACAACATAGCTTAGGATGCTCTCGGGGTCCAGACATGTGACTGTGCCAAATTTTGTGGCTGTAGCTGCGACGGTGCTAATGCCTTTGAGCTTTATATATTAGATTTTATCACTTGCCTTACTCTCTATATATGTATGTATGTGTATTTATGTATATATAACTATGTATCTATGAATTTATATAAATAAAACTTCCTTCTCACCCCCAATGGGGGTGGTCTTTGTTGTCCTTCCCAATTCTCAGGTCCTCAACCAGGGGCCTGGGAGTTTGAGGGTTCTGTGCAGGACCTTTGCTGTTCCCAGCATTGCACTTTTCTGGACAGAGAGCTCAGATGTTGCTCCTGGGATCTGCTGTAGCCATTCTTCCAACTTAGGGGTCACTGCTCCAAGTGCTCCTATCACCACTGGAATCACTGTTGCCTTCACCTTCCAAATCTCCAGTTCTCCTTTGAGGCCCTGGTATTTCTCCAGCTTCTCATATACAAGGACAAGAATCTAGATCTGGTATATATGCAGTATATATATATATATATATATATATATATATATATATATATATACAGGGTAGTCCAAAGTAGGTGGACAGAAAATAATATTTTAATATATATATAATTATATTTATTAACACAAGCATAACATTGACAATTACATTTTATTCTGAACAATAATACAAAAGCCCTTAACTTTTATCAACGCTGCTGCTTAAACTGTCTTCCATCACAATTTGCACAGTTTTGAAGTCTGCCTCTTACGCTTCAACAAATATTTTTGCACAAGTCTCTTTGGGTATTAATTTCTTGAAATGCATCTCTTATGTAATTTTTCAAATCACTGACACTTTTTGATTTTTGACTATAAACTTTGTCCTTGAGTACTCCCCAAAAGAAAAAATCCATTGGGGTCAAGTCTGGTGAACGTGCCAGCCAATCAAAAGTGGGCCTCTTCAGCCAATCCATTCATTAGGAAATGTTTCATCAAGATACTCGCGGACTACTATTGAATTATGTGGAGGGGCCCCATCTGGTTGGAAATAATGGTCATTTGAATTAGGCTGTTGCTGTAACTGGGGAACAACTTGATTCATTACAATTTCGAGATACTTACAGTATCTCCTTTGACTGTTCCATAAAAAAAGTCCAAAAACACTAAAACTTGAAATACCACCCCAAACATTGACACCAGGCTCATTAAGTTGTTGCTCTTATGCTAAATGCATGTTCTCATTATACCAGTAAATACAATTATGTCTGTTAATATGGCCAGATAATTTGAAAAAAAGCTTCATCACTCCACATAATGTTATCTAATATTACTGGATTTCCTTCAATTTCGTTAAGCATAATCTCACTAAATTGCAGCCGCCTGTCTGGATCATCCTCCAATAAACCATGAATTAGACATGGACGATAAGCTTTCCACCCAATAGATTTCAGGATTAGCATGGTGGAAGCTCGTGAAATTCCCAATTCTAAAGAGACTCTTCTGGTGGTCTTTTTGGACTCTGAACAAATGTTTCAGCAACAAGTTGTGTATTATTTTCTGTACAGGCTGTTTTGGGTCGACCAGTTCTTGGAGCATTAAGGATTGAGCCAGTGGCATCGAATTTGTCACGAATGCGGTAAATGGTTTGTCTCTTTGGGACTTGAGTACCAAATCTTTCAACCCAATTTGCTCTAACTGTTTCAGCATTTTGAGATTATCAATACTTTTTTAAAATCCATTTTCTTTGATCTGTATTTAAATTATTTGCCATTATAGGTTATCTGAATTATCTGAAAAGAAAACAAATTTGGGGGAGATTTATCTGTGAAAACTGGATCTGTGAAACTGACTCAGTTGCTCTTAGCATCCAATCAGATTCCACCTTTCCAAAGAGTCTGTGAAGAATGAAAAATGGAATCTGATTGGTTACTAAGGGCAACTGAGTCAGTTTAACTTTACACCATGTTTGATAAATCTCCCCCTTCATAACCCTATTACACATACTGTCCACCTACTTTTGGACCACCCTGTGTGTATATATATATATATATATATATATATATATATATATTGTATGTAAAAATGAGTGTGTATGTGTATCAAGCCACTCACTCAACATAGCCCCGCCCACTCCGCATAGCCACACTCACTCCACACGCAAAGCCCCATATAATATATATATGTAATAAATATCTAATATATATAAAAAATATCTTATATATAAAATGAATATCTAATATACCTATTTCATAGGCACATCTTCTTGACCACAGCAGGTTACACTGCCTGTGTTGCCCATAGAAACCAATCACTAAGCATCTTTCATTTCACCAGAGCTGTTTAAAACATGAAAGCTGAGCTGTGATTGATTGCTATGAGCAACAGTTTTCCCGCTCCACAACACCTCAGCAGACACTGACCGGGTGGGAGAAATCTAGCATCCCTCGGAACATAAGCTCCCAGTCATTGTCTGCTCCCCCAGAAAGGAGCAGAGAGCATAAGGCAGAAATGAATCACCCCCTCCTCTATTACTGCCACGCTCTAATGCTACCAGCATAGAAAATTGCATCATCAGCGGCCGCACACAGAGCCACACTGCCTGGTTACATAACAGCACATCTCCAGGAACTCCATGCTCAGCACCACCCGGCTCGGTACTATGGGATGGAGGATGTGTGATGGGTATATGGGCACTGTACTTTGGGATGGAGGATGTGTAATGGGTATATGGGCATGGGACTATGGGATGGAGGATATGTATGATGGGTATATGGGCACAGGACTATGGAATGGAGGATATGTATGATGGGTATATGGGCATGGGACTATGGGATGGAGGATTTGTATGATGGGTATATGGGCACGGGACTATGGGACGGATGATATGTATGATGGGTATAAGGGTATGGGACTATGGGATGGAGGATATGTATGATGGGTATATGGGCACGGGACTATGGGATGGAGGATGTGTACTATGGTATATGGGCATGGGACAATGGGATGGAGGACATGTATGATGGGTATATGGGCTCAGGACTATGGGATGGAGGATATGTATGATGGGTATATGGGCTCAGGACTATGGGATGGAGGATGTGCAATGGGTATGTGGGCACTGGACTATGGGATGGAGGATAATCATAATTTGTTATAACTAACCACAGTTATTTACTTTGCCCAAGCAACGCTGGGCTCTAAAGCTAGCGTGTGTGTGTGTATATATATATATATATATATATATATATATATATATATATATATATATATATATATTGCTAAAAAAAAAAGGGAACACTTAAACAACAGAATGTAACTCCAAGTAAATCAAACTTCTGTGAAATCAAACTGTCCACTTAGGAAGCAACACTGTTTGACAATCAATTTCACATACTGTTGTGCAAACGGAATAGGAAACAGATAAAAATTATTGGCAATTATCAAGGCACCCTCAATAAAGGAGTGGCAATTATCAAGACACCCTCAATAAAGGAGTGGTTCTGCAGGTGGGGACCACATCTCAGTATTAATTCCTTCTGGCTGATGTTTTGGTCACTTTTGAATGTTGGTTGTGCTTTCACACTCGTGGTAGCATGAGACGGACTCTACAACCCACCCAAATGGCTCAGGTAGTGCAGCTCATCCAGGATGACACATCAATGCGAGAGGTGGCAAGAAGGTTTGCTGTGTCAGTGTCCGGAGGATGGAGGCGCTACCAGGAGACAGGCCAGTACACCAGGAGATGTGGAGGGAGCCGTAGGAGGGTAACAACCCAGCAGCAGGACCGCTACCTCAGCCTTTTTGCAAGGAGGAACAGGAGGAGCACTTCCAGAGTCCTGCAAAATGACCTCTAGCAGGCCACAAATGTGCATGTCTGCACAAACGGTTAGAAACCGACTCCATGAGGATGGTTTGAGTACCCCATTTCTTTGACCCCTGATGAACCCTCAGCATTTTGGAGGGGAAAGCGCGTCGGGCTCCTTTTACATCTATGGCTGATAAATATCGATTTTTTTTTTTCTTTTCTTTTTTTGCCGACAGACCTATTATTTTGCAACATATATATGACTTTTATTGTTGAGGTGAGAAACTTTAAACTCTATGGGTCATACGGCTCATACTAGAGACCTCTTTAAGGGGGTTTTACACATAGTGATATCGCTAGCAATATCGCTAAAGCGTCACCGATTTTATGACGCAGCAGCGATATTGCTAGCGATATCGCTACATGTGATACTTACCTCTGACCGGCTCCTCCGTTGGCTATCGCTGATCGCACGAGATCGTCCACATCCATTTCTCGTCGGCTGCTTCCTGCTGGCGCCGACAAGCGACGCGTGGACGCAGGCGAGAGGACATCATCATCGCCGCGACTGAGAGGTAAGTAACGACAGCTGCTGCATCGCTTTGAGATCTTCCTGTTTGGCAGCTCACTAGCGACCATTTAGCGATGCACCAGCGATCCTGACCGGGTCATATCGTGTTCGGAATCGCTGGTGCATCGCTAAATGTAAAGGGGGCTTTACTGTTGCAACATGTTTCTAGATGGACTATTATGTCCAGAACTATAACTGTCTGGCTATTATTTATTGCTGTGCCATTATTGTTTTTTCCACCTGGAGGGTTTTTGTCTAATCATGAGTGCTTTATGGTGCTTCTTTCCATAGTTTGTGAGACTACTGTATGTATTTTGTATTTTGGTCTCATTTTTCTGTAGACGTTTTTTGTTATATTTTTTGTGGACATTTATTCCACGGTCTATTTTTTGCAGCATAAGCATTTTTGTACTACAAGATAAGGTTCGATAGCCACATGAATAAGAATTTTTCACTCCGAGATAAGTCTTCCTCATAATGATCTTCTACAACGAGATAAGTTTACAGCACTTGTGCACTTTTTTATGAAGAGACTTATTTAAGTCTCCTCACTAGGGGATTTTCTTTTTCAGGTGTATATGTATGTCTTTGTTTTTTCTGTATTTCCTTCTGTGTTGTTTAGGGTGTTTTATGGTTTTCTCGGGCTACCGACGTTGAGTGGGGGCGTCACATTGTCAACAACTAGGGTGCCAGCCTCCTCAGTCAGGAAGGGACCTATTGGGGCCCAGCCTAGTAGGGTAAGCATAGTTCCCCTGGTATTTTGATTATATTTATTTTGTGATTTACTGCTCTAGACACTGTGAGTTGGGATTGTCTATTGTTTTTAATTATTGAATAAAAAAGTACTTTTTAGGGGTCATAATTTTTGCGCTATCTTGGTGTGTTTTTGATTTGTCTTGATCCTAATATTTTTTCTGAGGTGTTTTGGTTGCTTCCTAAGTGGACAGTTTGATTTCACAGAAGTTTGATTTACTTGGAGTTATATTGTGTTGATTGTGTTCCCTTTATTTTTTTGAGCAGTGTGTATTTGTGTGTGTGTGTGTGTGTGTGTGTGTGTGTGTATATATATCTCTAATATAAAGCTCAATGTGGGTATGTATGTGTGTCCGGGATTGGCATCCGCACCGTCGCAGCTACAGCCACAAAATTTGGCACAGTCACACGTCTGGACCCCGAGAGTGTCATAGGCTATGTTGTGAGGCAAAATTTTAACCCCGCGCATTCCAGTTCACCAAACAATTTTGCCCCTACCTACATAATGGGGAAAAAGTGTGTGTTTTGGCATCTGCACCGTCGTAGCTACAGCCACAAAATTTTGCACAGTCACATGTTTGGACCCCGAGAGCGTCATAGGCTATGTTGTGAGGCAGAATTTTAACCCCACGCGTTCCAATTCACCAAACAATTTTGCCCCTATCTACATAATGGGGAAAAAGTGAAAGGAAAAGTGTTGGAGGCAAATTGACAGCTGCCAGATGTGAACAAGGGAGACTTAAAGAATGAGAGCGATGGCGCCAAACAGTATATACCGTACAGTTGCTAAGGTGGGGCCCTGACATGGGATACTCACCACACATAGGGATATGAACACACACAAAATGCGCCACACACTACCACGTGCTTCAACACATATACCACCCTCAGCACACATTTCACCACACATACACCAACCTCGCCACATCAAAGTCGAAACACAAAAGTCGACACTCAAAACTCGCCATGCTGTCCCAGAGCTGTTTAAAAGATGAAAAATGAGCTGTGATTGGTTGCTATCAGCAACAGTTTTATTTGTAGACAGTTGTGGTAACTGAGGCCTATTATTCTTATCGTTTCTATGGTGTTATCGTCCTTCTGTAAAGCTGGAAATAACACAATTTATTACCGTGCCAACACAGACCACACTCTGACACAGACAGCGTGGGAAGCTCAGTATCACACGAGATAGGGTTAGATACACGGCTCAGCAGTCAGTATCACATAGGATAGGATTAGATACACAGCTCAGCAGTCAGTATCACATAGGAGAGGATTAGACACATGGTTCAGCAGACAGTGTCACACAGGATAGGATTAGATACACGGCTCAGCAGTCAGTATCACACAGGATAGGATTAGATGCACGGTTTTTATGTGCAATATAATCATTATAATTTGTTATAACTAACCACAGTTGGTTAATATGCCCAGGCAACACCAGGCTCTTCAGCTAGTATATAAATAGTCCATCAAAAAAGAAAGCAGCACACCATAGTAGTTTTCAATAAACTGCTTTTTTAATAGCCCATATGGCTATGTACCTGGAGGGCCTGCACCCGAATCTTTTTTCCATTTTGTGCTGTTTTTTCTATTTTTTTTATCTGTCTCTCTCTCTCTCTCTCTCTCTCTCTCTCTCTCTCTATATATATATATATATATATATATATATATATATATATATATATATATATATTATATTGTGTGTATGTGTGTATACACATACATAGACTATGCACATATATACTGTATGGGTTGAGGACAAAAGAATATGCTTAATATTGATTGTAACATCCATATATCCATATCTTCATCACTCATGAGACGTCTGAAAATAACACTCTCCCCATTAAGCTGGTTTTAATATAATGTAATATTTTCCGTAAAATGCTGTATTAGGATTCTGTGTGTATTAGACGAGGATTGATATAAAACGTACTTTGTCGAGGCTTTTATGGATTGCTGAGGTTACTGAACTGCTTAAAAATGTAAAATAAACCTGCAGTGGAGGCATTTTTCAGCCAGATTTGATTTTATATGAGGAATCCAGAGCAGAGATTGATGGAAAATCAAGCTTATTGTTGTGGCTGTAAAGACCAGACAAAATACAATGTGGTGCATGGTCTGCAGAAAATTGCAGCACAGGAAGGGTTAAAGCGTGTCATTCTGAAAGTATTCTTTGAAGCGATTTTGCATAGAAGCTTCAGAAATGTCATCCCGTGAAAGCAACCAAGTGTGCCATATTTCAAGGGCATTTTTCACTAGTAATGAGCAGTCACAAAATGTGATTTAATAAATGCTATTTCAACCTTAAGTACCTCGGATATCTAATATTCCGCGAGTAGCGCTGGTGCTGGCCCTATATCGAAACGCCGCAGTCACTAATGAGATCTTTTTAAGCAATGACATGCTTTGCAAATTGTAACAAAGAAGAGTTTACAGAAATTGACGTGGCCAATTATGGAACAAGGTTAATGATCATATTCCTAAGTGAAATAGTTTAATGCTTCTGATATATACTGATTATATCAAATTATAAGGGAGCATATGAGCGCCTGTCATCATCTCCTTCATTACTATGATGCCTGGCCTCTGTGTACTTGTATGGCTGTTGTCTCTGCTGGTTTAGGTTGTGAATCATTGTAATTTTATTAGCCGACTTTCATCGTTCATCTGGATATATTTTATACATGTGAATTCCATGCTTCTCGTAGCCGGCAGACAGGAATTTCTAAAGCAACACTCGGTTGTGCCATAATCTTATTCATTCTGTCCAAATCGAGGTAATCAATTTGTCATACTTTATCCATGTAAACCCCACTACTTCTAGTAATATGGGAACATGTTGTGTGACATAGTCATCCTTCTCAATTTTTAACCAATGCTTGAAAGGCTTCTCCACATTAATGTTACTCACGTTATTTAATTCTGTCATGCCTTAAGTAGACCCAGATTTTTTTTTTATTTCTTGCTGTCCTCCAGGCTGCTTTCATTACACAACACCTTAACGTCTTCCACCTGTACAAAGTAATAGATCAGCAACAGAACAGAGTTTTCTCTCTTAGCTAAAACACGTATCAGCCATTACCATATATCATAACCTGTAATTTCAGTGCATTTTCAACCATAACTTTACATGTTGA
Source organism: Dendrobates tinctorius (assembly GCF_039654945.1). Taxonomy (NCBI): domain Eukaryota; kingdom Metazoa; phylum Chordata; class Amphibia; order Anura; family Dendrobatidae; genus Dendrobates; species Dendrobates tinctorius. Next base: position 41,774,470 of record NW_027361671.1, on the reverse strand, counting down.
CAGTTTTTGTTTAGAAAATTTGTGCTTAAATGTTTTCTTACTGGTTTCAATAAATTCTTACTTTCCGATTAATTGTCCTGTTTGCAGGAATGTGATGTGTATGTTGCCTTAAACGACTGTCCAGCCACCAAAAACTAATAAAAGTAAACTCTGAGAATAGAGTATAATAATTTAAGTACGGTAATATTCTTTGTACCGGTCAACTACTGTTCCAATTCCAAAACTGTCCAACCCCTTCCACGCCCAACTGTCCCTTTATCTCCTGTTCAGTCTGGATGGAAATGTAACTGAGTAAAGGTACTGTCAGGATCGCTGGTGCATCGCTAAGTGGTCGCTAGTGAGCTGCCACACAGGCAGATCTCACCAGCGACATCGCAGGGGTCGCTACTTACCTGTCAGACGAGGCGATCCTGACGTCCTCCCGCCCGCATCCACGCGTTGCTCGTCTACACAGCAGGAAGCCCAGCAGGAAGCTGATGACGAGAAACGGTCCAGGACATTCTCGCGCGATCAGCGATAACCAGTGGGGGAGCGGTCGGAGGTAAGTATAAGACATAGCGATATCACTAGCAATATCGCTGCTACGTCACAAAAACCAGTGACGTTATAGCAATATTGCTAGCGATATCGCTTAGTGTGACAGGCCCTTTAGCCAATCACTGCCTTTAGGGGTCACATGTTGCTCCCTGTAATTGCTAATGATTGGCTACAGCAGTGACATGTCCTCCTAAACAAGAGGTATAGAAACTCTCTAAGGTTTTTGCTTAGCCTAGAAGGTGTTGTGACCACTGCAGCTAATGATTGGCTGCAGGAGTTAAATATTGTAATTGTAAGCAGCAGTTACATGTCCATCCGGACCAAACAATGCGCAGAGACCAGCAAGGGATCTGGGCAGTGTAGGAGCATGAACAGCTGTATCTAAGTACGGTGATTATTACCTATTTTACAACATCTTTGGATTTTTTTTCCATTTTTTTAGTGGCTTGACTACATTTTTAATACAGCACACACACTGGTGTATTGTGCTCTTCTTCCTCTCCATGCCCCAACAATTTAATGTGCATTTCTGTATCCTCTCCACAATCGGTGGCAAACAATGTCCCTCTGGTTCTGAATTAACCCACTATAGGGAATTGTGCATGAGCCCTATAAAAGAACAGGTTTGCTCTTTCCTCGTGTATTGATGCCATATAAAATAAACATGACGTTCTTGGACCTGGACCTGGCTCCGTTAACAGCTTAACATTGGAATCGGTTCTATGGTTAGTGTCTGTACACTACTCAATTCATCAGGTTGAATAAAATGAACACAATGGAGACAAATGAGAAAAATTTCAAAAATTTTTTTTAGTTAAAATGGTGTGAAAATTGCATTTGTAGCCCCGACATTTAAACATCATTTTGTTGTAGCATGTAATGACTGAAGCCTCTTAGTGCATTTATCATTTTATTTACAGTTATGTTCATTTTTCCCCACAGCTTTGATAGCCATCGGTCGATACAGCACTACTATAGAAACCGTGGACGTGGGATGGTGTAAAGAGATTACTGACCAAGGAGCCACATTGATTGCACAGAGCAGCAAATCTATACGATATCTTGGCTTAATGAGATGTGATCAGGTAAGATTACGTATGTTTAACGGATAGTTTGCTCTGTGATATATTGATACTGTCTTACTGTCTATATCATTCATAAATCTTTGGTCATGTTGTTTACTTGAATTTGCAATTGCCATATAAACACTTCCACAATTTTTTTTTGTGTTCATGCATATATACAGAGTTTTTTTTATATTTTTAAATACCTGCCATTTAGCACAAGGTTATTGTTGATAGCTTAGACTAAGGGCGCTGAAGATGACCGTAATATTGGGATGATGGCCATCCTTCGTTTGGACTGATAGCACTTGTCCCCGTGATATTCTATGGGGTTATGCACATGATCAATTTTTCTTCCGCGAGAGAATGGGATCACAACTGTGCTCAAACTTTGTATAATCAGCCCGATTCTCTCATATGAGAGAATACATTGTCATCTGCAAAACAGATGAGCATACAACATGCTCTGAGTCTCATGGTCTGGAAACATGGATCTGTTTTTACCATTAATGTTTGTATGGATCAATAAAACTCTATGGGTCCATGTGCTGTCTGAATAAAAAAACGGACAGTAGCTGGGTCTGTGAATATAGCTTTAGACTGTGCGTGACACCTGGTCAAACTCTGTATATAATAGTATGCCTAATGCAGGCATTGAGAGATAATCCAGGAAAAAAACAATTTCTGAGAAAGAAGTAGAAACAAATTCTACGATACATAGAACACTAATCTAGCTGAATGGATTGTGCAATTTTTAAAATGTAAACAGTACATATCTTTTCACACAAAAAATGTATATAAGAATGGTTTTGCTGCCCTCATGGCCCACAACAAGTTAAAATTGGTTTTGTTGCACTTAGCAGACTAATCTGTGCAGAAACTGTTCCAATTCTCCTTCTATGTAACTTGTCAGCTACGCATCTTTAGTGGTCGATTCCTCATTATAAGCATCCTACTAGTATTACACGTGCTGATGCTTCCATTTTGTGACTTCCAGCATACATTGCTCTTGCCATGGTCCACTCGCATGCCTACGCTAAACTGAAAGCCTCATATTCAAGTATCAGAGAAGATAGTAGAAGAGGTGAGGCAAAGACCGGCCTCCAAATTCTGTTATTCATCTTTACTGAAAGTGGATTATACTTGACAACAGGCAGTGGACAGAATAGTGATGTTCCTATGACGTGTGCAAAACCGGAAAACTGTTCTTTCTTTATTTTTAGGTGTAAATACACAAAGAGAAAATATTGCTTCGGGTGTCTCCTCTTTTTTATTAGTTTTCTCATACCTGTTTCTAAAAATTTTTTTAAAAATTGAAATGCCTTTTTAAAGGATTTGGTACATGTAGTTAGCCATCTGGGTGAATTATATGTTTAGTTCTGAAAAATTGCCGTAGACAATCTGGTTGCAATAGAGTCCAGCACATTTTGTCCATCTTTAACCTGCATTAACAGCCGCAGTCTCAAACAAGACTTTCCAACTGATCATAAAAACCCACTGCTAGAGCCAGAACCTTACAAGTTTTATTCATCTATCCTATAAGTGGTCATCAATAGAATTGCTAACCATGAAAAATTCTTCATACAACTTTAATGCGTCTCTATCAATGTTGTTCTGTCTGCTTAATGCTGGCAAGTATTAGTGCAGCGAATACAAATGCTCGACAGAAAAAACAATTAGGATGGCAAATTAGCCAAACAGCATCAACATGCCATCTGCGAGATGTATGAGTGTAATTAAAGAACGACAAATATTACCGTAAAAACACAAGATATCTCTACTTTTCGCTATGATAATCTTCTCACTGCTGCGTAATTTGTACAATAATTCTTTGAAGGTTTTACTTGCTTATTTCAGCTTTATTAAGGCTCTTTTTTCCATTGGGTAATAAGCCTCCATAAACTGGTATTAAAAAGAAAAGGAATGTGCACGCCGCACTTTAGTGACAGTTAAAGCAGAGGCCTACAAGGGTAATTGGCTCTGTCTAAACATGGTGTAATTTGTTTGTGCCTACACATTTATCTACGGTTTTAACGATTTCTCTTTTGCTCATCATTCTTGTGATGAATAATTGAGTACATAATCATATTTAAAGTATTTCTCAGGTAGACTTTGTTTGCCACCGTAGCCAATTACGGAACACAGGCTTTGCAGAACCACGAGTGCAACTATTGTACTGTACAAATTGAATATTTTGCAATCAACGGACATAAAAAAAGCAAAAATAAGGCTTATCTCACAACAGAAGTTTTCCTTTTTTTATTTCTCCTAGACCTTAATTTTTATGAACAAACTGCAGAAAACACAAAGACTCAAAAAAACATGACAACAAAACCTAGTTACACAGAAATTGGGATGTAGAAAATGTGAGTGCTTTGTGGTGCTAACATAAATGGAAAAAAGATAAATAGCAGTGGATCATTTTAAGAAGTTCTATTTTAGAAGGTTTTTTTTTTTAAAGTAGGGCGAACAAAAGTCAAAATAAATGAGGAAAAACTCAAGCATAAAGAAAAAAATAAATTGGAAGAGTGAAAGTTCATAACAGAAAAAGAGAAGAGGTCATAAGATGGACCTGGATGTAGAGTGAGAGGCATTTTAGGGATGTAGAAGTGGAAGGGTGAGTGAATGTGGAGTCCAAAAACTAGAAGCCAAAAGTAGCATCTCTCCTCAAGATGTTTTCCAAGTACACATATCTGACTGCTACAAAGCTGTAAAATATAGTGTTCATGTACACCAAACGAAACATAACGTGCATAAATCTTTATTTGACATAACGTAAATAAATTATATAAAAACAGGGCCACAGAGGGAAATGAATATGACATCAACGGGAACAAGTGGATGAATGCAAAAAATGAGTCCTACAAAATAAGAGTAATACTAAAAGTAGTAATATACAATATTGATATGGACATAGATAGGTGAATCATATCAATATTATAACTATGCACTGCTTATGAGAAGATACAGAATAGATAATTCATAGATGACATAATAAACAGCAAATGAAGAAATATGACAAATGAGTAAAGTGCATGTGCTATAAATAAGTAGATGGATAAGTAAAGTGCATGTGCAATACAGGTCACTTAATAATATTCAAGCAAATGAAGGCATAAATTATACCAATATCAGTAGAAAATGTAAAAGGCATGTGCTGCGTAATATGAATATTTACTTCATAAACAGTGATGATCGATAATTAACATTGTTCCATAGAGATAGTACTAGGTCCATGCCGAAAAACAGCTCTTTAGCCCTGTGATGCGTCATCCCCGACGCATGTTTTGTGTCTGCTTTTTTCTGTGAATGGAGGCATTTTAATGATATGACAGTGGAGGGGTGAATAAATATGTAAAGTTCCAAAATCAGGACTCATAGTTTTCCGAGTATACATATTTGACCACAAGGATGACATAGTAACATAGTTAGCAAGGCCAAAAAATGACATTTGTCCATCCAGTTCAGCCTATATTTCATCAGAATGAATCCCCAGATCTACGTCCTTCTAAAGAACCTAATAACTGTAAGATACAATATTGTTACGCTCCAGGAAGACATCCAGGCCTCTCTTGAACCCCTCGACTGAGTTCGCCATCACCACCTCCTCAGGCAAGGAATTCTAGATTCTCGCTGCCCTAACAGTAAAGAATCCTCTTCTATGTTGGAGGAAAAACCTTCTCCAGACAAAGAGAATGCCCCCTTGTGACCGTCACCTTCCTTGATGTAAACAGATCCTCGGAGAGATATTTGTATTGTCCCCTTATATACTTATACATGGTTATTAGATTGCCCCTCTGTCGTCTTTTTTCTAGACTAAATAATCCTAATTTTGCTAATCTCTCTGGGTATTGTAGTTCCCCAATCCATTTTATTAATTTTTGATGCCCTCCTTTGTACTTGCTCTAGTTCCATTATATCCTTCCTGAGCACCGATGTCCAAAACTGTACACAGTACTCCGTGTGCGGTCTAACTAGGGATTTGTACAGAGGCAGTGTAATGCTCTCATCATGTGTATCCAGACCTCTTTTAATGCACCCCATGGTCCTGTTTGCCTTGGCAGCCGCTGCCTGGCACTGGTTGCTCCAGGTAAGTTTATCATTAACTAGGATCCCCAAGTCCTTCTCCATGTCAGATTTACCCAGTGGTTTACCGTTCAGTGTGTAATTGTGATATTGATTCCTTCTTCCCATGTGTATAACCTTACATTTATCATTATTAAACCACATCTGCCACCTTTCGGCCTAAGTTTCCAACTTATCCAGATCCATCTGTAGCAGAATACTATTTATAGAACATGACCACCCATTTGCAAGATGAAAAGAGTGTGATCTTTGCAGGTTGTTTTTTATTTTTTCGAGCATACTGTAGCAATATTAAGCTCAAGTCAGCTGCTCTGTCGCATTAAGTTGGGTAGGGCTACCCTGCAGTCCTAGGCACAACTACACCTACAAAAAGAAATAATTAACAATTGCAATGGACCCTTTATTAGCATAATTGGTGGGGTCTATGGGTAAGGTTAAACCTCCCCTGGTCACACAAAAATGGTTTATCTAATATATAACATCTAAATGTGTTTCCTTTAGTTTAGCTGCTGACTACAGCACAAAATGTTTATTTTAAAAGATCTTATTAAAAATATGATAAAGCAGAACAGTGTCTGCATGTGGAATAGTGCAGGTGTAAGCTGGGTGCTCCGCTATCAGAGACAACGGAGTACACAGTAGAGAACGGAGGAAAGATGTATCATAACATTTGATTCTGATCTTCTTGACAAGTATTAAAACAAATATCAATAATATGTAAAAACAAAAAAAAATAATTGCAATGAGAATAAAATAAACATCACTTTAATAGCATAAAAAAGAACATTCGACCAGCAAACACAAAGTAGAGCTTTCTAGTTAGAAATTTTTTTTTTCCCCTCTACTTATCACCAGGTTTTTGCTGCTTCATCTGAGAGCATAATAATGTAGGAAAAGAGACCCTGATTCCAGCGATGTCACTTAGTTTACTGGGTGCAACAATTGTGACACCCCGCCAACACCAGGCTCTGTATGTACATTGTCTATTGACAGTGAGCTGCTTATCACAGGAGGGGGTGTGGTCAGCCTTTTTGGTAAGAGGGAGAGCTAGTCTGTGCAGTGATAACCTTCTGGTGATAAAGCATTAATTGTATGGAAACAGCAGTGCACAGCCCAAGAAGTGACACATGCCTGAAATCTGTGTCCCAGTCCCTACCTAATGTGGTCATCAAATTACATAGCAAAAAACTGCAGACAGATTCCTTTTGTTAGAACAAAAAAAAAATCAGTCATCCCAAACAAGTATCTGGTCATTAAGTAGAAAAAGAAAGATGTAGCAGATCCTAAGCAAGCGGCCATGGTGCATTATTTGTTGCTTGTTTTTGCTGTTAATGTAGAGGTGGGCGGAGCTGGGGGGGTGGTCCCTCTTTATACCGCGCAGAGATGTAACAGAGACACGATGGAGGCAAATGTCGGGTACAACAGGTCCAAGCTTTATTCTCTGGCCGCCCACTTGATGGCCTCCGCAGTACACCGCACTTCAATGCAATACACTTTACTTCGCTTTACTTGTCGGCCCGCCGCTTCCCGCACACCGTACTTCACACTGGGGACGTGTATGTATACACCGTCCCCTCTTCACTCGTTGACACTCCTGTCAGGTCCGTCACTGTGGCCGCCCTAGGTCTTTAACCAACAGTACTCTCACTGAACAGTAGTCTCTTTCAGTACGGTATGCTTTGCCTCGTCGCCTCGTCTTTTCTGCGGTACTTTCCTGTCAGGACCACCCCCCTGACATTCTCTCTCCTCAGTCCCCCTGGTTTAGTTTTCCTCAGAGTGCACAGACTGTTGTAGTCCTCCTGTCACTTGGGCTCCCTCTGGGGACTGGAACCTTCTGGAACCCTCCCTCAGTATTTATATCTCTCCCAGTCCCGTCACTGTAGCTCCGCCCCCCATGACCAATGGTTTCTAAAGCCCTAAGCTGATGTCAAGTCCTTTGCTCACACTCCTCCCTGCCATCTAATGGTCAACCCAAGGTACTGCACGTCCACTACACTTTCCTAGCTGTTTCCCCACTGTAATAACTGACACCTGTCTAAACTGTGCAAACCTATCTTTCTCTATTCTGACACGTCCGTTCGTCAGGTCACCTTCCCTACACTCCCCCTTCCTTTGTCTATTGTCGTCCTCTACAATTCGTAATCCCTGCCTTTGTCGTTCTGAAGCTTCACCTACATTCTGTTGTCCGACCAGCTGTTGGGCCAAACCCACTTCCTGCGGTTGCCGAACCATACTGGGAGCACCATGCTCTGAGCAGCCTACTGCCACGCACCAGCGCGCACGCCACATGACAACGTCTTTAAAATTGGGCTAGGTACACCCATATTCTCTCTATGGCATGTACCTTACCCTACTCTCCCCTACTGTCACCTTCCACTATTTGGTACGCCATGATCGAGGTCTCACACCTACCAGATCATTACCAGCGCCCGCCTTCCTCCTTCAGGGATGTCCGTGGTGTTGGGGATCTGACCCTGGGATGGCTCTCTCTCTCACGTCTTCCATCTCTTTTACCTTTCTTTCAGTTACATGTCATGGTCGGCGTCTCGGTCTCCCAGACCTTCTCCACACATAGACCCCTCTTGGATCTCACTCTTCCCTTTGGTCCCTCAGACCTTCTCTTGCCCGGACCTGTTGCATTTACTTGTGCATATCATACAACAAAATAACTTTACAATATCACAAGTACCCCATTTTTTATTTTTTTTTTTCATTTTCTTTTGCTTTAAAACTCAACATACAACAGTATAACATCCCAAGTTCTCCTCCCCCCTTCCTTGGACCTGGACACTCTCCCGCTTCTTCGTACCCCCGCTCTGTCAGGCAAACATTTTTCTCTTTTGCACATTTTACTTTAAAAGAGATACAGAGGAGAGAAAGAGAGAACAACAACATAACACATTAAACCAACAAAATTCTCTCTCTCCACGTCGCTGTCCATAGGACCTGCATAACGGTGCATCATACTCTTAACAGTTTTTTTTTTTTTCACTCTCAGTGGTCAGAGGTGAGGGCTCCACAGCCGTGGAACTCCTGGGGGAACCGAGAGTGTCCATACCAGTCCTTTTTCACGGGGGTCCGCTTTCCTCGGACTCCGCCAATTCTGCCACCGCATAATACCCGCGGGGGCAGTATTCTTTATAATAGGAGACAAGGTCCCCTACTTCCAGGGCCCGGCTGTGGCGTATGGAGGCTATGTTTATGTACACATTTTGGCCAGTCTGATCGCGGATAAAACCATACCCCCTGTCCACGTTAGTGTACACCAGCTGCCCCCGGGATATTCCCACCGCCGTGCCAGCCTCCCCCTTTGAGTGAAGCAGGCTCCATACCTCCTGCTCTCGAACCTTCTTCTGTTTTATCACCTCCGCAACCCAAACGGAGGGTGCCGCGCCAGTCCCAGAGTCCGGTGGGCGGGACCTTGCCGTGAAAGGGCGTGGGGCAGAGGCGGCAGATGGTTTCTGCGGCCCAGCAGCCGCTCGGGCCGGGTGGTGGATAGGAGCAGCCGTGTTTCCGGAGGGCTGGTCCACAGGGCCTGTCAAACAGGCCGCTGCCGGTTCTAACGTTGGCATAGCCGCGGCCGCAGGATAGGCCGCATCCAAAACCTCCAGCAGAGCCGGAATGACGGCCGGTTCTGGTGATGGAGCCGTTACTGGCCGAGGGAGCGCAGCCACGTCTTCTGTAAACGAGCTCCGCACTGGTGACTCCGGGCGGGATGGCTCAGGGCCGGGGACAGGGACCTCGCTCAACTCCACATATACCATAGGGCCCTCTGCAGCTAGGCCTTCCGGTATGCAGGAGGCTGCGTGCTGTGGCAGACGGATAGGGGACGCTTGTGAGGCCGCCGGCAGGGCCGGGGGAACGGTCACCTTCCCCGGCGCTGCGGCCTCCGTCACGTCACCACGCGGCTCCTCCCGCAGCCTCCGCTCTCCAACCCGCTGCTCAGCGGGCCTAGCCTCCAGGCTCAGGGGCTCCGCGGGGAAGCTCTCCGCCGGTATCAATGGTGGCCGCTCCTTCTGGCTCCGCACGGGCTCTACACAGGCTCCGCTCCTTGCCCACGTACCCGAGGATGGCGTCTTCCGGCTCAGTTCGTTCTCCCGCCGCCACTGCCACTCCTGGCGGCCGATGCCCCGACACCCGCAGTGTCTCATACCGACCGGTGGGCAGCAATCGAATGGCGCCAAGCTGCCGCACCCCAGCTTTTCTTCGGTGTCACTCCCTCTGTGGGGTGGGGCGTCGGCAGGCCTCTCCACCCACTTGTCAGGGTCCAATATATGGAAACGTTGGTCCCCAAGCACATACTGCTTCCTTTTGGGGTACGCTGGAGGGGGTCCCAGTCCATTCTGAACAACTGCAAACACCCGGACCTCTCCTCTGCGCTGAAGCAACACCGCCATACTGCACAGAACCTGGTACCGCCCTGGATCCGCTGCTGGCAACACAGATCCTTCACAGCGCTTCCAATTCATATTCCACAGGCAAGTTATTTGTAATCCACAGGTGTTTTTATTCCAAGCAGCATAGTCCAAGTTCTTTTCCATTATTTGAGGCAGGCCTGCCGCAGAAGATGAGGTATTAGCGGCGGCGATCCTGCCGACTATGCCAAATGTAGAGGTGGGCCGAGCTGGGGGGTGGTCCCTCTTTATACCACGCAGAGATGTAACAGAGACACGATGGAGGCAAATGTCGGGTACAACAGGTCCAAGCTTTATTCTCTGGCCGCCCACTTGACGGCCTCCTCAGTACACCGCACTTCAATGCAATACACTTTACTTCGCTTTACTTGTCGGCCCTCCGTTTCCAGAGCCGCTTCCCGCACACCGTACTTCACACTGGGGACGTGTATGTATACACCGTCCCCTCTTCACTCGTTGACACTCCTGTCAGGTCCGTCACTGTGGCCGCCCTAGGTCTGTAACCAACAGTACTCTCACTGAACAGTAGTCTCTTCAGTACAGTATGCTTTGCCTCGTCTATTCTGCAGTACTTTCGGGTCAGGACCACCCCCCTGACATTCTCTCTCCTCAGTCCCACTGGTTTAGTTTTCCTCAGAGTGCACAGACTGTCATAGTCCTCCTGTCACTTGGGCTCCCCCTGGGGACTGGAACCTTCTGGAACCCTCCCTCAGTATTTAAATCTCTCCCGATCCCCTGTCACTGTAGCTCCGCCCCCATGACCAACGGTTTCTAAAGCCCTAAGCTGATGTCAAGTCCTTTGCTCACACTCCTCCCTGCCATCTAATGGTCAACCCAAGGTACTGCACGTCCACTACACTTTCCTAGCTGTTTCCCCACTGTAATAACTGACACCTGTCTATACTGTGCAAACCTATCTTTCTCTATTCTGACACGTCCGTCCATCAGGTCACCTTCCGTACACTCACATAATGCAAAGTTTACATGCTTAGTTTTAGAACAGCCATGCTACGCTGTTTGCTTATGGCGCCATGTCTTCATCCATTGCTTGTGTGCTAGCTGTTCAGTTGGTTGCTGCACTATACTTCTTGATATGTTGAAGATTCTTTATTCTGAGAAATTAGTTGAAGAAATAGCGATTTAAGTGCACTGCTCAGAATCTGCTTCATTATCAAAATTATTGTGTCCTTATAGTATACCAAGTATGATATTTTCTTTAATTTGATCTCAAATTGAGAATTCTAAGAAGCGCTATAAACACTAACCATATAGTATAATATGATCCTCCCTTTTTATTCGAGTGGAGGATAATAAATATATTACAAGTCACTCAATCATTCCACAACTATCAAATACAACATTAAACAATAGAGGAACAGTTTCTCCCTGCCTGGGTGTCTTTGACTAATTAGTTTTCTATTTTGCTTATTCTATTAGGAACCAGCTGTTGGGGTTTAATCATTGCGATACTATCTGGCCGTTCTTTTAAAGCACATTCCCAGAAATGTATAAAAGATACATTGGCTCACTGTATTCCACTTCTAAGAAGCTTCAAGTCATTGTGGACTGAACACGCAAGCCTTGAATTCTATAAAAACGTATAGCAAAAAATAGATTTTGGATCGTTATTACTATGATACTCTTTATGACCAAACCTCGGTGGAATTTCTTTGATATGAGGTTGACATGAATTAGAATTTCACAAGCGTCTTGAGTCCTCCCAGAGAAGATCAGAGAGGATTCTGCGCTGGGTGAAGGGCTCCTCTGTTTGATTCCATTGATTACCCAACTGCCTTCAGGCTATGGGACATAGTAGAGGCAGAGAGTTATTGATCCAAATGATGAAAATAAAATGAATTCATTTCTCATCAAACTGCTATTGTTACAGCTTTTTTTTTTTTTTGCCGTTTCCACATAGTAACCAGCCCGGTGGAAGAGCACATTGCTCATGGCCTGGAACAAAAGACAGCTTTGTTTTGCATGCGAAATGTAAAATGTCAATTTCCAAATAATACCCGTATGATAAAAGTCTGTGCCATCCCAATCATTGTCATTACAATCCGTCTTTGAAAAGCCATTAGGAGTACTGTACAAAACTTTTAATTTTATCTTTTTATGTGAAATCATTGTTTATTTTCTCAGCAATTAGAGACACTGGTTAATTAAACAGCATGCTTCCTCCCTTAGGCGTGATATGTAACACACCCCAACCCGTAAAAGCCTTAGCTAATAATCCTAAATTAATAACAACTATTAAAGTCGGGTTATATTTAGTGACACTTGACCTATGTACTGTTTTAGGTGTTACCGGTATTTTATGTTTTGTTTTTGCAACAAGAGTTTGCAATATAATAATTAGTGGTTATATTTGTAATTGAGAGCATTGAACTTTATTTGACATTTGTAGATGTTTTCGGGAGCCTAATTCATGATAAGTTCGGATGGTTTAATTAATGGAAATTTGGATTAGCTTGTCATGGAATAATAATGAGAATGGAGAATAAAGATTTGATGGATTTCTGAGATTAACCATAACCAGCCTTACAATATGTTGCTTGCACCATCTGGAACAGGATAGATGTCAATAGTCATGTTATTCATACGAGTATTTTAAGGTGTTGGCCTTCCTTCCTTTCCTGTTAGTGCAACTTCCGTCACAAGTTGACCATCACTGTTCTTTATATAATGGTTGTTGACAGTAGGGCTTGTGACCTGACCAGTTCATCAGTGTCTTCCAATAGAAAAACAGCTTTCTCATGTAAAGTGTATTACTTTTGCAGGAGGCTGATAGATATGAATGGTCACATGCTTCTCTATTCACAGCCTGATAGGGCTCATTTGGTAAGATGGGTTTATAAAGCCGAAGGTCAAGGTGAACATGCAGACAAAGGGCTATGGCTCAACAGGCTGGATTTGCCCGATGGCACATGGAAAAGAACTAATGAGCACACCAGGCTCACATGTATAGCAGAACATACTGGAATACACAGCCAGGCAGAGTAGTCAAGCACAGAAATTGAGGATATAATGAGTCCAGGAATAACAGTAGTAATATGATCTAGTCCAAAGGAGATTTTGTAATGCTTACAGCAGATGAAGGGTTAATAGCCACTGGCAGCAAACTTAAGGTAAACTTGTTTATGGAGAAGATACAGGTTGATGCAAGATCATTTGAAGTATGAGCAATTCCAGATAATAATTTGCTGTCCTTACAACAGACAAAGGCTTAATTCACAGGTGTGAGCCAGGAAGTACATACAGGTTGTATAAATCATAGACATTTGCAGAGAAGAGAGCCAGTTGGAAGAACTGACAAGGCTACCTTCAAAGCACAGAGCAACTGACCGTCTGCATAAATGAGTACACCCTCCTTTGAACAGTAAGATATAATCAATGTCTCACTGAACACGAGAATAATTTCCCAAATTTTGACAAGACTGAGTTTCATACATTTTTTAACCTATAACATGAAAATAAGGTTAATATAACTTTCAATCCAAACTCTTCATCTTTATTAAAATTAGTTGATGCGAAAATGAATACACCCCACATCAGAAACAACTACATCTAGTATTTTGTATGACCTCCATGATTTTCAGGGGCAACACCAACTCTTCTAGGCATGGAATGAACAATATGGCAAAATATTGTAACATATTTTTTTCTATTCAAGAACCTCTTTTAGCACCTGAATGCTGGATAGAAAGTGATTTTCAACTTTTCAGAACTCTTTAAGTGTTCCATTGAGTTCAGATCAGTAGACAGAAATGCAACAGTGGCTTTAAAGAAGTACCCCCGTCAAAGTTTTAAACCTCTTATAATATATTGCAATTATTATATTATACGGCACTGTGTACTTACAATTGCTGATTTTGCCTTTCTGCCCAGTGAATTCTTTTCTCTGCTCTATGTAGAAACAGGAAGTGTATTTTCACTGTATAAATCATTCACTTTTTCAATTCCTGACCAAGCTGCTCTCTTCTCCTCCTGCCACTGACTTTTGCAGTGACTTATGACTCATGGAGGCAAAATTGACTTCCTGTTTGTAAATAGAGCTTGGAAGCATTAGCTAGTCAGTTTTTAATTATATCATAGATGTAATGGAAAAAGAGAAGAATGAACTGGCAAGAAGAGCTAAATGAGCAATTGAAAGTACACAGTGCCATATAATATGATTGCAATCTTTAAATGTGTGTTCTGGATAATTGTCACTTTAGTAAAGTGCATGTCTACCAATGATATGGAGTGATGGAAGCATCTTCTCTTTCAATACAGAGCAGTACATATGTGAATTGATGATACCATTGATGAAATGTAACTGGAAGACACGAGCAGCACTCATGCAGCCCCACGTAAGGACACTGCCACCACCATGTTTCACTGTAGGCACCATGCATCTTGCTTTCTACTCCTCACATTTGTGATACCATACAGTTTTAAAGCCTTCAGTTCAAAAAACTTTTATTGTGGTCTCATCACTCCACAGTATAGAGTCCCAGTAGTCTTTATATTTTTCTTCATGGGTCTTGGCAAATTGTAGTCTGTTCATGGGCATTAGGAGAAACTTTCTTCATGGACAACACCCCATGCATGCCATTCCTCTGCACTGTACATTCTCTCAATATTGTGTGGTGTGAACCACTTACCCTGGATTGGCTTTCTACTTCTTGAAAAACTGGAGTTAACATGCTTGTCAATTTTCTTCAACCCTTCTCATTAGAAGACACTCATGATTAGGTGTTATTTCTGTGGTCGACCGGAATGTCTCTCTGAGATGGTTTTAGTTACATCTTTTTTAAATTTTTGTATCACTTTTCTGCTACGGTATTCTGACCGATAAGTAAAGTGTTGCTGAACTTCTTGTCACCTTTCCTGTGTAAAGAACTTATTTTATTTCTCAGGCCTTGTGACATTTTTCTTCCTTGTAGTGCCATTTCTGACAGCATAGAATGGAAAGGGGTTTTCTTTAACCATGTCACGACTGATGACATACAGATCTGGAAAAAATTAAGAGACCACTGCAAAATTTTCAGATAGTCTGATTTTTCTCATTATAGGTATATTTTTGAGTAAAATGTAAATTGCTCTTTTATTCTATCAACTACTGACAACATGTCCTCAAATTTCCAAGCAATAAATTTTGTATTTATTTTCAGAAAATGAGAAATGGTCTATATAACAAAAAAATGCAGTGCTTGCAGACCTTAAATAATGCTAAGAAAACAAGTTCAAAATCATTTAGAAACAACAATACTAATGTTTTAACTCAGGAAGAGTTCAGAAATCAATATTTTGTGGAATAACCAAGATTTTTAAGCTATGTACCCACGTATGCAGAAAATTCCTGACTAAACCCCGGACTCCTTCCCAGGAAACGCGCTTTTTTCCGCGTGTTTTCTGCGCATTTTTCGCGTGATTTTTGCGTGGTTTTTATGCTTTTTTTCCGGAGCATCCCCAGTCTCATAGAATATAGTTAAAAATGCGTATTTTTCCACGAAATTAATGAGCATGCTGCGTTTTTTACCGCGATGCTTTTTTTTTTCAGGAAAAAAATGCATCAATATGCACAAGAAGTGCAGAATTCATTAAAATGAATGGAATGCTTCTTGTAAGCGTTTTAAGTGTTTTTGCTGGTAAAAACGCTTTAAAAAATGCGAAAAAACGCTTACGTGTGCACACACCCTTAATCACAGCTTTCATGCATCTTGGCATGCTTTCCACCAGTCTTTCACACTGCTTTTGGGTGACCTTATGCCACTCCTGGTACAAAAATGTAAGCAATTCTTTGTTTGATGTCTTGTGACTATTCATCTTCCTCTTGATTACATTCCAGAGGTTTTCAATGGGGTTCAGGACTGGACATTTGGCTGGCCATGACAGGGATTTGATGTGGTGGTCCTTCATCCACACATTAATTGACTTAGCTGTGTGGCATGGTGCATTGTCCTGCTGGAAAAAACAGTCCCCAGAGTTGGGGAACATTGCCTGAGCAGAAAGAATCAACTGTTTTCCAGAATAACCTTGTATGCGGCTTGATTCATACGTCCTTCGCAAAGATTAAACTGCCCAATTCTAGCCTTGTTGAAGCATCCCCAGATCATCACCGATCCTCCACCAAATTTCACAGTGGGTGCAAGACACTGTAGCTTGTACTCTTCTCCAGGTCTCTGTCTAACCAACAGACCACCAGGTGTTAAGCAAAGCTGAAAATTAGACTCATCATAGAAGATTACCTTACTCCAGTCCTCTATGCTCCAATCTTCATGGTCTTTGGCAAACTTCAGCCTGGCTCTCCTTTGCTTCTCATTGATGAAAGGCTTTTTCCTAGGTTTACATGACTTGAGCCCTGCCTCTAGGAGCCTGTTATGAACTTTTCTTGCCATGCACTTCACCCCAGCTGTCATTTGCCATTCCTTTTGTAGGTCACTTGATGTCATCCTGTGGTTGCTGAGGGACATTCGAATAAGATGACAATCTTCCTAGTCAGTGGAGATTCGTTTTCGCCCTCTTCCAGTCTATAACTTTTGTTGTCCCCAATGTCTGCTGCTTGACCTTGTTGTAATGGACTGCTGTCTTAGAAATTTTAATGATGGAGGCAACATGACACTCACTGTATCTCTCTACTAGTTATGCCAGAATTGAGCACTTCTTTTCCTCACTCAAGACTTTTCTTTTCAACTCCTTTACCATGGTTAAAAGTTATTTTTTCATTCCTATTACTCTTAGGATATTACTAGCACTTGTTTTGCCATCCAGCTTGTCCTATTGCAAGAGGATTGTGAACACCACAGCACTGTTTTTTATACTTTCCTTCATTAAATAAGATTTGGTTCAGGTGGTCACCTAATCAGAAGCACATTAAGTAGAATGAGGTGTACTCTAGTTGGAATTCCACTGAGAATGGAATGGCTGTGAAAAATGAGGATGAATGAACTCATGGAGATCAACATCCAACACTGCAGAGACACCATCACATGTTTCTCAACGCAGTGATTCTACGGCAAAGCCCCCACACGTATGGGAAATATGTAAATATATGCAAAACAAGCCGCGGAGACACCATCACATGTTTCTCAATGCAAGCAATGACTAGCCAGGTCTTTCCCCGGGATGGAAGAACCACGGGAAGGGCAGTCTCCAATGAAGGAAACCACCTATGCCAAAACATGGTATCCATCCACAGACAGCTGTTTCGGGGTATTGCCCCTCATCAGTGTGGAGTAGGAATCTGGCCAGTAGGAGCAATGCCTAGTAGAAGACTGTGAAAAATGAGGATGAATGAACTCATGGAGATCAACATCCAACACTGCAGAGACACCATCACATGTTTCTCAACGCAGAAGCTGATTTTTATAAAACTGTGCAGTGGTCTCTTAATTTTTGCCAGCACTGTATATTTACATCATCTTTCCCAGCTGATAGGTTATGACAGCCAGGGGTCCGCTGAGCATCCCCATGCCTGTCATCACGATCCTTCTGTGAACACTGGCCTGTGGCTGGCATTTATAGGGGATCATCATTTTTGCTATACATAGCACTGGCGATCGCATGATTGCATCTTCAAGTCTCCTAAGGGGACTATTAAATATAATAAAAAGTAATAAAAATTAAGAACTTTAAAAAATATTTAAAATATCAACAAACACAAACGTTTAACCCTTTGCCCCATTAAAAATAAAACAAAGAAAAATACACATTTAGTATTACCACATTTAGAAATTTCCAATCTATCAAAATATAAAATAAATTATACTGATTAGTAAATGGAGTAACAAGAAAAAAAATCAAAGGGCCAGAATTACATTTTTGGTGGTCTCAACATTGCAATAAATGCAATCGAAGGCGATCAAAACATTGCATCTCTTCAAAAAGCTATCAATAAAAATTTCAACTCAGGGCACAAAAAATAAGTCTTCACCCAGCTCCGGATCCTGAAAAATTAGAACATTGGGGTCTCGGAAAATGGTGACCAAATTTTTTTTTGCACATGTTTCCAAAAATTTTTTAATAACAAACAATATATACATGTTTGGTATTTGTGTACTGACCTAGGAAATGTATACACTGTTTGTTTTTTGCAATTTCACCTAACTTGGAATTTTGTTCCTGTTTTCCAGTACACTATGTGGCAAAATGTGTCACTCAAAAGTACAACTTGTCCTACAAAAAAACAAGTCCTCATACGTCTATATGGCTCAAAAAATAACAAATAATGGCTCTTGGAAGAAGGGGAGGAAAAAATTAAAATCACCCAGGGGTGTAGGGGCTAAGAGCCTCTTTATATAATGAACTGTCTGTGCTGGAAACTTGTTTAATGAATAATTATCTGTTGTTGAGTTCTTGTTAATTAGAATTATGTAGTCGAAACTTTAGCTTTGCTTCTTAGACTTTCATTGGGGTGTACTCATTTTTCCAACATGGTCTTGAATGCATTTGTTAGGAAAATTACGTTTTAGGTTGTGTGAATCAGCAAACCTTGTTTGCAATTAATGGCGCACATTTGTAGGCGTATTTTGTATTGTGGTGTCCCATAGAAAATATTGATTCTGAAAAGAAGCAAAAAGGTTCTGCCAAATCTGTTGAGGTGTATTAATTTATTCTGAAAAATGTAACAGAGAGTGATGACGATACTGGAGTTCTCCAGGCAACCTGTGAAACCCTGTGTGGGCAACAGCAAAGGAAGGCGACCATAGGGAGACAGAGCAGGGGCTGGTGCTGAAGCCAGGATAGGTGCATTACACAGCTATTTCATGTATAGAAGGGCTGGTCAGTTTGTGAGGAAATCTGAACTAACAAGAGAAAGTGTCAAACCCCTTTAAAACCTATGGACACCTTCAGCTTTGGAAACATAATATCTTTAGTGGTTGGCTAGGGTTGGAAAAAGAAAAAAAAGTTGTTTTAATTTCAGTCATCAATCATCAACCATTCATTAATTTTCAGACCTGCTGATGTTTGCAACCTGTTATTAATTTAAGACATTTTTCATGTGAGCATCTCTCTCCCAGTAATATCCTGAATATGAGAATATGAGGCGTTTGTGTCCAAGGTGCTGTTGTTTTTAGTAGCTTTAGTGTATCAGGACAGCCTTATTCTTGGAGTGATTTCCATTTCCATGATTTCCATTTCTACAGCTGATGAAGGATTATGTCCTTTCACTAATATCTACAGCCAGAGTGAGCTGCCTTCCCTAATAACTTAAATGCTTTCCCAACTCTCCTCTGTGGTGTGCTATGTACAACTCCCCCCTTCCTGATTCTATTTTTAACAATTCAAAGCGTGAACAAAAACATTACGACTAAAGGGGGCTTTACATATAGCGATATCGCTAGCAATATCGCTAATGCGTCACCGATTTAGTGACGCAGCAGCGATATTGCTAGCGATATCGCGACATGTGATACTTACCTCCGACCGGCTCCCCCGCTGTCTATCGCTGATCGCGCAAGATCGGCCTGGTCCATTTCTCGTCGTCGGCTTCCTGCTGGCACCGACGAGCGAGCCTTGGACGCAGGCGGATGACGGACACCCTCGCCGCGTCTGAAAGGTAAGTGCGACCACTGCTGCATCGCTGTGAGATCTGCCTGTGTGGCAGCTCACTAGCGACCATTTAGCGATGCACCAGCGATCCTGACCGGGTCGTATCGTCGTCAGGATCGCTGGTGCATCGCTAAATGTAAAGGGGCCTTAAGACCGACGTACGGTTGAAATGTGTCAACATTATAATACGATCTCCTGCTTGATATGTTCATGGAATTTTATTGAATGTTAAATAATTAAAAAGAAAATCCACCAGTGTTTTCTTCACTCTTTGAATGATTTACTTGTGAAATCTGACAAGTTGCTGTGGATTTCAAACTCATATGGTGAGCGAGTATATCTGACCGGTACTTTGACACTTCTATTTCTAACACTGAGAGAAGGTAAGAAGTGAGTAGGGAGATCTGGCGTAAATAGGAGCAATATGCTGTTCTAGCTGTCAAGTAGTAGCCTAGCCAGCAATGGAAAGGAGTTACAACAACACTGTTTAAACTTCTATCATAAATCCACAAATGCCAGCGCAAAGTTCCAAATAAAATTAGATTCTTATATTTTGTCCCACCACATTAAAAAACTGTGACATAGTCTACTTGGAGAAAAATAATCGTCCCTATTATATTTTTTCTCCATGCTGATTATTTCACTGTTTTTAATACGTTGTTGAAGAAATAAGAGATCCTAATTTTATTTGGTACATTGTGCTGGCATCTGTGGATTTATGTATGAATTCTACTTGGGAAAGTGGTTGTTTTGTAGGCATATAAGTTCATGATTTTTTTTCTTCATGTGTTTATGGTTATATATTGTTTCAAAGTTTCTTCATTTTGAATTAAGGAAGCTCTAAAACAATTATAAAAAAAAAAGCCATGCAAAAGTTTCCATAGCCTTCACAGTTTCGAGCAAGCTATTTTAATAGTGGACTACTGTACAGTGAGCTTGTGTCAACCCTTTGAACATTTATAATTTCTATACAGGAGGTCGAAGGGGGTCTCTTTGTGGAGAGCACCAGATGGGCCTCAGGAGACTTCTAGGCCATGCAATACCCCCATGGGATATTGAGTATGCAAGTAGCCTCTTTAGAGAGGGAAGTTACAGGAACTCTAGTGCCACCTATAGGATGTAGAAATCCTAAACATCATTATTGACCCTTCAAAGGACCTTGCAACATGACTTGGGATAAGAAGCCAAACCAGAAACTATTTGCAGAAATGTGTAGTTTGAAAATCCAGCAGGGCCCCATATAGAGACACTTAAATGAGACCTATCCAGGCACTCAACGGATTCTCCCCACCCTACTCCAGATGATTGACAGGTCTAACCCTATATACACACACATGGAAGAGACCTGTCAGTCAACTAGAGTGGGGAGAATCCTGGGACCGCATCAGACTTATCTAGTCTCTCTCTGTGGTCTCTGAACAGATTTTCAAACAATGTTTTTTCTGAAACGCTAGAGTGCTTCAGAGAAGAACACACCTATTGTTTGGGCAGGATGAATTAAGTTTTCCTTCAGGTTCTGAGCTGATGGCATTTTTTATTCTCTCCTCTATATCCATATACTGAGTTTCATACTACCATGCAGGAAATGAGTTCCTCTGGGTGATTAATTTTGAGCATCAAGCTGTCCTCTGCTCTTCTGTCATTGTGATTTGGACCCATAACTTTGCTGCAAATTTCAGCCTATAGCACAATCATTCAACACTCAAACATTGTGCCAAAATTAACTATTTTAATTGGGACATACAGCAATTATGATGTGCATAATCACAATATGGTGGATTACAGCAAGAAACTGGACACAAACAAACCTAAAAGGTCATACAATATAGTCTACAATACAGCACCATCTGCTGTCTTTTAATGATAATCCCTCCAGATCGTAATCATGCAGTGTTGTATATTCTAACAATTGGTGCGGAAAAGCCACCTCATCACTTTTCTTGGCTTTTTGGAACGCCTTGAAAGATAAACTGTTTAGCAGCACACCAATGGTTAATTTGTAAGACTATTTATTGGTGATATTGCACTTCAAGACACTTGTTAAATGCCTTAATGCCAAGGACTAGTCCGTTAAATATGGAAGTGAGATGGAGGACAAGCATTTGTGTCTGAACCTCTATTTGAAGGTTAAACTGGAAAATCGCCAAAAAGCATCCTGGTGAATAAAATGCATAGCATATCACAGTTCATAATCGAAAACCTATAGCGGTTCACTTAATTTTCTATTCCACAACTGATGCATTCGCAAGCACAAAGATATTCCTACACATTGCTAAGTGGGATGGCGCTAACGTGCCAATTTTACACCTCTACGTAGACCCTAAGGCAACCGCAGATAGCACCTTTATGGTGAATTTGCCACAGATTACTTGTATCTCGTTTATCTTTAAAATGTTGGCCTATACTGTCTATTTTACGTTTATTTATTTAGACTTTTGATTTAATCTTGCCCAATTGATAAAATATATTCAGATCCTGTCAATTCTCCGAAAGTCTAAATTGTAGCAATTTGCCCAAATGAACTCAAATGAACATATATTCTAATAGCTGCAATTGGACGGATGTTTTCTAAGAATTGTTACCATCCACTTCAAATATGTTCCATGAAAAATAAAAAAAAATGTTCAATATCCAAAGTGCTCGAGTTTTAGTTTAACCCCGGACATCTATGCTGTATCACTTTGTATATCAGCCAAAGACTTGAAAATGTCAGGATGAAAGCGAGCGCGTACACAAGCTGAGATTCATTGCGCATTGATCCCCTGCATCACACCAGGATTGTGCAATGGCAGTAATTGAAGTAATCATCTCTGTTGGATGCTGGGTCTTTATGTTTAAGCTAAACAATAATTGGAAAGCATTTCTTTAAAAGTGCATATGTTTGTAAGCATTTCTATAAACTGCCATGCTGCAAAGATTAAAATAATATATATGATCTACATATTCCGACATCCAGCAGGGATCTGCATCACGCTCTTAAATACGTTGCTTTTTAAAAGCGCTAATTGTTTTTATAGATGTCTGTTATGTCTGGTAATGCCAGTGTATTGCACTATATACAGTAGAATACTTAGGAAACACACTGACACATGGATCTCGTAATACATTAGTCAGTGCCATAGTGTGACCTTTAGCTCATTCAGGTGATGGCTTTTGTGGGACACAAAAAATCCAGAGATTAATATCCATGTTTGTTTTCATCCACTAATGTAAGAAATGTTTTATTTTATGCAAGTAAAAATGTATATGAGCAAAACAACAGCATAAAGGAAGTTGGCAGAATGTATTTATATGTCACGATTTTGTAGTTTTCATGTGCACTTTTATGCATGGATCTAAAAATTTGTCTTAAAAAAAAAAAAATATATATATATATATATATATATATACAGTATGTGTGTGTGTATTGGGGTGCAGTGACCACTATGTCCGCTAGGAGGCGATGTGTGGGTGTCCCAGGACGGGCCTACAGTCATATCCATTGTGGTAATGGGTATAGGAGGCTGAAGGATCGTTATGTATCTCAAGGTAGGTGGCCTTGAGATGAAGGCTTGCTTAGGTGCTGATCAGCAGTGGCACTGCTGAGCTGTTGTTACACTGTGTCAGCGAGCGCTATCTACAAATCCACCCAGGGGTGTGTTTAAGAGTGTCATAATAAAGTATATGTGTATGAATGCTTGAAGGACCTGTGATGAATCATAGAATCATAGAATCGTAGAGTTGGAAGGGACCTCCTGGGCCATCTGGTCCAACCCCCTGCTCAAAGCAGGATTCGCTAAATCATCCCAGTCATAGCCATGTGACCTGGGGGCGTGGCTATGGACCATATAAGGTAACCAGAGTAGGTCGCATGAGAGAGAGCGCATGGATCTGATTGAGCCATGTGGAAGTTCCCGGCAGGCCTAGGTGGAAGAAGGTGTGCTACCTTCCTGAAGACCACGTGCTGAGGCTGCTGACCCGGGGAGGCCTATGTATATTGGCTGTATGTGAGGACGGATAAGCCTCCTGTATTTGCTGAGGCTCCAGGACTGAGCCTGAAATCATGGACACTTATACTTGCTTTCGCCTGAGCAAAAGGCTATTTCTTATGATATGTGCTGCTTTATGGGTTATGAAGCAATAAACCCTGTGAACTTTTAAAAGGAACGTGCCTCCTGGTTGTCTCCTGTCACACTTAAGCGAGTAGAACCCCTACAATTGGTGACAGACTGCGGGCAGCGGTTCCAAGAAGCACATGTTGCCGTACTGGCGGCTCTGAGCCAGGAGAGGAGATGGTCTGGAAAATCGTGAGTAATACTGACCGAGGTCAGAGAAAGTGACTGTATTGATATTTGTGGGATACCTCTGAGGAGAATAGGCGTCCAGGATCCTGTGTGGCTGACACCAGCAGGTAACGGACAAGAATCTGTGTTGCACTGACCAGGGTCAGTGAGAGACTGTGTACCTAGGGGGTTCAGTGATCAAGGTCCTGGAGTGTCAGTGTTGGGAGATTCTAGGAGAAGAATCGTCTCCCTGGAGCACGTGGTATGACCTTGGACCTGGTGAGGCGTGAGTGTTGGGCAGTCTCAGGCAGAGACGGATGTACTGAAGAGCACCTGCTAAGCCCCTGGACCTGGTAAGGCCGGTGTGTTGGGAAACCCTGGGAGGAGGGTTGGCTCCCTGAATAGCACCCGGTGCGCCCTGTGTGTTGGACGGTCTCAGGCGGAGACGGTACGTCTTGAATAGCACACAGACAGGACACCTGAGTTTTTGTGTGGTGTTTTTTTTTCTTTTTTCCTCTTTTCCTCTGCAAAACCTGAAGGTGATTGCTGTGGCTCAGAGGGGTCACGAAGGTTTTTTTTGCAAGGCAGCTTGCTGTGGCTCAGTGGGGACAAGCGGCTTCCGGTAACTCGGCGGGGTTACGATGGGGACAAGCGGCTTCCTGTAACTTGGCAGGGTTACGAAGGGGACAAGCGGCTTCCTGTAACTCGGCGGGGTTACGAAGGGGACAAGCGGCTTCCTGTAACTCAGCGGGATTACGAAGAGGACACCAGCTGCTGTGTGTGAACAGCAACCGGTGGTGCCGGTGATTTGTGACAGCAGGAGATGTGGCAGTGCCAGAAGGAACTGGTGTGGTGTCATGCTTAAAGGGCCAGTACCAGCCCAAAAAGACACAAACTGTACTGTGTGAACTGTGGCATAAGAAGTTCTGCAGAACGGTCATGGGGAAATCCCGAAAGGGGGCGGTGGCCCAAATCGGGGTGGTAGCCCAAAAGGGGCGGAGTCCCAAAAGGGGGCGGTGACCCAATTTGGGGTGGTAGCCCAAAAGGGGGCGGTTACCCAAATTGGGGTGGTTCTGGAAATGGCAGCACTGGTTGCCTCAGTGGGTATGTCTGGGGAACCTCAGTGTGTGTATGAGTTTTGAGGAGTACGGCATGTATTTTCCTGATAACGATGGGCCACAGGTGTGTACCGTGATGCTGCACCAGGAAGGAGTCCCTGGTAGGCTGGTGACTCTGACAGGAACTCCCTCTCATTTTATCTCTGACCGAGAAAAACGTCAGGGTTTGCAGCGACCATGGGGTCATTGTGAATTATACGGTGGTCAGAGTTATGATTGAGATGACAAAGGGGAAGTGTCAAGGTGGTAGTATGCCCCCAAACTTAGTGCATACCTTTGAGAGGGGTCGAGACTTCATCGTCCGACCATACGTCATCAAACACGATAAAGACGTTTCGACTGTGGGGCCATCGGACACTGACGGTGACGCCTCCTGACATGGACAGGTCAGAGGTAGAACTGACCGGAAGAAGTACATCTGCCCAACTTACAGACCTGACGTCTCATGACATGACGGATGGTGGGCTGGGAGATGAGACTGATGGGACTGACCCAGTGGTACCCTTTGACGATATAATTAAAGAGGTAGTGGTGAGACACGTGCTGGCCAATAGAGAACAGGATCATGAGATACAGCTGTTAAAGGAGACAGTGGAAGGGCATCTCGAATGGGAAAGAGTCCTAAGGCAAGCAGCTGAGCACAGAGTGGATGAGCTGGAGAAGGAAGTCTCTGAGCTCAGAGGTCACCTGTCAGCGTGTCAAACTATGAACAAAGCTATAGTGAAGGATATGGAGGTGCTCAGAGAGGCCCAAGAGAAGCATCAACAGGAGATTCTCCAGAGAGAGGATGAGCGTCGCTACCTGGCAGAGGAGCGGGATAAAGTTCTGCAAGAACTCAGAGGAGTAGTAAAAGGTCTTCTGCGGGAGAAGAGCAGGGACGAAGACTTACAGCGGCTGTGCCCAAGTGATAACAAGGCAGAACTGCCAAAGCCCATCTTGGAAAAGGGTCCTGAAGACTGTAAATCTCAGGAAGATGGTGAGCCAAGAGCTGAACAAGATGGTCACACGGTCGGGGCAGATATCTTGAGGGAAGTGTCTGTGGTAAACCCAAAGCTGTCTGTCCAGGATGAGAGCAAGTCCACGACCTTCCAGTGCGTGATGGAGGTACCCGAAGACGTGAGAGGAGCATGTGCCAGCGAGGGTGTGCATGAGACCTTTAAAAAGGCAGTAAAGGCCTATAGTGTGAACTGGGCACCAGAGACAGACCAGTTGGTGATACTGGCAGAAACGGAAGACACAGAGAGAAGGGTGGCTGTCCTGAAGGAGATGCACCTACAATGTTTCCGTATGAAACAGATGCTCGTGGTGCGTAATAGGAAAGCCGCTCGACGTCTGGAGCTTGCGAGGGAGGCTCAAAGTCGGCTGGGCTTTGTGGAAGACCTAATTCCGTTACTCAGAAATCTGGTGGGGAAAGTCGTTGGCAGACATGGAAAGGTGATGCAGGAGATGGTGCATGGATCTGGTGTGTAGAGAGTGAGGATCCCACCTGCTGGTGAAGTCCAAGTCGCTGTTGAAGATGACATGGTTCCTGTCATTGTGGTTGGTTCGGTGGAAAGCATTGGGAACCTCCACATGCGCCTGGAATATCGGGTAGCGTACCTGAAGGAGATAGAGCAGCTAAGACAGGACCAACTGCAAATGAATAAGCAGATACAGAACATCAGTGGCATCCACCTCCAACCCAAGGTGTAAGGACCCAAAGGGATCCTCCAAAAAGTGAAAGGACAGGTAGTCGAAGACAAGAACGTCGAGAGTCCGCAAGTGGCAGTTCTATTCTTAGTAGCATAGGCTCGAGACCTGGTGGTGGACATAGCAACAGAGGGTCAGACTCAGACCAGCCAGTTAGCCCAACTGGACGTGGGCCTAAGGACCGTACGAACCGGGTGAGCCAGCCTGTGAGAGAGAGGTCGGGTGACGGAGCGCACTGTAGACAGGTGGAGACTAAAGAGTGTCTGGTCATGCTGACGGACTTTGACAGGAAGGCCAAAGCCCAAGGCCGAGATACTGACCGCTGGGGGTGGGGGAGGCCTAACGTAAATATGATGCAGTATGACTACCGAAACAGACGGAGATGGTCCTCTCGACTTGTAGGGCAAGGTGACATGGGTGCCCGGTCTCAAGATCCCTGGGTGATGTCATGTGTTCAACCCCACAAGTTTGAACAGAGGGGGGAGGTATGTGGTGCAGTGACCACTATGTCCATGGTAATGGGTATAGGAGGCTGAAGGATCGTTATGTATCTCAAGGTAGGTGACCTTGAGATGAAAGCTTGCTTAGGTGCTGATCAGCAGAGGCACTGCTGAGCTGTTACACTGTGTCAGCGAGAGCTATCTACAAATCCACCCAGGGGTGTGTTTAAGAGTGTCATAATAAAGTGTATGTGTATGAATGCTTGAAGGACCTGTGATGAGGTCATAGCCATGTGACCTGGGGGCGTGGCTACGGACCATATAAGGTAACCAGAGTAGGTCACATGAGAGATTGCATGGATCTGATTGAGCCATGTGGAAGGTCCCAGCAGGCCTAGGTGGAAGAAGGTGTGCTAGCTTCCTGAAGACCACGTGCTGAGGCTGCTGACCCGGGGAGGCCTATGTATATTGGCTGTATGGGAGGACAGATAAGCCTCATGTGTTTGCTGAGGCTCCAGGACTGAGCCTGAAATCATGGACACTTATACTTGCTTTCACCTGAGCTAAAGGCTATTTCTTATGTTATGTGCTGCTTTATGGGTTATGAAGCAATAAACCCTGTGAACTTTTAAAAGGAACGTGCCTCCTGGTTGTCTCCCGTCGCACCTAAGCGAGTAGAACCCCTACAGTATGTATGTGTGTGTGTGTGTATATATATATATATATATATACAGTCATGGCCAAAAGTATTGACACCCCTGCAATTCTGTCAGATAATACTCAGTTTCTTCCTGAAAATGATTGCAAACACAAATTCTTTGGTATTATTATCTTCATTTAATTTGTCTTAAAAGAAAAAAACACAAAAAGAATTGTCCTAAAGCCAAATTGGATATAATTCCACACCAAACATAACAAAGAGGGTGGACAAAAGTATTGGCACTGTTCAAAAAATCATGTGATGCTTCTCTAATTTGTGTAATTAACAGCACCTGTAACTTACCTGTGGCACCTAACAGGTGTTGGCAATAACTAAATCACACTTGCAGCCAGTTGACATGGATTAAAGTTGACTCAACCTCTGTCCTGTGTCCTTGTGTGTACCACATTGAGCACGGAGAAAAGAAAGAAGACCAAAGAACTGTCTGAGGACTTGAGAAACCAAATTGTGAGGAAGCATGAGCAATCTCAAGGCTACAAGTCCATCTCCAAAGATCTGAATGTTCCTGTGTCTACCGTGCGCAGTGTCATCAAGAAGTTTAAAGCCCATGGCACTGTGGCTAACCTCCCTAGATGTGGCCGGAAAAGAAAAATTGACAAGAGATTTCAACGCAAGATTGTGCGGATGTTGGATAAAGAACCTCCACTAACATCCAAACAAGTTCAAGCTGCCCTGCAGTCCAAGGGTACAACTGTGTCAACCCGTACTATCCGTCGGCATCTGAATGAAAAGGGACTGTATGGTAGGAGACCCAGGAAGACTCCCCTTCTTACCCTGAGACATAAAAAAGCCATGCTGGAGTTTGCCAAAACTTACCTGAAAAAGCCTATAACATTTTGGAAGAATGTTCTCTGGTCAGATGAGACAAAAGTAGAGCTTTTAGGGCAAAAGCATCAACATAGAGTTTACAGGAGAAAAAAGAGGCATTCAAAGAAAAGTACACGGTCCCTACAGTCAAACATGGCGGAGGTTCCCTGATGTTTTGGGGTTGCTTTGCTGCCTCTGGCACTGGACTGCTTGACCGTGTGCATGGCATTATGAAGTCAGAAGACTACCAACAAATTTTGCAGCATAATTTAGGGCCCAGTGTGAGAAAGCTGGGTCTACCTCAGAGGTCATGGGTCTTCCAGCAGGACACTAACCCAAAACACACTTCAAAAAGCACTAGAAAATGATTTGAGAGAAAGCACTGGAGACTTCTAAGGTGGCCAGCAATGAGTCCAGAGCTGAATCCCATAGAACACCTGTGGAGAGATCTAAAAATGGCAGTTTGGAGAAGGCACCCTTCAAATATCAGGGACCTGGAGTAGTTTGCCAAAGAAGAATGGTCTAAAATTCCAGCAGAGCATTGTAAGAAACTCATTGATGGTTACCGGAAGCGGTTGGTCGCAGTTATTTTGGCTAAAGGTTGTGCAACCAAGTATTAGGCTGAGGGTGCCAATACTTTTGTCCGGCCCATTTTTGGAGTTTTGTGTGAAATGATCAATGTTTTGCTTTTTGCTTCATTCTCTTTTGTGTTTTTTCATTTAAGACAAATTAAATGAAGATAATAATACCAAAGAATTTGTGTTTGCAATCATTTTCAGGAAGAAACTGAATATTATCTGACAGAATTGCAGGGGTGTCAATACTTTTGGCCATGACTGTGTATGTATGTATGTATGTATATATATATATATATATATATATATATATATATATATATATATATATATATATATTCTTGCCTATTGTCCTATTGGTTAAATGGTTCCCATTTTATTATTTTTTTTTAGCTCTGTAGTGACTAATTATTATTTAATTCTAGGTATTTGGTTGAAAAACATAAGCTTGAAGTTTTTTCTTTTTTTTTCCATTCCAGACTCTAATGTATGGTTAACTTTCCCATGAATATACCCCTTCTATTCTGTTAACTAATTTACCACTTGGGTAATGAAAATAAATTTGAAATTACCCCTTCCCAACATGGTGATTTTTATGCTTTTGTTATTTTCTCCCTTTTTTCAGGAGCCATCATTTTTTTTATTTTTTGTTCCACATGTTCATACGTGGGCTTGTTTTTTTGCCAGATGAGTTGTAGCTTTAAATGACACCAGTCATTTTGCCATTCAATAAACTGGAAAACGGAAAAAATGCAATGAAATTGTAAAAAAAAATATGGCATTCCTCAGTTGTTCTTTAAATGGCACTATTCATTTTGTCATCCAGTATACTGGAAATTGTGGAAAAAATGCAATTAAATTGTAAAAAAAAATGCAATTCCTCAATTTTTTTTTTCTGTACTTTATAATATTTGCTGTCTGGTAAAAATTATTTGTCACCATGATTCTCCAGGGCAGTTTAATTATGGAGATACCAAATTTGTCGTTTTTTCATATATATATATATTTATAAAAAATTTGGCATGGCCGGCTCACTGCTTTGAAGAAAACCAGGAATAAGTCCAGCCTGTGGTAGCAGTTCGCACGGAAAACGCGGGTTGGGATAAATCCTTGCATGAAAAAGAAGTGTAAAAGAAATAGTATGGTTTCTCCAGCGATCAGTCCAATGGTGGGGTAAAATATAACTTTTATTTTTCCATTAAAAAGGTTTCATGTTGCTTCAGTAACATTTTTGCAAATAGTCAATCCCTTCTGGATGACATGTTTCGACACTAAATGTGTCTTCCTCCAGGTCCACTCTTTTACCCCACCATTGGACTGATCGCTGGAGAAACCATACTATTTCTCATATATATATATACAGTATATATATATATAATTATTATTTTTTTTTTTTTTTACCATACAGCAAATATCATAAGAAACCCCCCACACATATATAGAGAGGAAAAAAATTGGAAATTAAAAAAAAAATCTTGTCTCCATTTTCTGAGACCTGTAACTTTTTCAACTTTTGGTTTACGGAAGGATCTTAAAGCCATCGATATGCTTCCGTAGGTGTATGCAGGTAACCTGTGGACTACCGTTGTGGTTGGTGTATAACAGCTCTGTACCAGTTTGTTGGTGTGAGCCCTTACCTACATTAATAGTAAATAGCTGCAGTACTATGTGCATCCATTGGGTTAAAGCAGTGCTGTTTTTAATAGCAGATCTATTTTTTTAATCTCACAAACACTGTCACATTTCTTTTACATTTTACCTATGTTTTTGTACTTTAAATTGTGTTTATATCTATCTCCGATATCTACAGGTAAATGAAGTTACAGTGGAGCAACTGGTCCAACAATATCCCCACATCACATTCAGTACTGTACTACAAGACTGCAAGAGAACTTTGGAACGGGCTTATCAGATGGGCTGGACACCAAATGCATCATCCGTCTCATAATTCATTGGGAAACAAATAGTTTATTAAGCAGTTGCCATTAAAAATGCTGATGATGGATATTTTATACCCAGAAAAGTCTACAATTCCTTTTATCTCAAGTAACCACCATAATTGAACCATGGCACTGCTTCTGGGTGGCTCGTGAAGAATGTTTTTGGAACCTTTCCATTGTGTGAGAAGTCTATTTTACAAGGTGTTTGGCTCACAAGATATTGGCTCTGTTTGGTTGCTGTTAGTACGGATTGCTATAATTTGTGTGAAAAGTGATTGTAACATGTTGAGATATTGTGTTATAAGAGCATGCCACTTCTAGTACTATCAAATTCTCACTTTTCCATATTAGTTCTAGAGAAGTGAACATTATGTATTATAAACTAGATCTGTGGGATTGTTTTTCTCTTTTATTTTTCGTTTTCTGATGAGCATCTCTAATGACTTTATTGGAGATTTGAGCTTTACAATCTGCTGCTGAAAAGCCGTTTTTTTATACCTAATCCTTTTAGTTTATAAACCTTAGACTTTGCAATGAGTTTGACCTTGCTTTTATTTACCGTAGTTAGCTTTCATTTCTCTTTTGTCTATTTTTTTATATATATAGTTATGAAACAAAAGGGATTGGGTTGGAGTTTTCCATTTTTATGTTATAGACATTATTATTATTAGGTTTTAAAGTGGATCTTTCATTATTTGCTCATTCATCTTGTGGATATGCTCTGACCATTAGTGCACTCTGACTATAAGTGTATCTTAATGCTCTTGAATCCTAATACAAACTATCTTGCGTTAATTGTTGTCCTTGTCTCCTTTTTGTGTGGACCAAATAGGCCGTTAGGGGTCCGTCAAAGTCCAGTGCTGATTTTTTTTTTTTCTTTTTATTCTTTAAATGTATTTTTTATTTCTTATTTTATGTATGCTTTCATCAAGTCACAGAACTACGAGTCAAGGTAACATGCAGAAAATTGACTGAATTGGGGAAGATGCTTATAAATACTAAAAAAACAATTTTCCATTCACTTTTTTTTTTTTTTTTTTACCAGTTAACAAAGGTCTTAATGATATTTACTTGAAGTGTCAGCAGTTTTTACAATTTCTGTAGGTTGACGTGCAGCAACTTTTAGCCTAAATTTCTGCAGCTAAAAATCTGTACCATAAAGCAGAATTTTCAGTTTTGGGCTAGGCAACTCCTAGGAGGCTAAGTTTTGCCTAATTTTTTTAATTGTTTTCTATTGATGTGTGTGAAAATTGTTGCTGAATAACTACAGAAGGCCTAACATGGTCGTTAAATGGTCTCACTCGCCTATAAACATATAAAAAAGAACAAACTAAATGAATATGTTATTTAAATGCATTTCGAAAACTAGAGATTTTGAGATTGTAGGTGTTGAGAGGCAAACCAATGTATTGGTGGCAGAGGGTCGAGGGCATGAGACATATTGAACCATCATTATACTAGACTTGCATAGGAATTGCCAGTTTCTATATATTTCTGTCACAGGCTAGGACTTCACTAAGTAGTGAGAAGAATCTGGTAAAAGCCTTCTTTGTGCTTAATTAAGCTAATAAAATGATAGTATAAGAAGGATCTATTATTTTTACTTCTGTTATTAAAAGTGTAAAACATTTAACTGGTACACTCTTTCTCATCATATTATTTAAGTTTAGGAAAGTGAACACCATTGGTACCGCTGTGATTATCGGTGTATGTGATCTATATTGGATGACTGACATTGATTTATTGTATAAGTAACTGAGACCTTATATGTAGGGGTGAGCGAATAGCTTCAGATAAGAGCTTGTCTGAATAGCTATAGTGCTTACCAAATAGGTGCATCCGGAATCCGAATACCAGAGCGCTCCAGATGATCAGCTGTTCGGCGCCGCAACTGCATGTGTAGCAGCTGTTTCACGGTCACAACACATGCATGGAGAGCCCAAAAAACAGGCTCTCCATGCATGTGTTGTGGCTGTCACACAGCCGCAACACATGCAGCTGCGGAGCTGGACAGCTGATCATAGGCAGTGCTCCAGGTATCCGGGTTTCCGATGCAGCTATTCAGTAATCATGTTCTGTTTTGTTTTGTTTTTTCAAAGTCCATCATCTCACCACACAGCTTAGAATATGTTGAGCCAAAAGCTAAGTAAAGAAGGATGCATCTGTACATAGCTTATGTGTCAGGTTTTTATTTTCTTTGTCACCCTTTGTCTTCTAATGATTTATGCTTCTGTTTCATTTACATCAATGAGATGGTGTGCAGCATATTGAAGGTCAGTTCATAGAATTTTCGTGATTTAGGATGCGTAGAAAAAATTACTCCAAATTTGAGGTTACTGTAAGATGCTTTTAAGTCATCATCATTTACCATTAGGCATAGATTTGTATTTGTGAAATTCAAATTTTGACATTATGATATAGCTAGTCTAAGACCATGGACGGTTTGGCTTCTGGAAGAAATGTGTATATTTTAAAATATATTCCAATGGTAGAAATAAAGTCCTGAGAGCATGAGTTGAAAACTAATACACAAAAAGTCAAACATCATTTATATTGAATGAGCATTATTGTGATCTAAAACCAGTGTCCTTTTTTAATCTGCACTTTGTACTTATATTAGTGCAGGAAGAAAAAATTTTGTTCAAATTTGGGTAACGCTGTTGGCTTCATGCGTTGCAACACTTTTGCTTAACTTAGTGACTGTGTTTCCGCTAAATTAATTGAAGTGAAGTAGAGTTGTTGCCTTGTGAATGGCAACACAATTCAGATCTCATTTATATATGATGAGACTGTGGGTTGGTAGGATCCTACCAGTGGCTCTCCAGCTGTGGCAAAACTACAATGACAAGTATGCCCTGACAAACGGTAGTCTTCCACAGCTGAAGGAACGCATTGTAAAGACCCTGAATAAAATTGCAATGAGCTGAGCTTTTACAATATTTGCAAATTTGCTAATTTATAGTTTAACCATGCTCTTTAGTTATTCTACAAACAGTTTTTTTTTATTTTTTATCATTATTTATTCTTTAACATAGTTTGCTGTTCCCAGTTTATCTTCATGCATTGAATATATGCAAAATATGTTTGACTCCTACCTGTTCGTGTGTGCAGAGATGTATAAAACATGAGTATTTTTCCACTTACATAGATTTATGAAGAATTGTATTTCCTGGAATTGAAATGGATGATGTCTGCTTTTATTGCATCGGTGAAAGCTACTAACTATACATTATAATGTACCAATGTAAACTGATGAAAAGCATATTTAAAATGTATTTTTCAAACATTGACAAGATTAAAATATTTCAAGTGATTCAAAGTGTTGCCTCATCTTTAATATATGCTGCAGCAAATAAGAGCTTATCCAATTATCGAAAAAAGTATTTAACTACTGTAGGAATAAAAATCATAAAATAAAAAAAATGCATCTTATGCATGGGAATTCATCGCTAATGCTATGGAGGTCTTCCCTGCCTTTGTTTACAATTGTGAATGTACCAAACTATGGATCTTGTGTCATGCAGCTGAGACGACGAAATCTAAATCTCCGAGCACGCCAGAATACTCGGAGACCACTCGAGCATGCTCAGGAAAACACGAGCAACGAGTATACTCGCTCATCACTACTCATAACATTGGCAATGGTTACTCGCCATCTGCTTTTTATTTTTTTTCCTTTTGTTGAATATCCCTTTTAACCATTGCTTTCAGATTTTAGAACCCTATGCAGAATGAACACTGTGCCATAATTTTTTTTTAACATAAAACATAATGACAGTGATCTATATTGGGACAGAATTGTCATATGGGGAAAATTAAGTCCTAAATCTATTCCAAGCTGTGACAGTAAGTTGGTCATTGGCAATAAATGACCACATTTACGAAAATTGGCATCATTGTAGTCAAACTGATATTGAGAACTATACCTGATATTGTTATTCATCTTGATATGAAGATTTTTCTGTCACCCATCACAGCACTAACAAGAGAGGGGATCCACCCTTCATGGACAGGAAACCTTCAAGATAAAAAGGGAGGCGCCACTCTCGGTATCAGGGGTTTCCGGTACTTGATGGAGGAACCTTTCTTGCATGGCGGCAGAAGATTGAAAAGAAGACAAGCTCCCAGATCTGGGCTGGTTAATCAGGGCAGGGCACCATCTCTGCTGCAGACTGCACCTTGGGAACTGGAAGCACCTCGGGGGACTCTCATCCATCGGATGATCAGAGGTCTGCGGCACCATCACGGCATGGTAGCCGGCAGCCACGTGTCCCAACACTGTTACAGGGCACAGCCAGAAGTCGTAGACAGGACGTCACACCCTGATGTTGCTTCCGGGACCTTTCACCTGGGTTAATACTCCCGGGGCAGGTACCGGAAGCTGCAGGAGCATGCTGGCCAGCAGATCCCCTAAAGGCAGGCGCACATGTGCTTTCTCACCATGGAATCACAGCAGCCATCTCCACAGCAGCAGCAACAGCAGCATACAGTGCTGCAGCTACTGCAGCACTTGGAGCCAGAGCAGCCACAGCGTCTGCAGCCCTGGCATCAGAAGTGCCCTCAGGAGAAGCAGTGACCACACTAGGATAGGAGTGCTGGACGCTCGAGTGCAGTATGCAGGACCAGGTCAAATTGGCACATGGCCAGCAGATTGGAAGATTCCGCAGTCTCTAAAGGAGAGATTTCAGTTTACATTCTGACTCTTGTTTTGGCACCCCTTTATTTCCTCTGAGTGATCTTCGAGAACGTCAGTTTAATAATGAGTGTTCCCCTTTTTTTCCTCACTCTTCTCTTTCCTCTTCCCTCTGTGGCTAGGAACCCCATAAGAAGTGTTTAGAGAAAACTAATCACAGAACTTGTGCTCTGTGTGGGCAGGGGTTAGCCAAGGTATGGCCTAAAAAATTGTGCCCAATCTTGTATTGAGGAGACAATAGCGGAAGAGACCTCACATTTTTCCTCCAGCTTAAAATTTCTCATTAAGTCATAGGTGGAAAATTTGTTGAGGTCACTATCCCACTCAGTGGGAACACCTTAAAGACACAAGACCAAGACATCTCCCATGGTATCAGTTACAGATTAAGACAAAGGGGGTTTGGATTATTCGTCAGGTTCATCCTTATCCGAAAGTGACTCGGGTGGGTTAATGTTTTCCCCTGTAAGAAGTAGATAATATAGTAAAGGCAGTAAGGTACACAATGGGCTTAGTTAACCAGAAATTAAAAAAAAAAAACAGTTCAGGACTTGATGTTTGGGACTCTGGATCAGAGGAAGCATAAATCCTTCCCTATTAATGAGAAGGTACAAGCACTCATACATAAGGAATGGGAGACACCAAAGAAGAAGGGCTCCCTACCATCTTCTTTCAAAAGAAAATACCCCTTTGAAGAGGAGGCGACAACATCCTTTAATAAAGTCCTGAAACTGGATGTTGCTGTTGCCAAAGCCTCAAGGAAATCATCCCTTGCCTTTGAGTATGCTGGTTTTTTAAAAGACAGAAAAGATGATGCCTTTCTCAAAGGTACCTGGGAGTCACTGAGAACAGCCATAGCGGCAACTTGTACAGCCAGATCTTTTATAGTCCGGTTGAGTAGGATAGAACACCAGCTGAGGGATGACTCACCCCAAGACTTTATCTTGGCTTCACTCTCAGATTCAGCTAGATTTGCAGCTAGATTTGCAGCACTATCTAATGCATTCCAAAGAACAGTCTGGTTGAAGTGCTCGCCAGGGGACATGCAGGCAAAAGGGAAGTTGTGTTCTCTCCCTTGTGAATAACAGTACATATTTGGCACAGCCCTTGATGATATTCTTGAAAAAGCAGCAGATAGCAAGAAAGGGTTTCCAAGATCTCCCTTTTCATCCATTAAACAATCCTTTTGGAGGAAAAACTTCATCTAAAGAAGGCTGGTCACAGAATAAAACGGGGGATGATCGTCCCAGGAAAAATAAAGGATTCAATTTCAGTGGTCCTCCTAGAACAGCAGACTTCCAAAGGACTTTTTTCACCAGGTGGGGGAAAAGACTCTCTTCCTTCCATCCTGAGAGAGAATTTCCTCTAGTATCTGGATCCTCGTTCTGGTTAAATCAGGATTGAGGCTGGAATTTCTAAAGCATCCACCAGAGAGATTTGTAGTGACTACCCCTGGAGCGTCTCTCCCAGAACACACATTAGAATCAGAAGTGTAAAACCTCTTAGAAAAGACTGTTTTACTGGAAGTTCCACCAAAATAAAAAGGGAGAGGATTTTATTCCCCCTTTTTCTCATAAAAATTGGTCTGCTCACACAGTATGATAATCAACCTGAAAAACTTGAACAAGTTCTTAAAAATTCCCACGTTTAAGATGAAATCAATAAAGTCAGCAGTACAACTGCTCTTTCCTGGATGTTTTTTGGCCATCCTAGATCTAAGGGATGTGTATTACCATGTGCCTATACATGCAACGTTTGAGAAATTTCTCAGGATAGCGGTAACAATAGGTAGAATCAGGAGGCACTTTAAATACTATGCCCTCCCCTTCGGCCTAGCAGTAGCTCCCCCCCCCCGTGTGTTTACAAAGCTAATAGCAGAAATTACGGCCCACCTCAGAGAAGAAAACAGGCTGATTATTCCCTTACTAGACAATTTCCTAATAGTGGGAAGATCATATGGTTATTGCCAGAGTCGAGTGGAGGAGATATGCACCATATTAAAGTGCTTAGAATGGTGTTTGAACCTAAAAAAATCAAGTTTAGACCCACAAAGGACACAGATCTTTTTGGGTCTCATGGTGGACTTAGGCCAACAAGAATGTCATCTACCGGATCAGAAGAGAATATAAAAATAGCTCAACAGAGATATTGGTACCATTATCGGTTATTAAAAATATTGTAATATTGTATTGTTTATAAAGAGGACAAAGTAACAGACTGATCGGCAACATTATAAATAGGCACAGAAAAGGAAACAACGATCAAACAGCCCAAAATGATGTAAAAACGTATACACTTTATTGACATTCAATTAGGGGAACCGGTCAGAAAGGGGAGAACACAAGGTGCATATGTGCAGTATAAAGCACAGGACACAATGTGCTAGCTTGGAGGTCAACCCAAAGTTATAATGGTTATGTTTGGCAAATAGCCATCAGAAGTACAAACCATTCAGACCTACTGCCCCAAAGTGTAAGTCACAGTGGTATAGGGGGCCACACAGCAGCACATGCGTGATTTACACTTTGGGGCAGAAGGTCGGAATTGTTACATGGCTTTATATTTTCTTATTTTCTTTAGGGGATCACATCTCAATTAAGTGTCTGTATGTTGCAGTACCATGGGATGTGCCACAGATGTTCTCCATAGGAAAAAATAATATATTAACTTATTTAAGAAAATATAGAGAGGATAATTACTTTGTTGCCACAGAAGGCAGAAATGATACTGGTTCTAGCTGGTGATGTGATGCTGTGTTGATACTTTAGGGCAGTAATTCCCAACCTTTGGCTCGTGGGACCATGATGTGTGCTTGTCTGCCAATTTGGTGTATTGGCATCAGGTCTAGCAAACAGCTACATAGAACAGGTTTCCAGATGGTGACTTTTTAAGTAGTCCCACATAGAAGAGCAGATTTGGATGGACTTATATTGGTCTTGAGGTTGAATAGATAAGTGCTAAGCTGTACATAGGAAGTATTGCTTAAAATTGGATGCAATAGTGGGGTGGGAGTGCTTGAAGCTGTTATTCTGTTAATGGGGACTCTGCATATCACTACTGTGGAGAAGTCAAGAGCAAGACATCACTATTCAGGGGGGCTCTGGATGTGGCTCGCGATTCTCTTTCAAAGCTGAATGTGTCTCTCGAGGTAAGAAAGGTTGGGGAGCCCTGCTTTAGGGATTGATTGCAGAGTCTAAAGGAGACAGAGTGAAATATAAAATTTAAGATAGATTCTGAAGAGAAGAAAATAGTGGTTGAAATGCATGTAAGTAAACTATGTATAAGAAGTGAAGTTTGTGTCAAGTGACATGGGGGCAGGTATTCCCCAAAAAACAAGCAAGCGCCAAGTGCTTTTTTAAGCTTTATAACCTATAAATATAGCAGCCATTCTCACTACAGTTTTATCTGAAAAATTCTTTGTAATTCTGGAGTTAAAGCACTAGATTCCATGTTGCACAACACATGGATTTTTGGAAAACAAGTTATTATGAAATGACAGAAATTTTAAATAATGTTGAACTTTTCATATAATTTAATTCTAGTTAAAATTGACATTCTTGTTTTTTGGAATAAAAGGCCTCTGATGGTAATAATTTCATGACAAATCTTCTCCCTAGTGAATATTGAATGATTAGATGATCACATATATGACGTGCATATGGGAGAAAACTTTGCTTGAAAAAGGACATTAATCAAAAGCATTCCTTTACTTTATTCGGCACATCACAGACAATAACAGAGGCTCGGCACATAATCATATAACTGTATTACAATATTGTAGCTGATGGATTCTAGGAAAAATACTTATGTACACAAAGAAGCATTCATATACTGCTATGGGAGGGACCAGGGGATCAAAGTATTCGAGAGTGAACCCTACATAAATTAAAATATATACCATTGTATGTGTACAGTATATCATTCGATAGAGCATACAACTTATTTATTGGTGACTTTAAGATACTAACCTATTAAATAGGAAGGAGTACCACATAAGTCTCCCCCAAAACAATAAACAGAGCTTGCCGAATAGCAATTTTTTTTACAGTTTTTCCTCAATAAGATTGTGTTTATACAAATGCATTTCTGATATAATAGAGGGTGGAGAACATACTGTGGTAAAGCAGGATAGATTTTGTTTCTTCTGTCCCCATTTTATGCTTTAAATCAGGGTTCCCCAACTCCAGTCCTCAAGGCCCACCAACATGTCATGTTTTCAGGATTTCCTTAGTATTGCACAAGTGAAGCAATTATCACCTGAGCGATACTAAGGAAATCCTGAAAACATGATCTGTTGGTGGGCCTTGAGGACTGGAGTTGGGGAACCCTGCTTTAAATCTATCACGCGTCACTTTTACACAGAAAATCCCCTCCTCCCCACACACACACATTTCATTAACCCCTTAACAACCACTGATACTCCTTTTAACTGCAGCAGTTTTTTAACAGCGCTGAGAAATGTGTATGGCGCACCCAGTTTCGATGAATAATGGCGACCGCAGAAAAATATTTGATTTCCCATTCATTTCTCTTTCCTCTGATATGATCTAGCATGCAATAGGAGAGAGAAATGGGGTTCCTCGAGCCCCCTGGTAGGTGCATGCGCAGTGCGCCTGCTGAGATCTGCTGGCCGACACAGCAGCAATAGATATTTCCTATTGGTTCATTTTGATCACAGTGATCAAAATAAAAATATAGTAAATCAAACCTACCTTGTCACCCCTTAGGTAAACATAATAAAATTTTAAAAATGTATTTTTTTTCATTCTTTGCAGTTAGGGTTAGGTTGGGGTTAGATCTACTGTTAAGGTTAGGCTTGGGCTAGGGTCGGTGTTAGAGCTAGGGTTAGGGTTGGGCTATGGTTTGGGTTGGGGCTAGGTTAGGGTTGTGTTGGGGTTAGGTTTGTGCTGGGGTTACGGTTTGAGTTACAGTTGTGGTGTTAGGGTTAGGGTGGTGTTGGGGTTACGGTTGGGGTTAGGGTGTGTTGGGGTTATGGCTGTGTTAGGGTTGAAGTTAGAATTGTGTGGTTTCCACTGTTTAGGTACATCAGGGAGTCTCCAAATAAGACATGGCGCCATTATTCTTCCTGCCAATTTTGCATTCAAAAAGTCAAATGGTGCTCCCTCCTTTCTGAGCCCTGCCATGCACCCAAACAATGTTTTTCCCCGACATACGGGGTATTGGCATACTCAGGAGAAATTGCACAACAAACTTTGCGGTCCATTTTCTCCTGATAACCTTGTGAAAATAAAAAAAAGCTTGGTTC
The DNA here is from genome assembly GCF_039654945.1 of Dendrobates tinctorius. Lineage (NCBI taxonomy): Eukaryota > Metazoa > Chordata > Amphibia > Anura > Dendrobatidae > Dendrobates > Dendrobates tinctorius. The sequence continues at coordinate 41,733,323 of NW_027361671.1, read as the reverse complement.
CAAAGTAAATTTTTGTGAAAAAAGTAATGTTTGTTTTTTCCTTCCACATTGCTTTAGTTCTTGAAGTTCGTGAAGCACCAGAAGGGTTAATAAACTTTTTGAATGTGGTTTTGCGCACCTTGAGGGGTGCAGTTTTTAGAATGGTGTCACTTTTGGGTATTTTCTGTTATATTGACCCCCCAAACTCACTTCAAATGTGAGGTGGTCCCTAAAAAAACAGTTTTGTAAATTTTGTTGTGAAAATGACAAATCACTAGTCAACTTTTAACCCTTATAACTTTGTAACAGAAAAAAATTTGTTTAAAAAATTGTGCTGATGTAAGGCAGACATGTGAGAAATGTTATTTATTAAGTTTGTGTGACATATCTCTCTGATTTAAGGGCATAAAAATTCAAAGTTTGAAAATTGCAAAATTTTCCACATTTTTGCCAAATTTCCATTATTTACATATCGTATATACTTGCTTATAAGCCAAGATTTTCAGCCCATTTTTTGGGCTGAAAGTCCCCCTCTCTGCTTATACGCGAGTCATACACCAGGGGGTCAGCGGGGGAGCCGGGGTGTCAGGTCATACTTACCCCCGGCGTGGTTTCTGCAGCCCCCCTGCTTCTCCCGGTCTCAGGCTCCTTCCTTCAGCGGTCACATGGTACCGCTCATTAAAGTCATGAATATGCGCATATTTATGACTTTAATGAGCAGTACCACGTGACTGCTGAAGGAAGGGAGATCGGGAGAAGCAGGGGGGATGCAGAGATCGTGCCAGAAGGGGGTAAGTATATGCTATATTCACCTGTCCCTGCTCCATCGCTGCTCGCTGCTCTGATCTCCTCCGTGTCCTCTGTCTGTGATGTTCAGGTCAGAGGGTGACGTGAAGTAGTTAGTGCGCGCCGCACCCTCTGCCTGGAAGTCTCTGACAGAGGGACCCGGCAAACAGCGATGCGCAGCCATGGAGCGGGCATCGGTAAATATCGCCAGTGCCGAGGTCCTGAGCCAGCTGTGACACCGGCACCTGTCCCCGCCTGCTCAGGACACTGGCACCGGGCCCCCAGCGACGAGAGGTGAGTATGTCATTTTTTATTATTTGCATCATATGGGGCATTTTCTATGGAGCATCTTATGGGGCATAATCTATTGAGCAGCATATGGGTGCAAAATCTATGGAGCATCATATGGGGCATAATCTATGGAGCAGCATATGGGGGCATAATCTATGGCACAGCATATGGGGGCATAATCTATGGAGCAGCATATGGGGGCATAAACTATGGAGCATCTTATGAGGGCATAACCTATGGAGCATCTTATGGGGCATAAATATGGAGCAGCATATGGGAGCATAATTATGGAGCAGCATATGGGGGCATAATCTATGGAGCAGCATATGGGGGCATAAACTATGGAGCATCTTATGAGGGCATAACCTATGGAGCATCTTATGGGGCATAATTATGGAGCAGCATATGGGGGCATAATCTATGCAGCATCTTATGGGGCATAAATATGGAGCAGCATATGGGAGCATAATCTATGGAGCATCTTATGAGGGCATAACCTATGGAGCAGCATATGGGGACATAAGCTATGGAGCATCTTATGAGGGCATAGCCTATGGAGCATCTTGTGGGGCATAATTATGGAGCAGCATATGGGGGCATAATCTATGGATCATCTTATGGGGAAGCATATGGGGCATAATCTATGGAGCATCTTATGGGGCAGCACATGGGGGCATAATCTATGGAGAATTTTATGGGGCATAATCTATATAGCATCTTAAGGGGCATAATCTATGGAGCATTTTTTGTGGGGCATAATCTATGGAGCATCTATGGAATATCTTATGGGGCCATAACCATTATGGGGAAGCATATGGGGCATATTATTCTATGGAGCATCTTATGGGGACATTATTAACCTTTGTGCAGCATTATATGGGGTGTATTTTGTATGGAGCATCTTATGGGGCCATCATGAACAGTATGGAGCATTATATGGGACTCCTGATTCAATATGGATATTCAAAAACATTTAACCTACTGATGTCTCAATTAATTTTACTTTTATTGGTATCTAATTTTATTTTTGAAATTTACCAGTAGCTGCTGCTTTTTCCATCCTAGGCTTAGATGCGAGTCAATAAGTTTTCCCAGGGAGGGTCAGCTTATACACGAGTATATACGGTAAATAAGCGCAGGTCATATCGAAGAAATTTTACCGCAACCTCGAAGTACAATATGTCACCAAAAACATTCTCAGAATCAGTGGGATCCGTTAAAGCATTCCAGAGTTATAACCACACAAAGTGACAGTGGTCAGAACTGTAAAAATTGGCTTGGTCATTAAGTACAAAATTGGCTGTCATTAAGGGGTTAAAGTGGAATCTTATGCTAGACACTACTTGTGTACAAGAACTGTATTGATTTTCATTCATCACAGCACCTCTAATCTGGCCTTGCACATCAATTCTGCTGGGCCTGTTGCACCCACAGTAAATTTGGAGCCCGAAAACAGGGAGCGGACAACAACTACTCCCATCCGGACTACTTTTGATTGATGTCTCCCGGATTGGACAGATAAAGCGGCCGCTTGCAAACAGCAAGGCAAGAAACTTTTTCTTACAATTTATCTGTTCCTTCTTGGTGGTGCTTTCTAAGACCGGGTGAGTTGTAAACCAAATCCAGTCAGTTATCTTGTATTTAAAGAGAATTTGATGTGTGAGTAAATGATGCTGTTCTCCCAATAAGTTGATTGCTGTTGTTTGAGGCTGTAATGTTTTTCACTGTACTAGCATGTTTTGGTTTTTGGTTGGTCTGAAGCGTACGTAAAAGAATAGCTGAGCCAAAGGATTCCCATAGAAATTCTGTATTGGATGTAAGCAAAGGCATAAAAGCTCCTCCTGGTGATCCCTGTTGAGCTAGGCAAAATTAAAGAGTCAAATTTTTACACAGGACGAGAAAAATATTTAGAATTAAGAGTCCTCAGTGGTTGTTACCTTTTTAATGGCTAACTGAAATGATGGTAACAAATTGCAAGCTTTCGAGTCTACTCAGGTCTCTTCATCAGGCATAGACTAATACAAAATCTGAAGAATAACATATTTATGCACAGCACAGAAAGAATGCAATCGATAAGACAAGTGACATGAAGCATAAATTTATCATTTTGGAAGAGTGACAAACAGTTGTGGCCATAGATATTGGAACAGTTCATAGATAAGGAGTGTGCATGTTTTATAGTCTGGTTCTGTGTTGTGATGCCCCCATAAGATCTGAGGGGCAAATTCTTTAATTGATGTAAAAAGACATAAATCCATGCGACACATTCATTTCAGGATGAATACTCGGGCAGTTGAGAATTGCAGTGTTGAGGCTGAAGAACCTGCATTGGTGAATTGCAGTGGTGAGCCTGAAGAACTTGGAGTGGACAATTTCTGTGTTGAGGCTGAAGAACCTGCATTGGAGAATTTTAGTGTTGAGGCTGAAGAACTGGCAGTGGAGAATTGCATTGCTGTATCTGACAACCAACAAAGTTCACATTATTAGGAAGTGGGTCTCCCATACTGTTTGCCTATGCAGTGAATGCAAGGCCTGCCCCAAATTTGGATGTACCCCAATACCCCTTGGAAGAGATGTGGAGGAGGTTCTCCTAAAAATACTGTATGTTCTCATTACAAAGGAGAGGGTCTCCTATACTTGTAATGCTCATACAGTAAGTGTATGGGATGACAAACATTTCCCCCTGTTGGGTATACATCAACATACTGTGCAAAAAATGCATTTATGGGATTCATAAACACCCTTTACAACAATAATGTGGGTGTTGCATCATGGACCCACGGTCACCCTGGTGATCTAGTGGTGGTGGATGATGAGGAGAAGGAGGAGGACAACAGCAAATAGGCCAAATCAGGATATGTATACCCATGTGTGGGTGTGAAGAGGTGCATGGGAATAGACCTTCCAAAAAAACACACTAGATTTGAGTTTGTTACATTGCTATCATTTTGTGGTGTTGAGAAGTCTGGCCCAATCCAGCCCCTTGTTCATTTTTATAAGGGTCAGCCTGTCAGCATTTTCAGTTGACAGGTGGATGCACTTATCAGTTATAATTCCACCAGCTGCACTAAATACCCGCTCTGACAAAATGCTAGTGGCAGGGCAGGCTAGGACCTCCAAGGCGGAGAGAGCCAGTTCATGCCACAGGTCCAGCTTGCATACCCAATAATTATAAGGCCCAGAGTAATCACAGAGGACATTGGTATGGTCAGCAAGGTACTCTCTCAGCATCTTCCAAAACTTTTCACTCCTTGTGAGAGTACCCCGCGCCTCAGGACCAGTGTGATGGGAGGCTCTGAGAAAAGTCTGCCAGAACAATGCCAGTGTTCCCCTGCCTCTGCTGGATTGGAGTTGTGTCTCTCTTGTCTGTACTCCTTGGTTTTCCAATGAACTGTGACCTCTGCTGCCAGCGTTTTTAGATGGGATTTTTTTAATAATTCCGCAACAAGGGCCTTCTGGTACTTCACCATTTTTGCCTCTGGAATAAGAGATAGCAAGTTCTCCTTGTAGCGTGGGTACAGAAATGTCACCAACCAGTAATGACTGTCACCCAAAATTTTGAGAACGCGAGGGTCACGGGAAAGGCAGCATAACATAAACTCCGCCATGCGGGCCAGACTGCTAACAGGCAAGACTTTTGTGTCCTCACCAAGAGGACGACTGACCATACTCTCCTCCTCCCTGTCCTCGGGCCATCCACGCTGAACAGACGGTATGACAGTTGTGCTTGTAGTATCTTCTATAGCACATGAAACTACCTCCTGTTCATCCTCCTCCTCCTCTTCCTCATTGTCATCCAATGCACGTTGGAATGACATGAGGCTGGGCTGTGTAATTACCCTGTATGCTTCCTTGCTTCATGTCCTTGTGCTTTGCTTGCAATGCATCCTCCTTGATTGTGAGCAGAGAGCATTTCAGAACACAGAAGTGGGATGGTGACACTATGGCGTCATCACCACTCACCATCTTGGTGGAGTCCTCAAAGTTTTGAAGGATGGTACATATGTCTGACATCCATGTCCACTTCTGAGGTCTTATGTGTGGAGTCTGAATTGAATACCGACGGTCTTGTTGATGCTGGGCTGGTAGTCAACAACTGCCCTCTTCTGCTCACAAATCCTTTGCAACATATGCAGTGTAGAGTTCCAACGTGTGGGGACATCACACAACAGTCGGTGAGCCAGAAGATGCAAATGCTGCTGAAGCACGGCAAGGGCGGCAGAATAGGTAGCTGACTTTCTAAAATGGGCACACAGGTGTACTTTCACAAGCAGATCCGGCAGCTTTTTAGAAGCCGTTGAACAACGAGCTTAGAATCATAGAATCGTAGAGTTGGAAGGGACCTCCAGGGCCATCTGGTCCAACCCACTGCTCAAAGCAGGATTCGCTAAATCATCCCAGACAGATATCTGTCCAGCCTCTGTTTGAAGACTTCTATTGAAGGAGAACTCACCACCTCTCGTGGCAGCCTGTTCCACTCATTGGTCACTCTAACTGTCAAAAAGTTTTTTCTAATATCTACTGTGTCTCCTCCCATTCAGTTTCATCCCATTGCTTCTAGTCTTTCCTTGTGCAATTGAGAATAAAGATGATCCTTCTTCAATGTGACAGCCCTTGAGATATTTGTAGACAGCTATTAAGTCTCCTCTCAGTCTTCTCTTTTGCAAGCTAAGCATTCCCAAATCCTGCAACCTTTCCTCATAAGACAGGGTTTGCAGACCGGTCACCATTCTGGTCGCTCTTTTCTGAACTTGCTCCAGTTTGTTGATGTCTTTTTAAAATGTGGTGCCCAAAATTGGACACAGTATTCCAGATGAGGTCTGACCAAAGAGGAGTAGAGGGCAATAATGACTTCACGTGATCTAGACTGTATGCTTCTGTTAATACATCCTATAATTGCATTTGCCTTTTTTGCTGCTGCATCACACTGTTGACTCATATTCAGTCTGTGATCTATTAGTATACCCAAGTCTTTTTCACATGTGCTGTTGCTTAGCCCTATTCCTCCCATTCTGTATATGCTTTTTTCATTTTTATTGCCCAGATGTAGTACTTTGCATTTTTCCCTGTTAAAAACCATACTGTTAGTTGCTGCCCACTGCTAAAGTTTATTTATATCTTTTTGAATCTTCTCTCTCCTCTAGTATTAGCTATCCCTCCTAGCTTTGTGTCATCAGCAAATTTAATCAGTTTACCCTCAATTCCTTCATCTAAATCGTTGATAAAGATGTTGAACAAAACAGGGCCCAGGACACAGCCCTGTAGTACCCCACTTGAGACATTCTTTCAACTGGATGTGCAGCCATTTACGACCACTCTTTGGGTCCGATCACTAAGACAGTTATGAATCCACCTAACAGTTGCCTTGTCCATTCCATACTTTGTCATTTTTTCAATAAGGATTGTGTGAGATACTTTGTCAAATGCTTTGCTGAAGTCAAGATATACTATATCTACAGCATTTCCTTGATCCACCCAATCAGTGACTCTGTCATAGAAGGAAATTAAGTTAGTCTGACATGACTTATTAGTTACAAACCCATGCTGACTCTGTTTAATCACTTCATTCTTATCCAGGTACTGACATACATGTTGTTTAATAATTTGTTCAAAGATCTTTCCTGGTATAGAAGTCAGACTCACCGGCCTAGAGTTGCCTGGGTCCACCTTCTTCCCCTTTTTGAAGATAGGAACAACATTTGCTCTTTTCTAGTCTTCTGGGACTTCTGTTCTCCACGAATTTTCAAAGATTATGGAGAGCGGTTCAAAAATTTCTTCTGCTATCTCCTTCAGTACTCTGGGGTGTAATTCATCTTGACCTGGAGACTTGAATTCATTTAGGTTAGCTAAGTGTTTCCTCACTATATTTCTGTTTATAGATATCCTGGATTCTTCTATTCCCTTAATAGGACAGTGAAGAATAGTCGATGTTAAATTTCCTTTCTGAGAGAAAACAGATGCAAAATAGGAATTTAAAAGTTCGGCCTTCTCAACATCCTGTCTTACCATTTCATCATTTTCATCCTGTGAAAATCCTATAGCATCTTTGACTTTTCTTTTACTTTTGACATATCCTCAAAATCCTTTATTATTGCTTTTGACGTCTCTTGCAAGCCTCAATTCATTGTCAGCTTTAGATAATCTGATTCGTGCCCTGCAGGTTCTGCAGACAGCATTATATTCTTCTTTAGATATGCCTCCTTCTTTCCATTTTAGAAACATTTCTTTCTTCCTTTTTAGCATGTGCTTAAGTTCTGTGTTCATCCATCCTGTTTTCCTTAAATGCTTCCTATTCTTCCCTCTTTTCGGAATTGTTAACAATTGTGCTTTGAGAATTTCATTTTTCAAGATTTCCCATCCTTCCTGGACATTTTTGTCCTTTAGGATATCCAGCCATTAGATCCCTGCAATTCTCTTTCTGAATCCCTTAAAATCTGCCTTTATGAAATCTAACCTTGACATCTGAGTCTTCACAGGTCTTCCTCGTCTAGTTATCCAAAATTCTAAAATAGCATGGTTGCTACCTCCTAGGGTCCCAGCCACTTTTACCTCCTCAACCATTTCCTCCCTGTTTATAAGGATTAGACTCAAGGTAGCAGTTCCCCTTGTTTTCTCCCCTACCTTTTGGAAGATAAAGTTGTCAGCAAGAGAGGATAAGAATTTCCTTTACCTGTTAGTTTTGCCTGAGAGAGATTCCCAACAAATGTCTGGATAGTTGAAGTCTTCCATGACAACTGTGTCATATTTTTTGGAGAACTTGGCCATTTGATGCATAAAGAGTTCATCCATATCTTCAGCTTGCACAGGCGGCCTGTAGTAAATGCCTACAATGGTGTCCTTTCCATTGTTCTGTCCTTGTATTCTTACCCAAACAGTTTCCACAGAACTCCCAGTCTCTGAAGCTTCAATCTCTGTGCAGATATACGTGTTTCTAACATACAATGCGACACCTCCTCCTTGTTTATCAAGTCTGTTTCTTGCAAATAAGTTGTATCCCTCTAGCCTTGTATTCCAATCATGTGTATTGTCCCACCAAGTTTCAGTGATTCCAATGACATCATATTTCTTTTCCTGTGTTAGTAGTTCCAATTCTCCTTGTTTGTTGCCCATGCTTTGTGCATTAGTATAGAAACATTTTAGTTTGTGATTGGTTTCTCTTTCTCCAATATTTTTATTATTTAGATTTTTATGTCTTTGTTCTTTCCTCCCATTTCTAATAGCAGAGTTCTCAATAGCATTTGTCAGGTGTATAGATTTTTCTGGCCTTTTACTTCCCTTCCTGCATTGTTCTAGTTTAACGATCTCCTTATAAGTGTAGCAAGGCAACTTCCAATTACATGTTTTCCAGTCTTCGTAAGGTGCACCCTATCTCTAGCAAGTAGTCCATCGTATAGGTAATTCACTCCGTGATCCAGAAATCCAAATCCTTGCTGACGGCACCATCAATGTAGCCAGTTGTTCACCTGCAGAATCTTATTCCATCTCCTTGTTCCATGGCCATCCACTAGGAGGATGGAAGAAAAGACCACCTGCGCTCCCAGTTCTTTCACTTTCTTACCTAAGTTTTCAAAGTCACTGCAGATGGTTTCCAGGTCGTTTCTTGTTGTGTCGTTTGTCCCCACATGTATTAGCAGGAATGGGTAGTCATCAGTAGGTCTGAAGAGTCCTGATATCCTGTCAGACACATCTTTAATTTTTGCACCTGGAAGACAGCACATTTCTCTTGAGGTTATATCCGGTCTGCAGATAGCGGCCTCTGTTCCTCTCAACAGGGAATGCCCCATGACCACCACTCTCCGTTTCTTCTTCACAACATTTTTCTTTCTGCATCAAGGATGACTGAGGGCGTACAAGGTTGCTGTTTGAGGGAAAAGTCTGATCCTGATGTATTTCTTCATCATTTTCCTGCGTGAGAGCCTGGTACTGGTTGCTGAGCAGTATGGGTGCTGACTGCCTCCCGATCCTCCTGCTTCTCTGGGTCACATGTTTCCATTCCTCTGTTTCTTCAGGTGCGCTTCGCATTTCTTCTCTTTCTGTAACATGAATAGATAATTCTGCTCTGTCTAAGAACTCTTCACCTTCCTTAATGATTTTCAATGTAGCTAACCTCTCTTCGAGATTTTGCAACATTTCGGACATAAGCTTGCATTTGTGGCATGTGAAGTTTGGCTTTTCCACTGGTAAGTCTGTGAACATGTAGCAAGAAATACAGCTCACCAAATGCCTCCTGGCCTCTTCCATATTGTTATTATTAAAGAGATTCCAAAGCAATGAAAATGAGCCAAAATTCTTACCGATTTCCTCTTTTCAGCTGCAACGGCCAAAATCCAGTGATCGTTGAGCTCGCAGAGACTCTTCACCTATCCCAGAAGGCACTGGGAATATGCAAATTATCTCCTCAGGACTCTTCCCCTTAAGCACATGGGCCAGTCATGTTACATGTGTGAGTAATAAAACAAACTGACGGCACATCTAGAACTAGTCTGAATAGGTGCATACCAAAAGGCAACTTACATATTAAATAGAAAATGGCAGCACACCAAATATGAAATATGTGAAATACGAATAGCAAAATGGCTTTAGTAATACATTTCATAATGGCTTTTATAAGGCATATCAAATATGAAATAAGTGAAATATGAATAGCATAATGGCTTTTGCAATCTTGAAAAACATATGAGATACTTAGCACAAAATTTGGCCAAAAGATGTGAGCCCATTCACCAGCGACAAGGTGATCTCAGATTGAATGGGTCCCTATACTGACTGCCTGGTGTGAACTGACCTCTGGCTAGTAACATGATAAAGCCTGTATATATAGGACGATAGGAACCAAACATGTGATTGAATGCGATTAAAATCACCACTGGATGAAGGGCGGAGTGCTCAGTCAGAAAAATAGTATACAAGTAATAAAACAAACTGACGGCACATCTAGAACTAGTCTGAATAGGTGCATACCAAAAGGCAACTTACATATTAAATAGAAAATGGCAGCAAACCAAATATGAAATATGTGAAATACGAATAGCAAAATGGCTTTAGTAATACATTTCATAATGGCTTTTATAAGGCATATCAAATATGAAATAAGTGAAATATGAATAGCATAATGGCTTTTGCAATCTTGAAAAACATATGAGATACTTAGCACAAAATTTGGCCAAAAGATGTGAGCCCATTCACCAGCGACAAGGTGATCTCAGATTGAATGGGTCCCTATACTGACTGCCTGGTGTGAGATGACCTCTGGCTAGTAACATGATAAAGCCTGTATATATAGGACGATAGGAACCAAACATGTGATTGAATGCGATTAAAATCACCACTGGATGAAGGGCGGAGTGCTCAGTCAGAAAAATAGTATACAAGTAATAAAACAAACTGACGGCACATCTAGAACTAGTCTGAATAGGTGCATACCAAAAGGCAACTTACATATTAAATAGAATAATTAATTATTGTAATTAATATGTAAGTTGCCTTTTGGTATGCACCTATTCAGAATAGTTCTAGATGTGCCATCAGTTTGTTTTATTACTTGTATACTATTTTTCTGACTGAGCACTCCGCCCTTCATCCAGTGGTGATTTTAATCGCATTCAATCACTTGTTTGGTTCCTATCGTCCTATATATACAGGCTTTATCATGTTACTAGCCAGAGGTCAGTTCACACCAGGCAGTCAGTATAGGGACCCATTCAATCTGAGATCACCTTGTCGCTGGTGAATGGGCTCACATCTTTTGGCCAAATTTTGTGCTAAGTATCTCATATGTTTTTCAAGATTGCAAAAGCCATTATGCTATTCATATTTCACTTATTTCATATTTGATATGCCTTATAAAAGCCATTATGAAATGTATTACTGAAGCCATTTTGCTATTCGTATTTCACATATTTCATATTTGGTGTGCTGCCATTTTCTATTTAATATGTAAGTTGCCTTTTGGTATGCACCTATTCAGACTAGTTCTAGATGTGCCGTCAGTTTGTTTTATTACTTGTATACTATTTTTCTGACTGAGCACTCCGCCCTTCATCCAGTGGTGATTTTAATCGCATTCAATCACATGTTTGGTTCCTATCGTCCTATATATACAGGCTTTATCATGTTACTAGCCAGAGGTCAGTTCACACCAGGCAGTCAGTATAGGGACCCATTCAATCTGAGATCACCTTGTCGCTAGTGAATGGGCTCACATCTTTTGGCCAAATTTTGTGCTAAGTATCTCATATGTTTTTCAAGATTGCAAAAGCCATTATGCTATTCATATTTCACTTATTTCATATTTGATATGCCTTATAAAAGCCATTATGAAATGTATTACTAAAGCCATTTTGCTATTCGTATTTCACATATTTCATATTTGGTGTGCTGCCATTTTCTATTTAATATGTTACATGTGTGAGCTAGCCTCGCCTCAGAGCCGCCACCAGGTTTCAGCCATTGTCACACACGACCATGCCAGGCTGTAGGTTCAGCAGTGTCAGCCACAGATCTGCCTGCTCTTTCAGAGCTGTCCACAACTCTTCAGCATTGTGCGGTTTGTCACCTAAGCATATTAGCTTCAGCACAGCCTGTTGTCGCTTGGCTAAGGCAGTGCGGCAGTGCTTCCAGCTTGTGACTGAAGTGGTCATTTCAGAGATGCAGACTGACGAGGAGGAGGATGAGGTGCAGGAGCTGTAGACCGCAGGAAATGTGTAAATATAATAGTGTGGCCTTTGGGGTGTTGGATGCATATTTGCGCTTGCATTCCAAGGACTGCGGTATGGACAAGTATTTTTATACGTTTTTATACAAACGTATAAAAATACTCTGTTGTAAAAAATATATATAACAATAAACAGCAAGTGGTAGTAAAAAAATAACAAAGCAGGGTATTTAGTTGATACGTTTTATATAAAAAATGTATACTAAGCCGCTCTACCAAATGTCAAGGTATACCCATCCGAGCAGTCCCTAACCGATGTATTTAAAACCTGACCATGTGAATAGTACCTATATGAGCATGATTAAGAAAGGTAATGTCCGATGTGGACACGCTGTGTAAGACGGCTTTACATGTGCATGGCCCACAAGGGAGGGGTGGAAACCTCCCAAAACTTGCACGTTTACGTGCTGGATGATGGTGCTAGTGGAGTGTGTGCAATGACAGGTGCAGAGCAGGAGGCATCTTCACAGGCACCATGGACAGGCGATTGGCTTGCACACACAACACTGGAAGAAGCAGTGGTGTCACCCGCACACACTGTTCCTGGACCCTGTAGTTTTTGTTTTGCAGCAAACTGGTGTTAATAACTAGGCTTAGACACAGCAAAAAAAAGAACTCAATGGAGGGTTGAAATGGCACAATTTTCAGTGACTGATATACGATCTGTGTGGCAGACCAAATCCAGTGTAAAATATCAGCCCTGTAGGTTTTTTCAGCAAACTGGTGTCAAGAACTTGTATAAGACACTCCAACAAAATTTTACAGTAGCCCAGAAATGGCAGAATTTTCTGCGCACTTAGATGTGAACCCTTTGATGGCCAAACCCCTATTTAACCCCTTAAGCCCCAAGGGTGGTTTGCACGTTCATGACCGGGCCAATTTTTACAATTCTGACCACTGTCCCTTTATGAGGTTATAACTCTGAAACGCTTCCATGGATCCCGGTTATTCTGACAGTTTTCTCGTGACATATTGTACTTCATGTTAGTGGTAAAATTTCATTCATATAACTTGCGTTTATTTGTGAAAAAAACGGAAATTTGGCGAAAATTTTGAAAATTTTGCAATTTTCCAAATTTGAATTTTTATGCCCTTAAATCACAGAGATATGGCACCCAAAAAACTTAATAAATAACATTTCCCACATGTTTACTTTACATAAGCACAATTTTGGAAACAAAATTTTTTTTGTTAGGAAGTTATAAGGGTTAAAAATTGACCAGCGATTTCTCATTTTTGCAACACCATTTTATTTTTACGGACCACATCACATTTGAAGCCACTTTGAGGGGTCTATATGATAGAAAATACCCAAAAGTGACACCATTCTAAAAACTGCACCCCTTAAGGTGCTCAAAACCACATTCAAGAAGTTTATTAACCCTTTAGGTGCGTAACAGGAATTTTTTGAATATTTTAAAAAAAATGAACATTTAACTTTTTTTCACAAAAAAAATACTTCAGGTTCAATTTTTTTTATTTTACCAAGGGTAACAGGAGAAATTGGACTGCAAAAGATATTGTGCAATTTGTTCTGAGTACGCTGATACCTGATATGTGGGGGGGAACCACTGTTTCGGCGCATGGCAGAGCTCAGAAGGAAAGGAGCGCTGTTTGACTTTTTCAATGCAAAATTGGAATTCAGATCGGACGCCATGTCGCGTTTGGAGAGCCCCTGATGTACCTAAACAGTGGAAACCCCCCACAAGTGACCCCATTTTGGAAACTAGACCCCCAAGGAACTTATCTAGATATGTGGTGAGAACTTTGAACCCACAAGGGCATCACTGAAGTGTATAACGTACAGCAGTACAATTAAATAATCATATTTTTTCCACAAAAATGATCTTTTCACCCCCAATTTTTATTTTTCCAAGGGTAACAGGACCCTAAAAGTTATTGTGCAATTTGTCCTGAGTACGCTGATACCCCATATGTGGGTGTAAATGACTATTTGGGCGCATGGCAGAGCTCGAAAGGGAAGCAGCGCCATTTAACGTTTTGACTGGAATTGAGATCGGACACCATGTCGCGTTTGTAAAGCCCCTGATGTACCAAAACAGTAGAAACCCCCCACAAGTGACCCCATTTTGGAAATTAGACCCCCTAAGGAACTTATCTAGATGTGTGGTGAGCACTTTGAACCCCCCAGTGCTTCACAGAAGTTTATAACGCCCGGGCGTGAAAATAAAGATATCGTATTTTTTCAACAAACATCATCTTTTAGTCCCCATTTTTTTTATCTTCCCAAGGGTAACAGGAGAAATTGGACCCCAAAAGTTGTTGTCCAATTTGTCTTGAGTACGCTGACACCCCATATGTGGGAGAAAACTACTGTATGGGCTCACGTCGGGGCTCGGAAGGGAAGAAGTGACGTTTTGGAATGCAGACTTTGATGGAATGGTCTGCAGGTGTCATGTTGCCTTTGGAGAGCCCCTAATGTACCTAAACTATTGAAACTCCGTACAAGTGACCCCATTTTGGAAACTAGACCCCCCACGGAACTTATCTAGATGTGTGGTGAGCACTTTGAACCCCCAAGTGCTTCACAGAAGTTTATAACGCCTGGGCGTGAAAATAAAAAAATCATTCATTCATATTTTTGCCCCCAATTTTTTATTTTCCTAAGGGTAACAGGAGAAATTGGACCCCAAAAGTTGTTTTGAAATTTGTCCTGAGTATGCTGATACCCTATATGTGGGGGTAAAACACTGTTTGGGCGCATGGCAGAGCTTGGAAGGGAAAGAGCACCATTTGACTTTTTCAGCGCAGAATTGGCTGGAATTGAGATCAGACGCCATGTTGCATTTTGAGAGCCCCTGATGTGCCCAAACAGTGGAAACCCCCCAATTACAACTCCAACCCTAACCCCAACACACCCCTAACCCTAATCTCAGCCCTAACCCTAATCTCAGCCCTAACCCTAGCCCTAACCCAACTCTAACCCTAATGGGAAAATGGAAATAAATACATTTTTTTCATTTTATTATTTTTCCCTAACTAAGGGGGTGATAATGGGGGGTTTGATTTACTATTTATGGTGGTTTTTAAGTTTTGCAGCTGTCACACGCTAAAAGACGCTTTTTATTGTAAAAATAGTTTTTGCATCACCACACATTGAGCTATAATTTTTCCGTATTTTGACCCACCGAGTCATGTGAGGTCTTATTTTTTGCGGGACGAGTTGACGTTTTTATTGGTACCATTTTCGGGCACGTGACATTTTTTGATCGCTTTTTATTCCGATTTTTGGGACGCAGAATGAACAAAAACCAGCGCTTCATGAATTTCTTTTGGGGGGTGCGTTTACACCATTCCACGTGCAGTAAAATTGATAAAGCGGTTTTATTCTTTGGGTCAGTACGGGTACAGCGATACCTCATTTAGGTCTTTTTTATGTTTTGGCGGTTTTATGCAATGAAGAAAACTATTTTATATAAAAAATAATTATTTTTGCATCGCTTTATTCTGCGAGCTATAACTTTTTTATTTTTTTGCAGATGACGCTGTATTGTGGCTCGTTTTTTGCGGGACAAGATGACGTTTTCAGAAGTACCATGGATATTTATATGCGTCTTTTTGATCGCGCGTTATTGCACGATTTGTTCGGTGGTATGATAATAAATCATTATTTTTTGCTTCTTTTTTTATTTTTATTTTTTAAGGGGTTCGCTAAAGGGGTTAACTAATGGGACAGTTTTATAGGGCGGGTTGTTACGGATGCAGCGATACCAAATATGTGTACTTTTATTGTTTTTATTTTTTTTATCTTTAAAAATCAATTTATTGGGGAATATTTTTTTTGTTTTTTACTAATTTATTTGGCGATTTTTTAAAAATTATTTTTACACTTTTTTTTTAACAAATGCAACATGGCGTCTGATCTCAATTCCAGCCAATTCTGAGTTGAAAAAGTCAAATGGTGCTCCTTCCCTTCCAAGCTCTGCCATGTGCCCAAACGGTGTTTTACCCCCACATGTAGGGTATCAGCCTACTCAGGATAAATTGCAAAACAACTTTTGGGGTCCTATTTCTCCTGTTGCCCTTAGGAAAATAAAAAATTGGGGGCAAAAACATCATTTTTGTGGGAAAAAAATGATTTTTTTATTTTCACGCCCGGGCATTATAAACTTCTGTGAAGCCCTTGGGGGTTCAAAGTGCTCACCACACATCTAGACAAGTTCCTTAGGGGGTCTAGTTTCCAAAATGGTGTACCTAAACAGTGAAAACCCCCCACAAATGCCATCAGGGACTCTCCAAAGGCAGCATGACACCCGCAGACCATTCCATCAAAGTCGCAATTCCAAAATGTCACTACTTCCCTTCCGAGCCCCAACGTGTGTCCATACAGTAGTTTTCGCCCACATATGGGGTGTCAGCGTACTCAGGACAAATTGGACAACAACTTTTGGGGTCCAATTTCTCCTGGTACCCTTGGGAAAATAAAAAAATTGGGGACTAAAAGATCATGTTTGTTGAAAAAATATGAATTTTTTATTTTCACGCCCGGGCATTATAAACTTCTGTGAAGCACTGGGGGTGCCAAAGTGCTGACCACACACCTAGATAAGTTCCTTGGGGGGTCTAGTTTTCCAAAATGGTGTCATTTGTGGGGGTTTCCACTGTTTTGGTACATCAGGGGTTTTCCAATCGCGACATGGTGTCGGTTCTCAATTCCAGCCAAAAACGTCAAATGGCGCTGCTTCCCTTCCGAGCTCTGCCATGCGCCCAAATAGTGGTTTACCCCCACATGTGGGGTATCAGCATACTCAGGACAAATTGCAAAATAACTTTTAGGGTCCTGTTACCTTTGGAAAAATAAGAATTGAGGGTGAAAAGATCATTTTTGTTGAAAATTTTTAATTGTACGACTGTATGTTCTGTGAAGCCCTTGGGGGTTCAAAGTTCTCACCACATATCTAGATAAGTTCCTTGGGGGGTCTAGTTTCCAAAATGGGGTCACTTGTGTGGGGTTTCCACTGTTTAGGTACATCAGGGGCTCTCCAAATGTGACATGGCGTCCGATCTGAATTCCAGCCAATTTTGCATTGAAAAAGTCAAACGGCGCTCCTTCCCTTCTGGGCTCTGCCATGCGCCGAAACAGTGGTTCCCCTCCACATATCAGGTATCAGCGTACTCAGGACAAATTGCACAATAACTTTTGCAGTCCAATTTCTCCTGTTACCCTTGGTAAAATAAAAAAAATTGAACCTGAAGTATTTTTTTTGTGAAAAAAGTTAGATGTTAATTTTTTTTTAAATATTCAAAAAAATTCCTGTGACGCACCTAAAGGGTTAATAAACTTCTTGAATGTGGTTTTGAGCACCTTAAGGGGTGCAGTTTTTAGAATGGTGTCACTTTTGGGTATTTTCTATCACATAGACCCCTCAAAGTGGCTTCAAATGTGATGTGGTCCGTAAACATAAAATGGTGTTGCAAAAATGAGAAATCGCTGGTCAATTTTTAACCCTTATATCTTCCTAACAAAAAAAAATTTTGGGTCCAAAATTGTGCTGATGTAAAGTAAACATGTGGGAAATGTTAGTTATCAAGTTTTTTGTGTGCCGTATCTGTGATTTAAGGGCATAAAAATTCAAAGTTGGAAAATTGCAAAATTTTCGCCAAATTTCTGTTTTTTTCACAAATAAATGCAAGTTATTTGAATGAAATTTTACCACTATCATGAAGTGCTATATGCCACGAGAAAACAATGTCAGAATCACCGCGATCCATGGAAGCGTTCCAGAGTTATGACCTCATAAAGGGACAGTGGTCAGAATTGTAAAAATTGGCCCAGTCATGAACGTGCAAACCACCCGTGGGGGTGAAGGGGTTAAATATTTGTATTTTTATCTTATTTCTCTCATAACTTGGGCTGGCATATTAGCCCAAGTTGCAAGGGAAATGCAACTTGCTGGCTGTATAGCAGAGCTGTCTTGATCTCTAATGACTAGTGATGAGCGAACATGCTCAGATAGCATATTGTCCGAGCATGCTTGGGTTTTATCTGAGCATCTCGGAGTGCTCGTATATTATGTTCGAAACTGTAAGGGTATGTTTCCACGGTCATTAAGCGCTGTGTACATCCGCAGTGGCCAGATGATACAGCATAGTGGAGGGGATTTTATGAAATCCCATCTTCACTATGGGTGCAGGAACGCCTCAGGCTTTCCTGTGTATATGCCCATGCGGTGCGTCTTTCTAGACTGCAGAATGTCAATTTATTTTGCAGAGACGCTCCGTCTCCGCAAGATAAAGTCACCCATACAATATATAGTGCGGTGATTCCGCACGGCTCAATGAACACAAGCGGAATCACCGCGCAAACAAAAGCCTGCAGCTGTTTGAACAGAGCAGATGTGCTGCGTCCAAAGTGCTGCTGGTTTGTGCCCATGGAAACATACCCTTAAGGCCCTTTTACATTTAGCGATGTACCAGCGATCCGACCAGCGATACAACCCGGTCAGGATCGCTGGTGCATCGCTAAATGGTCGCTAGTGAGCTTTCACACAGAAAGATCTCACAGCGACGCAGCGCACGATACTCATTTTTCACACACAGCGATCCTGACGTCCTCACGCCCGCCTCCACGCTTCGCTAGTCTCAGCAGGAAGCCCCAGCAGGAAGCTGACGGCGAGAAATGGAGCCGCCCGATCTCGCGCGATCAGCGATGGACAGCGGGGGAGCCGGTCGGATGTAAGTATCACACATAGCGATATCGATAGCAATATCGCTATAACGTCACAAAACCGGTGACGTTTTAGCGATATTGCTAGCGATATTGCTATGTGTAAAACCCCCTTTAGACAACCTCAACACTTGTGGGGATTCTATAACAAACAGGCAATCCCTACATGTGTTCAGGCTGTCCTAACAGCCACAAATCATGCAGCTAAAGAGACTCAAACATAATATACGAGCCTGCACAGATGATCAGATAACATCTGAGCACGTCTGGATAAGACGTTATCCGAGCACGTTCGCACATTACTACTTAGGTCCCAACAGCTCTTGCTCCTTCGCTATACACAGCGATCACCTGATCATGGCAGAATAGTAGCTGGACTGCCTGGAGGTTAAAGGTAATGGGCGGTTAAAGCTGTTAAACACAATATAAATAGTATTTAAAAATAAATTATCTAATTCTTTATTCCTCCAAAATATTTACATATTGCTTGAAATTAAAACATTTTAAAGGAATATTTCCAAAGTCTTAGGATATGCTGATAGCTGCAAGTTCCACATCCAGGACAGTTACCTACAAGGAGGTACACATCTTTTTCCACTGTAGTTATTTGGAGTTTTGGAATCAAATATTACTTTTCACGATAAGTATTGTATATTGATGGATAGAAATTGCCAGAGAATGATTTTGCCACCAACGCACCATGTCCCAAAGGCGGCACTGTATGGTTTGCACATAGAGGAAAATGTTGGCACAAGCATCAACATAAGTGAATGCATAGAATAAAGCAACAAGTGTTGTGTGTCCAGAGAATCTGTTGTTGCAGCGACTGGCAAAATAAGTAATCTGTAACATATTATTTTAAAATGTTATTAAGGAAAATTGCATTTTGTTACCGTAAATTTTTTTAACAATTCTGCTTTAAACCATTCATCTAGGAAATAAATAAAAGCATGACCACATGTAAATGAAAATAATATACTCATGAGAGTACAAATGGATCATTAAATTCCATGTGTTTGATAAGCCGTGATTTAACTCTAACTGCATAATGCCAACTTGCTGTTTTTAACCTATTTTCATTCAGGTTGTGTGGCAGTAATTACCACATGTTCTTTGGCCTGGTATAAAGCCTCCTGCTGTACTTAGCAAGAGCCCATCAACCGCTGATCAGTTATGATTTGTAATAACACACATTAACAGAATCTGCATTGTACAATAGACAAAGGCTACCCCATATAAAAGTGAGCATAAATAATAGTGGCGCCTTGTAGTCCATCTTCTTTATTGCCCATAATAGCAGATATTACCTATTAGTAGCAGACAGGCTTATTTTAGAAATACTATCTGTTTTGTGCCTAATCTTGAAATAAAATATTAATTTTTATTTTGTCTGTTCATTCTCTTTCCAGTTGCCTTCTTGGCTTTGCTGTATATTTTGCTCATTACTAATTAATGACATTATTTATTATAGAATGATTGAATTGTTTCTGCGTGACCCTTTTCTTTTTTTTAATAGTGTATGCTCTTATCCGGAGTCTTCAAATATACTCAGAATCTCCTTATCTCCTGTCCAAGTGCTAAATCTATTACATGTGTATAGCAAAACATAGACATGTTAAGTCCTGGGTGGAAAAAAAAATTAAAAACAGAAGCAGAAGCTTAAAAGGATTGTTCGGTCCAAATCAATAAGTCTGTAGTCACTCTGTGAATCCGCCTAGCACATGCACTTGTACGCTGAGGTTATACTTCGGTTTCTGACCTAGGACATGAGTGTATGTTTGAGTTATACATACTCCCGGCCAGCGGGCGTGGCCCTTCTCCATATACTTGTATTGAGCAATGCTGCGCCCCATCTAATAACGCAGCTGTCCAGTGGGCATGGCCGACTAGAGGATGCGGCCTCGCTCCTTACAAGGCTATGGAGAACAAGGCTGCACCCACTGGCCGGAAATATGTATAACTCATACATACCCCCAGTCCCTAGTCAGAAACAGGTGAATCCTCACAGCGCACAGTATCTGCACTGGGGGGGGGGGATTCATAAATGTGCAGTCACACAGAGTGACTGCAGACTTGTAAATTTTGACTGGACAACCCCTTTAAGGGTATAACTATATATTTCATTTCCACACTAGAAAGTAGTCACCAAATTGTGGGTATTTAGTAGTGGATTTTGTTACGGATCTACCACTGATTTTCACTTTGAAAATTCTCAGCAGAAATGACAGGCTGCAGATGTCATACTTGCCGTTACGTTGCAGATTTTCTCTACAGTGTGTGGATGAGATTTTTATAAAATCTCATTCACAGTGCAGGTACTCTAATATTTATCATCTGTAAAATGTCAAAATCTGTACAGAAAATCTACTAAGCATGTGGCTTGTGTGAATATACTGTAATGATGTATTGTCTGTTATTTATAGTTCAACCCTTTAGTGATGACGACTGTACATGTAAAATATGGAGCGGGCTCAGGTGCTGAGCCTGCTCCTTACAGCGCCTGTACGGAACCGTTACATAGCTAACACCTTAGAATAACTCATATGACAAAAACAACTTAATTGTATGAGTTTAATCCTTAAATTCTGCTGTCAAGTACCATAACAGCATTTTAAAAGGTTTACAAGATGACCACCATCATTTCAGAGCCTACCTGTATATATGATGAGATTATGGGGTATCAAAAGGTTGCTAAGGCAGCTGGGGTCCTTCTGAAGGCCTCTGTGTCTGCCATAATATTATTCCTATGATTTTTTTTTTGTTGTTGTAATCCCCTTAACATCCCAAAAAATAAATAAAATGTGATCAAGAAGTGTGTATGTAGGAAAATGGACTGAGCTGGTGGTACCTCTCTTGCGTCGGTTCCAGAACTATCAGGCTGTCACCATTGTTGCCAGGGGAAAAGCGTTCTGACCTGGACAGACCTTTGCACTCAACAGTATAGGGCGTGTTAGGGATAAAAGGGACAGTGCGCGGGAAAGCAGGGAACTTGGCGGGAAGACAGAGTGCACAACAGGCAAAGGTTGATTCACTCTCCGTTGAGCGACGCGATAGCTCAGGCCGGCATGGTAGTTCCCCAGCCTATGCACATATTGACTGTGAGCAATGAGTAGTTGTGTGCCCGCTCACCCCTGTCACTGAGAATCCGCACCGTTCCGCTGACTGCCGCGGGTGCGCGACCCAAGTCTGACCAGGGGAGTCATACAGAGCCAGGTAGGTTCACCCCCCGCCTCCGCTGCTGAACTGAGTCACGCTCCGGCGGTACCACAGACTGTGTCACATCATGTACGTTGCCCCGGGAATGCAGGACCTCGCCTAGGAGAGCCAGGATACGCTGCTTTTATTGGGAGACAGTACCTCAACCTTCTTCAGGATCACGCCAGAGACTTCACGTGTCACTTGCGGCAGCACTGTGGGATTTCAAACTTTCACAGCCCAGAACCCATCAGTCTAATTATTTACCCGTTCCTTGAACAATTGTTCTTACCTTGATATAATACTCAGTTTTACTCCCCTCATAACTCATTCTCTCCCTGCGTGGAGTATCCCCTGTAATAAACCCTTTAACTCTTACTCTGCCTCCTGCTCGTCACTGCATCCCGCGTACCTGCTATCTCAGATGCATCCCAAAATGGAAATAGAAACATCAGGTTCTCATGCAAGAAAAAAGCCTTCACACAACTCCCTCTGTACCAGTCTGTCATTGTTAGATTGTTTACTGTCATTTATAATTCATGTATTTTGTATGTAACTCCTCATGTACAGCACCATGGAATCAATGGTGCTATGAAAATAAATAATAATAATAATAATAAAGTGGCAAATGCCATATACTTCCACCTTTTTTTTTTTTTTTTTAAAAAAAGCCACTTACTGGCAAAATAACAGCCCCTAAAAATGTACTTACAGTGGAAAACGTCCATCCTGTGTAAGTGACAAAAAACATATATCCTTTTTTTTGCTTTACAGTATGAGCATGTTTGGTCCTACAATTATTTGAAGTATGTGACTGCGTTCTATTTGGAAGGGAAGATGCGAGCGATTAATTTGTACGCCTTTCATTACAGTCAATTGGCAAAATCAGACAGCTGACATGAACAACATGTGTTAAAGGCTCAGAGTCATTCTTATTATTTATTCCACTTTATATCCTTAAGAAATCTTTTGCTAATTCACATTTTCACATATCTGCCGAGAACCCTGACCAAAAAGGCTAGAGACTTTTGCAACGTGAAGGAGCAAAGATAATTTAAAGTGATGTTTGGTAAAAAGTCCCCTTTGAGATCCCATTGTGTAACTGAGCAGATTAAGAGAACTGCCAGTAACTTCACGTCATGTCTAAGTGGAGGTCTCTACGGGTCAGCTCTTAGATCCTGTGCCGACATGTTAAACAAGTTTGTCAATTTTCCATCAGATTGATTTTTCTCACAGGTCTTAAAGCCTCATCTCATTTTATATTATTTCCACCAGGGATCCCAACATTGCAAACCACCATGCACTTTTTTTTCATAGTGTGATCAGAAAAATGCTTTACCTTTGAGTGACAATCTGCACGCAATCATGGGTAGGAGGAAATTTTGTGCTGATCATGCAACACATCTTAGTGGCTGATGGATGCTTCAGGCGGAACTATCTCTTGGATCGTTATTATAATTCTCTTTATAGGCTTGCATAGTGTTTTCAGTGGATATGCCTTGTCAGCGTTGATACATTTATTTAAGAAGATGTATTACTTCATTCTAATGTACCTATAACAAAATGAAAACTGATGTTCAATCCTTAATTTTCATGACGTGTCAAGAAAAACACTGAATATAAATTTCCAGTCATGTACACTTTTAGCGTATGCTCAAACATGAAAGTTTATTTGTAGAAATAGCTGAATGAGGTTGATTCTTCAGCTTGTACATGGGTTTTTGCCAATCTCATTGAGATGCATGACCCAGTCACAGACACTTTAATCTTAAAATATTTTTCAAATATCAAAATATACAACTTACTAATAAACTTCATAAACAATGGAGTCCACATATCGATGGGGGTGGGTGTTCCACCTCCACTTGTGGCTTGTTTTTGTCCAAGGAGAACGCAGTTTAAAATTGGATACAAAATATTGTTCTTCTCTAGGAGTAATCTACAGATTAAAGTCCTGCAAGAGACAACAATCTCAGTTTACTGGTCTGTAAAGTTGCCTCATTAGAATAGTAGGTGGAGGATTGCAATGAGTGACAGCTATATTTTTCTGTTGATAACGCTAAATAAATATGGTGTAAACTGACGGTGTAGAAAGACAAGTGGAAAATAAGGTGGAGGAAAAAGTATTGAATTGATAGAGTTGAAACTAGTTATTTATCCTAATATTTCTTTAAACTGGAAATAAAATGGTCGTTCAACATCCGTTAATTACACATTGGAAGGTGAGTGGTGTTGAAGATGTTCCCTATTAAACTTCATGAGTAGAAGGCTAAAATTCCTGTACATTTGCATAGATACAGTAAAGCTGGCTTTTTGTGTGGCTGATATATTAACTTTCTTTCCCATGCACAGGTTTTTCACTTGGCTTACTACTCCTAAAATGGAAATTATGCCCCTAGATAACAAAAATATTGGGCATTAAAATTTCAATTGCAATTCTAATCCCTGTAGTCACTGTTGCCCCCTACACATCCCCCAAGACTTTTTACTACACCAGCATTAAAAACAAGAGGCAATGTCAAATGTAAACTGCGATACAGCTTTCTAAGTGTAAAACGGCAGTCTAAGAAAGTATCGATAGTGACCTGCAACACAGCCTTGGCAGCAGTCTCAATGTGTCATCAATGAGCTGTAACTGATCTTTCCCTGTATCATCAGTACTCTCAGAAGGAAACAGGTATCACTGACTTTTATCCCATCTTATACTGCAGGGGTGGGCAATTAATTTTCAGAGGTGCCACATAAGAAACCATGGCTCTTTTGGAGGGCCGAACCAATAGGCTGAAATTTATTCTGCTCACCTCATTCCATTCCCCCGGCACTCTGCCTCTGCTCTCTGATGCACTGACTCTCTGCAGTGCACAGCTGGCATAATAAAATAATGTAATTGCATCAGCTGTGTCATACGCTGATTGGTAGAAGGGCCCCTCCTCTACCAATGCATTCACTGCTACCTGCATCCCGAGGATGCAGATAGTGGTCACAGTGGATGGCGGTGGGCTGGCTGGGGAGGGCATGGTGAGGCCTGTAGGCTACTGTACTCAGTCCCTTGGCTGTCTTGGACCACGGGCCAATGGGTACAGCCAGAGGGGCTGGATGTGGCCCACAGGCCTCACTTTGCCAAGGTCTGTTATACAGTATTGACTTCAGTGTCAGAACTTATCTTCCATAGCTTTAACCCAGCTTTTTCCGAATAAGTGCCAGTCAAAGAAAGCATAATCATAGCTACAACCTTGCTTTCCCAATGTCAACAACAGTGTCGGAATATTTCGCTGATCTTCAGCCAACATTTCCAATTATCAAAATCAGTATCATGACATATCATCACTGAAGTGCAAACCAGCTTTTCCAGCTTTAGCTCCACTCTCAGAATGTATAATCTCTGAGCTCTAATGCGTTTCCCAATTGGCAGCAGCAGTTTCAGAACATAACATCCTCACAAGCTCTCCTTCTGTACTCCTCTCTTATCTCCTCTTCCCACAATCGCATACAAGACTTCTCGCACGCATCCCCCCTACTCTGGAACTCTCTACCACAACATATCAGACTCTCGCCTACCATGGAAACCTTCAAAAAGAACCTGAAGACCTACCTCTTCCGACAAGCCTACAACCTGCAGTAACCACCGATCCACCAAACCGCTGCATGACCAGCTCTACCCTAACCTACTGTATCATCACCCATCCCTTGTAGATTGAGAGCCCTCTCGGGCAGGGTCGTCTCTCATACTGTACCAGTCGTGACTTGTATTGTTTAAGATTACTGTACTTGTATGTATTATGTATACCCCTCCTCACATGTAAAGCGCCATGGAATAAATGGTGCTATAATAATAATAATAACACACTGAGTTGCAACCCAGCTTTCCTAGCATCAACAGCAGTTTTAGAGTGTATTATCACCAAGTAGCAGCCCAGCATTCCTAATGTCTTCATCAGTCCATGAAGGTTTAATTACTACACTGCAACCCAGCGGTCCTACGACTTGCCTTAGCGCACTGATTTAATAAAAGAAAAAAAAACTACATTAACAGCTCGGTGTGACATTGCTTTGGTTGTGGAACTGATGGTATGGCCATTTCTACAAAGTGCCCCTGGAGAAGTATTTCAACATGTTGCTTGTGCCACTGAGAGCAGCCCATGTGAGAGCAGGAATTATTTATCTACCCTGACCCAGTTTTGTTTATTGCATTTGCATCTCCTTGCTTGCAAAATGGAGTCTATGTTTAGATAAAGGGTCTCAGGAATTTCTTTATCTTAGAGAGAACAGGAAATAGAAAGTAAAGAAAGTAGAGCCACACCTAGACACTAAAGCTGGGTGTAGATGGTATTAACTTTAGCCAATTCAGATAATAAGTGCAGATTAAGAGGACTTCTTAAAGAAAAACTAACAGTCCTGTGAGAGCCAGGATTCTTGCTGGTTGGTACAGTATTCGGCCCCATGGAACTTTTCAACCTTTTCCCACATATCATGCTTCAAACATAATGATACCAAATGTAAATTTTTGGTGAAGAATCAACAACAAGTGGAACACAACTGTGAAGTTGAACGAAATTTATTGGTTATTTTAAATTTTTGTGGTAATTAAAATACTGAAAAGTGGGGCGTGCAATATTATTCGGCCCCTTTACTTTCAGTGCAGCAAACTGTGGCATTGTGGATCTCTGAATGATCCAATGTTGTCCTAAATGACTAATGATGATAAATATAATCCACCTGTGTGTAGTCAAGTCTCTGTATAATTGCACCTGCTCTGTGATAGTCTCAGGGTTCTGTTTGAAGCACAGACAACATCATGAAGACCAAGGAACAAAACAGGCAGGTCCGTGATACTGTTTAAAGCCGGATTTGGCTACAAAATGATTTCCAAAACTTTAAACATCCCAAGGAGCACTGTGCAAGTGATCATATTGAAATGGAAGGAGATTCATACCACTGCAAATCTACCAAGACCTGGCCGCCCCTCTAAACTTTCATCTCAAACAGGGAGAAGACTGATTACAGATGCAGTTAAGATCACTCTTGATGAACTGCAGAGATCTACAGCTGAGGTGGGACAGTCTGTCCATAGGACAACAATCAGTCATGCACTGGCCTTTATGGAAGAGTGGCAAGAAGAAAACCATTTCTCAAAGATATCCATAAAAAGTGACATTTAAAGTTTGCAACAAGCCACCTGGGAGACACACCAAACATGTGGAAGAAGGTGCTCTGGTCGGATGAAACCAAAATCAAAATTTTGGGAACAATGCCAAACGATATGTTTGGCGTAAAGGCAACACAGCCTTCCAACAAAACAATGATCCCAAACATAAAGCAAAATCTACAATGGAATGGTTCACAAATAAACGTATCCAGGTGTTAGAATGGCCAAGTCAAAGTCCAGACCTGAATCCAATCGAGAATCTGTGGAAAGAGCTGAAAACAGCTGTTCACAAACGATCTCCATCAAACCTTACTGAGCTCGAGCTGTTTGCCAAGATAGAATGGGCAAGAATTTCAGTCTCTCGATGTACAAAACTGATGGAGACATACCCCAAGCGACTTGCAGCTGTAATCGCAGCAAAAGGTGGTGCAACAAAGTACTAAGTTAAAGGGGCCGAATAATATTGCACACCCTACTTTTCAGTTTTTGAATTTCCACAAAAATTTAAAGTAACCAATAAATCTCGTTCAACTGCACAATTGTGTTCCACTTGTTGTTGATTCTTCACCAAAAATTAACATTTGGTATCTTTACATTTGAAGCATGATATGTGGGAAAAGGTTGAAAAGTTCCAGGGGGCCGAATACTTTCGCAAGGCACTGTAGGTGATCAAATACTTATTTCAATTTAATTATTTAAAAATCATACTATGCAAATTCCTGGTATTTTTAGATTCTGTCTCTCACAGTTGAAGTGTACCTAAGACAAAAATTACAGACCACTCCATTCTTTGTAGGTGAGAAAATTTGTAAAATCGGTAGTGTATCAAATACTTTATTTTCCCCACTATACATTGAGGGAACAAAGAAAATCCCTTTCTGATTTTGTGAAAAGGGCATTCCTAAGCTATTTAAAAATAAAACTAGAAGATAAAAATAAGACATACACTTCACACATTGTTTGTAAAACTTGTATTGGGCACTTTCGGCAGTGGACAAATGGTACGGGAAATGTCTGAAATTTGGCTACCTATTATCTGGAGAGAACAGAGGAATCACAGAGATGATTGTTACTTCTGTGTGGTAATTTTGAAGGAACCTCATCAGAACCTCATCAGCACATGTGAAAAAGACTTGGGTATACTAATAGATCACAGACTGAATATGAGTCAACAGTGTGATGCAGCAGCAAAAAAGGCAAATGCAATTCTAGGATGTATTAACAGAAGCATACAGTCTAGATCACGTGAAGTCATTATTTCCCTCTACTCCTCTTTGGTCAGACCTCATCTGGAATATTGTGTCCAGTTTTGGGCACCACATTTTAAAAAAGACATCAACAAACTGGAGCAAGTTCAGAAAAGAGCGACCAGAATGGTGACCGGTCTGCAAACCCTGTCTTATGAGGAAAGGTTGCAGGATTTGGGAATGTTTAGTTTGCAAAAGAGAAGACTGAGAGGAGACTTAATAGCTGTCTACAAATATCTAAAGGGCTGTCACATTGTAGAAGGATCAACTTTATTCTCATTTGCACAAGGAAAGACTAGAAGCAATGGGATGAAACTGAATGGGAGGAGACACAGATTAGATATTAGAAAAAACTTTTTGACAGTTAGAGTGATCAATGAGTGGAACAGGCTGCCACGAGAAGTGGTGAGTTCTCCTTCAATGGAAGTCTTCAAACAGAGGCTGGACAGACATCTGACTGGGATGATTTAGCGAATCCTGCTTTGAGCAGGGGGTTGGACCAGATGGCCCAGGAGGTCCCTTCCAACTCTACGATTCTATGATTCTATGATTCTATAGTACCACAACTTTTTAATCGGCTGGAGCATTGGCTAGTGCTCAGACTGAATACATGAATCCTCACCCGCATGTTTGGCGCCTGATACACAATAAACATGCAGGGATTGCCTGTCAGTTAATTTAATGCCATAACCATCTTGATAGAGTTATTACTGTGATTGGCTGCTCGCATTGGCTACCTTATCAGAGGCTATAGAAGGACTGGTGCCGCTACGCTCGGCACAGTCGCCATTGCACAGCTCAGAGACATTTCCTATTTAAGGGAGAAAGTAGTTGGCCATGCCTGTGTGGACAGTTTTAGAAATCAGAGTCCTCTACTGGTGATACTTTGCTGAACCATCCTACTAAAAGTCCTTCTTAAGACTAATCTTGTGCTCTGTTGTTTCTATGTGATACATTCTGCATTTAGCCTAGTGACAGCTGGAGCAGGGAGAGTGGCAGAATACAGCATCTAGGCAGGGCTTGGGGTTTTGCAGTCCATTGCTAAATATATAGCTGCTGCAGGTAAACCATTATTTTTTGGTCTTTTTGTTCCAAAAATTGACTATTGTTATCCATACAGTTTAACGTTCCTTATGTGAAATAATGGTGGTTTAAAATGTGTAAAAACTGCTTGGCCTGCTACAGTTGACCAAATTTTTTGTTCCAAAAATTGACTATTGTCATCCATACAGTATAGCGTGCTTTGTGTAAAATTATGGTGGTTTAAAATGTGTAAAAATCACTTGGCCTGCTACAGGTGACCAATTTTTTTTTCATTAAAAAATTGTAGTTTCAATTAATCAAGGAAACTTGGTTTCCAGAGACCTAACAATTACAAAATGGGCAAAGTATGCGGTAAGTGCGCGAGAAGTGGAAGTGTTGATAATGGTACGCGCAGAAGGTAGGAGGACATGGGCAGGTGCGACTGTGCCTGTTGCTGGAGCACAAGCAACACGCTCATCCATGACACATAACCTGCTGCCCCACTTTATAGGGAAGCACGGGACACCACTTCTGAAACCACACCAGTTTGAACAGTTGGTCTGTTGGATAGCAAATAACGCTTCCAGCATGTTTGCCAGCATCACCTAGTCTTCTTCACAGTCAAGTCTCACCACCCAAGAGTCTGGATCACTAAAATCTTCACCCTGATCCTCCTTCCTCCCACCATTTTGAGTCCCAGGAGACCAGTGATCCCACACTACGACACTTCGAGAAGCTCTTTACATCATGATTTCTTGATTGTGGTCTCCCACCCTGCATGTTCCAAGAGGGAGGTAGGACGAATGCCTAGGTCCACAATTGGTGCCAGTGGGTGATACCACTGCCTCTTCCCTGTGCTAGGTGCTTGCCAATCCCCTGTCCATGACACTGGCCAGCTGCCTCTTGCCCTGCAGCTGTTGTTGCACATTCTGACTTAACATCATCAAGCACTTCCAAATACTTGTTCCAGGACAGTATTCGGCTCGCCCTACCCCAAGCCTTGGAATGAAAAAGAAAGTTTTCAGCCAACCACCCACAGGCCCAAATGCTAAATGGTCACATTTTCAGGATGATAGCCGTGGAAATGTTGCCTTTTAGGCTTGTAGACATGGAGGATTTCCGCTGACTTATGGCAGTAGCTGTCTCTCGATACTCAGTCCCCAGCAGCCAATATTTTTCGCAGTGTGCAGTTCCCGCCTGGTACCAACACGTGTAAAGGGACATCACCCGTACCCTTACCAAGGAACTTACTGGTATTTACCACTTAGTAACCAACACTTGGACAAGCGCTTCTGGCCAGGGATGCAATATTTCCACAACGTCACACTGCGTGGACATTGTGAAAGTCAGGGCAGAGTCCAACCCTGACACTGCACATGTGCTACAGATGCTGAGGATTGCTGACCCTACTTCTATTTGGGTTTCCTCCACCCCCTACATCAGTTCCTGCACCCCCTCCTGCTCCTCCTTATCCTCCATCTCCGATGTGTTATCTCAGAGCACATCGTTCACATCAGCTGGAACCTGGAAGCGCTGGAGCACTGCTTGATCAAAGCCAAAACAGGCTATGCTGAAGCTAATTTGTATAGGAAACAAACAGCACACCGCGGCAGAGTTATTGAAAGGAATAATAGACCAGACAGATATGTGGCTCTTCCCACTGAACCTACAACCAGGCTTGGTCGTGTGTGATAATGGCCGTAACCTGGTGGTGGCTGTGAAGCTTGGAAAGTTCACACACATACCATGCTTGGCCCATGTGCTCAACTTGGTAGTTCAGCTGTTTCTTAAAACCTACCCAGATTTGCCAGAGCTTCTGGTCAAGGTATGCCACATCAGTGCTCATTACCGCAAGTCAGCTACAACTTCCACCACTCTGGCAGTGCCGCAGCACCATGTGCAAGTGCCAGTTCACCTACTAGTGTGCAAACTGACTCCACACTGCACATGGCAAGGCTTTCTGAGCAACAGAGGTCAGTTGTGGAATACCAGCTCCAACACGCCCGTCGCTAATCTGGTTAGCCTCCGCACATAACAACTGAAGCGTGGGCATGGATGTCTGACATTTGTAAGGAGTGGGCCATAATCCCTGCTGCAGTGTGTGCAAAGTTGGTTAAGAACTGCAGGAAACGTCTGACCTCTGTAATTACAAACAAAGGTTTCTGTACCAAATATTAAGTTCTGTTTTACTATTGTATGAAATACTTATTTCATGGAATCAAATGCAAATTTGTTATGGAAAAATCATAAAATGTGATTTTCTTTATTTTTTTAAGATTCTGCCTTTCAAAGTTGAAATGTTCGACGATAAAAATTACAGACCTCTCCACCCACACACATACTGTATAAACAGTGCCTTGGAAAAATATTCATACCCAGTGATCTTTTCCACATATTTTCAAGCTACACCCACAAATGTAAAGGGAACCTGTCACCAGGTTTGGCCGATATGAGATATGGCCATCCCCTTTCAGGGCTGATTTACAGCATTCTTTGCTGTTTATCTGCCCCATCCCAACTTTTAAGAGAAAAAAAATTAGTTTTATTATACTCACTTGCGGGGTGTCAATGTTCTTGGGCCAGCGCCTCCCATCATCTTATGATTGCCATCCTCCTTTTTGATTTGTGTGATGCATCCCTGCGTCATCCACACACTCTCCTCAGCATCGTGCTCCTGTGCAGGCGTAATTCTTTGCTCTACTGAGGGCAGAGCAAAGTATTGCAGTGTACAGGCGCCGGAGTTTTTCGGCCAAAGCTTGGTAAAGGATCGAATTTCCACTAATGCGTTTGTAAGGACTTTGGCTAGGATAGTGTTGCTGTATGATGAGCGGGGGAGACGTGTTTGATGAGGGGTGGTGGACTGTTATTCTTTTTTTTAAATTAACCTAATGTGTGGAAATTTTGGCAGATAATCATGGCCCAGAAACTATCCACAATGTCCAGACACAAGGACTTGTGTCATTGGCTGCCGAAGTCACATGCCCCTCTCCATATAAAAAGGGGACATGTGGCCTTGGTGTCATTATTTGAGTGTAACAGCGTAGTGAGGCTACTACTACTGCAAGTAGTCAGATAGTTAGCTAGGCAGATTATTTTCGGCTAGTTCAGATAGGATCCTGTGTAAAATCGACCTTCCAGCATATAAATCTGGGGTGCTAATTCTGTGGTGCAGCCACAAGTTGGCACTTCAGCATATAAATCCATATTGTGGCTGGTTCTTTAGTACAGTGACCAGTCATGAATTCAGCATATAAATCCATGGGCCACTATAAAATTTCGACTGTGTGTCAATTGATGCCACTTTTCCTGTAGTCTGACCCTAATTTTTAGAAATGTTTTGACTCCAAGTTGGGTCTCCTTCATGTGTGTTGCCTGAATTTGGCAGGGTTCTCAGCCCAGCATGCCTACAACGGTTCCTCATTCACCTCTTAATTTTAACTTAAATTCAAAGCTGTAAATGCTGTCCCAGACCATGTCTTATACATGGCCCATGCCTGACAGCTGCACCATTATAAAATTTCTACTGTTGGTCAATTATTGACACTTTTCCTGGTGTCTGCCCCTAAGTTTTGGAAATGTTTGGTTCTCCTTCATGTGTGGTGCATGAATTTGTCACGGCTCTCAAAACACCTGTCACTCATCCACCTGTTACTGATCAATGCTTAAGCTTGAAATGTTCGTCCAAGCCACGTCCCAGGCCCTGTTCCATGAATCTATGCTGCACAATTATACTATTTGTACTCTAGGTCAATTGATGCCACTTTATGGTTTCTGTCCCTAATTTGAGCTGTTTTGGCAGCTTTTGGGCTCCCATGAAGGTGTTGTCTATGCATTTTGTTTAGTCTTCCATTGAATTTAATGGGGTTCAGATAAGCTTGCCGAGCCAAACCTTAAAAGAATTGCTCATCTTAAGTTCCATTGAGCTTCATGAAATATGGCTACAGAAGAGATAGAAAAAAAAAAGAGAAAACTAGTACCCATTTGGAACAGTGGGCTAGAGAGGTTATGTGAAATGCTGATGACTCTGTACCTTCCCTGCCTCTTATGAAATGAATGAGTGCTTCTCTAAATGCTACAGCTAACTGTAAAGTGTTCAGATAAAGTGACTTTTCAGACATGCAAATTTGAAAGAACAACTTGAGAACTGTTCCCATAATGCCTTGCAGCTATCGTATCACATGATCCAGAGCAACCAATCAGGGTATAGTATTACAGGGACTAGAAAAGAGTGGATCTGACAAGATTCGAATTTGTCAAATCGCTCAGGAAATTTGATTTCCAGAAAATATATTTTCTGCAAATTGATCCGTCAATTTTCTCTGGAGTGTAGAGAGAACCCATAGCATAATAAATTTGAGAGTAGAAAAAAAAACAAAGCAACTTATACTTCACCTCTGCTGTTCGCTGTACAGTCCTTGGCACCTCTTTCTACTCTGCACTTTGAAACCTTAATCATATTCATGTTAGGCAGGATTTCAACTAAAACAAGAGAAGTATCTGTTACGGCCACCACTGCCGCGCGCCCTGCTTCGGCCCCCACCGCGCACTCTGCCGCATGCCTCCAAACTGACCTGCCGGCACCGCAGCGTTCCTCTTCCCAGCGTCGGCGGCGTCCTTGCCTGGCCTGTCCGCGGCCTGTGACGCCACTGCGACTCCTGCGCATGCGTCCTAGGCCGCGGCCGGCTCTCCCTGGCTTGACCCATTACTCCGGCGGTGCCCTGACCGGCTAGCACTGCCGGACCAATGGGGGCGGACCCCTGCCTATATCAGGCCGCCCTCCCTTAGTGGAGGTGCCTGATCGTTAATGTTCTATTAACACCCTGGGCCCCCTTGCGTTAACCTCTCTGCCTTGTGCTCCCTGCAGCCCTCCTGTTGTCCGTGCTCCAGCCTCCGTTCCTGTTGTCCGTGCTCCAGCCTCCGTTCCTGTTGTCCGTGCTCCAGCCTCCGTTCCTGTTGTCCTTGCTCCAGCCTTCCTTCTGTGGTCTGTGCTCCAGCCTTCCTTCTGTGGTCTGTGCTCCAGCCTTCCTTCTGTGGTCCGTGCTCCAGCCTTCCTTCTGTGGTCCGTGCTCCAGCCTCCGTTCCGTCGTCCGTGCTCCAGCCTTCCTCCTGTTGTCCGTGCTCCAGCCTTCCTCCTGTTGTCCGTGCTCCAGCCTCCATCCTGTTGTCTGTGCTCCAGTCTCCATCCTGTTGTCCGTGCTCCAGTCTCAGTCCCGCTACCCGTGGTTCATTCCTGCGGTCCTACTCCAGTTCGCCTACCCGGGACTAGCTCCTCAGCACGCTCCGTGCCGCCCCTCTTGGTTCCGGCTGCTTGGCATTCGAATCCCCGGACCTGCTCCTAACTATCCCTGTATAGGGGTCGGTTCCACCTGGTTGCTCGTCCGGGGCCCCTCTGTGCCGCGGTCCAGAGGGTCCACTCCGGGACTTCCACCTTGCCTAGCGTGTAGGTAACAGTATGATCAGGCCATGGACCCCGCCGGTACCTCCGCTCCCGCTCAAAAGGAGTTGCTTTTCCTACGGGAGAACCAAGGGCGGATCATGTCCATAATGAAGTCTATGGAGTCACGTCTGTCAGCTCTCCAGGCCGCCGATCTGGGGAATGCTGCCCAGCTGGCCAGTCTCCAGCAGGAGCTGGGTCAGCAGCGGGATGCTCAGTCCCATATCTTGTCCTACATGGCTTCCGTGGATAATCGTTTGGTGGCCCTCCAGTCTGCCGCTGCGGCCGCTGTCGCACCTCCTGGTCCCGCTCCGTTTCCTTCTCCCCGCCTTGCCAAACCCCCCCGATTCAGTGGTGACCCCAAGCAGTGTAGAGGGTTCTTGAACCAATGTAGCCTGCACTTCGAGCTTCTGCCTCATCAGTACCCCTCCGATAGGGCCAAGGTGGCCTATATCATGTCCCATCTGGAGGGAGAAGCCCTGTCTTGGGTCAATCCTCTTTGGGAGAGGGATGATCCCGTGGTGTTAAATATCCAGGTCTTCTTGGACACCTTTCGGAGGGTATTCGATGAGCAAGGCCGGGTAACCTCCCTTACCGAGTCCCTTTTCAACCTTCACCAGGGCACCATGACGGTCGGTCAGTATGCCATCCGGTTCCGCACAATGTGGTCTGAATTGGGGTGGAATAATGCGGCTTTGGTGGGAGCCTTCTGGCATGGCCTGTCTGGCAGGATAAAGGACAAACTGGCGGGTCGGGATACTCCCTCCACTCTCGAGGACCTCATCTCCCTGGCTACCCGCATAGACCTCCGTTTTCAGGAACGCGATCGGGAGTCTGCTAGGGATAGGAGACCCACCAGGCCAGCTCCGCCCTCTGATCGGTCCTTTACGCCACAACCAGCAAGTTCTGCCCACGCTCCTCCTCCCGAGCCCATGCAGGTAGACCGGGTTCAGTTAGCTGAGGCACGTCAGAGAGAGAGACGGGCGCAAGGTGGGTTCTGACAACACCTTCGAGGTAAGGGACATCCTCGCCATGAAGAGGGTTAGAGGTAGGACCTTTTTTCTTATTGACTGGAGAGGTTTTGGTCCTGAGGAGAGATCCTGGGAACCCTGGGAGAACATTAACGCTCCCTACATTCTTAAGAGATTTTTTGCCAATCGCAGTAAGGGGCGGCTTAAGGGAGGGGTACTGTTACGGCCACCACCGCCGCGCGCTCTGCTCCGGCCCCCACCGCGCACTCTGCCGCATGCCTCCATACTGACCTGCCGGCACCGCAGCGTTCCTCTTCCCAGCATCGGCGGCGGCGTCCTTGCCTGGCCGGTCCGCAGCCTGAGACGTCACTGTGACTCCTGCGCATGCGTCCTAGGCCGTGGCCGGCTCTCCCTGGCTGACTCATTACTCCGGCGGTGCCCTGACCGGCTAGCACCGCAGGACCAATGGGGGCGGACCCCTGCCTATATAAGGCCGCCCTCCCTTAGTGGAGGCACCTGATCGTTAATGTTCTATTAACACCCTGGGCCCCCTTGCGTTAACCTCTCTGCCTTGTGCTCCCTGCAGCCCTCCTGTTGTCCGTGCTCCAGCCTCCGTTCCTGTTGTCCGTGCTCCAGCCTCCGTTCCTGTTGTCCTTGCTCCAGCCTTCCTTCTGTGGTCCGTGCTCCAGCCTTCCTTCTGTGGTCTGTACTCCAGCCTTCCTTCTGTGGTCTGTACTCCAGCCTTCCTTCTGTGGTCCGTGCTCCAGCCTCCGTTCCGTCGTCCGTGCTCCAGCCTTCCTCCTGTTGTCCGTGCTCCAGCCTCCATCCTGTTGTCTGTGCTCCAGTCTCCATCCTATTGTCCATGCTCCAGTCTCAGTCCCGCTGCCCGTGGTTCATTCCTGCAGTCCTACTCCAGTTCGCCTACCCAGTTTTAAGCAGCAGAGATGCACCAACACAGCCAGCACAGGTGGTGCAGCCTCTGTGACCGGTTGCTAAGGTTTGTGTCCACCGCCAAGTTTATCTGTGTCCTGCAATACATTCTCCAAATCCTACTTGACAGACATCACCCCATGCCCAACTGTCACAAGGCACTGCATTTATTCCACACACAGACCTCATTACTTTTGATTATACAAGGTAGAGTGCTGCCAAGCAGTTTTACAACTTAAGGGGGGCAAAAGCCATATGTGTTGCTGCTTGCATCATGCGGCAAAACTCGGATTAGCTGGCTCACCATCAACTGCAGCTGGGAATTGATTTGAGCGATGATGCCCAGAGCTTACTGGTTTCCTTTTGGTTGTGCAAAGTATCTCATACTCTCTGCAGGGCATATGACCTGAATATAATTGTGTAATATTGTTTTATACAAATGTACCTGCTTCAGAAGTATGGTAACTATGGTTAGATGGCTAGGAAATTGCCTACTCTTTTCAACCATTCTTACATAACAAGGAATGTTCCTCATGGCTTTGCAAAAACAGAACAGTCTAAAACAGCTTGCCTGATTTGTGCTACAGTCTTCCAGAAATTAGTCTTTTGCATATTGTGAAGATTCTGTACAAGCAGGATAAAGCAGTGATAGATTATATCAGGGAGCAGCAAACGCTGCTCTATGTAGAAAAAGGAAGTCACTTGTCCCTGCATTTATCGTTCCTCTCTTCAACACCTGACCCACATGAAATCACAGACCTAATGGAAAAGAGAAGAATTAGCTGGGTAGAAAGGCAAAATGAGCAATTGTAAATACACAGTGCTTTATAATATGGTGACTGCAGTATATTAAGAGGATAAAAATTTGGGTGTGAGGCGTGCTTCTTTAAGTTCCCACTCCATTTTATTGGACCTTCAAAATGTCAGTGGCCATTAACCATTCTCACTAAATCCCGCAGAAAATTTTAATTATGTCTTTACAATCCAGCATTTTACCTAAACTACTCAATGTGCTGTCCTTATGTTTGGTAATACTATTTCTTTTAAAGACCTTTACAATGATATTTTTTCTTTCAGTAGACAACGTGGAACCGGTCTTCCTGATTTTTATTTCCTTGAAACTTCATCCATGTCAGCGTTTATAGCTAATGCTTGAGTTTCCTCCTTGCCAGTTATTGCTGCATATGGTGAACCACCCTTACAAAATCTAACGTATGTTTTATTTGACTGTTACTTTATCACAATTTGTGCACCATCTGGCAGTTGTCCTCTAAATAACAGGCTACTAGAGGTGAATTCTTTCATGCCATATCTTCAATGCGCTGGGAAATAAAGTACTGGTTCGTGATCTGCACCCCTGAGATGCAGGCTTGATATGAAAGGGTTATATTTTTGATAAATTGCCATAACATTGCATTTTGTATTTAAACACATTTGGCCTTCCTGTCTTATGATACCAGTGAATAATATTAGTTTATGCTAAAAAAAATAAATTAAATAAAAATAAAGCATAAATTTGCTCCTTTGGCTTGCAGCAGAGTAACATTTGGCATCAGTTGCCCACAGGTTGCTCATAGCGCTTGGCTGTTGGCCCCTCACCACCAGCTAATCAATATAACACTTGTGGTAAACATCATAAACACAATGTACTTCTGCTTCGGCAAATAACTGTGTCAGTTAAAAGGAGTCGGCAAGTAGCATAAACATGAATCAAATGCGAAACATTAGCACAAAAAGGAAATATACTGTGGATCACCCAAGCCAGTTGCATTTTAATTAGTATACCCAGCGCAACAGGATCGCATTTGACATTCACTCTGTCATGACTACCCTAAGCAATATTCTGCTTGTGTATTTGGAAGAATACATTGCCTTCTGCTTTGAGACTTCGGCACAGGCAACTCTGGCAATGTGAGGTTGTTAATACGATGCCTTTTTACTATTCAGCCTAAGTGCTCACAAAGGTGCTTGATGGAATTTGCATACAAATACATTCTCCTGCTTTAAAAAAAAAAAAAAAAGCTTCAGTCAATTGGCGTAGAGCAGACATGTTCATAAAAACACCCAGGGCACAGGCCAACATATGCATATATGGTTATTGCAGACATCAATATTTTACTAATGTTTGAATGACATGGCAAATTGAATGGAAAAAGTCAGCTAAAGTGGATCTGAATTCTATTGAGCATTGTGGGTGAGTGACCTATAGGCTCTTAAAACACATTTTTGAAGGACTTTAAAATTATAATGGATTTTTATTTCGCTCTTTGGTCTTATAGAAATATTTGCAGCTAGCAAAAAAAGATGTGGAGAACTCAGTGTCAAATGATTTCAGGGCCAACTAGGATATAAGTTGTATACAAGAATTCTTACCATTCACATTTTGAAGAATGTTAAAGAACCATAGCAAGCAAATAATATTCATTCAAGGATGCAAGGGGTATCACTGGTCAGGTCCCCCATGGAGATTCTAACTACTGGAGAGAATGGTTTTATTGTTTGCCCATAGATTGCTATGTAACAAATGTTGGTGTAGAACAGTTTAGGCTCTATAGAGTTGTTTTGTGATGGTTTTGATTCAATCTACCTGGATTGGGAGATATGTATATTATGCGGACTATAAGACGCACTTTTTTGCCAAGAATTTTTGGAGAAAAGTGTGGGGGGTGGGTCTTATAGTCCGGCTGTGACTGTCGGGGGGAGCAGTGGAGGAGCTGGTCACAGGAGGCAGGAGCTGGCTAATACATGTGCCTGCTATTAAAGTGAATGAATATTCCCTGCTCCCCACGCCCATAGTCCCTCCCACCTCTATGCATTGAAGTCGGCGCTGAGAGGTGGATGGGCCTATGAGTGTGTGGAGCAGTGAATGTTCATTCTCTTCAATACCAGGCACATTATTATTATTACTTTTATGCATTATTTGCAGTTTATTTTTTACTTTTTATTTCAGGATATTTTTGCTTTTTGCTTTCTCTAATACCAGGCACATGTATCAGCCACGGCCACTGGCGCATGCAGCGGCTGAGTGATCACGTGTGTCTGCTATTAAGGAAAATGGATATTCACTGCTCCCCATGCCCATAGTCCCTCTTACCTTTATGCATTGAAGCCGGCGCCCAGAGGTGAGCAGGACTATGGGAGTTGAAATAATGAATTTTCATTCCCTTTAATAGCGGGCACACATGTTAGCCACAGCCGCCGGCTTCTTGGAGCAGTTGGGTGATCACGTGTGTCCTCTATTAAGTGAAATGAATATTCACTGCTCCCCACTCTCATAGTCAAGGGTATGGGCAGCAGTGAATATTTTGGCAGCTGAAGTCGGCATGTGGGGGCGCATGGCAGTAACATTATCAGCTGCTTACACACTGAAGTTAGCTGCCATCAAGGAAGCAGAGGGAAGGTGAGTGAATCATTTATTTTTTTTTGTGTGCGGCATGATGGGGGCCATGTATACCAGGTAGGGGCACCATACATACCTGCATGGTGGGGCCATGCATACCGGGAAGGTGGCCATGTAAAACTGGATGGGGGGGCCATGTATGCGAAGATGGGGGACCATATATATATCTGGATGGAGGGCCATGTATACCTGGATGCAGATTTTATACCATCAAGAGAAGATCATATATACCTGGATTGGGGATCATATATACCAGGATGAGGGACATTAGTATAAAATTGTGAGACATTCCCCTATAACAGTGTCAACAAGTTCCCTCATAACAGTGTGCCATGACCACATTTTTTGCTTCCATTTTTTCTCTATTTTCCACCTCTAAAACCTACATGCGACTTGTAGTCCAAAAAATACAGTAATTTCAGGGGTTTGAAATGTTTTCAATTTTGAATGTTGAATTAAGTGCATAACTATGAACAATAAAGCATGTCTATTCAAGTATTCATATTGCAACATAGTAATCTGTCATCAATTGGTAGCAATATTCATGGTTATAATGTACTGTACGTTGATAACTCGGTTACACAAATTTTAATATGCCAAGCAAAGATCAAAGTTGATAGAGGCCTTTGAACAAAGATGAAGAGCAACATACTCCTCAGTAGCAACTAACTCAGAGCATTACTATTAGATAATCATTTCTTGCGTCAATAGGATCTGACATATTGGCATATGAGCTAATATATATGAGAGCGGTCCAGAGGTCCACAGATATCTGCTATTGGGGTGCAAAGGGTGGCCTCTGGAGCCTACCTTTAGGAACAACTATAGAGATTAAAAGCACCCAAAAAACGCTTGAATGGAGTGCTTCAACAATGGATTTATCCCATTTAAGAAAAAGGGGTCAAGCGATACAGCAGCTCTATGATTAAGTGGCGGGTCCAACACTATCAGCTGCAGGGAATGTACACTGGATAATCAAGGGAGCTGCTCATTATAGGGGAGCAGGTGAGGGCTGGGGCATCACACAAAGGTATCGAGACCTCCATGTGTCCAACGAGCTGCACCTTTTGTCTAGTGAAAGCGGTATTAAGGACTTCCACTACAAACAAAGGGCTTGTGGTAGAATTCTGTGGAACTAAATTATAAACATATAGGCACTGATTCATTAAAGTGGTTACATACCAGTTTCAGGCAGCTGTGCCAGAATTGGCAGAACTAAGGAGGAGCTGGAACATGACTGTGCCCTTCCATCAAATGAATCACCAGTAACATTTCTTACACCAGAAATGTTACTCCAGTCCCAGACTGGAGTAACATTTCAGTTGAGGCGCATGGAGGTAAGATGTGTGCGACTCCTAATTAATTCAATCAAATCCTAAAATAAAATCGTAATGCGTGGGCACATGGCAGTAAGTACGTAAGTAAATAGTAGCACTTTTTTAAAAAACATAGGGTACTTGGTTAACCCGGTTTTCTTTTAATTAAAAAAGCATAACAGCCATCCTACCATGGCAAGGTGTCCCTAATCTGAATGGTCCATAGTTCAAGTGAATCATCTCATAATGTGCCAACCAGGCCTCAAAATAGAAAGGTGCTGAGCAGGACCTGGACCTGACTGCATTGGGACCTGCCTGTGAAAAGGCTGAAATAATGTATAATAGTGCATAGCCCAAGGGGAAGAGGGTTAACACAATCAAATGTATTGAGTTCAAGAAACTAAAGAGCAGCCAAAAACAAGGATTGGTATATCTGTTGGTGTATGTGTAATATGTAGTTGCACATGGTTTGTACAGTAGGTAGTAAAAAAACAAAAAAACCTAAGGATCCGAACTGAAGGTCAACTATAAAACATTTATTATCTAAAAGTAATACTTTTGGAGAATCCCTTCATTAGGTAAAATCATTGCTTTTTGATTTTCATATATTTATGATATTTCATTACTCAAGGGTTTGGTACGTACGCATGTCAGTCCTCTGTCTCTGACCGTCAGTTTTCTGTGTCTTTCTATGTGGGCCAGCTTCTGTTTGACACTTGTGTCTTCAGCGCCGCCCCCACATGACGCGGACGCAGTCAGTCATAGCGGTGGATGTGACTATGCATGCATCATTTATAACCCAATTGGAATCTCTTTTGCACAGACGCAGCCTTTATTTTGTGCAGTTCTCCGCTCACGCGTGGCGGTCATGTGCTATAATGTAGGTGCGGTTTGATGAATTACGGTCACTGCAATGTATCTTGGTCTTTACCTCATTTTCGGGTACCGGCTGCATGTAAAAAGCTTTGCGACACATCCCATTTCCGCTTGGACACCTATTGGTCACGGATTCCTTTTTACACTCTGCACTTTCTATCTTGATACACCCTCTGCCAAAGGCAACGCCGAAACGCACTTTGGGGTGGACACAGTTGCTGCGGTCTCCTTTATATACTTACCTGGGTAAGGATCATTATGTATGATATTGATTTTTATGTTATCCCTGGTCAGTTGAATACTGTCATCTCTTATGGACATATGGTCTGTCTTTGTTATACTTTGTGATTATTTAGTATCTTGATTTCATTTAGGTTACAGACCTTCCGCATGCACTTTACATCCTTTGGATGTCTTTTTTACGCACTTATGCACTTTTTCTCCCCATCCTCCTGTGTCCTTTACTGCATGTGAAAATTTAGTAAAGTATTATCTATTTTATACCATATTTTGACCTATTTGATCGCTTTTTGTCACGCTTTTTCTAGTTCCTTGCATTGCGATTGGTCATGTATTTGTCCTACACATCAGCACTATAATAATAATTTATGTACCTTATCTCTTTAATCATGGTGCTTTATGCTTTGCTAAGTATCATTTTCATTAGGTAAAAAGAAATTAGTGACTATTGTATTTTTATATGATGGAATGGATTCCCCCAAAAGTATTATTTTTAGGCAATAAATGTTTTTCTACTTGACCTTTGCCTTAAATCCTTTGGTAATTACTTACTACTCTACAAACCATTTGGATTTAATTGCCAAGAGTGATGTCCCTTGGGTGAACATCTACTGGTCCTGCTCTATTTTAAGTCCTGGTTGGCACATAATGAGGGGAGTCACTAGAGTTAGGGAAAATCCTGATAGGGAACAACTGTCAAGGAGGGAAGCCATTTTTTTGCTTTTTCAATCAAAAAAATATTTACTAAGTATCCTATGTTTTTTTTTTTTTACATGTGCTATTCTTTATTTATCTACTTTCTGCAGTGTGTCTACGCATTATTGTTTTATTCTATGTTTTGTTTGTTGATGGACACAGCATATATATACTGTATGTGCACCTGCACATTACACATATACTAACCATGGGTCAGTCTTCATTTTTGGTTTCTCTTATTCCTGCATGCCCCTCACTAAGAGTGTCATATGAAACATTATTCTTAATAAATCAGGGCCATAGACTTGGAAGTCTAGTTAGGTTGCAATTTACTAAATCAATTAAAGGAGAACCAAAATATTACTTTTCCTTCTTTGCCTGGCTAGACAAAGCTATAAGCTTGTTTAAGCAAAACGAATGAAAATAGTAACGTTTTCTTTCCTTAATTAAACAATATGCTTGAAATTATTGCCCGTAAAATACTCCACATGATTTTCCATTAAAGGCTTCAG
This sequence comes from Dendrobates tinctorius, assembly GCF_039654945.1. NCBI lineage: Eukaryota > Metazoa > Chordata > Amphibia > Anura > Dendrobatidae > Dendrobates > Dendrobates tinctorius. The sequence continues at coordinate 41,689,879 of NW_027361671.1, read as the reverse complement.
ATCCCATAATGATTAAAAATTAGGGTTCCTGTCTTTTATCTGCTCTTTTGCATAAGCTCTTAGCAGTTTTTCCATTTCTGTATACTGTGCCGTAAAGCCTTATTGGTTCTAGCATTTTATTTTTTTTTATCAGTGTGGGCCTTATATACCTTTCAAGCTCATGTATTACTAAGGTCGTTACTAGAGTTGAGCGATACCATCCGATACTTCAAAGTATCGTATCGGATGGTATCGGCCGATCTTTAAAAAAAGTATCGGTATCGCCGATTCCGATACCGGAAGTCCCATTCAAGTCTATGGGACTTCCGGTATCGGAATAAGAAAAACCCTTTCCTGCCCTTGTACAGCCTCTCTGGGGTCTGTACGGGCCTTTCGGGGGGCTGTGCCGGCCTGCCAGGGGGTCTGTGCAGGCTCCGGTGGTCTGTGCCGGCCTGCCGGTGGTCTGTGCAGGCTCCGGGGGGCTGTGCCGGCCTGCCGGGGGGCTGTGCCGGCCTGCCGGGGGGCTGTGCCGGCCTGCCAGGGGGTCTGTGCAGGCTCCGGTGGTCTGTGCCGGCCTGCCGGTGGTCTGTGCAGGCTCCGGGGGGCTGTGCCGGCCTGCCGGGGGGCTGTGCCGGCCTGCCGGTGGTCTGTGCAGGCTCCGGGGGTCTGTGCAGGCATCGTCCGATGGGACTACAAGTCCCATCGGGCGATGCCTGCTACCATGACAGTGATTGACACATTAGCCAATGATGGGACAGTAGTAGTCCCATCATCCGGCTAATGTGTTAAATGTAAAAAAAAAAAAAAAAATTACATGCTACATTCATACTACATACTACATACATGCTACATTCATACTACATGCAACATACATACTACATATATACTACATGCATGCTACATATATACTACATGCATGCTACATACATACTACATATATACTACATGCATGCTACATACATACTACATGCTACATGCATGCTACATACATACTACATACATGCTACATTCATACTACATGCAACATACATACTACATATATACTACATACATACTACATATATACTACATGCATGCTACATACATACTACATATATACTACATGCATGCTACATACATACTACATGCTACATGCATGCTACATACATACTACATACATGCTACATATATACTACATACATACTACATATATACTACATGCATGCTACATATATACTACATGCATGCTACATATATACTACATGCATGCTACATACATACTACATATATACTACATGCATGCTACATATATACTACATGCATGCTACATACATACTACATGCTACATGCATGCTACATACATACTACATACATGCTACATATATACTACATACATACTACATATATACTACATACATACCACATACATACTACATGCATGCTACATATATACTACATGCATGCTACATACATACTACATATATACTACATGCATGCTACATACATACTACATGCTACATGCATGCTACATACATACTACATACATGCTACATATATACTACATACATACTACATATATACTACATGCATGCTACATATATACTACATACATACTACATATATACTACATGCATGCTACATATATACTACATACATACTACATATATACTACATACATGCTACATACATACTACATATATACTACATGCATGCTACATATATACTACATGCTACATACATACCACATACATACTACATACATGCTACATATATACTACATGCATGCTACATACATACTACATATATACTACATGCATGCTACATACATACTACATGCTACATGCATGCTACATACATACTACATACATACTACATGCTACATACATACCACATATATACTACATACATACAATACATTCATACAATACATACATAGACATACAGTACATATAACATAGAGTAACATACTTACCAATACTTGTCACATTGTTCCCCGAAGCCATTGTCGTCTATGGAATAAATATTAACATAACAAACCACAAAAATACTCACCCACGATCCGAAGCAGTCCACGAGTGTGTCCCACGACGATCTTGGGTAGAGAACTGCAGCATCAGCTGATGCTGCCGTTCTCTACGGGCTGCAGGAATCCAATGACGGAAGGTAGGTATCCTTCCGCACTGTATTCCTCCGCCACTTAAAAAAAAAAAAAGTCCCTAGTCTCACTTTATGCCATTGCTGTGTGGGAATTTCCCACACAGCAATGGCATAAAGTGAGACTAGGGACTTTTTTTTTTTTAAGTGGCGGAGGAATACAGTGCGGAAGGATACCTACCTTCCGTCATTGGATTCCTGCAGCCCGTAGAGAACGGCAGCATCATCTGATGCTGCCGTTCTCTACCCAAGATCGTCGTGGGACACACTCGTGGACTGCTTCGGATCGTGGGTGAGTATTTTTGTGGTTTGTTATGTTAATATTTATTCCGGAAAGACAATGGCTTCGGGGAACAATGTGACAAGTATTGGTAAGTATGTTACTCTATGTTATATGTACTGTATGTCTATGTATGTATTGTATGAATGTATTGTATGTATGTAGTATATATGTGGTATGTATGTAGCATGTAGTATGTATGTAGTATGTATGTAGCATGCATGTAGCATGTAGTATGTATGTAGCATGCATGTAGTATATATGTAGTATGTATGTAGCATGCATGTAGTATATATGTAGCATGTATGTAGTATGTATGTGGTATGTATGTAGCATGTAGTATATATGTAGCATGCATGTAGTATATATGTAGTATGTATGTAGTATGTATGTAGCATGTATGTAGTATATATGTAGCATGCATGTAGTATATATGTAGCATGCATGTAGTATATATGTAGCATGCATGTAGTATATATGTAGCATGCATGTAGTATATATGTAGTATGTATGTAGTATATATGTAGCATGTATGTAGTATATATGTAGTATGTATGTAGTATATATGTAGCATGCATGTAGTATATATGTAGCATGCATGTAGTATATATGTAGCATGCATGTAGTATATATGTAGTATGTATGTAGTATATATGTAGCATGTATGTAGTATGTATGTAGCATGCATGTAGCATGTAGTATGTATGTAGCATGCATGTAGTATATATGTAGTATGTATGTAGCATGCATGTAGTATATATGTAGCATGCATGTAGTATGTATGTGGTATGTATGTAGCATGTAGTATATATGTAGCATGCATGTAGTATGTATGTAGTATGTATGTAGCATGCAGTATGTATGTAGTATATATGTAGTATGTATGTAGCATGCATGTAGTATGTATGTAGCATGTATGTAGTATGTATGTAGTATATATGTAGTATGTATGTAGCATGTAGTATGTATGTAGTATTTTTTTTTTTTTTTTTTTTTTTTAACATTTAACACATTAGCCGGATGATGGGACTACTACTGTCCCATCATTGGCTAATGTGTCAATCACTGTCATGGTAGCAGGCATCGCCCGATGGGACTTGTAGTCCCATCGGACGATGCTTGCACAGACCCCCGGACATCAGCACAGCCCCCCGGCAGGCCGGCACAGCCCCCCGGCAGGCCGGTACAGACCCCCACAGGGTGCACAGCCCCCCGGCAGGCCGGCACAGCCCCCCGGCAGGCCGGCAGAGACCCCGGGCAGTCCACACAGCCCCCCGGCAGGCCGGCACAGCCCCCCGGCAGGCCGGCAGAGACCCCCGGAAGGCCCGAAATGACGGCGCATCATGATGCGCACACACCGCGCATCATGATGACGTCAGGCCGTCAATCAACTGAACTTCCGATTCCGATGCCGAATTCCGATATTGAAAAAATATCGGAAGTCGGTATCGGAATTCCGATACAGCAAGTATCGGCCGATACCCGATACTTGCGGTATCGGAATGCTCAACACTAGTCGTTACACCAACTTTAACCCTTTGACAGGATTTCTTTACATTCATATCTGCTGTGACAAGAGGACCAGCACACTTTGCCGTCTAAACCTTTGACATTTTCTGTGCATTACTGCTCTCTATGAAAAGCCTGGCGGACAATATTAATATAAAGTACTTGAGGAGCCATCTACATTTTCCACAGGATAAACGGGCCTTTGAATTCAGTCTTTACGCTCTTCTTTGGAAGCAAGAAATACCATAATAAAGCTCTATTGTGAAAATAAAAGCACCGCACTGCATTTAAATCACTGCAAGGGAAAGGTAATTAGTAATGACAGCAAGAGAGTAGATCTCAATCAGGAGGTCTTCTCCATTTGTGCAGTCCATTTCCTAAGCAATTCCCAATGTCATCCCCATTACTTTACAGGGTTCGTGTGTGGAGCCATATCTGTATTCATAGACGGTACAATAGGGGAATCAATCAGAGTGATTAGACTCTGATTGCTAGCAGAAGGCACAAGTAGCCATTTATATGTGTATATGTATATATAGTTAGAAAAAAGGAAACAGCACAGTACTTTGCTTTGGGTGCACGGCCCCAGACAAAAAGTCCTATTTCAGCCACAATATTCATTCCAAATAAAGGCAGCACTCCATAGTTAGTGTTTCAAGCGGTAGTGAGTTTATTGAACCCACACTTCAAGGCAACGTTTCGGCTCAACTGAGCCTTTCTCAAGCAGTGGGTGTTACCGAGTGGTGTCTATTTATAGACCAAGTAACAATCTCTTAATAGTGCCAATCATTTTACATGGTACATTACAGAATACTTTAAAGTGCATAAATTTACTTTCATTACAATCCATATGCTCCACATGTGCAAATAGTGCCAAAAGTGCTTTGTGCTTTTACCAAATTTCATTTCTATACCATTATTTACATAATCGCTCATCCCTTGCATTAATTATACAGTAGTACAGTGTCTCATATAGCCCCTTTAGTTTACATACCGCCACATGGAGGACGCCATGAACGCTATGTCTGGCGTTCCTATAGCTCTACTGCGCATGTTCTATGTGTCATTACCGCTGTCATACTTCACCGGCCAATAGAAAATGTTGTGTGGCACTTTGCTTAAGGCACAGGCGCATCAGCATGCTTATCCCTTCCAAAGCGCCATCTTGTGTGTGACAGAAGGTCAATTTGTTATATAACGCCACAGAACCTTCATTTTCATTAATAAAATGTATTCAGACAAGCGTTTTGCTTCAACCATACTGCACCATTATATATAACACCTTTTTTGGGTAATTTTCTCTTTTTATGGCTGCTAATATATTTCTATGTATTTATGGGGATTTTAACAGCATTTATGTTTGCCCTGGAACCCCGGACGACACGACACCCTTTCCAGGTTGTCTCCGGTTTATCCAAATAGTCACTCCTGTGCGACACATAACCTTCTTCAGGTTATGATTCACTCAAGCAACTAAAGGGCAACTTATCTCTCATCCCTGCAGCCATAAAAAAACACAACTTTACAATATTAACATATACAATTGGCCGACTTCATGACACAGTATTAAAGAAAAATCTTAAATACAGAAAAAAATTTTTTTTAGTAAAAAATCATTTTTTTTAAAAAAATTGTTATTAAATCCTTTAAATTTTTTTTACATAAATCCATTAGTTCTCCATGTCCATAATGTCTTCATCAGGGCAATTTCAACACCGCTACAGATAATGTTGCATCTAAAATAGATTAAAAAAAGAATTAAAAACAGGAATAATCACAAAGACCTTCCCCATATATCCTTGGATCTCCTATATAACACTTAGAGAGGAATCTTTCACATAACAGTATGTACTTTAAACTCGACATTTAACCCTTTAGGTTTTAGAGTATTCAGCTCATAGATCCACTTAAGTTCCTTTTTCTTGAGTATAAGTTCTCCACCCCCACCCCTTCTTTGTATAGGAACCTCATCAACATTATTCCTGTTTTAATTCTTTTTTTAATCTATTTTAGATGCAACATTATCTGTAGCGGTGTTGAAATTGCCCTGATGAAGACATTATGGACATGGAGGACTAATGGATTTATGTAAAAAAATTTTAAAGAATTTAATAACAATTTTTTTTTTAAAAATGATTGCTTGCTAAAAAAAATTTTTTCTGCATTTAATATTTTTCTTTAATCCTGTGTCATGAAGTCGGTCAATTGTATTTGTTAATATTGTAAATTTGTGTTTTTTTTATGGCTGCAGGGATAACAGATAAATTGCCCTTTAGTTGCTTGAGTGAATCAGTGACCTGAAGAAGGTTATGTGGAGCACAGGAGTGACTATTTGGATAAACCGGAGACAACCTGGAAAGGGTGTCGTGTCGTTCGGGGTTCCAGGGCAAACGTAAATGCTGTTAAAATCCCCATAAATACATAGAAATATATTAGCAGCCATAAAAAGAGAAAATTATATATAATGGTGCAGTATGGTTGAAGCAAAACGCTTGGCTGAATGCATTTTATTAATGAAAATGTAGGTTCTGTGGCGTTATATAACAAATTGACCTTCTGCCACACACAAGATGGCGCTTTGGAAGGGATAAGCATGCTAATGCGCCTGTGCTTTAAGCAAAGTGCCACACAACATTTTCTATTGGCCGGTGAAGTATGACAGCGGTAATGACACATAGAACATGCGCAGTAGAGCTATAGGAACGCCAGACATAGCGTTCATGGCATCCTCCATGTGGCGGTATGTAAACTAAAGGGGCTATATGAGACACTGTACTACTGTATAATTAATGCAAGTGATGAGCGATTATGTAAATAATGGTATAGAAATGAAATTTTGTAAAAGCACGAAGCACTTTTGGCACTATTTGCACGTGTGGAGCATATGGATGGTAATGAAAGTAAATTTATGCACTTTAAAGTATTCTGTAATGTACCATGTAAAATGATTGGCACTATTAAGAGATTGGTATTTGATCTGCTTGATAAAGGCTCAGTTGAGCCGAAACGTTGCCTTGAAGTTTGGGTTCAATAAACTCACTACCACTTGAAAGATTAACTATGGAGTGCTGCCTTTATTTGGAATGAATATATATATATACTCAGATTTTGAAGCTTGATGGCTGCAGAAAGTGATAGTATTAAAGTGTTCTTTAACGCTGTTTGAGTTATTGGTGATAATCCTAAACCAAATGGAAATTCAAAGTAAATGTGGTCGGTTAATTGACTGTAAAGCATTTGTATAATAAAATATTGTTAAAGTAAATGATAGTTGGCAGAGAATAATTGCCCATCAGGCCATTCATGATTTTATGAAGTCCTGTCCGTTCTTCTAATAGGTCTATTTTAGTAAATATATTTTGTTAAATAACAGTTTGGGGCCACTATTTCCTAGGACTCTACATTGCTCCGTTCATTTGTTTTCTGGAAATATCTGCATACATTTCCATGAGGGAAGTCACAAATTAAGTTCCAAGTGTGAGAGGGCACTGCCTCACAAGTATGTGGAATTCACGCAGGAGAGGACACACTCAACTGCACCGTATAGCGGCCGCAATGTGTGAACACAACATAATGGTTTACTAATTGACTAATTTCTTTTTTTTTTTTTCTGTTTGCAAAGAATTCTTAAACATAATAAATCATTTTTATTTCGGTCACAGCTCTTGGATGCAACCCTAAATAAGGTTATCAAGGATTACAAATTTTGGGCTATATCAGTCACAGCCCATGGACAGGAGAGTGCTGGCTTTGAGGGAAAAAAAGCAGATGATTGTGTTTGAATCCTAGACAACCCCTTTAATACTGACAAACCCACATAATCAGCTAGTATCAAGCTAACATTGAAAAAAAAGAAAAAAGCTAATTTTCTTATGTTCAAAAGTTCAAGTATCACTTTATCCATGAATCATTTCACACGTGCAATTTTTTTCATCCTAGATATTGCAATGGCTAAACAACATTTGTCACATAGGAAACATTTTCTAAAGTGGTTCACAAATTCTAAACGGAACCTGACAGGTGATACATGCTGCCCAAACCGTTGCCAGAAGTTATCACCTGTCAGGTTCCATATAAAAGTGAGCAGGCACTGTCATATCAGAAACGGGGCACTAGATATGTCTTGTACAATATATCGTCATGTAAGAAGCATTGAGAGACATAATTACTGTACACTAGAGATGAGCAAAAATATTTGCACCATCCTACTCCCGCATCTACTTCTTATGTGGCAGCTGTTCCAAGGCTGTACAAACTTCTGCATTGGCAAGCTTTCATTATTCTACACTAGTGAGTGGCAACGGCACCCAGGTTATCCAGATAAAAATTGCTAGCGCAAAAGTTCACACTGCCCTTATTCTGCTGCCACAGAGGATGGAAGTGGGTGTCAAAATAGAGTGGTGTAAATCTTTTTACTCATCTCTACAGCACACCCAAAGGAAAATTAACAAAAGCTGACCTGCTGGATATACATATACGTATCTATAACTCAGAACTGGGAAAAACTGAACACTGTTCAAAAGGATGGCGACTCTTAACATAATAGGATCCTGCAGAGAATTGCTGCAATGAGCCCTAGAGCATGAAGTGAGGTGAGACAGTTATAATAACATACAATTTTTTTTATTAAATGCTCACTCACATTAAAAACACGAGAGTATGAATAACCCATACAACAATTAGTAACAAGATGAGTATAATTGAAGAGAACCAGGCACCACGTACCATAGAACTCCACTCTCAACAAAAAAACAGCACAGGAGATTGAGTGTTTACAGAGTATATTGTGATTAACAAATATCCCAAAGCAAATAGCAGTCGAAAAATAGGGTCAAACTTTATGTAGTGCTTTGAAGGGAACAGTGTAGTGCCAGGAAAAATCCAAAGCTATCATCACGAATATAAAGTGCCGTTAATAGTTCTGTTTGCAACAAATGCTTACCCATATAGAGAGAGGGTGATGGGCGGTGTGTGCTGCAGCCCCAAAGTGTGTTTCGCTTGGTGGGCTTCCTTGGGAGGCTGCATAGATTACCTTGCATGCAGTATATATATATGGTACCTCACCATGTGCAGATGATTGCCGCCGCACTCTCGCGAGTGCACGTGAGGCGAGTCCGTGGCCACTTGTGCGCCACATCCAGCAATCCAGGCTACAGTACGGGTTTCAGGAAAACATTTCTGGTGTCGTCAGTGACCCACACTGAGTTGGAAGGATGCCTTTTGTACAGTGCCCATTTTAGGACATGATTACATATCAAAGTCAAACATCAGAAATACTCTGACACTGTAACAGTGGATTAGTGACACCTCCTAGTGCTCATGAGTTTGTAGCCAGTTCTTGGGTGGATGCAAACAAAAAAATTCTATGAAGTAATTTGATCATTAGACACAGCATGTCTGAAACTCTTTACTAACATGTCAGGAGGATAATAAGAATGTCAGATATTAAAAGTGAAGCACCATTGGATTTTGTGTGGTAATCTGCTATTTAAAAAAAAAATAATTTTCTATTCCATAAACCAGTTGCTTAACCACTCAACCAATAGCTCAACAGGCTGTGAAAGAATGCTTTTTCTTCCCTTATGAGATGAACCATGCAAGTACTGTAGTGAGGCGTATCTGAAAAACATTTTGATCTTTGACTGGTCAAGTGTCAGGTCTCAGACAAAAACATTTTGATGTTTGACTAGTCAAGTATCAGGTATCAAGTATCAAACTCATTCATTGAAATCACACAGCTAGGAGTTACACAACATGTTTCCATCGACAGTCACATAAGCAAAGAGAAGATTGTTATATTCCAATTGGTGGTATAGCTCACTGGTTAAGTGTAGGCTTAGGAGCTAGAGAGCTATGAGTTCAAATCCCAGCAATGGAGCTTAGCTTTTCTTGCTATAATTTTAAACCAAAACTATGTGTGATGCAGATGCTTCACCCTTAGGCTAGAGATTATTTTATTAGAAATCAGGAGGATAATAAGAATGATACAAATTTTTTATTGATTCATAGCGTGAGTATTCTTTGTATCATTTATTATCTAATTTTTTCCCTTGTGGTGTAGGGATCTTTACTTGCAGCTGAATCATTATCAATACATTAGCGCCTCTGGTCTATTTTGTTTTGGATAATAAGAATGTTAGATATTGAAAGTGGAACATGATTGAAGATTTTTTTGGAACCTGCATAACTTTAAAAAAAATATTATAAATATGGGACTTGAACCCAGAAACAGCTTCACTCTAGAGACAACAGCCAGCAACCTTATAATTGTGCTATAGGGTCAAGTGATGTCAAATGTAAATTTTATTTGGTAATGAAATCTGCTTTTTCAATTGATATTTGAATGAGTCAGGTATCAGAGGTCAGTTATCAGAGGTCAGGTATCAGAAGTCAGGTATCAGAGGTCAGGTATCAGAAGTCAGGTATCAGGTATCAGAAGTCAGGTATCAGAAGTCAGGTATCAGAAGTAAGGTGTCAGGTATCAGAAGTCAGGTAGTCAGAAGTCAGATATCAGGTATCAGAAGTCAGGTATCAGAAGTCAGGTGTCAGGTATCAGAAGTCAGGTAGTCAGTTATCAGAAGTCAGGTATCAGGTATCAGAAGTCAGGTGTCAGGTATCAGAAGTCAGGTGTCAGGTATCAGGTATCAGAAGTCAGGTATCAGAAGTCAGTTATCAGGTATCAGAAGTCAGGTATCAGAAGTCAGGTATCAGGTATCAGAAGTCAGGTATCAGAAGTCAGTTATCAGGTATCAGAAGTCAGGTATCAGACAGAGTATTTCTGATGTTTGACTTTGATATGTGATCATGTCCTAAAATGAACACTGTACTTTTAAGACACAAGTGAAACGTGGATCCACGGCTCCTGCGCGCAGTGCGGCAGTCATCTTAAGTGAGGGTAGAGGTGTGGGCAAGTATGGAACACATGTCAGGTATATATAGTGTACGACAGCGCTCACTGTATGTGTTTGGGGACACTCGCTTGGCAACTTGATTAAGGCACACAGGAACGGTTTCTCACTTAGGCCATCCAGTTTATGCTAATTTCAGCCATTTTTTGAGTAAAACAAATGAGTTATAATTTCTTTTGAGACTACTTATTGCATCTACTATTGTTTATGAAGTAAACAGTTGCTTTAGGTGCAGATTTACACATGCTTTCAGTACAAACCATACGCATTGGCTTTCAGTACAGTTCTGTGCAATTTTTTTTGCTGTATGTTATTTACCCTGCTTTTCCTATAAAAAATAAATTCAGTTATCACCACTGCATATTGTAAAAGAAAAGAGTTTTTTTTTTATTTTCCTTGTGTTGGTTCTCTGTGCAAAGCAGACCTGAAAAGCTAATGAGTCATGTCTGCCAAATGTTTGTTTTCTTCTCTGCTATCTCAGCATTCCAGGGGGTGGTGTCTTGTGTCTCTTTTCTTATCTTATCAGTAAGTAAGCAGTTCAGCCAGCCATTTCAGTCTCAGTTTTGTTGGAGAGAAGATCTGGAGACATCTGAGCCTTGAATGCAAATCTGTACAGGTATGAGGCTTATAAACTTGTGTATTATTGTTGTCCTGAATGTAAACAATAGAATTATGTGAAGATTTTCTGAAAAAAAATGATTTTTTTTATTATTATTTTTACTATTTTTTTCAAAATGTTTGCACGCATTTTATACTATAGTTAATTTTAGTTATATAGTTAGTTATAATTGTTATAGTAGTAGTTGTTTTAGTTAGTTAAGCTTGTAACCTTTATAAACACAAAATAAATAAAAAAATTGAGTTTTTTGCGTATTTTTTTTTTTATAATGACCAACCATGTTCACATACAGTATAATAATGCAACAGGTATTCAAAAAAATTTTTTTAAGTAGCTAAAACAGCATTTTAATAGGTCCGGTCAAAAATGACCGAAGCAGTACAAGTGTATAGTGGAAATGAACAGAACAGAAGGGTTAAACACAGCATAAACCAGATAAAGTACAGTCCGTTTCATTACATCCACGAACATAATAAGACATAAGTTCATTCATGTAGCAGAAATACCTCTCTGCCTTTCTTACAACCCCTTTGTTCGAGGTTACCTTGTAGGAGCCCCACTCCACACGCTGACTCCTTGTCAGTCCTGGCTTCCAGGGAAGCTGTCTTACTGGGATCACTGTCCTGGACAATGACTTAGGCTAGTTTCACACTAGCGTTTATTCCACGCAGCGCACGGTGCCGCTAAGCCCCGCCCCCTGCCGGCTCCCTGCCCGCCCCATCCGGTCATCGCCGTCTACTATCGCACAAGGAAGCTTGTGATCTGCGCACCCTATCTTAAGCATAGTGTTCGCTGATCATGCGCGCCAAAATGCAACATGCTGCATTTGGCACGCACGGGCGCACCATCAAAAGTGCGCAGCGCAGGTCAAAATCCTACTAGTGCACGGCCAGCGCACGATCTGCGCACCCTATGCTAAAGATAGGGTGCGCAGATCGCAAGCGTCCTTGTGCGATAGTAGGCGGCGATGAGCGGATGGGGCTTAGTGGCGCAGTGCGCTGCGTGGAATAAACGCTAGTGTGAAATTAGCCTTACTCAACAGGTCAATCTCGACAATTCCAGACCCTCAGAAGGCCGGTAGCTTGCTTCCCCAATGCAGTTAGCCGTCACAGACTCTGTAGGTACATGGCCTCACCATGTGCTATTCAGGAAAGCCTGTCCTCTTGCAGGACCTTCTAAAACATTGACCATATGATCACACCACAGTCTCATTATAACATATGAGACCCACACCTTGAGGGTAGGTGTGTGGTTATCCAGTCCCACCCAGCTCTCCAGCTAACCCTGTAAGCCCAGCCCCTTATTCGCTAAACAAGGCTCTTGGAACTACAGGTCCCTGAGCAACATTTCAGGCTTACAGCGCAGAGGACCTCCTCCTCTTTGACACATACCAGCCATTTACCACAATGTAGGTCACTGTCTCACATACCCCCCCTGTTCAAACTTGTGGGGTTGAGCACTTGTCATAAGCAAGGGGCCTCGAGACAGGTCACGCATGTTACCTTGCCCTACCAGTTGAGAGGACCATCTCAGTCGGTTTTGAGCGCCAGTTCCCGAGACATAGTCCATCACTGTCACTAAATTCTTGTCTGTGAACAATGCACTGTCAAACTTTGTCGCCTCCCATTTCAGAGTCTTCACTTTGTTGGGCCTCCCTTGCCCCCAGTGGTCTGTATGTATGCCTTGAGCTTCAGCCCTTGAGTCACAGTCTGTCCGTGTCACTAGATCCTTTTTATTCACCACATCTCTCAAGTATGCCTCTTTACCATACCTCTCTCTACGTGACCGCCTCCAATGGTTGGTGTGGTTGTGAGTAGTGTTTAGCATTCCGATACTGCAATATCGGGTATCGGCCGATATTCGCGGTATCGGAAATCCGATACTGAGTTCCGATACTTTTAGTATATCGAATACCGGAATCGGAAGTTCCCATAATTCAATGAGCCAGTTTGATTTTATTCAGCCAATGAGGATCCTAAGAAGTGTGGGCACATCCTGTTAGAGCATGTTAGGCATGTAACTACTGGCATGGCTGTGATTGGCTGCGGAAATGATGTCATGATGCACTAGAAAAGCCGCCGCCGCCGTTTTGGGTTCACTCTGCTTTGAATTCAGTTAGGGATAGGACGCTGCTGTTCTGCGGGACAGTGTGACCTAGTGATTTGCTATATTGTGCTTTACCCAGGCTACTTTATCAACCGCTGTAGCTTTCTTTTGCCTTGCAGCGCTGTTCATGGCTGTCTGCGAGGTCTCTGTGTGTGAGTGCAGCTCACGCTGTAGTGTGCTCTACAGCCAGCCACCTCCGATTGTAGTCCACTCAGCATCCGTCACTGCCTCATACATTGTCCTTTTTTGCATTAGTGCTGCTCATTTTTCCAGATTTCTCCTATTAGTGTGGTTCCATCCGTATCCAGCTAGAATATTTGCAAACACTATATAGGAGTAGATAGAGGAGCCTTTCTGCTGGCTTGTGCCCTGCAGCCCCAGCCATATTAGTACTAGCCTATTTTTTGGAGCCTCATCTATTGCATTGTAGGTTACCTTCCTGTATTGTAATAGCTACAAAAAGTTTGTGATACTATTGGCTTTACATCTTTGGGCACATCCAGTGTCTTTTTGTGAAAAAAAAGTTAATAAAGTTCACCAAACACTCCACTTTACAGTTGTGTAGGCCACAACAGCTCATATTAAAGTCTAGTCCACACTTTATAAAATTAGTGTTTCTTATACCTGTTAGCAGCTGTTCAGGAATAAGCACACTAAGCCCTTAGTACTTTTCTGCCTATCTTTATCAGTCTACAAGATGAAGAAGGCAGGGAGTAAGGCACGTGGTTGTGGGCGTGGAGTTTCAGCAGGGAGAGGACGTGGGGATTCTGTGCCTGCTGTTGTCACCAGTGACTCAGCATCCCCCAGTTTTACCAGGCAACAGTCCTTTATGCGCAGATTTGTAGGACCTCGCCGTACCCCACTGCTGCGGGACGAACAAATTGAAGCTGTTGTCGGATGGATGGCAGCTAACGCATCAACTTCAATTAGTTCCAGATCCTTTCAGGTCCAGAGCACTGAAGAGCACCTATCTGTCTCTTCACCACCTGCCAAATTGCCCAGGCAGTCAAAGAGCCCTGGACAGGAGCCATCTCTACTTCTGTTCTCTGAATCTGTTGGCTTGAAAAGAGGGGGCCAAGCAGCATTCGAGAATTTGAAGAAGAGGTAGTATGCAGTGATGCGCAACAGCTTTGTCTCTCTGAATCTGAAGAGGTGGGTGGGCCAGTGCCTATGGTCAGCACACCTCAGTACGCATCTGATGATGAGACGCAGGTGCCACTTTCTGGTGCGTACTGTGCTGTCAAGACTACCCAGGAGAAGCAGTCGTTTGAAGAGGGTAGTGTAGATGATGAGGTCCTTGACCCATCATGGCGTGAGGTACAGGAAGGTGGTGGGAGCAGCTCTGTGGAAGAGATTCCCCGAACGGCCAAAAAAGGAGGGAGAGGGAGGGGCAGACTCGGTTGTCTGTAGCCTCCACTTCGGCACCCATAAGGAGCATGCCTGGTCCTTTTTTGACACAATTGCAGATAACATTTGCTTTGTCAAATGGAAGCTGTGTAATCAGAAAGTGAAAAGAGGGAAAAGTGTCAGCAACCTCAATACCACAAATATGTGGAAACATGTGCGGACCAAGCACGTGGTGGAGTTACAAAGACACACTGAAGACCTAGGCCAACCTACAGTGCCACCTACCACCTCTTCAGCTTGTGTTGTAGCCTCTTCCTCCAGCTCACACACAGCTGGTTCTGCTTCCTCACAGGATCTCCATGGAAGAACCTCTGGCACTGTTGTACAGAGACACAGTATCATTCCACCAACAGCACCACGTTCCCTGTCATCCTCACACTCCCAGGCCAGTCTACAGCCATCGGTAGCACAGGCATGGGAGAAAAGGAGCCCATACTCGGCAAACCACCCCTGAGCACAGGCTCTGAATGCTGGCATTGCAAAACTACTGTCCCTTGAAATGCTCTCATTCAGGCTGGTGGAGACTGACTCCTTCCGTAACTTCATGGCATTGGCAGTCCCACAATACAATGTGCCCAGCTGCTTTTATATCAGCAGGCAAGCCATCCCTGCCCTGCAAAAGCATGTGGAGGGAAAAATTAAACATGCGCTACTAAACGCCGTCAGTAGCAAGGTCCACCTGACCATTGATGCGTGGACCAGTAACTATGGACAGGGACGATATCTTTCCCTCACTGCCCATTGGGTAAATGTTGTGGAGCCGGGTACAGATCTTGACAGTGGCGCTGTATGTGTTCTGCCAACTCCAAGGATTGCAGAAATCCAGTCTGTACACATTGACTCCTCCTCATACTCCAGTTCCTCTGAATCAGTGCTGCAGGAGCCGTCACAGTCTACCTCCACATGGACCCGTGAACGCTTACCTGTTACGACCGATATGAGTGTGGTGCCCCCAGGAGTACGGTCACCACACTGGCTTTGCCTTCCTCCAGGGGAGGGTAATGCCAGGCTTGGAGGCAATGATGGGACTCTCTCACAGTCAATCCATGCATACAACACAGTTCCGCTCCTGACCAGCAGGGGGAGCTCTGACCCAGGATTGAGGGGAGGAGTGATCCCTGAGGGCCAGGAGGAAGAGGAGTCAGTTAGTCTGCGGAGGGTGAAGTGTGCAGACTTGGAAAGCGAAGCTGGAGGTTGAGCTGCAGCAGGCGAGCTCCCTCAGCTTGAGAGCGCACAGAACTGTAGTTGGGTCTCCATGGTGGTACGGGTACTAACGGCCCTGCCACAGATACCCGAGGAGTAGGAGGCTGTAGATGCCCTGCTCCCCTAGAAGACTTGAGGCACAACAGCAAACGGATAGAGAGCCAGGGATTCGGAGAGTGAGAGGAGTCCCAGAGAGAGAGGCAACAGCTGTCTGCCATGCAAGTGGAAGTCTAGGAACATTTGATATGAGGAACTTCAGAGTAACTAAGGACTGGATTGCTTCACACACACAGCGCTATTAGGGAGACTGCACAGCCCATCTGAGAAAGAGAATCCCTGAGTTGCTTCCAGGCTAGCTTGCTCCAACACCATCTGTGATCAGGACCCTGGACTGCAGTTACCAAGTAAAGGTACAGAAATTGCACCCCGCTGTGTTGTGTCTGCTTCCTAACCTGTCGGCACTGCTACATCCCTGTGCCCATCACTTATACACTACCCTGGGACTACAGCTCCACCTGTGGGGAGCTATACCATCTCTGCTGCACCACACCATCAGTCCCAGCGGATCTGCATGCAGCGTTGGCTTACCATCTTACTTGCCAAACACCACGGGTGGCGTCACAAACTATTCATATAAACTTTAACACCATTAACATCACCGCCATTGATATTGGGCGCCCAGGGCCACGGACCTGGTCACCGCTGCTGTGACACATTCCCGCCTCGACACCGGTCCGGTACCGGGTACCCCGCTGCCCTGGGTGTGCGAGGGTGACCCAATTTTGGCGTCAAGAACAGGATTACGGAGCCCGGTATCCCTGGGTCCTGTGTGCCATAGACTGATTGTGAACTGTGTGAGATTTGGTGCCAGTTGCCGCCATTGCCGCGCTGCTTGGCGCGCACAGGAAGAAAGAGGCGGACCTTCATGGGCGGCACCTGCCACAGAGCACGAAGCAGTGAAGTGCCGCGCGGGAAGAGAGAAGAGCGCGCAAGAGGAGGAGGAGCTGAGGCCTACAGCTCAGAGCGTCGGGCCTGCGAAGCGGCCGCCGGTGAGCTCTCGCAACCCCCGGCCCTGGCTAACGTTAACTGGAGGGGGAGAGAATGTCTGCGCCACAAGGCAACGCAGCGGCGGATGCCACCGCCAATCCCGCAGCACCACAAGGAGGAGCGCCTGCTGCAGTGGTCCCCTACATACCGGGAGTAGCCTGGCTACTGCAGTACTCGGGTGAATCACACACCCTGAGTGAGTTTAAAGAAAGACTGTGCAGCTTGTTTAAAGTTTACCCCCTGTCTGAAAGCCAGAAAGTAAATATCCTGATTGGATAGCTCACGGGTGCAGCGCTGAGAGAAGTGAAAGCCTGGCAGGACATGGATAAAGAGACTGTTGCAAAGGTCCTGGCCAAACTGAAGAGCACTTTTGACACCCGCACTGCCACAGAGATCAAGATGAGGTTCTTTGGCTGCAAGCAGAGGGCACAGGACAGTATCAGGGACTATGCTCTCAACCTGCAGGAGGAGCTGCGAGCAGTTAAACAAGTGGATCCCGACAGCGTAAAGGAAGAAGATAAACTGTTGAAGGAGCAGTTTATTGAAGGACTCCTGTCCAGTACCCACCGAGGACAATTGCGTATAATAACCCTGCAAAACCCTGATCTGGACTTTGCTGAATTCAAGGACAGGTCTATCCGGGTACTGCAGGAATCCACTGACAGCCGTCCAGCGCCCCCTAGACGCCCGGCGATCACCTGTCATCAGGAAGCGACGTCTTTTCCTTCCATCCCTGTGGAGGCCGATGCACAGACTTTGGACAAGGACCCCACTGAGGAGCTGCGTCTACAGGTCCAGGAGATGACCAAAGGAATGGCTGCACTCACTAAAACCGTGCAGTCCCTACAGATGTCCTCCAAAGACAAGATCCAGCTTGCTTCCAGTCCAGAGGATGTCCCGTGGCTCCGGAGAAGGAGAGCCCCACCACTTCGAGGAAGGACCAATGATCGCTATGACCAGGACGGAAGTCCCATCTGTCGTCGCTGTCACAAGGCAGGTCATCTTGCCAGGTACTGTCCTTTAAACGAGCAACCCCTGGGGCAGAGGGCCAACCCCCAGGAGTAGGATCCCCAGGCCCAAGGAAATGGAGAGCCAAGTATGTGGGAGGGAGACCAATCCTTCCTGTGGTGATTGATGGTATCCCCATGAATGCTTTGCTGGACACTGGCTCCCACGTGACCACCATGCCCTATACTCTTTACAAGAGGTATTGGACTGATTCTGAACTCACCCGTGGTCCCACTGATGAACTGACAGTAGTTGCTAGTAATGGTCAGACCTTACCGCAGATTGGATGTAAGGAGATTACTGTCAAAGTGGGGAGGGTGGAATTAAAGTCTCAAGGTCTGATAATTGTTGATATTGATATTTAACCCTATGATGACTCTTGGTACCAATGTAATTGAAAACTATCTGTCCGAGGTTATTGTCTTGTTGCAACAGGTGGCTGAAACTGCTGGTTCCGGAGAACAACGAGTCCTGCAGAAGTAGATCCGAGCCCTGATGCAAAGGCAAAAAGTGGAACTCGCTGGTGGCGAGATTGGCAGCGTCAGAGTGAGTGATGCCTTCCCCATTGCAATACCCCCCCAGATGTGAAATGTTGGTATGGTGTCGGGCAGCCATAGGTCTTAGAGGGAGAGATTACCAGGCATTGGTAGAACCAGTATACTCCGAAAGTAGGCCCACTGTCCTGACAGCCAGAGGGGTGGTTGATGTAAAAAAAGGGAGAGTACATGTACGAATTCTGAATTGCGGGGAAGAGGAAGCCACAATACCTCGGTACGCCACAGTTGCTAAGCTGCTCACCGTTAACAACAACTCTTTGCAGGCAGCAGAGCCTTTGGTCTCATCTGATCAGGTGGAGGACAATGGTTCTGTGAAACAGCCAGAGGAGTGGTGCCAGCAACTGCAGGTGGGAACTGACTCTACACCTTCATACCAGAGAAATGGGGTTTACAGAGTGACACAAGAGTATGAGCGGGTATTCAGCAAACACCCACTAGTATTTGGGCAGGCAAAAGGGGTCCAACATCATATCCCCACCGTAGACCATCCACCCATAAAAGAGAGGTACAGACCTATACCCCCAACACAGTACCAATGTGCTAAGAGTATGTTGAAAGAGATGAAGGAAGCTGGGGTCATTAGGGACAGTTATAGCCCATGGGCAGCTCCAATATTGTTTGTAAAGAAAAAGGATGGTACTATGAGAATGTGTGTTGATTACAGGAAAATTAACAGTATCACACATAAAGATGCCTACCCATTGCCTCGAATTGAAGAGTCATTAGCTGCACTTAAAACTGCTAACTACTTTTCCACCTTGGATCTCACCAGTGGGTATTGGCAGGTTCCCGTGGCAGAGGCTGATAAAGAGAAAACAGCATTTACCACTCCAATGGGTCTCTGTGAGTTCAATTATATGCCATTTGGACTCTGCACTGCTCCAGGAACATTTCAACGGCTGATGGAGTGTTGCCTGGGACACATGAACTTTGAAACAGTCCTGTTGTACCTGGATGATGTCATTGTTTTCTCCAAGACCAATGAAGAGCATCTGGAACACCTAGCCGAAGTGTTTGAAGCTTTGTCCTATTTTGGCTTGAAGGTGAAGCCTTCAAAATGCCACCTCCTGAAGGTACAGTACTTCGGTCATGTGGTCAGTGCAGAAGGTGTGGCACCAGATCCTGACAAGGTCACGGTCATCCGGGACTGGACGAAGCCCAGCAACCTCCATGAGGTACGCCAATTCCGGAATACCGGCCTAAAATGCCCAAACTTGAAGCACACAGATATATGAGCTGGCACAGAGATGCCACACTGACAAAAATGTGGCCTGTATTTTTTCTTTGTTATGCTAAGTAGTTCTGTATATAACTAGAGTGAGACACAGGAAAACACTGGAATAGCGGCCTAAAATGGCCAAACTTGGAGAACACAGATATATGATCTGGCACGGAGATACCACACTGACTAATATGTGGCCTGTTTTTTTAAAAAAAATGCAAAAAAGTGCTGTTTATAACTAGAGTGACAGCATCATAAAAAATGGAATACCGGCCTAAAATGCACAAACTTGGAGCACACAGATATATGAGCTGGCATGGAGATACTACACTGAAAAAAATGTGGCATAAATTTTTTTCTTTGTTATGCTAAATATTGCTGTATATAACTTGAGTGACACACAGGAAAACACTGGAATAGCGGTCTAAAATGGCCAAACTTGGAGCACACAGATATATGAGCTGACACGGAGATACCACACTGACAAATATGTGGCCTGTATTTATTTCTTATTTATGCTAAATAGTGCTGTATATAACTAGAGTGACAGACAGCAAAAAAAATGGAATACCGGCCTAAAATGCCCAAAATTGGCACATGCAGATATATGATCTGGCATGGAGATACTACACTGACAAATATATGGCCTGTATTTTTTTCTTTGTAATGCTAAATAGTGCTGTATATAACTAAAGTGACACACAGGAAAACACTGGAATAGCGGCCTAAAATGGCCAAACTTGGAGCACGCAGATATATGAGCTGAGACGGAGATACCACACTGACAAATATGTGGCCTGTTTTTTTGCAAAAATGCAAAATAGTGCTGCATATCAGTGGTCCCCAACCTTTTTTGCACCAGGGACTGGTTTCAAGCAAGACCATTCTTCCATGGCCCAGCAGGGCGGGGATGGAGGTGTGACAGGGGCGGGGCTTTGGTCATAAGGGGGTGGGGCAATGGACGTGGTTGTAGTTTAGCAGTGCATACTTATCATTTAATTATAACATTTATAATGTGACTCAACTCACCATAGGTTTTGAATGAGTGGGAGCACCTGGCTTGTTTCTCTGTTTCAGTGGGAGCACTGTGCTACTTTTGCTGATGACCGTCACTGCTAATGATGATTGGAACTTACAAGGAAATGGAGCATTGAGCACTTAAGAAAAATTGTACTGGAGTACTGTGCATGCTGATTATTTTCTAATCATCAGAAAATGTATGTGTGGTTCCCCCCGTCCTGTCCAGCTCTGTGTGGCTCCCCCTGTTGTATGCATGGCTCCCCTGTCCCATCCTTGTATACATGGCTCTGCTCCCATCCTCCCATCCTTGTATACATGGCTCCGCTCCCACCCTCCCATCCTGTATATATGGCTCTGCTCCCACTCTCCCATCCTGTATACATGGCTCTGCTCCCACTCTCCCATCCTGTATATATGGCCCTGCTTCCACTCTCCCATCCTGTATGCATGGCTCTGCTCCCACTCTTCCATCCTGTATACATGGCTCCCCTGTCCCATCCTGTATACATGGCTCCGCTCCCACTCTCCCATCCTGTATACATGGCTCTGCTCCCACCCTCCCATCCTGTATACAAGGCTCTGCTCCCACCCTCCCATCCTGTATACATGGCTGTGCTCCCACCCTCCCATCCTGTATACATGGCTCTGCTCCCACCCTCCCATCCTGTATACATGGCTCCCCTGTCCAATCCTGTATGCATGGCTCCCCTGTCCCACCCTGCATGCATGGCTCCGCTCCCACCCTCCCTCCTCCCTTGTATATATGGCTCTGCTTCCACTCTGCCTCCCTTGTATATATGGCTCCGCTCCCACTCTCCCTTGTATATATGGCTCCGCTCCCACTCTCCCTCCCTTGTATATATGGCTCTGCTCCCACTTTCCCTCCTCTTATATATGGCTCTGCTTCCACTCTCCCTCCCTTGTATTTATGGCTCTGCTCCCACTCTCCCTCCCTTGTATTTATGGCTCCGCTCCCACTCTCCCTTCCATGTATTTATGGCTCCGCTCCCACTCTCCCTCCCTTATATATATGGCTCCGCTCCCACTCTCCCTCTCTTGTATATATGGCTCCGCTCCCACTCTCCCTCCCTTGTATATATGGCTCCGCTCCCACTCTCCCTCCCATGTATTTATGGCTCAGCTCCCACTCTCCCTCCCTTGTATATATGGCTCCGCTTCCACCCTCTCTCCCTTATATATATGGCTCCGCTCCCACTCTCCCTCCCTTATATATATGGCTCCGCTCCCACTCTCCCTCCCTTGTATATATGGCTCCGCTCGGCTCCCCCTTCCTCCCCCATCATACTTACCCTCAGGTCACTGAACTTCCTTACCCTAGCTGAACTTCCCTCCCTGCGCTTCAGCTTCTTCCTGTGCGGAGCGGTCACGTGCTACCGCTCATTAAGGTCCACGAATATGGACGCCACGCCTAAGGGAGATGAGTGGTGTCCATATTCATGACCTTAAATGAGCGGTACACTTGACCGCTCAGCGCTGGATGAAGCCACCGCGCCGACAGGGATGCAGGGTGAGTATCAGCTGCTGCACCGCTGGCTCCCCTTGTGTCCGCGGACCTGCAAGAGCACTGCAACGGCCAGGTGTTGGGCCACGGACCGGTGGTTGGGGACCCCTGCTGTATATAACTAGAGTGACAGATAGCAAAAAAATGGAATTTAGGCCTAAAATGCCCAACTTTTTAGCACACGGATGGATGAGGCGTGTCACAGATATACCACACTGTAAAATATGTGGCCTGTATGTATTTTTTTTTGGATTCAGCAAAATGGTGTCAAGAAATTGTGTGACACTTAAAAAAAATTGTACCCTACCGTACCACATAAAAATGAAAGATTTCTCTGCGCACTCAAAAGTGATTTTTGGGACCCCTTCAAAATTGCTGGATTTTCACACTGTGCTAGGAAAAGGATCTGGCTGTATTGTGCAGTGTCAAAAAGCAAATGGAGAAAAAAAGGGCTTTGGATTGCTTTGCAATAAAATAAGCTCTATTAACCTGGAAATTAGACCTGGGGCTAGGTATACACGGTCAATATATCCTATAGGTAACAGCAGCAGACAGTAAGGGAATGGACCCTCTTGATGTATGCACTGATATCTATATACACATATACAATGCCTGCAGGCCTTGCACCGATATGTATAGAGCGATGTACAATCCCCTGCCTACCTAACACTGCAACCTATATACTCCGGAATTATTCCTTAGAAGGACTGTTGGTTTACCTGGATTTGAGTACTTTAGGATGGTAGGCCCCACACTGACTAATAAATCCCCAAATCTGACACTATCTCAGCATCAGCTCTCCCTACACTATCTAAATTCAGAGCTGAATTTGCCGAGCAGGGCGGCGTCCAGTCTCTTATACCCCTGATGATGCTGTGTGGCCAGCCAAGCACTGCAAGACCACAACAAATATGACTGCGGTGAATCAGTGCCTGGCAGACAATTTCTGCATGGTGATTGGGTCTCTAAAGACCAAAAAAAATGCTGGGTGGAGACCT
This sequence comes from Dendrobates tinctorius, assembly GCF_039654945.1. NCBI lineage: Eukaryota > Metazoa > Chordata > Amphibia > Anura > Dendrobatidae > Dendrobates > Dendrobates tinctorius. The sequence goes on along the minus strand of NW_027361671.1, from coordinate 41,666,361 downwards.
GAGTTTCCGCTGAGTAATCTCGGAAATGCCCTGTGCTCACTGAGTACCGTGATACTCGGTCGAGTAACGAGTAGTGGCGAGAATGTTCGCTGATCACTAGAGGGAGTTGAAGCTTCGAGTTGCCAAGTGAAAGCCTTAAAATCTTAATGATTTAGAGATGATCTTCAAAGAGAAGTGAACCAAAATTCCTCCTGAATTGTGTGCAAACCTCATCATCAAGTACAAAAATGTCTGACTGCTGTGCTTGCCAACAAGGGTTTTGCCACCACGTAGTAAGTCTTGTTTGCCAAAGGGATCAAATACTTATTTCTCACTGCAAAATGCAAATACATTTATATAATTTATGCAATGTGACTTTCTGGATTTTATTTTTTTATATTCTATCTCTCAAAGTTAAAATTAACCTACCCTTAAAATTAAAGGTTGTTCATGTCTTTGTCAGTGGGCAAACTTACAAAATCAGCAAGGGATCAAATACTTATTTCCCCCACTGTATATGTAGTTATAATATGAATGGTACAATAACCAGCGAAAAGGATCAGTTCTTTATCCAATCCGAGAAAACCTAACCAATCAGGCAAAGTGAGATCAAACAATGGCCAGGAAAACATATAACTAAAACTTAACCTTTAAAAGGTATACTTAAAATAGTAGCCAATTTATACCCCAGACAAACATACAACTGTCACAAAGTGCAAGTGCTCATGTTTAACAGTGCTCTAGTTAAAAAAAAAAGTTGGTTTGGTCTCACCAATACAAATTTTTGTTCATTTCCTCCATAGTCTGTCCATCATGGAGGAGAATCAGGAGCGGGGGGGGGGGAATTACAATAATGGAATAGTCCCTATATTCCTCCTTGTTGTGTTGTTGTGCCCCTGACAAGGGCAGTACCCAAGTGTGAACCTATTCATCAATTGCCCATATGAACGGTGTAGCCTCCCAGCGCATTTCTACCCCGGTTCAGGGGGTTCATCAGGGGAGAAGAGAAAAAGCTATGTGGGTACCTACAGAGGCAAGTCAAGCCCAGCAAGCTGACTAATGATGTCAGTGCCCCTGTCTATGGGATCTATGGTTTAATCCCCTCATCATGCATGCTGTCCTTAAATAAGGTCAGTGGGTGGTCCCATGTTTCTGCGGTGTCTGACGTCATATCTCATTGAAAGCTGGTTGGTCCCTTTAATTGTGGTACCTGCCCTGTGCTCCATACTGCACATGGCCCACCAGTGCATTTATGCTCCTAATTCCGGTCAGCTCTCCACGGCCATGTGCTCGTGGAACGCTTATGGCTTCTTTCTGACTACCGATCTCTTACCGGTGAGAGGCAAGTTAAAACCACCGGACCACTTCCATTTGTTGAACCGCACTGCATTCCCTGTGGAAAGCATGTGTATCTGGTGATGTCACTTCCGATCACCTGACTGCAGGTCCTGCAGCCGGATCATGATTCTACTGCTGTATTCGTCATATGATTGCCACGCCTACCTCACGATATCCCCACCAATACCTTTCCGGAATGTGTATTACAAGTAAGGGATATCAAATATGAGGTACCTGTATCTAGGAGTCTGGTAAAGCAATACCATCCCTTCGCACAGAAGAGAGGAATCCCGAAAGAGCAATATTTGAGATTAAAACGAAATTGCTCTGGCAATAAAGATTTTCAGGCCAAAGCAGATGACCTGAGAGAAAGATTCTGGAGAAGGGGTATCCTGACTAGGCCATTTTCCTGGCCATGGTATGAGCTCCCCTACTATATGAATGGACAATAAGAACTTAATGAAGTGTAAATTGGCATCATTGTTGCTTTGAAATGCTAAAAAATATTTATATTTATGTAGCATCCACTGTAACTGTTAAAAACAACTGTCACCATCATCTATGGCACAAAGTGAAATGGTGACTAATAGTAGAGAAATGTGCAGAGAGGAATGTATAAAGAAGCTAAATAAAAGAGGAAATCTACATAAGCATATAACACAGCATTTTCTAATGGGAATTCAACATTCAATAACTGCCTGGTATTATCGACCCCTCCGTCAACTATTCATTCTGACAGGTTCCAGAGCAGCGACAGAAAACTATGTGACCCCTGATGACTCTGGACTACTGAATGCTTTTAAGTGAACAGAAAAATGCTATAGGAAGCTACATTCTGCAGGTAAAAGCATTCCACAGAGAAAGTGTTGGGAGCTGAAATTAGCTCAAATGGGAGCCTCAATTAAACAGTTAGTAAAGAAGAACCATATAATGATGTTATACAATAAGTAATTTATTTTACATCATCTCTGAGGGAACTTTAGAAGAATTTATTGTTACTTAATAAAAAAATGCAGTGTTCATTCTTATCTTGAAATTGCTCAACACTTACATCACAGAGGGAATATTGTGCCATATCCACACATCCACAGACGACCACTACATCTAATCACTGGACATACTGGTCATGTGCTGTACATGCTGACATTACCAGTACAGCAGATCATCGCTGCAACAGTAAAGAAATATTGGCACGGGATCTCATTACTATCAACACAGGAGCAGATTAAGGCTAAGGTCACATGTCCAGTAATCATGCATTTGAAATGGATCCAGCAGCAATCAGTTATCATAGCATAACAAATAAGTTGGACAGACACAACTTTTTGTCCAGCTAAAAAAACTGATTACAACTGCATCTATTTTTTTTAACAATGAATTTTATATAAAACAGATCTGTTAAATAGCCATCTGTTTTTCTTCCATTTGAAATGAATGACTTCTGGACATGTGAATTGTCAAGTGATTATCCATTCGAAACTGATCCAGTAAGCAAAAAAATGGATCCTTTCAAATGGAAGAAAAATGGATGGCTGTTTAATGGATCCGTTTTCAGTAGACTTCAATGCTAAAAAAAAATGGATCCAGTTGACATCAGCCTTTTTAACCTGACAACAAATTTGTGGCTTCGTTCAAACGAATGATCTCTGGACATAAGAACTTAGCTAAAAGGGTTATTAACAAAAAAAAGTTATCCCTTATCCATAAAATAGGGGATAAGTTGCTGAACGCAGGTGGTCTGACCACTGGGTCCCCAAGCAATCCCAAGATCAAGGCTACAGAAACCTTAGAAGCTGAGTACTGAGATCATCTTTTTCTAGCAGTCCCATAGACAATAAATTAAGTGGAAGTCAAGCATGCCACTTTTGTTCCATTCAAAAAAACTTGTTTTAGTAACTGGTAAATGACATAAAAATAGTAAAAAGTAAGAAAAAAAAAATCACCTTTTCCTGAATCTCCTACTTATCTTAACTATTAATTTAGATTTTATTGTATCAAAAAAAGTACAACTAGACCTGTAAAAGACATGACCCTATGCAGGTACTTCAACCTAAAACAGAACATATGCTTGGAATATTTAGAGGTAAAAGCAAAGTTTTTTTTCCGTTTGTTCTTTAAGATGAGTAGCATTGCTGTTTATAGTGTTGTTAGATTAAAATGATTTATTATTTGGACAACACAATTAAGAGCAAATAAATGTATATGGAGGTAGATATGTAAATTAGAAAATTACATTAATAATGTACATTAGCAGTATAGATGAGCATACCGTTTCACGCAACCCCGGTCCAGGGTCCTGGTCAGTTTTCTATAGCTGTGGACAGAGGCTATGTGAATTTCCTTACCCTGCAGGAGCTCAGGCTTGGCTTATGAGTAGCCGGACTGCCGAGACTTTTCCTGTGCGCCTCACGCATGCCAGGGCGGCAAATCAATCACTGCCCTGGGAAGCCCAGAAGGTCAAGAAATTTGTGCATCTCCTGTTCATAGAGATCACTGACCTCGAAGGTTGCACTAAGTGATCTGATAATCTATAGTGCAACTCAAAATACAACTACATGATTATGAAAACGGAGTTTGTACGTACCAAAGTAATAATTTATTCATTTTTACTAGACATCATACACAAAAAAAACACAGAGTGGATAATGAAAATAATATCAACAGGGGCTAATGGAAGAGTACCACTAAATAAAACAAATAGCAAAATATAAATGGTGGTAGCATTGGACCGACAATTGTAATATACAGGTATAGACATATGTAAGTGGATAATACCTCAAAATAGTGCCAATATATATTGCATATGAATAAGTAAACACAAATAGTAAGGCTGGTTTTACATTTGCGTATCTGTGTGCAGCGTTTGATCCGCATAGATCAGCGTAGATCCGCCTACGTCATGCGTACATATCTGTAACATGGTTTACATAGGGACATGCGTTTGCATGCGGATACGTATGCATGCGTCGTTTTGCGGTGTGCAGCGGGGCACGACGAACACAACATGTTGCATTTTTTGAGGCATCAAATATGCACAGGCATGTGCATGAGTGCATAAAAATGCATTACTTTCTATGGGAACGCATTGGTACTCAAGGACATACGTACGCATGCGTTTGATATGCATGTGTACTTCAGACTGAACAATCCTCAAATTGACTGCCACTTCCCCTGTAACAAGTTACCCAACCACCCCTAGCCTACCATCACAGCTCAGCACCCCTCAGATCTCAAAAGTAAAGCTCTTTTTTAACATTTTTGTAATTTATGTGTCAAATTTCCTCTTGTTGCTATGTTTGTTAATACAATTCTTTTGGTTCACATTACCTGTTTCTTTATCTCTTTATTTAAACGTGTGTATTGTTGAGTGAAGTATTAATGTGTGTTACAGTAAGGGTGTTTATTATTAAAGTTAAAGTCAAGATGTTAGTATTAAAGTCAGCAAACATTACTGGTACATAACATTACAGGTCCATAACATTACAGGTCCATTTAACTTATCGGCTTAAACCATTTGGTCTTGCCATGCCACACGTTCAATATCTGAAACAAAGTAGGCAACAAATTTATCCTTCATTTGAGCAACTTCCACTGTAGTCCTCAGAGGGCGATCTTGGTAATCCTGCAATGTGGTATGAACAGGTTTGTCAAGTTCTAATTGTTGTCGCTCTTTCACCAGGATGTAATTGTGCAGAACAATACATGCTTTCACAACCTCATCAATTGTCTCTGTTTTTAGATTGATGGCTGTTCCCAAAATTAGATACCAGCAATCCAAAGACACACTCCACAGTTCTTCATGCCGTTGTCAGTCGGTAGTTGTAAATCCTTTTGGTGTGATTCAAGTCCCAACTTGAGTACGGTTTTATGAGGTTGGCATGCATTTGAAACGCCTCATCCCCAACCACAACAAATGGCATTGGCGGTCATTCAGTGTTCGGAAGAGGTTGTGGAAAATTGAAATTATTCCCATACAAACGTTGACTCATGTCAGAGTTTTTGAAAGTCTGTGAGTCATTTCCTCGTCCAAATGAGCCAAAGTCCACGGGAAGAAATCGACAGTCAGCATCTGCAATCGCCATGAGAACAATAGAAAAATATTTTTTTGTAATTGAAATACTCGGATACACTTCCAACAGGTTTCCTAATCCGAAGGTGTTTGCCATCCACAGCCCCCAAACAGTTTGGAAAATTACAAATGTCCTGGAATTTTGCAGCATTTTCCAGCCAGAGTTCAGTTGTGGGTTGGGGAGGACCTCCGCACAGATCGTCACATAAAGCATGGCAGGTGTCTCCAACAATGCCAGAAAGGGTGGACATTCCAATCCAGAATTGAAATGTAGAGTTGATAAGGTCTCTCCGGTAGCCAGGAATCTGCTGAGCAGAAAATGGGAAAAAAATAAGTACATGGCTTTTCAAACAATAATACTAACGATATGTGTTTGTTTTTCAAAATTACGTACTTCAGAGTCACCAACAGACGTTCCTCCGCAGGAATTGCTTGATGTAGTTGTGTGTCCTGCCTGGTGATGGATCCTCGGACACGTTGCAGCAAATAATTGAAGCTCTGTTCTGACTATCTCGCATACTTGAAAAACTTCTCAGGGTTTTCATGCAGCTCTGTGTACAATGAGTGGTAGGCTCCATGGCTCTCTCGGACTTCTAAGGTGGGGTTTTGCCAATAGCGACGACAACGTGTTCTCCGTCTTTCTCTTCTTTCTTCTTCACAAGCCACAGCAAAGGCAACAGCCAATTTCTTGTAAATCAAGATTAATAAGAAAGCTCTCCACGCTAAGATCCAGCTTGCAGCTGGATACAGCCGCAAAAGACGAGGATTTCATCTGAGCAGTTTGTCTATATATAGAAATCCCATGAAACACGCACATTGGGTGTCTGGTGTCAAGGAAACGCTACTGGAAAAGCATTGGAAATATTGAATGTATGCACAGAAACAATGCAAACGCCTGCACACACAGCGTTTTTTTTGCCGTCATGCATAAGATGATGCGGATAAAAACCGCTGCGTAAACATGCGTTTTGCATGTGTTTGTGCATGTGGATGATACGCTGCGGACTCAAACGGTATTGTGAACCTAGCCTAACAACAATAAAAATAAGAAATAACTCATATATAAATAATTATACCACAATAACATGACGTAAATAAATGAGTAAAAAGGGCATGTGCTAGGAATAGATAAACAAACTTGTATGTGCTATACAAGACAGTCTGTTATTTCGATAAAAATAATATTATACAATGCTTTCAGGACCACCTTACAATTCTGCGAGGAGATGTGCAAACAATATTAGCATTACACAGTCATAGAGTAATTAGCAATTTAAAACAGAGGAGTGAGGCCTTTGCTTACCAGAGCTTAAAATCTATTCTGATAGGAAATAGGGGTAACCCAAAGAGTAGTAGGGCACAATCTTTATGAAATGCAGTGACCAGATAATGGCAAGCCTATATGAGAATGGAGAATTACTTTTTGGATGCTCTATATCTTTTTTTTTTTTTTAATAGAGGAAACCACCTATTTTTGAAAGATGTAACACCATATCGTTTGCTATAGTGTTTATAGTCCTTATTGACCTCTGCTTTACCTTTTTCTTCTCAACAGGACTGGTCTTTTCATATAGAAATAAGAACGCCGCCCATGGAGAGATTGATTGCTCTTCTTCCTTTGTTTGGCTTTGAGCCATCTTCCAATTTTATTTTATATTACACCTGTTATAGTTAAACACTTCTCAGCGGCTCTCCTCTCACTTCATAAAACTATCCACGCTTACCTCATTAAGATTACAGGTTATGCCTTGCCTATTGTAGTTAGTTCTCCCATGTTTTCAAGTTATATTGATCAACCCCTGAAGATGCTTGTACAATCACCCTTTTGTTGTCCGATAACGATGATAGCTACAGAGACAATCTTACTTCCTACCGGTGTCCCACAATTGTCTTACAGCTATTGGTGTATTTTTTTTTTGTCTTCCATAACGTTAATTGTGTCTTCCATAATGTCATTGTTCTCCAGAGTATCATTAAGTTGACTTTTATTCTTTATATCTATGTTTTTTCCTTCTTAGTTATTTGTATTTTTTTTTCCTTTTTCACCATGTTGCCAGCAGTATTATGTGATTGCCTTTGCTATTGTTCTTCCGTATAACTACTGCACAGCATGTGCTTTTATTGAATAGTGTTCCATTCAATACAAGCTCAATTTTACACTTCATATCCTTTATCTGAATTTGCCCAAACAATTAAGCCTCAACAAGTAAAAACCAAAGAACTTCATAGACCTTCATAGACTTGGATATTTAAAGAAACCATTCTTTCTGACCGGAGTTGATTTGAACGTTTTGTAGTATATTTAACTTTTTTATGTTTAAACTGCAAAATTTATATAAAGTTTGCAATAAAATATAGTTAACTTAGATTTTCCACTTCGTAAACTTGCCACCAAAACCTCCGACACTGCACATATATTATCTGATTGTAAAAGTACATAAATTAAAAGGGCTGTCCAATCTAGCCAAAATGTTTGAAAATGCAGGGTATGTGTAAAGGGCCTGTTACACGTAGAGATATCGCTAAAGCGTCACCAATTTTGTAATGTAGCAGCGATATCGCTAGTGATATCGCTACATGTGACACTCACCTCCGACCGGCCCCCCCGCTGGCTATTGCTGATGGCGCAAGATCGGCCTGGTCCATTTCTCGTTGTCGGCTTCCTGCTTACGCCGATGAGTGAGGCATGGACGCGGGCGGAAGACGGTCATCATCACTGCGTCTGACAGGTGAGTAATGACCACCGACCGCTGCTGCATCGCTAGTGAGATCTGCCTGTTTGGCAGCTCACTAGCGACTATTTAGCGATGCACCAGCGATCCTGACCGGGTCATATCGCTAAATGTAACGGGGCCTATAATGTAATAATCTCTTTGGAGGTCTTCATGGGACAGGAAACAATGTTTTGTTCCTCAATTACCTAACAACTGTGTCCTATTATTTGGCAGCAGTGTTCAGGTGACTGGACTAGGACATTATCCAAGGGAAATGAAGTCTAATCCCATCATCACTTTTTGTAATGGTGAGATTAGCTTCTTTAATTAAATTTGATAGCTTGGCATAGTAACTTTATTTTCCACTTTGTAGCAACCTAGTAGTTAGGAACTACATTTTTATAGTCATTTTAGGCAATTATGATCTATAATTTGATATTCTAGAAGTGGCAAAAAGTGCACATAAGGGAATTAACCAGATATCATGCGGTGTTAACGCATTTATTAGCAATCACCATATGATGCTGTGCTAACATAGTTCTCAATTGGCCCTAGATAATAATACCCCAGCTGCTGCTGCTCCACTGCTTACATTAACCAACAGTGATATATACCGAAGTGAGAGTTGCAAGTGTGCTGTGCTATTGGTGAAGAATTCACAGGAATCAGATGGATAGAAATATATTGCAATTTATTCCCAACACATTTCTAGATCGAATGGGCCTCTATCTCAAGGGAACTACAATACGTTTCTGGGTCAAAAGGACCTCTTCCTCAAGGGAATCTCAATTATTGAGCGTCACTGAGGAAGAGGTTCATTTGACCTAGAAACACATTTGGAATTAACTGCAACATATTTCTATTCGTTTGATTCCTAAGAATACTTCACCAGCAGTGCAGCACATCCGCAACATTCCTTATAGAATACATTTCTCCAATCACTTCTTCATATGACCCGCCTATAATGACATTGCTTATGTTTCAGTATCTCATACCCATATAGTAAGTATGTATTAAATACAAATAATCCTGATCATTTCGGAAGTCTTACTTGTATAGGAATCTTTCTAAACATATGGTGAAAATGTGAGCTGGAGAGAGGGCATAGAATAAATCTGAATGACTAATTAACAATATCTGGCAGCTGCAGAACAACTGTAAGAAACGAGAATAACAAAGTCATTACTTGCCACACTAGAAGGCACATAAAATCTCAGTAGAAGTGTCCATAAATATCATGCAGGTGAGTAATATCGTCTGTCTATGGAAAGCAGAATCTGATATAAACCACAGCCAGCTGTTTATACACAGAATTTATAAGTAGCTTTCAATTGTCATTCTGCCTATTATAAATGTAAAATTCATGCAGCATGGTGGAAACCTCAAGGTGATTAAGACAGAGTTGTATTGATGACACCCACTCAGTCACTGTATGCTTAGACTGTTGCCTTTTTCAATATGACTGTGTTCACATCGGCACTGGAAGCCTCCATCATTTTTTTTTTGCTAAAAACAACAGACACCATAACAAAATCTGATTGATCTATTTGTAGTCAACGGTGTCCATTCAGCACTGTTGGTGTCTTCCATGACTTTACATTTTCTAGAAATAACAGCAATGACAAAGTATTTTAGTTTAAATATTCTTTGTACTAGAAAATTTGTAGTTATCCATTATACTCTGATGCCTATGATGTCCATATGCCCTAATAGCAGGGAAATGAATATAGTGGTAGCAAGACTTGCAGTCACACTTGTTGTCTTGGGGATTTTAAGATACCCCATTGGCCCATAAGGAAAGACAAATACTGTTACAAAAGCAACACAGTTGGGGCCTTGTTTTGCATTGGGGCCCACAAGCTTCAAGGTATGTCCTGACATCACTGGGCAAATCGTAAAGGCTGGTCTATATGTAGCAATCCTTTTAAATCATGCTGCAATGCCAAAGACCTCAATTACAAATGCTACTCCTTGAAGATCTGCATGTTTTAGAATATGTCACAATAGACATAATTGATAAATGAATGATGAACCACTGGTGGTCCCACCAAACTCTCCAAATATTAAAGCCACAAATGGGGCAAAGTATTACAATGCAGAAAAAAATGCACAGTCCTCATTTTTCCTTCACTCATTCAAGGAATCATGGTGCCCCCACAGTTCAGATCGCTACAATCAGTCAGTTATTGAACATACTAGCAATAAACTGCTATGTTGGGAGAACCTCTTAACAGACAGACACAGCTCCCTCATATTACTGCAAATCTATGTGTCAGTAACATTGCTAGCTAACCACAATGCTGAGGTGGGATTCTCCAAAATGTGATTTAACTTGATGCGAATCTTGAACCTGGCCAATCAATTCTTCCATCTCTATTACTGAACATTTCAATTAACATTTGGAAAATTACGGCATTCTCACAAGACCTCAAGTTAATGAATTTGTTCTACCTCTCTATTATTTCTCCTAGGCAAGTCAACATTTTCCATCAGATCCTTCGTCCTCAGTCTCTATCTGGAATGTGTCAGCATTTCTTAACAACATCTACATGTTTACTCGCTCATACAGGATGTGTGCCAATATGCAGACTGACATTTTACTAACAACTCCATTAACAACATCACAACCGCAGCTGGTGAATCTGAAAGAAACAAACAAAATAAAGAAAACTCCAGACCGCCATTGCTTTAGACAGGTCATTTCTGAATCAACTGAAACAAAACTTACTGAATTGTGGATTGTTGAAAAGACCCTTTGGACAGACACAGTAGACTCTTGGAAGCAGTGTGCAAAATAAACATTTATCACAATTGAAAGACTCCCTGAAGCTTCACAATAACAAAGACATGGCTAAACAACAGTTTGTCAGAGCAGATAGATCATAAACCAAATCTACACAAGTCAAGCACTTTGGGGAAAATACTATGCGCATTCTGAAGGGAATCTATCATGAAATAAATGTTTTTACTCTCTGTTTCTTTAATTGTATAGTTCTTTCATCTATCTGCCGAAGTGTATCAGCTAATAAATGTCAACTGTTTATTAGTTTTATCAGCAGGTAGCAACAATTAAATTGCTATTTCTGCCATTGTAGACTTTTATTGCTAACCCTCCATCCTTCCATTTTTCCACAGATTCTCCTATTACGAGATGGTTTGACATTTATTAACATTAATTATTGTTTATTTTAGTTTCTAACATCATTTGGTAGGAATAATGGACTTTAGTTCCGAAGACTGATGTCAGTAGCAGGTATCAATGGAGATGACCATGTGATTGATGGGCAGTCAATATATGCTCTGTTGTAATTTGGTATATTTGGTTGAGGGATCAAACATGTACATGTTACTGAAATATCAATAACAGACCATGCAATTCACCACTAGACGGCCCTCTATCCAGAAGATTTTGGAGGAACTTTTGTAATTATACAAAAACAATTATGTTTCCAGTATTGTTTTTACATCACAATATGGTAGCGCTTGTTACATATGACTAGAATATCAATAATAGACCAAGCAATTTATTACCAGATGATGGTCCTCTATCTAAAAGATTTTGGTGGAACTTTTGTAATTATATGAAGACAACTAGTTTTCAAATTTGTGTGTTTTTATATCACAAATGGTGGAGTATCACGGGGATAACACAACAGAGAAGGGCCAGAAGATCACGGCATCTGGTTTCACAAACTCCTGTACTGGTTAGAAGTACTTCACCATTATATTAAACAGTGAAGATTTTTTCTTTAATGGCAGTGCAAAGGTTAATCTGTTCAGATGAAGCTCCTGGAACTTCCCTACCTGGATTATCTCAGTTATACAGTGTTGGACACTCCCCTCTACAATATATGCTTCCAGGAATTGCCAGTGTTAGCTCTTACTGCCTGGTTTGGAGTTGGAGATTGTCAAGACTGCGGTCGCAGACGCAGCCCAGCAGGCGCCACCACGCAGACGGCGAGGGGGCGGGCGTATCCTTGGGACGTAATATGGACCCTCTATACCACAGAGGGAAACTCGGGCCTACCCGAACTAGGGAAGGGCAGCGACCGGGATTCTGTGGCAGCTGAGCATGTGGACAAGGACACGTAGGACTTGATGACACCGCACAACATCAGGTATAAATAAAGTAAAGTTTACTTAAAGTAAAGTCACAGTACATAGACAAAACCAGGACACACAAGGTCATCAGGACACATGAGGTCACCAGAACATCAGGACACATGAGGTCATCAGGATACACGAGATCATCAGGACATCAGGACACACGAGATCATCAGGACATCAGGACACCTGAGGTCATCCAGACGCAGGCAGGACATCAGGGTCACCCACAGGACATCAGAGTCACCGGCAGACATCAGACGAGAGTCGTTTGGTTCCGGACATCCAACACGACCTACAGGCACCACTGCAGTCATCCAGCTCCAGGCTCCAGGCAGCGGTCATCAGCATGCTCCATACAGGTAACAGCCAGCAGTGTCCCAGCTCAATTAGGGGGAAAGGAGTAAGGGGTTAAAGCAGACACATGCATTGTCACGCCGACAAGCAGATACAGACAGAATGGCGTGACAGGGATGGTGTAGATGCGATCCAGAGTCGCCACCCTCATGGGTGTGAGTCAGATCACGCAATCAGAGTGCCGCTCCAGGAGACACCCCCGGGATGTGTGCGTCCAGAGCAGCAGCGTACATGCACACAGGAAATCGAAGAGGAGTATGTAAACAAGCATCAAAGGCTTTAGACAATAGGATGCTAACGCATCACCAACAGAAAGGAGGAATGGAGTGGAGTTGCTGTATAAAATGCACATCAAATTCCATAAGAGATTGCTTATATGTTCCCATCAAAACAGGTGGATACATGGAGATGACTATGAAGAGAAGGTAAATGCACCTGGGCAAATAAAGTCATAAATGTCTTGTTAAAGGTGCAATTTCTTTACAAGGATAGGAAAAAAGTAGCAGGGATTTTCCTAGGGAGAAGTAACAACATTTTTTTATGTAAGCCTGTACTGCAATGTTTAGAAACTGAATTAATATTAACACAAAAGTGCAGAGGCCACAAATAAAACACGACAAAAGGATTAAAAATATAAGCGTGATTAAAATTAGATGTGGGAGATTCAGAGAAATGCAGCAAAATTTATGTTTTCATTCAGCCCACGTGGTTGCATTGTTAGCAGGGTCCATATCCATCTTGTCTCTAACTCAGATAGATGACTGACTTGACTGACTTGACCACCGCATACACCTAAAACCACGCTGTCAATTCCCTTTACCCTAAAGCTTGTTGGATCACAGTTGTGCAACTGTTTAAAGTGTCTTGGTATTGTACGTAAGTTTTGTACCTCATTCATTTTCCTTGTAGCCAAGATGTCTCACACGTGCCCATGTTGCATTTCTCTGGGAAATCTGGGAAGGACAGGACCCTGTATAGCCCCCTTCCTTAGGCGGAGTGGGTGAAGAATATCCCCGTCCGCATAGACACGGTAGAGGAGGGACTCTGGTACAATTTAAAAAAAAATTTTGACTCCAAAACTGACAAAGGCTAAGCAGTCACTGTGAGGCCTAGCTAAACTTACAAGGAGGCATTGCAATACAACCAAAAGGTAGAGGTGGACTCTGAATGCATTTTGACAATTTGAAAAAAGATTGTAAATTGAATTTGGTGAAGATTATTTTTTTTACAATTTTAAGAAGATTGCCATTTGAATTGGATGGAGAATACATTTTTTGACAATTTTAAAAAGATTGCCAATTAGATTGGATGAAGAATACATTTTTGTGACAATTTGAAAAAGATTGTGAATTGGATTGCATTCTTTAGGGAATTTCTGTCTACACATGACGATAAAGAGACATCATCGGGCAATGAACGCATGGAAAGGCCTCATGGCCTCATGCTGTGGACTGTGGAAGAGTCCAAAACAAAGAAGGTGATAGGACTTGCCTGTAAAAGAATATTTTCTCACGTCAGGAAACTGACCTCATCCCTTACTATATTCACATGTAAATGTTCAAATAAATAGTTACATACAGTTAATTACAACAACTAACCGAACAGAAAAAGAATCAAAGAATTTGTATCTGTTACAAGTAAACATGTAACACTTTAGGATTTATGACGACCAAACATTTTGCAAAAGCCCATAAAACAGATTCCTTAAAATCATTTGCAAGACTGTAAACTAATGTGGCAGAAAATTATTCTGGCTTTCATTATAGCTTTTGAAGGAAACAACACTGCATTCTAAAATTTTCACCTACACAGTTTGGTGCACAGTGCCTACACAGAGGTTGTTTAACAGTGACACACACAGAGCCTGACACTGCCCCTCACTCGAGTCACATCCTGTCCCTGCACTAGTCAGAGCAGAATGGCGGTGACAGTCATGAATTGGGGTTAAGCTTGACCTCACAAAATTAGGAGTGAGAATTTTAAAAACAGTGTGTCTCCAAATGGTAAAGCCAAAGCAGTATGTGAAAGGCCTGACAAAAATTAGAAGGAAGCACTGCAATATACTCTGGTAGAGACGTAAAGGAGTTGCTCTGAAAAATAATTTTTACCATTTGGAAGTAGAGGGACTCCTACACTGGTAAAGTCAATGCACTATGTGCAAGGGATGCCAAAAATTTGAAGGAGGCACTACAATTCACCCTGAGAGAGATGTAGAGGAGTGCCTCTGAAAAATAATTTTTACCATTTGTTAAGAGTGGGACTACATGCTGGTAAAGCCAATGTGACGCTAATAACAACTCACAGACAGACCATGAGGCAGAGAAGTCAGATGTCCCAGGGTCAGTATCAAAAGAGCACATAGTAAACTAAGGGAAAAAACAAAGACATAAGTCATGTCACACTCCAGGGTCAGAATACTAGAGATAGCGGATAAGCAAATGGGCAATAACAAATGGGTTGTCAGAACACAGTCCAAAGATTAGGCAGCAGTAGATCAAAACAAACAGTACAGGAATCAGGCAAGCATACCCCAGAGAACATAAGCTTTTGGCTGGCCGTGATCTTGGCAAAACAGCTCACCTAAATAGCAGGGCAATTACTAAAAGCAGGAAGCAGTTGGATAAATTTATGCACCTCCCACTCTCAGATAGGTCAACTGAGCTGTCAATCAAAGCAATGACAACTCAGTATGCCCCATCACAGGATAGAATGACAGAGCTGTCCATCACTGAGTCCATGGCACTCTGAGAGGAGGAATCGTAACAGTACTCACTCTTTTAGAGGGGCCACTGGACTCCCAGGTTTCCCAGGAAACCTACGATGAAAAGCTCCAACCAAAGGATCAGTATTCACCAAATAAGCTAGAATCGAAGATTTATCCTCTGGTCCGTATTCCCTCCAATGAACAAGATATTAAAGGGAATTTCAGACCCTCCAAGAATCCACGATTCTCTGCACCTCATACTCCAAGGCTTCATCATCACTAGAGATTAGAGAAGGTGGAGATGAGACAGACAATACCGAAGGGACAAACTTCTTTAACAGGGATTTGTGGAAAACATTGGGGACACGAAGGAACTGCAGAAGCTTTACTTTAAAGGCAACTAGATTGACTACCTACAGAATCTTGTACAGGCCGATAAATTTAGGACCCAACTTTGTCGAAGATACTTTTAGCCTAATATTCTTAAATGAAAACCAAACTTTATCACCAACTTTGAAAGTGGAACCCTCCTAACGTTTCCTATCGGCCTTAAGTTTTTGACAAAACTGAGCCACCAAAAATTCCTCTGAACCTCCTTCCATGCATCCCCAAATTTCTGAATGGTCACCTCTATTCCAGGATATCCAGAAATAATCCTAGAAAATTCACAAAAATGAGGATGAAAACCATAATTACAAAAGAAAGACAAGGTTCCAGTGGACTGATTGACCCCATCTTCCTGTGAGCTGCAAGAAAACATCTTAAATTTTGTTCTAGTGATTGATTTGTCCTCTCTGTCTGACCATTGATTTCAGCGTGGTAAGCAGAGGAAAACAACAAATCAATCCCCAATTTGCTACAAAATGCCATCCAGAATTTAGATACAAATTGGACCCCCTATCAGATACAATGTTCAAAGGAATGCCATGCAATATCACCACATAATTGATAAATAACGTGAAAAGCGTTTCAGCATTTTTCATGAATTTTCTATAGTAATAAGAGAATCCTAAAAATTGTTGCAATGCTTTCAGGTCACAAGGTTGAACCCAATCAATTATAGCCTCCACCTTCATTGCGTTCATCTTAAACACGTCAGCTGATACAAGGAACCCCAGGAACTTCATTTACTGAATAGAAAAATACATTTTTGCAATTTAGCAATCAAAGAATTTTCCCTGAGTTTCCGTAAAACAAAACGAAAGCGCTCACATTGTGAATCTTGATCAGGCAAAAAAATTAGAATGTCATCAAGGCATAAGCCTTCCAATAATATCAGAAAGAAAAATCATAAAGTTCTGAAAGACTGCAGGTGCATTGGTTAACCCAAAAGACATGACAAGATTTTCAAATACAGTAAACCCTCTGATGTTAAAAATGCTGTTTTCCACTCATCACTCTCCTGGATATGTATCAAATTATAAGCCCCTCTAAGGTCAAGTTTAGAAACCAATTTAGCTGATTATATAGGTCAGGGATGAGTGGAAGCGAGTAAGTATTCTTAACTGCAATTTTGTTTAGTTCATGGAAATCAAGGCAAGCACGGAGGCCACCATCTTTCTTTTTCACGAAAAAGAACCTCGCAGCTACAGGTGAGGAGAAAGGATGAATATGACACTTCCGTAAACTTTTGTTTGCATATTCTTTCTTAATGGTCCGTTCAGGTCCCGACAAATTATACAGGTGAACTTTAGGCAATTTGGCATTAGGAAAAAGACTAATAGCACAATCATAAGGACGATGGGCAAGTAGCACCTCTGCCTCTTTCTCTGAGAACACATCTCCGAAGTCTTTCAGGTATGCTGGCAGAGCCTCCAGACTAGAGGAGTAAATTTGTACAGAACAAAGACAATTCTTATGACACTAGGAACTGCATTTAGCTATATCTTTCTGACTCCAGTCAATAACAGGATTATGGATATGCAGCCATGAAAATCCCAGCACCAACCCAGCAGGTAAATTATTCAAAACATAGCAGGAGATGGACTCAGAGTGAAGAGTTCCCACTTTGATTTTGAATTCCAATGTTATCAGCTGGACAAGTTCTGAAGTAACTGTGTCCTGTGTTTCCTGTCAATGCTGACAATTTGAATGGGTCTATCCAATCTAACTGTCCCTAATCCTAATTTAAGAACCAGTCCAGAATCAATGAATTTGGTGGCAGACCCACAGTCAATGAAAGCAAGATAACCACAGGTTCTGAAAACAAAGTTCCACATTCAGTAGTACTTTATCTGAGGAGTAAAAGGGCACCTGGAAGTCTAAGTGAACTCGAATATCATCCACTTAGATGTTTCCAGATGGCTTGCTGGCTTGAAGGCATATTCAGCAATGTTTGAGAAAATGTCCAGCACGACCACAATAAAGGCAGAGTCCAAGATCATGCCGACACCTCTTCTCCATGACCTGAGAGTAGGCTGCTCCGGTTCTGCAGGCAATTTTGTTCAAAAGGCCGTAGCCGAGCAGTACAAAATCCCAATCCAACATCTTCTGGATCCATTGGTGGTTTCATCGGTGGCTGAAAAGCCTCTTCCTGTGACCATCCACTTTGTTACAACACCCATGGAACTTTGCATTGGGACGCTATACTCAGAGAAGATTCCTCTCTATGTGCTGTCAGGTCTTTCTCACCCTCTGCTTTTTGGTTTGCTTTGGCTCTGGAGACACAAGACCATTTTGGATTGGAGTTCTGGGGAGGTCCTCTATTGGGAACAGGGATGCCACAAAACCTGCTTGACTCCCATTCGCTCTACTCGACCTCCAGTCTCTCCATTTAACCTATCTGGTCTGCCCTTACCTTATTTTATGTTCACTGACATCTTTGACAAAAAGAAGCCTGAGACGCTACCATTTCATAGGCTGTATGACTGCCCTATCAGTCTCCTTCCAGGTGCATCTCCTCCTCGAGGCCTAATCTATGCCCATTGCAGGCCAAAACCCGAGCCATGTCAGAATATATTGAAGAAAATCTTTTTCCCTGGCTGGAGCAGGATTGTTCTTTGTAAAGAAGAAGGATGGTTCACTTCAACCCTTTATCAAATTACAATAAAAAACACATACCCTCTGGCCTATATCAAATTACAATAAAAAACACATACCCTCTGCCTCTTATCTTCCACCTGATCGATCACCTTAAAGGTTCCAGAGTCTTCTTCACCTTTGGGGAGCATGCAACCTGATCTGAATTTGCCAGGGAAATGAATGGAAAACAGCCTTTAATAATCATGATGGTCACTATGAGTATCGTGTTATGCTGTTTGGACTCTGCAATGCATCGGCGCTCTTTCAATAACCGGTGCACGACATCATCTGGGATCTTCTCTATACGTGTGTAGTAGTGTACTTGGATGATATCCATGAGTTCATGCGTTCTCCCCCGACCTGCCTTCACACTGTAGAGATGTTCAACAGGTTCTGAAGGCTATGTCAAATATGAGTGAGTTTTTGAGCGGCCTTCTTTTCCATTTCTTGGATACATAATCTCTGAGACCATTCTGGAAATGGATCAGGCAAAGGTTTCCGTCTTTCTGAAGTGGCTCCGTTCAGATGGTCTGAAAGCTAACCAACGGTTTCTCAGTTTCAGTAACTACTACTGCGAATTCATTCCCTATTTCTCTTCCTTGACTGCTCCTATCCAAGCCCTGACCCACAAGGGGGCTAATCCCAAGATATGGACCCCAGATACTTAAGAGGCCTTTGTATCTTTAAAGCAGGCCTTCTTCTTTGCTCCTGTGCTGCATCATCTTACAGTAATAAACAGTTCTTCCTGGAGGTGAATGCATTTTCCTTAGGGGTCGGAGCCACTTTAACCCAAAGGTCCTCTTGTAACTTGTGGTTTCTTTTCGAAGATCCTCCCTGCTCCAGAATGCAATTATTCAATTGGTGATCGGGAACTGCTTGTGATGAAACTGACACTGAAAAAGTGGTGATTCTTGCTGGGTTATACATTCGGTGGTTATCTACACGGACCACAAGAACCTAGGCTAGGTGGTCTCTGTTCTTCGCATGTTTCAACTTTTCTCTCCATTTCCGGCCAGCGGAGAAGAATATCAAGGCAGATGCACTGCTTAGATAGTTCCTGTCTTCCGATAAAGAGGAAGAGCCTCATCACATTATTGAGCCATCGAAAATAAATTTGTCTCGCCTTCCCTCTGGTAAGACCTATATTCCGAAATCCAAACTTCGACACTTTGTCAATGCCCACCACAGTGACTGGGCAGATCTCCTGCCTTGGGAAAAATTCTCATACAATAATCAAGTGAGCGAATCTTCTGCCAAATCTCTGTTTTTTTGTGGTCTACGGTCAACATCTGAATATCCCATTTCCTGTGTCTTCCATCTCCGACATTCCTGTCGCTAATTCTCTCATCAAGAATTTTTTGGAAATCTGGGAGGACACCAACTTTTCCTTATTAAGATCCTCCATGCGGATGAAAAGACACATTGACAGGAGACGTCTGGATTCACCTCTGTTTTGTCCCAGAGACAAGGTCTGGTTGTTGTCCAAGTATGTCCATCTCAAGGTACCATCATATAAACTGGACCCCCGATACATCGGTCCCTTCGAGGTATTGAAACAAATTAATCTGGTTGCCTATAGACTCAAGCTCCAACCCTTGTTACAAATTCCCAATTCTTTTCATGGGTTTCTTCTGAAACCTGTCATCCTCAGATCTTTTTTCAAGAACCCTGGTACAACTCCTGCTCCAGTAAGCACTGAGGATGTTTTCAAGGAAGAGGGCATTCTGGCCACCAACAGAGTAAGAGGAAAAAATGTTTTTCTTGTGGACTGGAAGGGGTTTGGTCCTGATGGGAGGTCCCGGGAGCCCAAGGAGAACATTGATGCTCCTCTCCTCCCGGAGAGATTTCTTGTTGGCTTGAAAAATAAAGTGTGTAAAGGGGGGGGTACTGTAGTCCCAGCATTTCTGCTTTCTGTTCCCCTTCCCCGGCAGAGACGCTGGTTTACTCCCCAGAGCGGCCCCCATCCTGCTCTGTATCCTGCTTCTGGATCGGCACAGATCCCTTGACACTCTTAAAGGGGCTATGTGCACTTCCCTAAAAAGTCCCCAGGCAATAGCTGGAGGACTCCTACTATTTCAGGCACCTCCTCCAGCATGGATGTGCATGAGCAACGTTATTTGTATGTCTAACACACGTGCTAGTTCTCAGGTCCAAGTACTAGTATCCTATATAATAGTAATACATTTTATTTCTATAGCGCCGACATATTCCACAGCACTTTACATTTTAGAGGGGACTTGTACAGACAATAGACATTACAGCTAGAGTTGAGCGAAACGGGTCGAAAAAATTCAAAAGTCGCCGACTTTTGGCAAAGTCGG
The DNA here is from genome assembly GCF_039654945.1 of Dendrobates tinctorius. Lineage (NCBI taxonomy): Eukaryota > Metazoa > Chordata > Amphibia > Anura > Dendrobatidae > Dendrobates > Dendrobates tinctorius. Next base: position 41,645,754 of record NW_027361671.1, on the reverse strand, counting down.
GTTTCATGAAACGAAACCCGACCCTAGGATGAGGTCGGCCACGAGGTCGGCGACTTACGCGCCAAAGTCGCGTTTCAAAAGTTTGTTTTACGCTCTTTTTCAGCCAATCAGGATCCACGGACACTGTGGGCAACGTGATGACATAGGCACGGGTCACCACCATCTTTCAGAAGGGCATGCAAGTGATTGGCTTGCTTTGGTGGGCGTCACAGGGGGTATAAAAGGGCGTGCATGCCGACCGCCATCTTACTTCTGCCGATCTTAGTATAGGGAGAGGTTGCTGCTGATTCTGTAGGGAGAGCGTTAGGCAGGGAAGAAGACAAAAAAACTGCTTCTGCTGCTAGCGATTTGGCCTGCACAACACACAAGTCACTGTGTGTGCAGTGCAAGGGGAGGCTATATTGTGGTGTATCAGTGGTGTTGGTTGTTGGGCTGCCTTCTAAGGCTTCCTGACACGCTGGCATTGCTGTTTACCCACTGCTCTGCAAACTGCTTTTTTAAAAGCAATCCAATCTCCATTATCCTCTCATCACTTTGGTCACAGGCAGCTGTGCCATCGAGCGTGTCACATAGCGCTCAGATATCAGTGGGCCGCACACAATCCACAAGTGTCCAGTGTCCAAAAGTGTACGCAGAGATTCAAAATCTCCATTATCCTCTCGTCACTTTGGTCACAGGCAGCTGTGCCATCGAGCGTGTCACATAGCGCTCAGATATCAGTGGGCCGCACACAATCCACAAGTGTCCAGTGTCCAAAAGTGTACGCAGAGATTCAAAATCTCCATTATCCTCTCGTCACTTTGGTCACAGGCAGCTGTGCCATCGAGCGTGTCACATAGCGCTCAGATATCAGTGGGCCGCACACAATCCACAAGTGTCCAGTGTCCAAAAGTGTACGCAGAGATTCAAAATCTCCATTATCCTCTCGTCACTTTGGTCACAGGCAGCTGTGCCATCGAGCGTGTCACATAGCGCTCAGATATCAGTGGGCCGCACACAATCCACAAGTGTCCAGTGTCCAAAAGTGTACGCAGAGATTCAAAATCTCCATTATCCTCTCGTCACTTTGGTCACAGGCAGCTGTGCCATCGAGCGTGTCACATAGCGCTCAGATATCAGTGGGCCGCACACAATCCACAAGTGTCCAGTGTCCAAAAGTGTACGCAGAGATTCAAAATCTCCATTATCCTCTCGTCACTTTGGTCACAGGCAGCTGTGCCATCGAGCGTGTCACATAGCGCTCAGATATCAGTGGGCCGCACACAATCCACAAGTGTCCAGTGTCCAAAAGTGTACGCAGAGATTCAAAATGTCCATTATCCTCTCATCACTTTGGTCACAGGCAGCTGTGCCATCGAGCGTGTCACATAGCGCTCAGATATCAGTGGGCCGCACACAATCCACAAGTGTCCACTGTCCACAAGTGTACGCAGAGATTCAAAATCTCCATTATCCTCTCGTCACTTTGGTCACAGGCAGCTGTGCCATCGAGCGTGTCACATAGCGCTCAGATATCAGTGGGCCGCACACAATCCACAAGTGTCCACTGTCCACAAGTGTGTGCAGAAATTCTAAAACTCCCCTGTCCTATAGACACCTTGTACCTTGTTTTACATTACTACTATATAGTTTGTTGGATTTTGTCTACATTTCTACCAAAAATGAGGAAGGCTGGTGGAAGAGGCCGTGGAATTGGGCGGGGGTTGGCAGCTGGTAATGATGGTGTTGGTGGTGGATCTGATGGTAGTGGCAAGAGCAAAATAGGACCAAATGCAGGAGGTGCTGACCCTGCGTCATCGTCTGTCTACATAAGGCCTCGAACGCTTAGTTTTCTAGGAGTTGGCAAACCGCTTTTAAAGGCAGAGCATCAGGAAAAAGTTTTGTCTTACATTGCTGACTCAGCCTCCAGCTCTATCGCCTCCTCTTCTTCAGTTGTAAAAAGTAAAAGCACTGAGTCGTCATTGGAGGCTCATGTTCATGAACCACACCTTTCCTTGTGTCCTTCACCCCAACCAAGATTGAAGGATGACGCAGGCCATACTACTGATTACTCCATGGAGCTGTTTTCACATACCATGCCTGGATTATCAAGTCAAATGGTGAATTACCCAGGCCAAGATGAATCTGACATGGAGTGCACTGATGCACAGCCGCTGATGGATGATTCTGCTGGTACATTCACTCAGAGCACTACATTGTCCTCGCAGTGTACAGAGCCAGATTTTGACCCTGATGAGACTCAGGTGCCCCTTCCCGCACACTATACCACCATACACGGTGACACAGAGAAAGGTGCACATGACATAGAAGAGGAGGTGATGGATGACCCAGTTGTTGACCCAGATTGGCATCCATTGGGGAAGAGGGTGCTGCTTCCAATAGCTCAGATGAGGAGCATCCACAGCAGACATCGACATCGCAACAGCTGTTATCTGGCAGGCCCGGAGCACTCCAAAGACAGGTTCCAAACATCAAAAGAGTTGCTGGACAGCTTGTCCAGAGGGTCAAAAGATCACAGCGTGCTAGGCCGCAAAATGTCTGCCAAAGTAGGAAGATTGCAGTGTGGCAGTTTTTTGACCAAAATCCTCATGATCAGGCCAAGGTTATCTGTAAGAAGTGCGCAAAGACCTTTAGCCGAGGGAAAAATCTGAAAAATTTGAATACCAGTTGCATGCTTAGACATTTAACCAGCATGCACTTGCAAGCGTGGACACAACACCAAACCTCAAGTGCCACATGTGCAACTGATCACAACGAAGGTAGTCAGCAACGCTACATTGTTTCCCCCACTGTAAGCCCACCGGTTAGCACAGCAGCAAATGTTGAGGTGTCGTTGCAAGGCCACAGCAGTCAGGGAATCCCACTGTTATATCAACGAAAGACTGATTCTAGGCCATCAGAAAGAACACCAACTCCATCACCATCATCAACCCTCTCTCAGTCCGCCCTGTCCACCGCTACTTCCACCATATGCAGCTCTCAAGTCCAGCTCACCCTCCCAGACACTATGAGTAGGTCAAGAAAGTACTCAGTTTCTCATCCGCGTACACTGGGTTTGAACGCCCACATTGCCAAACTAATCTCGTTTGAGATGATGCCCTTTCGGTTGGTGGAAAGCACAGCTTTCCGCGAACTCATGGCCTATGCAGTACCACGCTATGACCTACTCAGTCGCCACTTCTTCTCTCGCAAAGCCATCCCAGCCCTCCACCATCATGTGAAAGACCGCATTGTCCATGCACTCAAGCAGTCAGTGAGCGGAATGGTGCACCTCACAACTGATGCATGGTCCAGTCGGCATGGCCAGGGCCGTTACGTGTCCATCACTGCGCACTGGGTTAATGTGGTGGATGCAGGGTCCACAGGGGACAGCGGTGGTGGGACAGTGCTGCCTAGCCCACGGTCTAGGAAACAGTTGGCTGTAGGCGTTCGACCCTCCTCCTCCTCCTCCTCCTCCAGAAGCGACAGCTCGTCCACAGAGCGCAGTCGTACGAGCACTCCATCTGCAGCTGCCACTGTTGCACACGATGTGTCCCCCTATCGAGCAGCTAGTGGAAAGCGTCAGCAGGCTGTGTTGCAGATGATGTGTTTGGGCGACAGACACACCGCCGAGGTGCTGGCCGAGTACTTGAAGCGACAAACTGAGTCATGGCTGGGCAGTGTACATCTTGAGGCAGGCAAGGTAGTTAGTGATAACGGCCGTAATTTTGTGGCAGCCATAGCCCTTTCAAAACTCAGCCACATACCTTGCTTGGCTCACACCTTGAACCTGGTGGTGCAGTGCTTCCTCAAAAATTATCCGGAGTTAACAGCCCTGCTCCAGAAGGTGCGAAGACTGTGCGCGCACATCCGCCGGTCGCCTGTACACTCCGTTCGTATGCAGAAGCTGCAGCGATTGCTCCACCTTCCCAACCACCGCCTCATTATCGACATTGCAACAAGGTGGAACTCCACCCTGCACATGGTGGAGCGGCTGTGCGAGCAGAGGCAGGCCATAATGCATTTGTGGGAGGATACACGGCCAGGCACTTTGAGAGCAGACATGGAGTTGACATTCGTGCAGTGGTCGAAGCTGAAAGACCTTTGTAAAGTCCTTCAGTGTTTTGAGGAATGCACACGGCTGGTAAGCGCAGACGACGCCATCCTAAGCATGAGCATCCCACTTATGCGTCTGCTCATGCAAACTTTGACGCACCTTAAGGAGCAGGCGTCTGCAGCCAATGTTGATGAGGAGGAAGAGGAGGAGGGAATCCTTGATGACATTCAGCCATTGTCTGCTCAGGGACCTCTCCTGGACGAGGTGGAGGAAGAAGAGGAGGAGGAGGATGATGGGGATGATTACTTAGGGGAGGAGGATGCATCTCGTGGGGCAAGTGAAAATGTTGGCGTGGCAAGGTCTGGTACAGGGTTTGTGCGTGACTGGAGGGATGTGGATTTGCCAGAAAGTGCTCCTCCACCCAGCACTCGCAGTGCATCATTGACACCGGGAACATTGGCCCACATGTCAGATTATGCCTTGCGGATCCTAAAAAGGGACCCCCGCATTGCCAAAATGATGAACGATGATGACTACTGGTTGGCCAGCATCCTGGATCCACGCTATAAAGGCAAATTACAAAACATCATGCCACAGGAGAACCTTGACCTAATATTGGCTAATAAACAAGCAACTCTGGTAAATCGGTTGCTTGAGGCATTCCCAGCACACAGCAGCGGTGATGGTTCTCACACGAGTCGTACAGGCCGGGGGCAGCTTGGCAGAGGTGTTCGTGGTGCACACAGCAGAAGTGGCGTTGGAGACAGGGGTTTCATGACAATGTTGTGGACTGATTTTTCAAATACCGCTCACACAACTGGTAATACTGCATCGATGGAAAGTGACAGGAGACAGCAGTTGTCAACTATGGTTACAAACTACTTTTCCTCCCATATCGATGTTCTCCCACACAGGTCATTCCCCTTTGACTATTGGGCTGCTAAACTGGACACCTGGCCTGAATTGGCCCAATATGCCTTACAGGAGCTCGCTTGCCCAGCTGCAAGTGTGCTATCGGAAAGAGTCTTCAGTGCAGCTGGATCAATCCTGACAGAAAAAAGGACCCGTCTGTCAACCCAAAATGTGGATGATCTAACCTTCATTAAAATGAACCACGCATGGGTTTCCAAGGATTTTGTCCCACCTTCCCCTGATGACACATAGGGTGACAGAAAAATGGCTTGCTTTGGTCCACCTCTTCCTGGTACTTCACCTATTTCGCCTTTTGCATCAGTTGAATGTCCAACATCAACATATGCCACTTTCTAAAACTCCCTAACTGTGCTGCCTCCCCCCCATGGCCGGGGTCACCACCTAGCGCACGACACCGTGCGAGTGCCGTTGCCCTGGACAGGTGGGTAGGCCGACTCTTGGGCGCGGGCACTGGCACAGGGTCCCTCATAGTGCAATCAAGTGTCTCTGACGGTGGTGGTGCACACCCGCCGTCAGACACACCGCTGTACTATGAGGGGCCCAGTGCCAGTACCGACGCCCACGAGTGGGCCCCCCTTGCTTGGCCAGGGTCCCAGCATTTGCAATCTTTACCTCTCCCTGCTCCTCCGCTGTGTAATCTGGGCCGTCAAATCCATACTGTGCCTGACACCGTCTGAGCCTGCCTCCTGATGTATAGACATATATTTTGAATGTGTACGCTATCCATACATGTTATCCGGGGATACGTTACCCCTTCTAAACTTTGTGCAATGACGTGCAATCCATACTGGGCCTAACACCGTCTGAGCCTGCCTCATGCTGTATAGACATATATTTTGAATGTGTACGCTATCCATACATGTTATCCGGGGATACGTTACCCCTTCTAAACTTTGTGCAATGACGTGCAATCCATACTGGGCCTAACACCGTCTGAGCCTGCCTCATGCTGTATAGACATATATTTTGAATGTGTACGCTATCCATACATGTTATCCAAGGATACGGTACCCTTTCTAACCTTTGTGCAATGACGTGCAATCCATACTGGGCCTAACACCGTCTGAGCCTGCCTCATGCTGTATAGACATATATTTTGAATGTGTACGCTATCCATACATCTTATCCAGGGATACGGTACCCTTCTAACCTTTGTGCAATGACGTGCAATCCATACTGGGCCTAACACCGTCTGAGCCTGCCTCATGCTGTATAGACATATATTTTGAATGTGTACGCTATCCATACATGTTATCCGGGGATACGGTACCCCTTCTAACCTTTGTGCAATGACGTGCAATCCATACTGGGCCTAACACCGTCTGAGCCTGCCTCATGCTGTATAGACATATATTTTGAATGTGTACGCTATCCATACATGTTATCCAGGGATACGGTACCCTTTCTAACCTTTGTGCAATGACGTGCAATCCATACTGGGCCTAACACCGTCTGAGCCTGCCTCATGCTGTATAGACATATATTTTGAATGTGTACGCTATCCATACATGTTATCCGGGGATACGGTACCCCTTCTAACCTTTGTGCAATGACGTGCAATCCATACTGGGCCTAACACCGTCTGAGCCTGCCTCATGCTGTATAGACATATATTTTGAATGTGTCCGCTATCCATACATGTTATCTGTGGATACGGTACCCCTTCTAACCTTTGTGCAATGACGTGCAATCCATACTGGGCCTAACACCGTCTGAGCCTGCCTCATGCTGTATAGACATATATTTTGAATGTGTACGCTATCCATACATGTTATCCGGGGATACGGTACCCCTTCTAACCTTTGTGCAATGACGTGCAATCCATACTGGGCCTAACACCGTCTGAGCCTGCCTCATGCTGTATAGACATATATTTTGAATGTGTACGCTATCCATACATGTTATCCAGGGATACGGTACCCTTTCTAACCTTTGTGCAATGACGTGCAATCCATACTGGGCCTAACACCGTCTGAGCCTGCCTCATGCTGTATAGACATATATTTTGAATGTGTACGCTATCCATACATGTTATCCATGGATACGGTACCCCTTCTAACCTTTGTGCAATGACGTGCAATCCATACTGGGCCTAACACCGTCTGAGCCTGCCTCATGCTGTATAGACATATATTTTGAATGTGTACGCTATCCATACATGTTATCCGGGGATACGGTACCCCTTCTAACCTTTGTACAATGACGTGCAATCCATACTGGGCCTAACACCGTCTGAGCCTGCCTCATGCTGTATAGACATATATTTTGAATGTGTACGCTATCCATACATGTTATCCAAGGATACGGTACCCTTTCTAACCTTTGTGCAATGACGTGCAATCCATACTGGGCCTAACACCGTCTGAGCCTGCCTCATGCTGTATAGACATATATTTTGAATGTGTACGCTATCCATACATGTTATCCAGGGATACGGTACCCTTTCTAACCTTTGTGCAATGACGTGCAATCCATACTGGGCCTAACACCGTCTGAGCCTGCCTCATGCTGTATAGACATATATTTTGAATGTGTACGCTATCCATACATGTTATCCGGGGATACGGTACCCCTTCTAACCTTTGTGCAATGACGTGCAATCCATACTGGGCCTAACACCGTCTGAGCCTGCCTCATGCTGTATAGACATATATTTTGAATGTGTACGCTATCCATACATGTTATCCAGGGATACGGTACCCTTTCTAACCTTTGTGCAATCATGTGCAATCCATACTGGGCGTGAGAACGGCTGGCGAGCTGTTAAGCAAGCTACAGCACCTGTCCAGACAAGTACAGGGATTCCCTAGCGAGGAGACTTATTTGATTGTTTTCTATGTTGGGACAGCAATTTTTGGGGAGCACTATACTCTGGAGAATGATAGATGGGGCCCACCATACACTGGAACATTCCAAAGGTGGACATCAGACACTGGAGCAGCATTTACAGGGCCCATTATACACTAGAGCATTAGAAATGGGGCCCATTATGTTTGGAGCATTATTTGGGCCCATAAGACAGTGGAGCTTCATCCATGGGGACCAACATATACTGTAGCATTATGTGGAGCTCATCATATACTGTTTCAAACATTATATGGGACCAATGATTTTGTATGGAGAAATAGATGGGCCTCGTCATGAGATGTAAAAAGTGAGGTATTTTTCATTGTACTATACCGCTATTTCTCTGCCGTATCGGAGCATGATGAGTTGTGGTATGTGTTAAAGGGGCGCTCTTTCGCCCAGGGCACATGAAAACCTGCAGCCAGCCCTCCCCCCCCACAACTTTAGCCAAATAACCCCCATTTTTCAGTGCGTAACTTGTATTATGAAGTTAATTAAGGTTGACAAGCTTAAGTAAGAAGAATTGATGCTTTTGGCATTCAAATGGGCACTGTAGGTGTGTTTCCTGTCCTCCTCTCACTGCCGACTTTTATTCCCCATTGACTTACATTGGGTTTCGTGTTTCGGGATGACCCCGACTTTTCCCTATAATCGGACGATCTTGCTCGACCCGACTTTTGGAAAAGTCGGGTTTCACGAAACGAATTGCGACCCTAAAAAAGCAAAAGTCGCTCAACTCTAATTACAGCATAACAATAATCACATAGATTATAACTAATATCAAGACCTATATACCTGTCCTGCTCTTCAGCCATGCCCACCTGCCTGTCTATCAGCCATGCCCACCTGCCTGACTATCAACCGTGCCTGCCTGTCCATCAGCCGGTACCTGTCTACGAAGATACCTGTTGTGCTCACCAGTACCAGTCTGTGTGTCTGTTGTGCCAGCTACTGTTGTAGTGAACCTGCCTGGACATACCCAGTCTGCCTTCCCTGCCTCCAGTCCCTTGTGGGTCAGCTGTCATCCACCTGAGGTCTGTCCTGGTGTAGCACCTGGTTCCACCTACTTCATCTCTCTTATAGATCACAGTGTCATCACCCGCCGTATTTCCTAGGTCTGATTTGTTGAGGCACCTGTTGTGAATTCTCTTTATCTGACTTCTGAGTTGGGGCTCCCTCTGGTAGTTACTGCGGGTAGTGGAGCTGGCCGGGTTGACAAAAGTCTGCCACCTGACGATGATGATTGTAAATCAGGGGTTACTGACTGGGAGGATATAAGTGAGCAGGCTTCCCTCAGTTGCTGCTGGTGATTTGTTTCTTCCTGTGCATTTTGAGGTCTGCTGTCTCCTGCCTGATCTTGCATTTTTCAGTTAAGTTGTTAATTTGCTAATCCTTTGCATCTGATCTGGTTTTGTCTCTTTCTGCTTTGCTGTGAGGGTTCAGCATGCTCCATGCTGAGGCAGTGCTGGACCCCGCTCCATATGTTACAGCCTGTGTCAGTTTGTTCAGTCCCGTGTTATATTAGTCTCTTTTGCTTTGCTGCCAGAATGCTGATATAGTGGGGGAGAGGTCGTGAGACCTCAGTGTTTTTTGTACATCAGACGTGTTGGATTTTTTAGGGTTTTTGCGTGACTGCAGACAGTGTCTTTCCTTTCCTATCCTATCTAGACAGTTTGTGCCCCATTATTTGCTCAGTCTATTTTCTGTCTGTGTTTGTGCCTTATCTTGTCTCACCGACAATATATGTTTGGGGACTATCTATTTCTTTGGGGTTCTACTCCGGGGCAGTTTAGATTTCACCTTTATTGCTTTAAGCTTAGTTAGTTCTCCGGCTGTGCCGAGGCGTCTAGGGCATCATAGGCACACCCCACGGCTACTGCTAGTTGTGTTGTTAGGATCAGGGGTCTGCAGTCTGCTGAGTTACCAACCTTTATGGTTTCCTGGTGGCCTCGCCTATTCTTGTGATCCTCCACGGTGACCTATTCATAACAGGCACCTAGTTACAACCCTCCATACTTTCTTGAGCCACAGCACAGTGGTTTCACCACCCAGCCCTTTACACTTGGCCAGATCCTGAACTCCCTGGATCAGATTGGCCACCTGATCACAGAGTGTATGAACTGGATTCATTGGTGAGGAAACAAAAAGTATATGGCCAGTCAAAATGTGATATTATTTACAACTCACGGAAAGTGTTAGGGACGGCGGAACGCACTAAATAATAAATAATAGAAAGTGCATTTGCCGCCCAGGGTCCACCGTGCAGAGGTGTTACACTGCTGCTATGTAATGGCAGACATATAATATGGAGGTTTTGCGCACGCGGGTTGAACGTCACCCGATGTGCGCTGGGCGGACTCTGTTAATTCACAGAGATGCCAAAGCGTTAAACACAAATGCTGAGCCTGTTGAACTCACAGGTCTCAGCGGAATGCACGCACGGTATATGGTCACAGGACTCGGCCCAAGACACAGGGTAAGCGTCCTTCTATACCTACCATGCACACAGTGTCGCAACCGTGGATGCCAATAAGTGCTGCTGACTGCAGCGTGGAGACAGACACTGCCGCAAGATGACAATGCCCGGTAGCAGGCATACTGTCGGATGCTAGTACCGTGGATGATATGCACTGTGGCCTGTAGCTTGCCACTGACTGGTCACTAGTTCCCTATCCACACACATAATATCATAGGGAGGGGAATCTTAATGAGTCATTTGCAAGTCCATGCATCCATCATCATTCACACAGGTAGCAACTAGAGTCTATATTAGTGCATGGCCGAGCGGCCATGCGAACCTTTTATAGCCGGGATCTTCCGGAAGCTTCCAGATCCCTGAGATGGACCAATCAGATCTAGAGAAGGACCTGTGCATGTGACTCCCGATCTCCAATGGGAGATCGTCTCGTGAGCATGCTCAGTGGAGCGACAGAAGGACTTAGCCTCTGGAGTGGCTTGCTGCTGAGCAGCCTGTGTTGCTATTGCTGGCCCAGAGGTGGCAGCAACAACCAGACCTACAGAGCTAGTCTGAGCAGAGTGTCGGGAACGACGGAACTGCTGAGCAGGCTCCTCTGCAGTCGATAGAGAATGGGAGACTGTTGAATGTGAGGCTCTGGATCCCTGCTGTGCAGTTGCAGGAACCCGATGCCTAACAGAAAGGCCATGAGGCAGAAAAGTCAGACATTCTGGGGTAAATACTAAGAGAACATGCAGTAAACTAAGGGGAAACACAAAGGTGTAACTCAGGTCACAGTCCAGGGCCAGAATACCAGAGAAATAGCAGAAAAGCAAAGGGGCAATAACAAATGGGTAGTCAGAATATGGTCCAAAGATTAGTCAACAGTAGATTAGAACTCATAGCACAGGAATTAGGCAAGTACACACCAGAGAGCATCACCTTTTGGCTGGCAGTGATCTGGGCCAGACAGCTCACTTAAATAGCAGTGCAATTACAAAGAACAGGGAGCAGCTGGAGAAATCTCTGCACTTCTCAGTCTCAGATAGGTCAACTGAGCTGTCAATCAAAGCACCGAAAGCTTAGAATGTCCCAGCACAGGATAGGATGACAGAGCTGTCCATCAAAGAGTCAGTTTAAATGCCTCTGGCAGCACTAAAAATCCGCTCTGACAAAATGTTAGCGGCAGGGCAGGCCAGCACCTTTAAGATGTAGAGGGATAGTTCATGCCACATGTCCAGCTTGGACACCCATTAGTTGTACAGCACAGAGGAATCACGGAGGACGTTGGTACGATCGGCTAGGTACATTGCCTTTTTTCCTCCTTGTTAGAGTACTGCACAAATCATGGCCTGGGTGCTGGGAGGGTCTAATGAAACTGTCCCAGACCTTTGATAGTATTCCACTTCCTTTATTGGACCTGTTGTATGTCTTCCTCCTCTCTACTCATTGGTTGTCCAAAGTACTCTGATCTCTGACACCAGCATTGTCAGATGGAAATTTTATGACCAGTTCTTCCACTAAGACCTTCTGGTATTGCAACATTTTATTAGCCCTCTCCACCGCTGGAAGGTGAGATGAAAAGTTCTCCTTATAGCGGGGGTTGAGAAGGGTAAGTTTAGGAATGTAGCACAGGTAACCATCCTCTGTTCCTCCTCCTTATTATCACCCAAGCCACGCTGAAAAGCTGAGGTGAGGCAGGGTTGCGTAGCATCACCTCGTCTACTTTCTTCCTCCATCACCACCTGGTCTGCATGCAAAGTCTCATCATTTATTGTGAGCAGTGAGCATTTGAGTAGACACAGAAGCGGGATAGTCACATTAATTATACTGTCATCACCACTTACCATCTTGTTTGATTCTTTGAAGATTTGGAATACCGCACAAATGTCAGTCATCCATGGCCACTCATCTGTTGTTATGTGCGGAAGCTAAGTGGAATACTGATGGGCAAGATGGAGTTGGTATTCAACTACTGTCCTTTGCTATCACGAAGACTTGCCAACATATGTAATGTTGAGTTACAGCATGTGGGCAGGTCGCAGACAAGTCGGTGAGGTGGAAATTTCAAGTGCAGCTGCAGCACTGCCAGACCAGTGGCAGCTGTAGCTCATGCTGTGTACCTTGACAAGCAGCTCAGGCAAATCGGGGTAGGTTTTTAGAAAGCAATGAACCGCTAAGTTGAGCACTTGGGTCAGGTATGGTACATGTATGAGGTTGCCAAGTTTCAGAGCCACCACCAGGTTACGGACATTATCACACATGACCATTACCCCTTCTCATGTACAGCACTATGGAATTAATCACGCTATATAAATTATTATTCTCTGCTCACGTTAGGGACACCCAAAGATGTGGCACTGCTCACATTGGACCTTATGTCCTTTCTCTATGCACTTACTACCAGGAAACTGTCACTTTCCCTTCAACTTAGCCCCTCCCACTATGGGCTAGTCCCAAACCATTAACTCCTACTATCCCTGCTGTTATGCAATTCACATTATTAACATTACTAATGTCTTGAACGTACAGTGGGTACGGCAAGTACCATGGTCTGAATACTTATGACCATGTGATATTTCAGTTTTTCTTTTTAATAAATTTGCAAAAATTTTTACATTTCTGGATTTTCCAGTCAAGATGGGGTGCAGAGTGTACATTAATGAGAAAAAAAATAACTTTTAAATTTACCAAATGGCTGCAATGAAACAAAAGAGTCAAAAATTTAAAGGGGTCTGAATACTTTCCCTACCCACTGTATGTATGAATGGTTCAGTCAAAGTCCAGACATAAATCTAGAGATGAGCAAATATGTTCAGAAAACGATTGCCAAGCATAAATTCAGCACGAATATGGCACATTCGGATTCATGATTGGAAACATGAGCATTTTTTATTAAAATTGGAAAAAGTTGGTAAAAATTTGGTAAATGTGCAGGCAAATAATTGAGTTGCCACTAATAATGTATTTTAAAATAGATGATAGATAGATAGATAGATAGATAGATAGATAGATAGATAGATAAAAAGCCAGCAATTCAGCAGCTGCGTACAGTAAAATCACAGCGGGACCCAACAGAAAAGAATAGACAGATTACATACAGTATATACACATAGAATAGATAGCTATATTGATGTCAGTGACACACACAACATATATATATATGTATATATATTACATAGATAAAATAAAAGCCGGTAATTCGGCAGCCGCATACTATAAAACCACAGTGGGATACGACATGATAGAATAGATGGATTACAGACTGTATATACACATACAATATATATATATATATATATATATCAGTGACATATACACTTAGTACAGTGTGTGCAGCTTACTGTACATGTATTTAATTATTAAAAGATTTTTCTGAAAAAATGATGTGGACTCCCTTGTAATAACCGGTCTTACAATTTAAATTGGATACTAGGTGTTAAAAATCAGATTGTACTCGCATGAAAAACGCCTGACACTTCCACTACACTCGTCCGAACTTGCAGGAACAAAATCGGATCAATTTTAAAATTGCTTGTGTGACTCCAACCTTAGGGTATGTGTCCACGTTGAGTATTTGCTTGCAGAAATTTCTGCAAGGTTTCTGCGTCTGTTGGCAGCAATAATGCTGCTGCAAAACGTCTGTTTTACTGTGGTTTTGTATGCATTTTTGTACAGCATTTAAGGCTTTTTTGAGCTAAATAAATATATTAAAAAAAAAATTTTGAGATGTAATTTCTTGGTTCAACACCTTTTTCATTTTGATGCAATAGCATGAGGGTAGCGGGATTATGGCTTGTTGTCAGCAGCTGCCATTGACACCAAGCCCTTGGTTTAGGAATGAAAAGGTGTCAGCCTGACAACCTCATTACTAAGTCGGTAAGTAAACAAACACGCGCATGCACACACTCACGAACACGCATGCACACTCTGTAACCAGTCTATGTAGGATCGTTGTTAGCAACAAGCCGATTCCCTGCTTTGACAGGCAGGGTCTTTGGTGTGTCATTTCAGTCACCCGTGCTGCAGTCGGCTCCTCTCTTCCTCATGCTCTGCATGCACCCAGCAGCACTTCCAGCCATGTCCCTAGGGCACGCACATGCTTTCCCACCCTCTTAAAGGGTCAGCGCGTGCACTTGCTGTTTCCTCCCCAGCCAATGGCTAAGAGGCATTATGTATATATGGCTTGCTCTCCACTGGGGAGGTGCCTGAGAAACCTTCCTATTTTGCTGTCTAAGTTGTGTAAGGCAGCATACCAGTCCCTGCTGCACTCTGGTGCAAATCCTGCCTGCTGCACTCTGGTGCAAATCTTGCCTGCTGCACTCTGGTGCAAATCCTGCCTGCTGAATTCTGGTGCAAATCCTGCCTGCTGCACTATGGCGCAGATCCTGCCTGCTGCACTCTGATACAAATACTGCCTGCTGCACTCTGATACAAACTCTGCTGCACTCAGATGGGAACTCTGTATGCTGCACTCTGATGTGAACTCTGTCTGCTGCATGCTAATACAAACTCTGCAAGCTGCTCCCTCCAGTCTATCCTCTGGGTCCTGCTGCTGCACGTCCATTAGTCTGTCCTGGAATTGCACCTGGCATTCACCAGGAGCCAAGTCTAACCTCCCCATCAGAGGCTCTAGTGAACAGTCAGGTATTCACTTAGTCACCCCCCTCCAGGCTCTCCATGGTCCATGGCACAGTGGTTCCACAAACAACGTCCGTGACAATTGTTAACAGAATTAGCCTACATAGGCTGTAACCAAACAGCAACTGTTAATTTTTTTTAAAAAAAAGCTAAAAAAATAATTGCTTTGGGCTCACACATAATTTTCATAACTAGCAGAGGGAAAGCCAATGGCTGAGGGCTGATGTTAATATTCTGGGAAGGAGCCAGTAGCCATAAAGGTTCCCAGACTATTAATATCAGTTTATAGCTGTTTGCTTAGCCTTAACTGGCTAGTTTACAGGGGCACCCCAGAATAAAATTGACATAGGGTCTCACTATAAAATCTAACTAGCAAAGACTAGGCAGACAGCTGTGGGCTGATATTAATAGCCTAGGAAGGGGCCATAGATAGGCACATGTATGCTCTTCCCACTTGCCCTGTAGCGGTGGCAAGTAGAGTAATGGTTTGGGGGTTGATGTCACCTTTGTATTGTCAGGTGACATTAAACCCACAGGTTAGTAATGGTGAAGGCGTCTTTAGTGATATTCTAAAAAAAAAACACATACACCCAGAAGTAAGTCCTTTATTTGAGATAATGACATAGACTTCTTTATAGAATCTAAATTAAACCATACTCACTGATTGCCTTATCCACTGAAGCTGTTTCCTGCAACAAAAATAAAATGATAAACCACCATATTCCTCACCTTTCTACCACCACAAAGATAATAATCCATAATGTCCCACAACAATCTAGATGATTTTAAGAGTAGTCACTGATGTAAATGCTCTCAAATACAGCCAGCTTAACACTGATACAGGAGGTAACCGCTCCTGTAGTGTATGGCACTGTGCTGCTGTGAGAGAGGTCACATGAGTTCATCAGCTGATGAGCTCCGGTGATATCACTTACGGCACCACTGCTGCCTGAGAAAGTTCACCAGAGTTAATCATGAACTCGTGTGACCTCTCTCACAGCAGCTCAGCTGTTATGAGCTCATTTTCTGCTCCACCAGTTGAGAGTTCTCCTACCGTTCTCCCTCTGGTGGTTACAGGAGGTAGTGAGGTTGGTTTAATTGGTAGTGATCTGCCACCTGGTGAGGAGGATAACGATTGGATCTCTGGAGTATCAGACTGGATATGAGACAGCCGACGCCCTATCCTGGTGCTGGTGATTCAGTCTGCTTCTCAGGTCTTGGACTCAGCTCTGTTCCAGTCTTCTCAAGTTAAGTTTGTTTTTGCTGTTGTTCATACTTGCTCTTGTTGGTCAATTCAGTTTTTTGTGTGGTCAGCCAGCCCGGCTGGGCTGTGCTGAATTTCCACTCTTATTTATCTGTATTTGCTGTGACGACTCCTTGAGTGGACTCTCTGGGTCGTGACACCAACCCTCCCAGGGCGAGCTGACCTAGTGAAGACCACCCCCTATACAGGGAGTGTCAGGGGCAAGCCCCAGGGGGTGAGGCACCACGACTGATGGCACCAGGCGGCCGACTCACAGGAGACACGAGTGGGTGAGTGTGTCTGCAGGAACGTGTAAAGCATGGACATGGCAACACGTGGTATACAGAGACTACGTTCGTCCGGGTGTGAGTGAAGCAGGATTTGTGCAAGGCACACGTCAGAGCACTGAGTCAGGCAGCAGGTGTGCCAGGAGGTGTAACAGAGTACAGGAGCAGGGTGTGTGCCAGAGGGCACAACAGAGCATAAGACAGAGCGCAGGATTGGTACATGTGCCAGGAGGCACAACAGAGTAAGAGACTGAGTACAGGATCAGGGCATGTGCCCGGAGGCACAACTAAGTATAAGACAGAGCACGGAATCAGAGTGTGTGCCAGGAGGCACAACTGAGTATAAGACAGAGCACGGAATCAGAGTGTGTGCCAGGAGGCACAACTGAGTATAAGACAGAGCACGGAATCAGAGTGTGTGCCAGGAGGCACAACTGAGTATAAGACAGAGCACGGAATCAGAGTGTGTGCCAGGAGGCACAACTGAGGATGAGACAGAGTACAGGGTAAGAGCGTGTGCCAGGAGGCAGAACCGAGTATGAGACAGAGTACAGGGTCAGAGCATGTGCCAGGAGGCACAACCAAGTACGAGACAGAGCACAGGGTCAGAGCATGTGCCAGGAGGCACAACCAAGTACGAGACAGAGCACAGGGTCAGAGCGTGTGCCAGGAGGCACAACCAAGTACAAAGCAGAGGACTTGAATACAGCGCACATCCAGGCAGGGACACGGCAGACCAAGCCAGGAAGCACAACAATAATCAGGCACCTCCCCTAGGGGGAGGTCGTCTGATATAGCACATGACTACTACTGGTTCCGGGTCAGGACCTAGCCAGAAAGCACATGACCACTACAGGTTCCGGGTCAGGTCCTCCATTACCATAGAGAGGACCGAGCCCTATATAGCACTGACAGGAGCGCGCAAGCGCAAACGTTACATGTAGGAGGAGACCCGGGGATGAGAGCTGCACGTGCGCACCCGACGGGACCCCCGGAGTAACCGCGGCTCCGGAAGAGATGACGTCGGGACCGAGGTCCCGCCCCCAGGTGAGCATGGCGTGACATTTGCCAATTTGCTTTTTTGTCCCTTATTAGATTGGCCTCTTTTTGCTCTGTCTCAGAATATTTCAGAGTGCTGATATAGTGGGAGAAGTCTAGGGACTTCACGGTTAATTTTGCTATCAGATGTGTTGGACATTATTTTTGGTAGGGTTTTTGGCAGATTGCAGACAGTGTCTTTCCTTTCCTGTCCTTTCTAGTTAGTTTGGCCCCATCGTTTGCTCAGCCTATTTTCCTGCCTTTGTATGTGTTTTCATCTTGTTTCACCGTCAATACATGTGGGGGGCTGTCTTTCCTTTGGGGTCTGCTCTGGGGCAGTTAGTTTTCCTCTTTTCCTGCTTTAGGCTTATTTAGCTCTCCGGTTGTGACGAGGCGTCTAGGACCAATGTAGGAACGCTCCACGACTGGTGCTAGTTGCGTGGTTAGAATCAGGGATCTGCAGTCTGCATAGTTACCAACCTCTCTGGCTTTCTGAGACTTAGCTTGTGTTGCTTTTTTTTCCCTCGGCGACCCATTCATAACAGAATCACCAGCCATACCGCAGATTCTAGGGTATTCAAAAGCAGAAAAAAAAAAAGCGTCAGATTTTTTTTTTATATGCATTTTTTCCTCTTTTTCTCTGGGGCCGTAGGAGGATTTTTTCCTTAATGGAGATTAAGAGGCGTCTGACCGGGATCCAAGAAGTATTGTTTCTCATTGCGGAGAGTGACATGTTAAGCATGCCGAGATAAGGAGTCTTAAAACCGCAATGCTCCTCTGGGAAATATGCAAATTGTCTCTTCAGAGAGGAAGAGAACTAGAACTCTGACTTGCAACTTGTAATTGTGTAACTTGTGTAACTTGCCTTTAAGCTTGTGGATGTAAATAGAATGTATAAAATATAGAAAAGTTCATAGGACATGAATACTTTTTCAAGACATTGTATAAGCCCATATATATTTATACCTTAACACTGAGATACCAGTATTTTTCCTGTTTTTGTTTTTCAGATAAATCCAAAGTTGTACTATTCAAATACATACATACAGTACATGCACAAAAGTGAGGAATGAATATGTTTATAGGAATGCTACAGTACAAAGCATTTTTTATATTGAAACATAGTACGATAATAATTATTTAACACATTGCTAGATAATAAAATAATTAGATAGCAAAAGCAATGAAATGTTGATATAATTCTGCTATTCAAAAATCTTTAAACGTGTATAAAAAGTAGATAATAAATGCTTGGAAAATTGTTAAACATGGGCTTATTTTTCACAAAGAATATGACAATGAGTTGAACAGTTACTGTGAAAAACTATTAGAGTGCTGCTGCTTTTTCTCTGGAATTGAGGCATATGAAAAGCAAGAAATCATAACACTTGATATAGAGCGTATACTTTTCCATTACCATTGTTCATCACAAGTGCATATAAGATTGTATGAAAACTATATAACGTATGTACAATGCAAGCCTTTGTGAATGTTGCATTTCAGGGTTGGAGTTCATTCTGTTTTTTCAAATAAATTGCTGCACTATAAAAGTACATCATATTGATAAAAATAAATGACGAGTTGTGTTTAAAAAAAAAAAAAAAAACTTGCTTGGATTTCAGACTATATCAAGTTTTAAAACTGGCTGTACTTTTGGAGTGGAGGATAGGTAACTGTAATTGTATATGACAACATTTACAAAATACAGTAAAAGAAGTTGTATAATAAACTGCTTCTACAATAATGGCTTATTCTATAGTGGATATTCATATACTGTAGAATCATAGAATCGTAGAGTTGGAAGGGACCTCCTTGGTCATCTGGTCAAACCCCCTGCTCAAAGCAGGATTCGCTAAATCATCCCAGACAGATGTCTGTCCAGCCTCTGTTTGAAGACTTCTATTGAAGGAGAACTCACCACTGTCAAAATGTTTTTTTCTAATATCTAATGTGTCTCCTCCCATTCAGTTTTATCCCATTTCTTCTACTCTTTCCTTGTGCAAATGAGAATTAAGATGATCCTTCTACAATGTGACAGCCCTTGAGATATTTGTAGACAGCTATTAAGTCTCCTCTCAGTCTTCTCTTCTGCAAACTAAACATTCCCAAATCATGCAACCTTTCCTCATAAGACAGGGTTTGCAGACCGGTCACCATTCTGGTCGCTCTTTTCTGAACTTGCTCCAGTTTGTTGATGTCTTTTTTAAAATGTGGTTCCCAAAACTGGACACAATATTCCAGATGAGGTCTGACCAAAGAGGAGTAGAGGGAAATAATGACTTCACGTGATCTAGACTGTATGCTTCTGTTAATACATCCTAGAATTGCATAATCAGCTACTTTTCTATTCTGATCTTTGAAACGAATATAACGGGGTATAACACAGGCATACATAAAAGTTGTTGCCTAGTACTAGATATGAGCATATCGCTTGAAATTTCAATTATCTGCCTCTCTTGGCAGAAAGCACAGTTGAAATTTTGCGCTGATTTGATGCGTTTTTGATGCCGATTTGATGTGAATTTTCATGCCGTTTTTCATGTGGATTTGTATGCGGATGTGTAAGCTAGATAAAGATATACTTTTTAAAACAATTGTGATGTTATTGAACCTCTTCTTTTTCATTCTCCATTGAAGTCCATAATATCATTACATACCATGTTCAAATATAGTGTTTACACACACAAATTGAATATAAGTGACTATTTATTTCTATATATATATATAATACCAAGCCCGAGGTTTAGTACTGAACAGGTGTCAGACAGATACCTTCATTATTAAAACAGCACATAAAGAGTTAAATAAAGACACACACACACGAAATCTGCATGAAATGCAATATCTCTTTATTTCTCAAAAAAGTTTTTTTATAAATTGCGTGTACTACAGCATAATTTTCATAACCTGCAGAGGGAAAGCCGATGGCTGAGGGCTCATGTTAATATTCTGGGAAGGAGCCAATAGGCATAAAGGATCCCAGGTTATAACTGCGGCGGGCTGATATTAATAGCCTGGGAAGGAGCCATGGATATTGCCCCCCAGGCTAAAAACATCAGCTCTCAGCCACCCTAGAAATGGTGCATCTTATAGATGCACCAATTCTGGCACTTAGCCTCGCTCTTCCCACTTGCCCTGCAGTGGTGGCAAGTGGGGTAATATTTGTGGGGTTGATGTTACCTTTGTATTGTCTGGTGACATCAAGCCCACAGATTAGTAATGGAGAAGCCTCTATAAGACACCCATCCATTACTAATCCTATAGTTATATGGTAAATAAAGACACAGCCAGAATAAAGTCCTTTATTTGAAATAATCACACAGACTCCTTTATTGCATCTTAATTAAACCATACTTACTGCACCGCCTAATCCTGCACGATCTCCTGCAACAAAAATAAAATAATGAACTAACATAAATACGCCCTGTATTTATGTATGCATCTGCAGATGGTCATGCAGCAGAGCAAAGACCTAGCAACACATGCACGGCTACGCAGCAGAGGAGGGAACTGAGCAGGCTCTGTACAGGTAACAGCCAACAGTACCCCAGCTCAATTATGGGGAAAGGAGTAAAGGGTTAAAGCAGAGACATGCATTGTCACGCCGAAAACCAGGTACAGGCAGAACAGCGTGACAGCGGCTAGCCAATCACTGTAATGCTACAACTAACATGGCTGCGGCATTACAGTGTGTGGCTGACAATCCCTGAGTGTTCATTGGCTCTCTAAAGAGCGCCAAACATAAAGGGAAGGGCCAAGAGCTCCCGCCGAGCAACCCCTTTAATACTCCGTGAGTTCCGAGCATCCTGAGCAGTGAGATGCTCGAGCGAGTACTGAATAGTGGCGACCATGGTCGCTCATCACTAATGGTGACGCAAAAAATTTGATTTGGCAGTTTTATTTTTTTTCTGCTTACAGTATTCATATTTTGATAGCTTGGACATTTTTGGCCATGCAGACACCACATATGTGCATTTTTTTACCTTTTTATTGTCTTTATTTTTAATGGCAGAAGAGGGGGTGATTTGAACCTTTGTAGGATTTTTTTTTTAACTTTTCACTGTATTTTTTGTTCCCCTTAATGGATTTCCACCTGTGATCATCTGATCCCTTGTACTATATACGGTAATGCCACTGTATTGCTGCATATAGTACAGATGCAAATCACCTAAGGAGAACAATAAATACAGTAAAAAGTAAAAAAAATGATATACTTGAGTGCCAAATTTACTCCAAGATTTTTATGGGATAGGATCGTATTTGGTCACCATCCATAGGAGGGCAGTTATTACTATTTTGAATTGTGACCATAGAAATTATTAATAAATTTACCATAATGTTGTTCAGTAACGTGACATATTGTTAGAATAGTAATCTTTATGTAAAGCATTTTTTGTGCAGGTGCAGAATATTAAAATCCGAGAAGCATAAATCTCATGTTGATAATAAGGAGTTACATAGCAACAAAAGATCCAGTGATCTCAGAATGAAATAATGCTTCTTAGACACTGAGATATTAAGAAAAGTATTTTCCCATGACAGATCCATTTATAGAAAGTAAATCAACTAATCTAAGTTTGGTTCAATTAATGCAATAACTTGTATGACTGTGGGCGGCCAGTAAGATTCAGGGAAGAGGAACCCGGAAACCTTATGGCCCGATCCACATAAGTTATGTTTTGTGTGATAAGAACTGTATGAGTTTAAGTATGTATTGCACCTTTACATTCATTCAGAACCAATTTTTTAGCTCTTTTAACATGAAGAACTGTTTTTTTTCTGAGAAAATGTGAGTTAGTGTACAGTTTATCCTCTCTTCAGAAACACACAGAATATAACTATGATGTCTTTCATTCTTCAGCTCTAAAAATCCAGCATGACAAAGCTTGTTATTTTTATCTTCTCTTTTGTGTGTTCTCTCAACTGGAACTTTCTCTACTTAATGATGTTAACCCTCCTGACACATCTATTTCAGTACAATATTGTCCCTTCCATTCATTCTAGGCTTTGTGTCATGAATGTCAGATCCCACGTAATCTGGGCTTCAATACCAATGTTTAGATCCCCTAAAAATAAGATCAAAGAAGATGGTATGCAAGGTATATCTGTCAAGCCGCAAAGACAATAGGAAACTGGAAAGCCTCTGCATAAGTTATTATGTTTACATTTTTTCATTAGTATGATGTTGCTGTTTAAAAAATATAAATACTTGCACTTTTTTTGCTGCCGTAAAAATCTTACCCAGTTTGGATCCCATTCTTTTTGCTTCTAAGCTTGAAAGAAATTATTCTTGCTACATAGTCTGGATACAATACATGATCTTGTAGTTGACCAGTGTAGACACATTTATGAGTTGTAGATTGCAAGATTTTCAAATTTGCTTACTCCATATGGAACAAGTAGCGCATAATTATTATTGATTTATATGCCACTAGTATTTTTCATTCTGCTGCAGGAGAAGGCTGCCTGAGGGTTAAACAATAAGTTTAATACATGTAAAAATATTACTATGTATGGTGCAGGAGTAGAAGAGCAGCTCGTTTGATGTCGAAGGGGTTTGAGAAGGTGACTTTTCAAATCTAAAAGAAATCTGTATTACTATTGACCTCCAATTATTCCACTACATACAGTTGTGGCCAAAAGTATTGACACCCCTGCAATTCTGTCAGATAATACTCAGTTTCTTCCTGAAAATGATTGCAAACACAAATTCTTTGGTATTATTATCTTCATTTAATTTGTTTTAAATGAAAAAACACAAAAGAGAATGAAGCAAAAAGCAAAACATTGATCATTTCACACAAAACTCCAAAAATGGGCCAGACAAAAGTATTGGCACCCTCAGCCTAACCTAATACTTGGTTGCACAACCTTTAGCCAAAATAACTGCAACCAACCGCTTCTGGTAACCATCAATGAGTTTCTTACAATGCTCTGCTGGAATTTTAGACCATTCTTCTTTGGCAAACTGCTCCAGGTCCCTGATATTTGAAGGGTGCCTTCTCCAAACTGTCATTTTTAGATCTCTCCACAGGTGTTCTATGGGATTCAGGTCTGGACTCATTGCTGGCCACCTTAGAAGTCTCCAGTGCTTTCTCTCAAACCATTTTCAAGTGCTTTTTGAAGTGTGTTTTGGTCATTGTCCTGCTGGAAGACCCATGACCTCTGAGGGAGACCCAGCTTTCTCACACTGGGCCCTACATTATGCTGCAAAATTTGTTGGTAGTCTTCAGACTTCATAATGCCATGCACATGGTCAAGCAGTCCAGTGCCAGAGGCAGAAAAGCAACCCCCAAAACATCAGGGAACCTCCACCATGTTTGACTGTAGGGACCGTGTTCTTTTCTTTGAATGCCTCTTTTTTTCTCCTGTAAACTCTATGTTGATGCCTTTGCCCGAAAAGCTCTACTTTTGTCTCATCTGACCAGAGAACATTCTTCCAAAACGTTTTAGGCTTTTTCAGGTAAGTTTTGGCAAACTCGAGCCTCGCTTTTTTATGTCTCGGGGTAAGAAGTGGGGTCATCCTGGGTCTCCTACCATACAGTCCCTTTTCATTCAGACGCCGACGGATAGTACGGGTTGACACTGTTGTACCCTCGGACTGCAGGGCAGCTTGAACTTGTTTGGATGTTAGTCGAGGTTCTTTATCCAACATCTGCACAATCTTGCGTTGAAATCTCTTGTCAATTTTTCTTTTCCGTCCACATCTAGGGAGGTTAGCCACAGTGCCATGGGCTTTAAACTTCTTGATGACGCTGCGCACGGTAGATACAGGAACATTCAGGTCTTTGGAGATGGACTTGTAGCCTTGA
Organism: Dendrobates tinctorius; assembly: GCF_039654945.1. NCBI lineage: Eukaryota > Metazoa > Chordata > Amphibia > Anura > Dendrobatidae > Dendrobates > Dendrobates tinctorius. The sequence continues at coordinate 41,621,462 of NW_027361671.1, read as the reverse complement.
GATTACTCATGCTTCCTCACAATTTGGTTTCTCAAGTCCTCAGACAGTTCTTTGGTCTTCTTTCTTTTCTCCATGCTCAATGTGGTGCACACAAGGACACAGGACAGAGGTTGAGTCAACTTTAATCCATGTCAACTGGCTGCAAGTGTGATTTAGTTATTGCCAACACCTGTTAGGTGCCACAGGTAAGTTACAGGTGCTGTTAATTACACAAATTAGACAAGCATCGCATGATTTTTCGAACAGTGCCAATACTTTTGTCCACCCTCTTTTTTATGTTTGGTGTGGAATTATATCCAATTTGGCTTTAGGACAATTCTTTTTGTGTTTTTTCATTTAAGACAAATTAAATGAAGATAATAACACCAAAGAATTTGTGTTTGCAATCATTTTCAGGAAGAAGCTGAGTATTATCTGACAGAATTGCAGGGGTGTCAATACTTTTGGCCAGCACTGTACGTGTCAGTGTTTCTTGGGTCCCCATTGGTCTTTGCTTTCTAGTATCTCTAGTCAAAGTGAATTGAATATGTTGCCAGTGATTGGCTCAGGGCTTTTTCTACTATTTAATATTTGTTGCTGCAGGACCAGGAAGTCAAGAAAAGTTAGAGATTTAGGAAATAGGTGAGCATTGCTTTAATTTTTTAAGCTACTCTGAGCCCTTTGCCAAAAGTGTTTCACCTATGAACAACCATTTAAGCCCTAAACATCAGAAAAGTCTCAAAAGTAAAAGACACATCCAGAAAATAAATAATAAATATTAACCAACATTTGATTATATGTGAAAGGAATTCCACAATCACCACCATGTGTGCATAGGATAGCAAATAAAGACCTATTGGTGAAAGTATCAATATTCAAAAGAAGGAAAAATACAAGATTAAGAGTCCATAATGAATAAACAATAAAACTTTATTGATCACAAAAAGATAAAAATTTGGTGAAAGTAAGAATAACAACCAGGTAAAACAGCAAACAGACCCAAGGGACAATCACAGATGTAAAAATCTTATATTTACAATAATGGTTAAATAAATACAGTATACAATTTGAATTGAAGGGCTCCAAAGGTATGCATAATATGATTATAAAATCAATATCAAGTGATAGGTAGATAAAATCATGTTATAGTATGGAAATTAGTCACAGAGATATCAGGAAATCTATAAAATGACAAGAATTGTGTGTATCAATTGTGTAGGACACTGACAAATATAAAGAATAATACAGGTGAGGTTGTATTATGGATATCCCAAAAGATAAATAAAGTGCATGTGCATATATTCATAGAATGTAAGTCTGCAAGGACAGGGTCCTCTCCCCTCTGTACCAGTCTGTCATTGTAAATTTGTCTACTGATAACGATATCTATAACTTTGTATGTAACCCCCTTCTCATGTACATCACCATGGAATTAATGGTGCTGTATAAATAAATAATAATAATAATAATAATAATATACTGTATACATTATGCATGTGAGCAAAATTGTGAGCTGAAACGCGCGTCGGGGTAGACACATCCAAGGGTCAGTAACTGACCTCAAGCATACAGGTAATGATGATCTTTGTACAACTTCCACCTTCTAATGTGTTTCTGCATATGAGGCTCTAATACATAATTTTTGGCATTGTACATAGAAAGGTTGCTCACATGCATACATTACACATGCACATGATTCATGTGCTGTGTGATTTTTTTCCTCACACCCATTGACTTGCATTGGTGAGTCTTGGCCATTTCACGCAGCCATATGCATCATGCTGCGATTTTTTTCTCAGCCCAATTCCAGGTGAGTGAAAACTTGCAGATGAACACTGCCTAATTTAATAAATTTATTGCAAGTTTATTGCGATCTTTTTCTCACATTGCACTTGCCTATTTTATATGCAGATGTGAGCAAACATTTACTGATGCACTCTGTATAGCTATCAAAGGAGATGACGAAGGCTGTTCTGTGCTCTTCCACAGCTTCCCGCCTATTCTATCACTTGTAATTTTGTGAGAGGAGAGAAACAGACCTGTTGGGGGAGCTATCTCAAATTAAACAAGTGTCCCCTGTAACACAAAAAACAAAAAACCTGCTAACGCTATAAAAGAGGTTATGTTTTTTACATACAGTTAGGTCCATATGTATTTGGACAGAGACAACATTTTTCTAATTTTGTTTCTAGACATTGCCACAATGAATTTTAAACAGAACAATTCAGATGCAGTTGAAGTTCAGACTTTCAGCTTTCATTTGAGGGTATCCACATTAAAATTGGATGAAGGGTTTAGGAGTTTCAGCTCCTTAACATGTTCCACCCTGTTTTTAAAGGGACCAAAAGTAATTGGACAGATTAAATAATTGTAAATAAAATGTTCATTTCTAGTACTTGGTTGAAAACCCTTTGTTGGCAATGACTGCTTGAAGTCTTGAACTCATGGACATCACCAGATGCTATGTTTCCTCCTTTTTGATGCTCTGCCAGGCCTTCACTGCGGTGGTTTTCAGTTGCTGTTTGTTTGTGGGCCTTTCTGTCTGAAGTTTAATCTTTAACAAGTGAAATGAATGCTCAATTGGGTTGAGATCAGGTGACTGACTTGGCCATTCAAGAATATTCCACTTCTTTGCTTTAATAAACTCCTTGGTTGCTTTGGCTTTATGTTTTGGGTCATTGTCCATCTGTAGTATGAAACGATGACCAATCAGTTTGGCTGCATTTGGCTGGATCTGAGCACACAGTATGGCTCTGAATACCACAGAATTCATTCGGCTGCTTCTGTTCTGTGTCACATGATCAATAAACACTAGTGACTCAGTGCCACTGGCAGCCATGCATGCCCAAGCCATCACACTGCCTCCGCCGTGTTTTACAGATGATGTGGTATGCTTTGGATCATGAGTTGTACCCCGCCTTTGCCATACTTTTCTCTTTCCATCATTCTGGTAGAGGTTGATCTTGGTTTCATCTGTCGAAAGAATGTTCTTCCAGAACTGTGCTGGCTTTTTTAGATTTTTTTTAGCAAAGTCCAGTCTAGCCTTTTTATTCTTGATGCTTGTGAGTGGCTTGCACCGTGCAGTTAACCCTCTGTATTTACTTTCATGCAGTCTTCTCTTTATGGTAGATTTGGATATTGATACACCTACCTCCTGGAGAGTGTTGTTTACTTGGTTGGCTGTTGTGAAGGGGTTTCTCTTCACCATGGAGATTATTCTGCGATCATCCACCACTGTTGTCCTCCGTGGGTGCCCAGGTCTTTTTGCATTGATGAGTTCACCAGTGCTTTCTTTCTTTCTCAAGATGTACCAAACTGTAGATTTTGCCACTCCTAATGTTGTAGCAATTTCTCGGATGGGTTTTTTCTGTTTTTGCAGCTTAAGGATGGCTTGTTTCACCAGCATGGAGAGCTCCTTTGACCGCTTGTTTCTTTCACAGCAAAACCGTCCAAATGCAAGCACCACACCTCAAATCAACTCCAGGCCTTTTATCTGCTTAATTGAGAATGATATAACAAAGGGATTGCCCACACCTGTCCATGAAATAGCCATGGAGTCAATTGTCCAATTACTTTTGGTCCCTTTAAAAACAGGGTGGCACATGTTAAGGAGCTGAAACTCCTAAACCCTTCATCCAATTTTAATGTTGATACCCTCAAATGAACGCTAAAAGTCTGAACTTCAGCTGCATCTGAAATGTTTTGTTTAAAATTCATTGTGGTAATGTCTAGAACCAAAATTAGAAAAATGTTGTCTCTGTCCAAATATATATGGACCTAACTGTACTTTTTCTAATTCTAGGAAGTTACTAACAAAGACAGGGATTAGAGTTAGGACTAGTGCTGGGGTTGAGACTAGGCTTTTGGTTAGAACTAAAATTTCAGCAAAAAGCAGAAAATAATAAATGGGTCAAAAAGTTAAAATATATAGAGATAAGTAATTTCTGAAAAACAAACAACTCATATGCTTGGAGGAAAAGGAGTTTAATATTGGGAGTTCTAATAGTTCCTCGGATAGGGGATGCAAAATACTTCCTTTGCATCAGGCACTGGTGTCTCATGCTGGCTCACTAGGTTGTATCTTCTTGGACTTTTTCTTGACCCTTAAGGTACCGTCACATTTAGCGATGCACCAGCAATCCCGACCACGATACGACCAGGTCAGGATTGCTGGTGCATCGCTAAATGGTCGTTAGTGAGCTGCCAAACAGGCAGATCTCAGTAGCAGCGGTTGGCGGTCATTACTTACCTGTCAGACGTGGCGATGAAGAACTCCTCCCGCCCGCGTCCATGCGTCGCTCGTCGGCGCCAGCAGGAAGTGGCCAATGAGAAACAGCCCTGGACGATCTTGCGCGATCAGCGATAGACAGCGGGGGAGCCGGTTGGAGGTAAGTATCACGAATCGGTGACACTTAAGCGATATCGCTAGCGATCTCACTTAGTGTGATGGGGCCTTTATTCTTGAAATTTGGGAGTGTTTTTAACCAACAGTGAATAAACTTTTTCTTTAAATACTACAATACAATGTCCACATAATTCTGTATAACCCTATGACCTTGTGTGAATAAATCATTTAGCCCTAAGTCTATAAAATATTTCTCATGATTTTTTTTAAATTAACGCTTTATATAGCATCACTCACATAAATATCATATGTGAGCATTATCACAAGATATTGGTTAAATGAACTTATTATAGGTAACTTCACATATGATTTTTATTTAAATAACTATGTTCATTACCAAATGATGAGTTGTCTAATATGATTATTGTTTAGTCTTTCCTCTCTGAGCCAAGATATGGTTCACATGCATTTCCTTGACCATTTGGTTTGTATTATTATAATACAAGAAGTTCTTTATGAACTTTATTGCAACAGTAAAAGTCTCAAATGTGTGGGTAAAAATAAAATAGTCGAGACAGATACTTGTATGTTAGTGTGTAAAGAAGACTGAAGAATTTCTTCCAACTTACGCATCAGATGTTTTTAATTATGTTTGTCCTTTATTCTGTATTGTTGCATTGTGAAATTCTTTAAGGCAAGTATAAAAATGAACAAACAGGCGTAACACAGGAGGGTTAACTTAGGATAAGATGAGTTCAGTGGGTGAAGTTGAGATGTTTTTAGGTGCAAATCATCCAGTTCACAGGGAGATTTAGTCTACTTATACTGTACTTGCCTACAGAGTTCAAGAATAATGAATTTTGATAAATTTCTCACCAAACTGAAGCCAATTCTTTTTGTCAAAGGGGATATAAAAGGGCTAGATCTTTCCCATAAACAAACTCTTTTTCTTGTCCATGTACTGTGCCCAATTCAACTTTATGTGACTCCATGAAGATGTCTCTTAATGAATTTTTCTAAATTTTTAGCTGCCATGAACCTCTTGAAAAACATATACTTCAATCAGGGACTGGAAAACATATTAGTTGTAATTTCTTTTTTTAGTGTAAATTCTGATGAATTTGTCAGTGGCACTTGGCCTCGCCCCTCCCAGTTAAACTCTGCCCACTTTTCAAAAAGTGGGCAGAGCTGGTCGGGTCTGACATAAAAGCCAACAGTAGCAAACTTTTGTGCAATTCATAGTTGTCCAAACATTTGTCAATATTTCAAGCAGTTTTATGTAAGAAAACTGACATATACTGCTTCATGAAATGGGGTCATAGTGCTTTTGGCTACTGTAGAGTGGATATGTCAAAAGAGGCCATAGTGATAGGATGTTGCAGACGCAGTGCCCAGTTAGCCTAAGCTACAAAATAAAACTCAGCAAATGAGCAAATGTGCACTGAGAAAATATGATACTAAGTGGAAATTGCTGGAATCATGAGCTAATGTAAAAATAAAAGTTTGTGTGCTAATGTAAAAAAAAATGTTTGTGTGCTAATGTAAAAAAAAAGTTTGTGTGCACATCACTGAAAAAATATGGCACACTATGTAAGAGTTGAAAATTAATAATGCAAAAAGTAAATTGTTAGGTTCTTACAGTAAATAAAAAAAGTATTTACCTTTAATCTTTTAATAGTATTTACTAGGGCGAAACGTGTCGGTCAAATTCAAAAGTCAGCGACTTTCGCTGAAGTCGGGTTTCATGAAACGAAACCCGACCATAGCGTGAGGTCGGCCACGAGGTCGGCGACCCGAGCGCCAAAGTTGCGTTTCAAATTATGCTTCCAGCGCCCTTTTTTTTTTTTTTTTTTGCTGTGCAAACTGCTTTTTTAAAAGCAAAAATACTTTTCTTCCTCTTTTCTGCACAGTTATCAAGCGTTCATTTTTCCACCCTGTTGTTGCAGCAGTCCTGCTTATTAGACTGCCTGCGTCCATACTTGGACTGAGAGCATCATTGTCAGACTCCTAAAATCTCTAGTGAGATCCAAATTCTCACCAATACTATATACACCCTTCACCTTGTCATACACCATCCAATTTCAGCCTGTTACATTGAGGTGTAATCTCTACTGGGCCTGAGACAATAGTTCAGCATCCTCAAATCTCTAGTGAGATTCAAATTCTCACCAATACTACATACACCCTCCACCTTCTCATACACCTTCCAATTTCAGCCTGTTATATTGAGGTGTAATCTCTACTGGGCCTGAGACAATAGTTCAGTGTCCTCAAATCTCTAGTGAGATTCAAATTCTCACCAATACTACATACACCCTCCACCTTGTCATACACCATCCAATTTCAGCCTGTTACATTGAGGTGTAATCTCTACTGGACCTGATACAATAGTTCAGCGTCCTCAAATCTTTAGTGAGATTCAAATTCTCACCAATACTATATACAGCTTTTACCTTGTTTTACAGTACCATATAGCTGGTGGTATTTTGGATGCATTTTCACAAACATGAGGAAGTATGGTGGAAGAGGCCGTGGCAGTGGGCGGGGGTTGCTAGCTGGTCCTGATGGTGGTGGTGTTGGTGGTGCATCTCTTGGTAGTGGCAAAAGCACAATAGCACCTAAGGCAGGAGGTGTTGAGCCTGCGTCATCGTCTGGCTCCACAAGGCCTCGAAGGCTCCCTTTTCTGGGAGTAGGTAAACCGCTTTTAAAGCCGGAGCTTCATGAACAAGTTTTGGCTTACATTGCTGACACAGCCTCCAGCTCTCTCACCTCCTCTTCTGAAGTTTCAAAAAATAAAAGCACTGAGTCGTCAGTGGAGGCTCCTGGTCAGGAACAACACCTTTCCTTGTGTCCTTCACCCCTACCAAAAGTGAAGGATGTGGCAGGCCACACTACAGATTACTCCATGGAGCTTTTTTCACATACGATGCCTGGGTTATCAAGTCAAATCGTGAATTCCCCAGTCCAAGATGAATCTGACATGGAGTGCACTGATGCACAGCCACTGCTAGATTTTTCTGCTGGTACATTCACTCAGAGCACTACATTGTCCTCGCAGTGTACTGAGGCAGAATCAGACCCTGATGAAACTCAGGTGCTCCTTCCCGCATACTATACCACCTTACACGGTGACACAGGGAATGGTGCACATGAAACTGAAGAGGAGGTGATGGATGACCCACTTGATGACCCAGATTGGCATCCATTGGGGGAAGAGGGTGGCGCTGCCAATAGCTCAGAAGAGGAGGAGGAGGATCCGCAGCAGGCAACGACATCGCAACAGCTGTTATCTGGCAGGACCGTAGCAGTCCAAAAACGGGTTGCAAAATAGTTGCAGGACAGCTTGACCAGACAGTCAAATTAGCACAGCGTGCAAGGCCTCAAAATGTCTTCCTTAGTAGGAAGAGTGCAGTGTGGCACTTTTTTGAACAAAATCCTAATGATCAGGCAAAGGTTATCTGTAAGAAGAGCGCAAAGACCTTTAGCCGAGGGAAAAATCTGAGAAATTTGAATACCAGTTGCATGCTTAGACATTTAACCACCATGCACTTGCAAGCATGGACGGACTACCAAACCTCACGTACCACATGTGCACCTGCTCCGAATGAAGGTAGTCAGCAACGCTACATCGCTTCCCCACTGTAAGCCCACCGGTTAGCACACCACCAGCAGCAAATGTCGAGTTGTTGTCACAAGGGCAAATCAGTCATGGAATCACAATGTTATTCCTACAAAAGACTGAATCTAGGCCATCAGCAACACCACCAACACCATCACCATCACCAACCCTCTCTCAGTCCACCATGTCCACCGCTAGTTCCACCATATGCAGCTCTCAAGTCCAGCTCACCCTACCAGAGACTCTGAGTAGGACAAGAAAGTACTCATCCTCTCATCCGCGTACACTGGCTTTGAACGCCCACATTGCCAAACTAATCTCATTAGAGATGATGCCCTACCGGTTGGTTGAAAGCAAAGCTTTCCGCGAGCTCATGGCCTACGCAGTACCATGCTATGACCTAGCCAGTTGGCACTTCTTTTCGCGAAAATCCATCCCAGCCCTCCACGTGCATGTGAAAGACCGCATTGTCCATGCACTCAAGCAATCAGTGAGTGGAAAGGTGCAACTCACAACAGATGCATGGTCCAGGAGGCATGGCCAGGGCCGTTACGTGTCCATCACTGCGCACTGGGTTAATGTGGTGGATGCAGGGTCCACACGGGACAGCGGCGGTGGGACAGTGCTGCCTAGCCCATGGTATAGGAAACAGTTGGCTGTAGGCGTTCGACCCTCCTCCTCCTCCTCCAGAAGCAAAAGCTCGTCCACAGAGTGCAGTCGCACAAGCACTCGATACGCAGCTGCCAGTGTTGCACACGAGGTGTCCCGCTATCGAACAGTTAGTGGTAAGCGTCAGCAGGCTTTGTTGAAGATGATGTGTTTGGGCGACAACAGACACACCGCGGAGGTACTGGCTGACTACTTGCAGCGACAAACTAAGTCATGGCTGGGCAGTCTACATCTTGAGGCAGGCAAGGTAGTTAGTGATAACGGCTGGAATTTTGTGGCAGCCATAGTCCTTTCAAAACTCAGACACATACCTTGCCTGGCTCACACCTTGAACCTGGTGGTGCAGTGCTTCCTCAATAATTATCCGGAGTTAACACCCCTGCTCCATAAGGAGCGAAGACTGTGCTCGCACATCTGCCGTTCGCCCGTACACTCCAGTCGTATACAGAAGCTGCAGTGATTGCTCCACCTTCCCAAGCACCGCCTAATTATCGATGTTGCAACAAGGTGGATCTCCACTCTGCACATGTTTGAGAGGCTGTGCGAACAGAGGCAGGCTGTAATTCATTTGTGGGAGGATACACGGTCAGGCGGTTTGCAGGCTGACATGGAGTTGTCTGGTGTGCAGTGGTCGAAGCTGAAAGACCTCTGTAAAGTCCTTCAGTGTTTTGAGGAAATCACATGGCTGGTATCGTGAACTCATTTTCTGCTCCACCAGTTGAGAGTTCTACTTCCGTTCTCCCTCTGGTGGTGACAGGAGGTAGTGAGGTTGGTTTAATTGGTAGTGATCTGCCACCGGATGAGGAGGATAACGATTGGATCTCTGGAGTATCAGACTGGATATAAGACAGCCGACGCCCTATCCTGGTGCTGGTGATTCAGTCTGCTTCTTAGGTCTTGGACTTCAGCTCTGCTCCAGTCTTCTCAAGTTAAGTTTGTTTTTGCTATTGTTCACACTTGCTCTTGTTGGTCAATTCAGTTTTTTGTGGTCAGCCAGCCCCTGCTGGGGTTGTGCTGAATTTCCACTCCTATTTATCTGTATTTGCCTTTTGGTCACTTATTAGATTGGCCTCTTTTTGCTCTGTCTCAGAATATTTCAGAGTGCTGATATAGTGGGAGAAGTCTAGTGACTTCAGGGTTAATTTTGCTATCAGAAGTGTTGGACATTATTTTGGTAGGGTTTTTGACAGATTGCAGACAGTGTCTTTCCTTTCCTGTCCTGTCTAGTTAGTCGGGCCCCATCGTTTGCTCAGCCTATTTTTCTGCCTTTGTTTGTGTTTTCATCTTTTTTCACCGTCAATACATGTGGGGGGTTGTCTTTCCTTTGGGGTCTGCTCTGGGGCAGTTAGTTTTCCTCTTTTCCTGCTTTAGGCCTATGTAGCTCTCCGGTTGTGATGAGGCATCTCGGATCATCGTAGGTACGCTCCACGACTGCTGCTAGTTGTGTGGTAAGATCAGGGATCTGCAATCTGCATAGTTACCAACCTCTCTGGTTTTCTGAGACTTGGCTTTTGTTGTTTTTTCCTCCTCAGTGACCCATTCAAAACAGGCTGGTAAGCGCAAACGACACCATCATAAGCATGAGCATCCCACTTATGCGTCTGCTCATGCAAACTTTGACGCTCATTAAGGAGCAGGCGTCTGCAGCCGAGGAGGAAGAGGAGGGAAGCCTTGATGACAATCAGCCATTGTCTGCTCAGGGAAGTCTCGTGGACGAGGTGGAGGAAGACGAGGAAGAGGAGGAGTAGGAGGATTTAGGGATGATTATTTAGGGGAGGAGGATGCTTCTCAGGGGGCAAGACAAAATGTTGGCGTGGCAAGGTCAGGTACAGGGTTTGTGCGTGACTGCAGGGATGTTGATTTGCCAGAAAGTGCTCCTCCACCCAGCACTCACAGTGCATCATTGACACCTGGAACATTGGCTGACATGTCTGATTATGCCTTGCAGATCCTAAAAAGGGACCACCACATTGCCAAAATGATGAATGATGATGACTACTGGTTAGCCAGCATCCTGGATCCACACTATAAAGTCAAATTCCACAACATCATGCCACAGGAGAACCTAGAGCTAATATTGGCTAACAAACAAGCAACTCTGGTAAACCGTTTGTTTGAGGCATTCCCAGCACACAGCGGCGGTGATGTTTCTCCAACGAGCTGTAGGGGGCAACATGGAAGAGGTGTTCGTAGTGCACACAGCCGAAGTGGCGTTGGACATAGGGGTTTCATGACCATGTTGTGGACTGATTTTTCTAGTACCGCTCACACGACTGGTCATACTGCAACGATTGAAAGTTACAGGAGACAGCAGTTGTCAACTATGGTAACAAACTACTTCTCCTCCCATATCGATGTTCTCCCTCACCAGTCATTCCCCTTTGACTATTGGGCCAGTAAACTTGACACCTGGCCTGAATTGGCACAATATGCCTTACAGGAGCTCGCTTGCCCTGCTGCTAGTGTGTTAACTGAAGGAGTCTTCAGTGCTGCTGGATCAATCCTGACAGAAAAAAGGACCCGTCTGTCGACCCAAAATGTTGATGATCTAACCTTCATTAAAATGAACCATGCATGGGTTTCAAAGGATTTTGTCCCACCATCCCCTGCTGACACGTAGGTTGCCAGAAAAATAGCTCGCTTTTGTCCTCCTCTTCCGCGGACTTCTCCAATTACTCCATTTGCAGCTGCTGAATGTCCAACATCAACATATGCCATTTTTTCCACCTCAATAACTGGGCTGCCTCCCCCCACAAGGCCGGGGTCACCGCCTGGCGCACGCACCCATGCGAGTGCCGTTGCCCTGGACACGTGGGTGGGCCCACTCTTGGGCAACGGCATTGGCACAGGGTCCCTCATAGTACAAGTGTCTCTGACGGTGGGGGTGCACACCCGCCGTCAGACACACTGGCGTACTATGAGGGGCCCTGTGCCAGTACCGCCGGCCACGAGTGGGCCCCCCTACTTGCTCAGGGCACCAGCACTTGCAATACTTACCTCTTCCTGCTCCACCACTGTGTAGTCTGGCCTGTTAAATACTTCACTGGGACCTGACAATACAAATTTGGTGAAATGATAGATGATGGTTAAGACGTAGCTATGCCCTATCCTACTGGGCTCTATCTTCAGATGATCAATGGCTTCCATTTGTTATGGACGTTGACTCACAATGAGATGTAGTGGTGGTTTATCATCAGCTTTCACGGTGTTCCGACTCACAGACGTGTGACATTCCTGCACACATTTTTAAATGTGTCCTCTCATGAAAATCCAATAGAATTGCTTACGGCGTGTGGCTTCTGTCTTTTGCACTCCAAAGTTACCTGACAGATCATGATAGGCAGTGAGGACAATGTCTACATCTCTCCCTGTGATCACAATTTGATGGAGATGAGTAACGGTGATGGATTCCATGGTACTGCGATACAGCAAACATTTCTTCACAAGAACTGTTTTCATTGTCTCCACAGACAAAGTAATTGAGGGTCAGCATCGCCTCTGAGAATTCTCCCGGGAGTTTTTCCCGTGATTAGTAATTCCAAAATTTCTGCAATCACTCGACTTTCCGTCTGTACTTCTATCCATCTCGTTTCCTCTTGCAGAGAGTCTGGACTGTCTTACTGAGACTGAAATTTATATGAAGATTGAAAAATATCCCAACAGTGTATACTGGTGTACGCTTCGAATACATTACCCTTTTTCTACTTTTTAGATTCTTGTCTAATCCATACTGAGGCTGTGAGTGTCTTTGTCGGACTCCGGAAATATACACGCAGATTTTTAATGTTTAAACTATGCTATATATACCTGCTATCCAGTGATACTGTACCCTTTCTCAACTTTCTACAATCACGTCGAATCCATACTGGGCCTGAGACCGTCTGAGTCTACCTCCTGATATATAGACATAGATTTTTAATGTGTAAACTATGCTATATATACCTGGTATCCGGTGATACTGTACCCTTTCTCAACTTTCTACAATCTTGTAGAATCCATACTGGGCCTGAGAATGTCTGAGTCTGCCTCCTGATTAGATATGAGCGGTGTTCAAGTCAACCTGTTCGCCAAGTTAAAATTCCAGCTGTTTTGGGCGGTGTTCGAGCCGTTCGTCGAACTCGAACACTTTGCTTAAAATTTGGCTGTTCAAGGTTCCGTTCGAGAACACTTCGTTCACCAAAAGCGTAACTTCATTTTCACATCAATAATGGTTTTCAAAGTTAATAGACTGTTTCATGGCATAGTAGCGGTGTGTGGTAGCAAGCGGTGTAGTGCACCTGTCAAGGAGCTACACCGTGTGTGTTTCTAATAATCTTTTACCGCATCTTGTCCAGAAAATCCTTTAGGGCCTTGTAGCACTGTCTGCTACTCAGCAGAGGAGCCCACCAGTGAACCTAGCTATGCCACCTGTTTATGAAAGAACCAGTTTTTGACTGCATTTAGCACAGTTAATACTTTGGGCCTAGTAACTGTGTCTGCTACTCATCAGAGGAGCCCACCCGTGAACCAAACTGTGCCGCCTGTTTATGTAAGAACCATTTTTTAACTCCATTTAGCCCAGTGAATACTTTGGGACTAGTACCGGTGTCTACTGCTCAGCAGAGGAGCCCACCTGTGAACCTAGCTGTGCCGCCTGTTTATGTAAGCACTGTCTGCTACTCAGCAGAGTTGCCCACCCGTGAACCAAGCTATGCCGCCTGTTTATGTAAGAACTGCGTGCTACTCAGCATAGGAGCCCAGCTGTTAAGCAAGCTACAGCACCTGTGGTTTGGACACCTAACTTTTCCATTCTTTCTGGATTGCCGGTTAGGCCTAATTTCGGAATTCCGGTCGATCTGCACTTACTGGGAAATCCTCGTTCGCGGGGAAGAATTGGAATCCCAGATCGCCATCACTAGCGGTGTTCAGCGGGTTATCTGCACCTGTAAGCAATACATGCTGGTCCTTTCAGTGTAGCGCGCATGCAGCCCTGGACATGTAAGGCATAACAGACCTGTTATTGCTCGATCTCGCGTGCCAGAGCCTCGCGTGTCCCTCTAGTAAGCTTGACGCATACCGCGGGGGCATGCCGGAGTCTCGTTCGTTAGCGGAATTAAGCTGGCAAATCGCTAGCACAACTAAAAACGGATATCCACCACCACCCACTGAATCCACAAAGCATGCAATCTGTCCATCTTTTCTGTAGCTGGCATGGTTGAGGTTTCCCGGGTGGAGTCGAATTAAGCCGCAGGCTGCACTCCTGGTGGTGCCCTTCTGGACGTTCCTTTAAGGTTCAGCTTTGCAACCATACTGCCCCCGGAAACCAAACACTTTGCCTTCATGGACGCTGTTCGGAGGTTCGTGGGAATAATGCTGCCCAATCGGCAGTTGGCCTAATTTATGGTGGGAAGTCCGACGGTATTTGATCGTCTTCGATTTCTGATTTTTATTTTTTTTGTATTTTACATTTTTTTTCCAGCCTTTCTTGACTTCATAAGGGCATGACATGCCTATATCTGTGTCTCCTCCTCCTCCTTTTACTCCTCCACCTCTTTTCTATATGTAGTTGCTCTTTTCCATATGTTATTTTTGTATTCTGAGCATTTTGTCTGCTTTGGGACACCTTTTAAGGTGTTTTGTAATTGTTTTCTATGTGTTAGTATGTGTTTGTGTTTGCCTGCCATTGTTTTCAATGGTGTTCGACGGTGTTCGTCGAACGTTCAACGAACATTCAACAAACTTGCCTCCTGTTCGACGAACCAAAACGAACTCGAACACTAGCGGGGTGGCTCAACACTACGCCTGATATATTGACGTACATTTTTAATGTTTAAAATATGCTATATATACCTGATAACTGGTGATTCTGTACCCTTTCTGCCAGGAAGTCCTCCTCCACCCACCACTCTAAGTGTATCATTGACACCTGGAACATTGTCCCACATGTGTGATTATTTCTTGTGGATCTTCTTGTTATATTGTGGTGTGATCCATCCTGAGCGTGTGACAGTCTGTGGGTTAGTCCTGCAATTTAGATGTACATTTAAAAATTACCCCAACACTAGTGTATACAGCTCTACGCGTGTGATACATTACCCATTTCGTGCTTTTTATATTCTGGTCTAATCCAAACTGACCAAGTGAGAGTTATATTCTGACTGTGGAAATAAATACAGAGATTGACAACTATGACCCCTACACTGTGTACAACTGTACTCTTCAGATCCATTACCGTTTTACGGCTTTTTATATTGTGTTGTAATCCATACTGAGCCTGAGAGCGTCTGTGTTTGCCTCCTGAAATATCTACGGAGATTTTGAATGTTTAAACTATACTATATAGACCTGCTATCTGATGATACTGTACACTTTTTCTACTTTTTATATTCTTGTCTAATCCATACTGAGCCTGAGAGCATCTCTGTGTGACTGATGGAATATACAGGGAGATTGACAATTATCCTTTGACTGTATAGAGCTGTACGCTTCTGATACAGTACCATATATCTGATGTTATTTTGGGTACATTTTCTCCAAAATTTTGAAGTATGGTGGAAGAGGCCGCGGATGTGGGCGTGGGGGGGGCCAGCTGGTGCTGATGGTGGTGGTGCATCTTCTGGTAGTGGCAAAAGCACAATAGCAGCTAAGGCAGGAGGTGTTGAGTCTGCATCATGGTCTGGCTCCGGAATGCCTGGAAGGTTACCTTTTCTGGGAGTAGGTTAACCGCTTTTAAAGCCAGAGCATCAGGAACTGGTTTTGGCTTACATTGCTGAAACGGACTCCAGCTAATATGCCCTCCTCTTCTGAAGTTTCAAAAACTGCAAGCACTGAGTCGTCAAGTGCTGGCTCCTGGTCAGGAATAATAATAATAATAATAATAATAATAATCTTTATTTATATAGCGCCAACATATTCCGCAGCGCTTTACAGTTGAACAGTTTCAAACACAACAGTCATAAGTAACAACGTTAACAATACAATAATTAAAGTGAAATAAGACGACCCTGCTTGTGGAGCTTACAATCTACAATGAGGTGGGGGAGATACAAAGCATAGGTTTGTATTTACAATGATGTATTTACAATGACGGTCCAGCCATCTTCAGGGGGTGGGGGTTAGATGGAGATAGTGAATGGGCTACACACTCACAAACATAACATGACTTTGATTACTGAATGTGATAGGCCGCTCTGAACAAATGCGTTTTGAGCGAGCGCCTAAAACTATGCAAATTGTGGATGATCCTAATATCTTGGGGTAGAGCATTCCAGAGGATTGGCGCAGCACGGGAGAAGTCTTGGAGTCGGGAGTGGGAGGTACGGATTAGGGCAGAGGTTAGTCGAAAGTCATTTGCAGAGCGCAGCGGTCGGTTAGGCCGATAGACAGAAATGAGGGAGGAGATGTAAGGGGGTGCCGCACTGTGGAGAGCTTTGTGGGTGAGAACAAGTACTTTGAATTGTACCCTGTAATGAATTGGCAGCCAGTGTAACGACTGGCGAAGAGCGGACGCGTCTGAGTAACGATTAGCCAGATGGACAACCCTGGCTGCTGCATTAAGGATAGACTGGAGAGGGGAGAGTCGAGTGAGAGGGAGGCCAATTAATAGAGCATTACAGTAGTCCAGGCGGGAGTGGATCAGGGCAACAGTGAGAGTTTTTGTTGTTTCCATGGTGAGAAAAGGGCGGATTCTAGAGATGTTCTTTAGGTGTAAGCGGCATGAGCGGGCAAGAGATTGTATATGGGAGGTGAAGGAGAGATCGGAGTCGAACATAACACCCAGACAGCGTGCCTGCTGTCGGGGTGTTATTATGGTGCCACCAACAGAGAGGGAAATGTCAGATTTAGGGAGGTTAGTAGATGGTGGGAGCAGAAGAAGTTCAGTTTTGGAGAGGTTGAGTTTCAGATAGAGAGCAGACATGATGTTGGAGACTGCAGACAGACAGTCAGTGGCGTTCTGTAGTACAGCGGAGGTAAGGTCAGGGGATGATGTGTACAGTTGTGTGTCATCAGCATAAAGATGGTACTGAAAGCCAAATCTCCTGATGGTCTGTCCAATTGGGGCCGTATAGAGAGAGAAGAGAAGGGGGCCAAGGACTGAGCCCTGAGGTACCCCAACAGTGAGAGGAAGAGGAGATGAAGTGGAGCCAGAAAACAGAACACTGAAGGAGCGGTCGGAAAGATAGGAGGAGAACCAGGAAAGAGCAGTGTCCTTAATGCCTAGTGACTGGAGCCTAGAGAGTAGGAGAGGATGGTCAACAGTGTCGAAAGCTGCAGAAAGGTCGAGAAGAATGAGCAGAGAGTGGTCACCATTACGTTTTGCTGTCAGAAGGTCATTGGTCACTTTGATGAGTGTAGTTTCTGTTGAATGTAGGGGGCGGAAACCGGACTGTGAAGGGTCTAGGAGGGAGTGAGTGGAGAGGTAACGGGTAAGGCGTGAGTATATCAGGCGCTCCAAGAGTTTAGAGATGAAGGGGAGATTGGAGACTGGTCTGTAGTTGTTTGTGCAGGATGGGTCGAGGGTGGGTTTCTTTAGTAATGGAGTAATGATAGAGTGTTTGAAGGAGGAGGGGAAAATGCCAGAGGAGAGGGAGAGATTAAAGATTGTAGTTAGGTGAGTTGTGACGACTGGGGAGAGAGACTGGAGGAGATGTGAGGGAATGGGGTTGGTTGTGCATGTAGTCGGATGAGAAGAGGAGAGGAGCCTGGAGACTTCTTCTTCTGTGATGGGATCGAATGTGGAGAGTGAGCCAGGGGGAATGCAGGGAGGGATGGGAGTCACTGAATTTGGTGATTGGGAGCGGATTTCCTGACGGATATTGTCTATTTTCTCTATAAAGTGGGAGGCAAGGTCATCAGCGCAAATGTCTGTGATAGGGGCTTGTGCTTTTGGCCTGAGGAGGGAGTGAAAGGTGTCAAAAAGTTTCTTGGGGTTGTTGGATAGTGAGGAGATCAGGGTGGTGAAGTAGGTCTGTTTGGCGAGGTGAAGGGCAGAGTTATATGTCCTTAACATAAATTTGAAGTGTATGAAGTCTTCTGGTGTGCATGTTTTCCTCCATAAGCGTTCAGCACACCTAGAGCATCGCTGGAGAAATCGGGTTTGCGATGTGAGCCAGGGCTGTTTCACTCTGTGTTTGGAGGTTCTGAGGATGAGGGGAGCTACTTGGTCAAGGGTGCTTCTAAGAGTGTCATTGAAGTGATGTACAGCCAGATCAGGACAGGACAAAGAAGAGATTGGGGACAGTGATGAGTGTAGGGAGTCTGAAAGTGTATGAGGGTTAATGGCTTGTAGATTTCTGACTGAATGGTAGGTAGGAGGGTGCTGGGGTGAGCGAGGATTTGTGAGTGTAAAGGAGAGAATGTTGTGGTCAGAGAGGGGAAGCGGTGAGTTATCTATGTAGGAGATTGAGCAGAGCCGGGCGAAAACCAGGTCCAGGGTGTTACCGTCTTTGTGTGTTTCAGAGGTTGAGAGCTGAGAGAGGCCTAGAGAAGTGGTTAGTGATAGAAGCTGGGATGCAGATGTGGAAGTGGGGCTGTTAATGGGGATGTTGAAGTCTCCCAGGATAAGGGTTGGTAGTTCTGAGGACATGAAGTGCGGCAGCCAGGCAGAGAAATGGTCCAGGAAGTGGGTGGGTGAGCCTGGGGGCCGGTATATGACCGCTACTCTGAGGGAGAGGGGACGAAAGAGCCTGATGGTGTGGACTTCAAAAGAAGGGAATGAGAGTGATGGAACTGGGGGGATGACCTGGAAAGTACATTGTGGGGACAGGAGTATGCCGACTCCACCACCAGGTCTGTTTGTCGGTCTCGGGGAATGGGAGAATTGTAAGCCACCATGGGAAATGGCAGCAGGAGAGACAGTGTCAGAATCCTGAATCCAGGTTTCCGTGAGGGCCAACAGATTCAGAGAGTTTTTCAGAAAGTAATTGTGTAGGAAAGGAAGCTTGTTGCATACAGACCGCGGATTCCAAAGGGCACAATTGAAAGAAGGAGATGAAGGAGTGCAAATAATATTAGTAAGATTATTAAGGTTTCGATGTGAGGTAGGGTAGGGGTTGAGGTTGGGGGATGGTGGACCGGGGTTGGGGGAGATGTCCCCTGAAATCAGTAGGAGCAGGAAGATAAAGAGCAAGTAGTTTTTGGAATTGTATGAAGATTTTTTGTGCAGTGTGTTTGGGCAAGATGGGCTGAGGTTTTTTAAGAAGGTGAGAAGTGCATGGGAGCTGTACATGGGAGAAGGAAAGAGAGAGGAGCTGATGTATATGAGTTGTGATGGAGGGGGGATTGGTCGGTGAAAGTGGATTGCAAGAGAACATAGGAGGATAGGAATAAAGCACATGGTTAAAAGGGACAGCAGAGTGAGGGTTACCTGACTCCTGTCCTGACTAACTGCCATGTAATAACTGCTGTATCCCGACGCTTATCTTCGTGACTAGTGTTGAGCATTCCGATACCGCAAGTATCGGGTATCGGCCGATACTTGCTGTATCGGAATTCCGATACCGACTTCCGATATTTTTTCAATATCGGAATTCGGCATCGGAATCGGAAGTTCAAAGTTGATTGACAGCCTGACGTCATCATGATGCGCGGTGTGTGCGCATCATGATGCGCCGTCATTTCGGGCCTTCCGGGGGTCTCTGCCGGCCTGCCGGGGGGCTGTGTGGACTGCCCGGGGTCTGTACCGGCCTGCCGGGGGGCTGTGCCGGCCTGCCGGTGGTCTGTGCACCCTGTGGGGGTCTGTACCGGCCTGCCGGGGGGGCTGTGCCGGCCTGCCGGTGGTCTGTGCACCCTGTGGGAGTCTGTACCGGCCTGCCGGGGGGCTGTGCCGGCCTGCCGGTGGTCTGTGCACCCTGTGGGGGTCTGTACCGGCCTGCCGGGGGCTGTGCCGGCCTGCCGGGGGGCTGTGCTGATGTCTGGGGGTCTGTGCAAGCATCGTCCGATGGGACTACAAGTCCCATCTGGCGATGCCTGCTACCATGACAGTGATTGACACATTAGCCAATGATGGGACAGTAGTAGTCCCATCATTCGGCTAATGTGTTAAATGTTAAAAAAAAAAAAAAAAAATACTACATACATACTACATACATACTACATGCATGCTACATACATACTACATGCTACATACATACTACATGCTACATACATACTACATATATACTACATGCATGCTACATACATACTACATGCTACATACATACTACATATATACTACATGCATGCTACATACATACTACATGCTACATACATACTACATGCTACATACATACTACATATATACTACATACATACTACATACATGCTACATACATACTGCATGCTACATACATACTACATACATACTACATACATACTACATGCATACTACATACATACTACATGCATGCTACATACATACTACATGCATGCTACATGCATGCTACATACATACTACATGCTACATACATACCACATACATACTACATACATACTACATACATACTACATGCTACATACATACTACATATATACTACATGCATGCTACATACATACTACATGCTACATACATACCACATACATACTACATACATGCTACATGCTACATACATACTACATATATACTACATGCATGCTACATACATACTACATATATACTACATGCATGCTACATACATACTGCATGCTACATGCATGCTACATACATACTACATACATATTACATGCTACATACATACCACATATATACTACATACATACAATACATTCATACAATACATACATAGACATACAGTACATATAACATAGAGTAACATACTTACCAATACTTGTCACATTGTTCCCCGAAGCCATTGTCTTTTCCGGAATAAATATTAACATAACAAACCACAAAAATACTCACCCACGATCCGAAGCAGTCCACGAGTGTGTCCCACGACGATCTTGGGTAGAGAACTGCAGCATCAGCTGATGCTGCCGTTCTCTACGGGCTGCAGGAATCCAATGACGGAAGGTAGGTATCCTTCCGCACTGTATTCCTCCGCCACTTAAAAAAAAAAAAGTCCCTAGTCTCACTTTATGCCATTGCTGCGTGGGAAATTCCCACACAGCAATGGCATAAAGTGAGACTAGGGACTTTTTTTTTTTTTAAGTGGCGGAGGAATACAGTGCGGAAGGATACCTACCTTCCGTCATTGGATTCCTGCAGCCCGTAGAGAACGGCAGCAACAGCTGATGCTGCCGTTCTCTACCCAAGATCGTCGTGGGACACACTCGTGGACTGCTTCGGATCGTGGGTGAGTATTTTTGTGGTTTGTTATGTTAATATTTATTCCGGAAAAGACAATGGCTTCGGGGAACAATGTGACAAGTATTGGTAAGTATGTTACTCTATGTTATATGTACTGTATGTCTATGTATGTATTGTATGAATGTATTGTATGTATGTAGTATATATGTGGTATGTATGTAGCATGTAGTATGTATGTAGTATGTATGTAGCATGCATGTAGCATGCAGTATGTATGTAGCATGCATGTAGTATATATGTAGTATGTATGTGGTATGTATGTAGCATGTAGTATGTATGTAGCATGCATGTAGTATGTATGTAGTATGTATGTAGCATGCATGTAGTATGTATGTAGCATGTAGTATGTAGCATGCATGTAGTATATATGTAGTATGTATGTAGCATGTAGTATGTATGTAGCATGCATGTAGTATATATGTAGTATGTATGTAGCATGTAGTATGTAGCATGCATGTAGTATATATGTAGTATGTATGTAGCATGTAGTATGTATGTAGCATGCATGTGGTATATAAGTAGTATGTATGTAGCATGTAGTATGTATGTAGCATGCATGTAGTATATATGTAGTATGTATGTAGCATGTAGTATGTATGTAGCATGCATGTAGTATATATGTAGTATGTATGTAGCATGTAGTATGTATGTAGCATGCATGTAGTATATATGTAGTATGTATGTAGCATGTAGTATGTATGTAGCATGCATGTAGTATATATGTAGTATGTATGTAGCA
The DNA here is from genome assembly GCF_039654945.1 of Dendrobates tinctorius. NCBI lineage: Eukaryota > Metazoa > Chordata > Amphibia > Anura > Dendrobatidae > Dendrobates > Dendrobates tinctorius. The sequence goes on along the minus strand of NW_027361671.1, from coordinate 41,599,845 downwards.
TGTAGTATGTATGTAGCATGCATGTAGTATCTATGTAGTATGTAGCATGTAGTATGTATGTAGCATGCATGTAGTATGTATGTAGCATGCATGTAGTATGTATGTGGTATGTATGTAGCATGTAGTATGTATGTAGCATGCATGTAGTATATATGTGTTATGTATGTGGTATGTATGTAGCATGCATGTAGCATGCATGTAGTATGTATGTAGTATGTATGTAGTATGTATGTAGCATGCATGTAGTATGTATGTAGTATATATGTGGTATGTATGTAGCATGTAGTATGTATGTAGCATAAACAAAAAGCACAGAATGACAAATGTGCAAAAATACCTTGCAATAAGACATAACAGTAGTCAGCAAGTGCTGATAAAAGGTAATAACAAACACAGGGTATTTAGTCGATACGTTTTTTTGCAAAAAAATGTATACCAAGCTGCCTCACCAACGTCAAGGTAACCCGTATTGAAGCAGTCCCTATCTAATGTATTTAATACCTGAACATATGAACTGTGACTAAATGAGCAGGATTAAGACAGGCGCTTTCTGGTATGGGCACGTGATGCAAGACAGCTCCTTATGTGCATGTCACACAAGAGAGGGGTGGGGTCTCTCAAATCATGCATAAGCATGAAAAAAACTGGATTAAAAACACACATGTGACATGCACAATGTGAACAAGTCTGTTGGACCATGTTCACTCCACCCTGACTGAAACACAAACAAAAAGCACAGAATGACAAATGTGCAAAAATACCTTGCAATAAGACATAACAGTAGTCAGCAAGTGCTGATAAAAGGTAATAACAAACACAGGGTATTTAGTCGATACGTTTTTTTGCAAAAAAATGTATACCAAGCTGCCTCACCAACGTCAAGGTAGCATGTAGTATGTATGTAGCATGCATGTAGTATATATGTAGTATGTATGTAGCATGTAGTATGTATGTAGCATGCATGTAGTATATATGTAGTATGTAGCATGTAGTATGTATGTAGCATGCATGTAGTATGTATGTAGCATGCATGTAGTATGTATGTGGTATGTATGTAGCATGTAGTATGTATGTAGCATGCATGTAGTATATATGTGTTATGTATGTGGTATGTATGTAGCATGCATGTAGCATGCATGTAGTATGTATGTAGTATGTATGTAGCATGCATGTAGTATGTATGTAGTATATATGTGGTATGTATGTAGCATGTAGTATGTATGTAGCATGCAGTATGTATGTAGCATGCATGTAGTATATATGTAGCATGTATGTAGTATATATGTAGTATGTATGTTGCATGTAGTATTTATGTAGTATGAATGTAGCATGTTTGTAGTATGTAGTATTAATGTAGCATGTATGTAGTATGCATGTTGTATGTATGTAGCATGTATGTAGCATGTAATTTTTTTTTTTTTTTTTTACATTCAACACATTAGCCGGATGATGGGACTACTACTGTCCCATCATTGGCTAATGTGTCAATCACTGTCATGGTAGCAGGCATCGCCCGATGGGACTTGTAGTCCCATCGGACGATGCCTGCACAGCCCCCCGGAGCCTGCACAGCCCCCCGGCAGGCCAGCACAGCCCCCCGGCAGGCCAGCACAGCCCCCCGGCAGGCCGGCACAGCCCACCGGAGCCTGCACAGACCACCGGCAGGCCGGCACAGCCCCCCAGCAGGCCGGCACAGACCACCGGAGCCTGCACAGACCCCCTGGCAGGCCGGCACAGCCCCCCGAAAGGCCCGTACAGACCCCAGAGAGGCTGTACAAGGCAAAAACAGGGTTTTTCTTATTCCGATACCGGAAGTCCCATAGACTTGAATGGGACTTCCGGTATCGGAATCGGCGATACCGATACTTTTTTTAAAGATCGGCCAATCCATTCCGATCCGATACTTTGAAGTATCGGACGGTATCGCTCAACTCTATTCGTGACGCTTTGCTTCTGTGATGCGTGCACCCCCACATGCGTGCACCCCTAAGAATGGTTCACATTTATAGTCCAGACTGCTGGGTCAGAAGAGATGGATTGTGGGAACTGGTTGAGGATAATTTGGCAGCTGGGCTCAGCACACCAGGGTTGTTGTTTTTTTTTTTGGGATGATCAAAGACATTCAGCCAGGCAACATCTATTTTAACACCTCCACCAGATAAGATCTACACTGATCCCAGTCATGGAAATGCAACAGTGAGTTTTAAGTACAAGGAAGAACCCCTTTCCTTGTGTCCTTCACCCCCACCAAAAGTGAATGATGCAGCAGGCCACACTTCACATTAGTCCATGTAGCTCTTTCTATCATACCATGCCTGGCTTATCAATTCAAATCGTGAATTCCCCAGTCCCAGATGAATCTGACATGGAGTGTGGGTGGCCAGCCAGGGCAGTGGGGTTAATCGGTACCGGGCCGGTGTCTCAGAGAGATGTGAAACGTTGGTGGTGATGACCCGTTCTGTGGCCCTGGGCGTCCATGCAAAGGGGTGAATAACATTTAAAGGTGAATGATACGTGATGCCACCTGTGGTTTCTGATCAGATTGACCCGTGCTGCAGTGTCGCTTCTCTAGGACAGATGTTGTGGTGCAGCTAAGATGTAGAAGCCCTGCACAGGTAGGGCTGTAGTCGCAGGGCAGATGAAAGAGTTGGTAGATGGTGTGCGGTGCAGGATGTAGCAGAGCTGTGCACCAGGCGCAGGAGAAAGATGACAGACACAGTTGTGCAGTTCCTTTACCTGTACTTGGTAAGTGCCGTCCAGGACCCAGAGTACAGATGGAGAAGGAGTTGGTCAGCCTGGAAGCAAATTTGGAATTCTCTCTCTGCAGATAGGTAGTGTGGCCTCTGTTCTAGTGCTTATCTGAGGTACTCGCAGTACTGAGTTCACTGAAGTTCCCCTTGTTGACTCTCTTTTGGAACTTTCTCGTATGGCAGGCAGCCATAGCCTTTTCCTTCTGGCTCACACACGTCGCTGCTGGGGCCTCCGAGCCTTATTTGGGAACAGAGCATTTACAGCTGCTACTTCCTCCGGTTTCTGCTGCAGGACCGTCAGTGTCCCTACAAACTCGGAGACCGGAATCCCGACCATGCGCTCCAGCTAGAAGTGAGCCTTAACTCTGCTCATCCTCCAGCTCCCCTTCTCACGTCCACACACTTCCCCTTCCCTTCACAGACTGCCCTAACTTACCTCCTCCTGACCACAGAGAGCAGCTCCTCAGCAGTCAGGTTCAGAGGTCTCCCTGCTGGCCTGGAGTGGGAACTGTGTTGTATGTTGGTTTAACTGCTAGAGAGATCCTTCGTTGCTCCCAAGCATGACATCACACTCCCTAGGAGGAAGGTAATGCCATTGTGGTGACCGTACTCCTGGGGGCCACTGCTAGATGATTCTGCTGGTACATTGACCCAGACCACTACATTCCCCTCGCACTCTACACAGCCAGAATCTGACCCTGATGAAGCTCAGGTTCCCCTTCCAGCATACTGTACCACCTTACGCGGTGACAAAAAGGAAGGTGCAGATGAAAGTGCAGGTTCCTTGAGCAGGTGGGGGGGCATACTCATGGGCGACAGCACTGGCACAGGGCCCCTCATAGTACGCAAAAGTGTCTCTGCCGGTGGGAGGGCCCTTCACCCGCAGTCAGACACACCGCCGTACTATGAGGGGCCCTGTGCCAGTGACGTCGCCAACAAGTGGGCCACCCCTGCTTGCTCAGGATCACAGCACTTGCAAAGTTGAAATACTTACCTCTCCCTGCTCCACCACCGTGACGTCTTCCGCGTTTCCTGACAGTGACATTCTGGTCAGAGAGCGCAATCACATTACGTCTGTACGCTCTCTGTCTAAACAGTCCAAGTGCAGTGAGATGGAATATGGGGACGACGAAGAGTCCAGACTAGTACAGGAATTCCCTAGCGAGGAGACTTATTTAATTGTTTTCAATGTTGGGACAGCAATTTTTGCGGAGCACCATACTCTGGAGAATGATATATGAGGCCCACCATACACTGGAGCATTCCAAAGGTGGACATCAGACACTGGAGCAGCATTTATAGGGCCCATTATACACTGGAGCATTAGAAATGGGGCCCATTATATATGGAGCATTATTTGGGCCCATAAGACAGTGGAGCTTCATCCATGGGGACCAACATATATTGTAGCATTATGTGGAGCTCATCATATACTATATGGAACATTATATGGGACCAATGATTCTGTATGGAGAAATATATGGGCCTCATTACTCTGTATAGTACACTATGCGGTGCCCATAATATTGTATGGAGTAATATAGTGTTCGTTTTTGGAGCTATTGGAGAATTTAAAATGGATATCAGTCATGAGATGTGAGAAGTGAAGTATTTTTCATTGTACTATACCGCTATTTCTCTGCCGTATCAGAGGATCATGAATTGTGGCATGTGTTAAAGGAGCCCAGTGACACTCTTTGGCCCAGGGCCCACGAAAATCTGGAGCCAGCCCTACCCCCCCACTACTTTAGCCAAATAACCCCCAGTTTTCAATGCCTAACTATTATTATAAAGTAAATTAAGGTTGACAAGCTTAAGTAATAAGAATTGATGTTTTTGCCATTAAAATGGGCACTGTAGGTGTGTTTCCTGTCCTCCACTCACTGCCGACCTTGGTTCTCCATTGACTTGCATTGGGTTTCGTGTTTCAGTCCGCCTTCGACTTTTCATGATAATCAGCCGATTGCGTTCGACCCGACTTTTGAGAAAGTCGGGTTTCATGAAACCCGACTCGACCCGGAAAAAGGCAAAGTCGCTCATCCCTAGTATTTACCTTTAAAACAGTTTAATGGTAAATACTATTTTTTTCATTTACCTTAGGAACCTATTAATTTACTTTTTGCATTATTCATTTTCAACTCTTACCTAGTGTGATATATTTTTTCAGTGATGTGCACAAAAACATTTTTTTTACATTAGCTCATGATTCCAGTAATTTCCACTCATGCAGGGCCGGACTGGCCATTTGGCAATTCTGGCAAATGCCAGAAGGGCCTGCCTGGTCATGGGCCGCCTTGTCTGCTATGTTGTTAACAGAATCAGTGCTGTCAAGATACCCATACTGTTAAGAGTTGTGATGGAGCACAAAGTCGCTGACTCCGTCACTTACCCCAGCAGGCCACGGGTATCATTAGAAATATTGGTCTTGTAGAAAATCTTACTTTCCTCAATCCAGGGTAATATTAGTAATATTTTCCATCAGGTTCATGGAGACGGGGACAGCATGTGCCTGTGTGATTTCAAATTCCAGGGCTGAATATCAGCCCCAGTCCATACCTGTTATCATGTACACTAATAATTATTTTGTACAATGGCTTTCGGGGTTAAGTTGATAATTTCAAAATACTTCTATTCTTTCTGAGCAGAGTTGAAAGGATGAGATCCAGGCACATTGAGGCACACACTACCTTCAACAGCACAAAACTCAAGGACTAAGACTGGGTTCAGACCAGCATATGCAAAATCATCAATTTTTTTTTTAATCCTGAAAAAAAAACCCTAACATTTTTATATAATTTTTGTGTTCCATATCTGTTTTTCATATCCGTACTGTATCTGTATGTCTGTTTCTTGCATCTCTGTGCTATTCACTGGTCCATTATGGAGATACATTCGATTTCTACATGAATTTAATGACTAATAAAGGTTCTATACAATTTCAAATCTTAACAACTGTAATGGATCAAAGAAAAACATATGACATAAAGATCGTAACTTGTATATGATCCATTTTTTGTACACCAATTGGCTTATAATAGACTAATCTGATCCAGAATACAGATCAAAGTAGTGCATGCTGCAATATTTCTAAACAAAGACCATCGGTCCTTGTGCAAAAATGTTCATGCGAACTACCACCCTGATTTGCATTAATCTTTGTGCTATCCATAATATATCAGTTTTGCATACAGACAGCACACAGACATTTAATACACTCATCTAAATGAGCCCTAATTGCTTAACTTCTGTATTGCTTCAAAACATGTGCTCCTCAGACATTGATGCAAAATTAAATATTACAATATGGATTTAGTTAAATCAACTACTTTATTTAGACTGCACATTTGCCAATAACATGCCAGTTGTCAAGCCAATAACTTGCATGCCTTCTCAGTGCCGTCCTTCTCACTCCAGCCATCACTTAGATTCTTCTGGTGTCAATCCATATCACTGAGTTTGCCTCTTTCAGCACTCCCCAGCGCTGCTTCAGCTTACTATTGTTTCCACTTGGCTATAGGGAGACTCGGCCAGTCTTTGCAGGAAATTTACTCTGCTGTGTCCTGCAGAGACTTATCTGGCCTATCTGCTGACAGTTGGGGATGTGTTAAGCAGTTCTTTTCTCCACTCCTTGCTTGACCTTTGGTTCTATCTAGTAGTTTGCTACAAGTTTCTAGTCGAGGTACAGTATGTTCTTGTTTATGTCTCCTGTTACCGACCCGGCTTGTCCATCAATTCCATCTGATCTCTCCCTTCAACATCTCTGCCTGTTCCCTTTGCACCCTGTATACCTGCCCTGACCTGTTGGTTAGTTGCTGACCTAGAGTGGCACCTGGTGTCTATTCTGCAGCCAAGCCTATCCTCACCATCAGAGGCCCTAGTGAAGACCAGGTAGCCACTAAGGGCCCTGTCACACATAGCGACTCACCAGCGATCCCGACAACGATATCACCTTGTCAGGATTGCTGGTGAGTCGCTACATGATCGCTGGTGAGCTGTCAAACAGACAGCTTCACCAGCGATCAGCACCAGCGTCGCTGAGCGCGCGGTGTCGCTGGGTACTTTAGTTACCAGCGCGCTGAAGCAGGGAGCTGGTAACTAAGGTACACATCAGGTCTCTAAGGGGCGCGCAGCACTAAGAAACCCGATGTGTACCTTGGTTACCAGCTCCCTGCATCAGCGCGCTGGTAACTAAGGTACACATCGGGTTTCTAGGCGCATGGTAGTTCTGGTGCTATAGGTTTGTACGGTTATTAATTTTGATCCTACACACATATCACAATCCATAACTTGTCAGATAACGTGATACAAGGTCATGTTAATAAAATATTGTGCCATCTGACATGTTAAGGATTATTACATCTGGATTTATGTTAAGAACATTAATTATAAAATTCAAGTGCAGTATCCCAATAATATACTAACTGGCAGGATTTGGTTCTGCTTGCCAATCCAACAATCATAACATGATTACTCATGCAATTTTCTTATTTATAGTAATGTACTGACAAGCTCTTCTTCCTGCTTCTTTCATTGTATCAGGGTTTGTAGTTTATCACAGAACATTGAGAGAACCAGGATCTGAAGTTAGTCTACACATGACTGTAGGTTTGCAAATCAAATATGAATGGTCACATGACGACTACAAGTACTGCTAAAGCTGTGTATAGTAAGAGGGTGCCAAACTGAATTTTTGCCCCAGGTGCAACTAGATTATCCTCTGATATAACTATGTAAAAAATATGATAAATATTACAAAGTGGTCACATGATCATCTACTTTTACGGATGATGATCTGCTATTGAATATGTGGATATACTTATTATACACTCACTGGCCACTTTATTAGGTACACCTGTCCAACTGTGTGTTAAGACTTAATTTCTAATCAGCCAATCACATGGCGGCAACTCAGTGCATTTAGGCATGTAGACATGGTCAAGACAATCTCCTGCAGTTCAAACCGAGCATCAGTATGGGGAAGAAAGGTGATTTGAGTGCCTTTGAACGTGGCATGATTGTTGGTGCCAGAAGGGCTGGTCTGAGTATTTCAGAAACTGCTGATCTACTGGGATTTTCACGCACAACCATCTCTAGGGTTTACAGAGAATGGTCCGAAAAAGAAAAAAAATCCAGTGAGCGGCAGTTCTGTGGCCGGAAATGCCTTGTTGATGCCAGAGGTCAGAGGAGAATGGGCAGACTGGTTCGAGCTGATAGAAAGGCAACAGTGACTCAAATTGCCACCCGTTACAACCAAGGTAGGCAGAAGAGCATCTCTGAACGCACAGTGCGTCGAACTTTGAGGCAGATGGGCTACAGCAGCAGAAGACCACACTGGGTACCACTCCTCTCAGCTAAGAACAGGAAACTGAGGCTACAATTTGCACAAGCTCATCGAAATTGGACAGTAGAAGATTGGAAAAACGTTGCCTGGTCTGATGAGTCTCGATTTCTGCTGCGACATTCGGATGGTAGGGTCAGAATTTGGCGTAAACAACATGAAAGCATGGATCCATCCTGCCTTGTATCAACGGTTCAGGCTGGTGGTGGTGGTGTCATGGTGTGGGGAATTTTTTCTTGGCACTCTTTGGGCCCCTTGGTACCAATTGAGCATCGTTGCAACGCCACAGCCTACCTGAGTATTGTTGCTGACCATGTCCATCCCTTTATGACCACAATGTACCCAACATCTGATGGCTACTTTCAGCAGGATAATGCGCCATGTCATAAAGCTCGAATCATCTCAGATTGGTTTCTTGAACATGACAATGAGTTCACTGTACTCAAATGGCCTCCTCAGTCACCAGATCTCAATCCAATAGAGCATCTTTGGGATGTGGTGGAACGGGAGATTCGCATCAGGGATGTGCAGCCGACAAATCTGCGCCAACTGTGTGATGCCATCATGTCAATATGGTCCAAAATCTCTGAGGAATGCTTCCAGCACCTTGTTGAATCTCTGCCACGAAGAATTGAGGCAGTTCTGAAGGCAAAAGGGGGTCCAACCCGTTACTAGCATGGTGTACCTAATAAAGTGGCCAGTGAGTGTATTTCCTCTATGATATTGATTAAATAATCTGCCATAATTGCAAAGGGCTAAAAAATATTCACTCTGAGACATATTTACAACTGCTGTTCAATAGGCCATGTTAAAAAGGAAACTATCATCTCCTATGGCTTAAATCAAGTTCTTGAGAAATTTTTTTGTCATTTTGGCAATTTCCATGTCTCAATCTGTATTAAAAATAAAAAAAAACTAGAAATATAATTCTCACACTGCTCATTTCGGCTTTTGTAGACTCTAATTTCCTGTAATTTTAGAAAACAACATAGGGATGTTTGAGAAAATGAATAAGCTCTGATCCTTTCTTTTGAATTGAAGTTACTAATGAGCATGTACAAAGGTAATTGTGAAGATAGAGGGAATAGAATCAGCACTGTCATCGCCTATTATGATTGGTGGATCATGTGTTATCTGCTTTGTACAGAGGTGTTATCTGTCATTGTATTCTTGCCTCTGATTATAAGTAGCCTTGCTGAAAACTATTTCTGAAAAGAAAGTATGAGTCTTTAAAAAAATCCTCATTGGCCACTGTTAAAATTACAAGATTACTAATTTTGTTTTTTAATAAAGGTCATAATATGAGAGAAAAAATATCACTTGTTCTTAAATAAAGGCAACAATAAAAACTTTCCCTTTAACTCAGTATAGTTAGCCCAAATTTATCGCAAGTGTGTTAGAATTGTGACGTATTACTAGGCATTAGATACCATTTGTAGCACTGACATCCCTGCATGCTGCCCTCATCTCGTACTTCCTCTGCTGCTGTCCAGGGTCCATGCACTGCACATAGATCCTCAGGTGCTGTGCTTAGGGTATGCGTGCACTCCCTCTTTCTTAAAGGCCGGGAGACACTTACTATTTAAGGCACCAATACCTGCTTGGAGGCGTCTGTACAATCTTGTTAGTCTGTTCCCAACACACCTGCTAGTTATTAGGTTCCTGTCCAATAGTTTAGCTAATCTCTGTCCATTCATCCATAACCTCCTTGCTAGTACCTGCCTTGTGACTCTATCTCCTCTAGAACCTGCCTGTACCTGCATTGCCAATCTGTATATCAGCAGGACCTGTCTATACCAGCCGTGCCTGTTTGTATATCAACTGGACCCGCCTGCACCTGCCATGCCAGTCTATATACCAGCCAAACCCTCATGCAACTGCTGGGCCAATCTGAATATCAGCCATACTCTCATACTGGGCCATTCCAGCTACCTGTCCCTTGGGGGTCAGTTGCTGTGCGTCTGAGTTCTGTTCTGGAGTAGCATCTAGTGTCCATTGGGAGCCAAGCATAACCCTACCACTCTAGTGAAGAGTCAGGTAGCAGCCCCACCATGCCTCTGGATCCCTCTCCACAGCCTTCTGCCCTACCATGATGAGGCAGGCGCAGGAGAGAAGGAGCACCTTTGGGAACAAGGATGCAGGTTGACCGAGGTGTCTTGGACTACTTGTCCACAGCTGCTCATGATGATGGGGAGGAGGCTTATGGGCACAGTCTGGCACAGTACTTGAGGGCAATTCCCCGTGGGTACAGGCTGCGTACCAGAGGGGCTCTCCAAATCGTTTTGGATGCCAGCACACCACCCAATAATCCCCGCACTGTGTTTCAGTTTTTGGAAAGGTGGCAGCTGTCAGATGAAAATCAAATTGATAGGCTGGTTGGACTTGATGTGACAAGTCAACCATCCTTGGAACCTGTTCCTCCTCCTCCGCCACGGGTGCCAACACCTCCGCCTCAGCCTCTACACATCCCCATTGTGGCTCCTCAGGTCCAATATATGGGCCAGGGCGCACATGGCCAATATGTCCACTTGAACATACCCAATGTTGGAGGGTGGCCCCAACATGAGTATGTTAGACATGGCCATATTGGGGGATATGGGCAATTAGGGCAGCCCTACCATGACTACCCCCACCAATTTCAAAATTACCCCTACCCAAACCCCCAAATAGATCCTGCCAGGATGCAACAGATGGCACAGCCAACTGGCAGCGCACAGGGGGACAGAGATGTGGCCCTGCAAGCAAGGGCAAATGTCCAAACAGGACCCCCACCTTCACCACCCCCAACCTACCATTACTTGTAGGTTTTCCTTTTGGTCTTTTTTTGAGGTTGTCTGTTTTATACATGATGTTTCTTTTTTGTGTATTAATGTTAACTACTAATGTTCTGCAAACATTATGCCATATGGCATTAATATGGTTATTTGCTTTCGGCATTCCCCTCCCCAAAAAAAAACAAGTAATAAACTTGTTAAAATTCACAATGTGTGCCTGTTCCTGTTCGTACATGTTCTGTAATGTGTTAGATAGATCTACTAAAAATTAATCAGAAGAAAACACAAAAGGCCAAGCAAAAAATCTTTATGAGAACACAACACAACCAAACCACTACATAGATAAGGCATCATCTTGCCAGGGAGTAGCACCTTGAGGTGTTAGAAAATAAGCAGTGAACACATCACGTACTTTGAGTCCGGAAATTGGAGGACGGGGTGGGATTACATGTGTCCTAGGCCTAGACACATTTGCATACTCAATTTCAGCATCATCATGTGAGGGGCAGTCATGAATTCTTGTGAAGTTATGTAGGACCACACAGGCTTTAATAACTTCATTGACTTTTGCTTCACTCAGCTGAATTGCGGACTGTAGGACCCTCCATTTTGCCGAAAGAATACCAAAGGCGCACTCAACCGTCGCCGAGCACGTGATAGGTGCAAGTTAAATATTCGACGCCGGTGGTCAAGGGTTCGTCGTGGATATGGCCTCATGACATGTCTGGTCAATTGAAACGCCTCATCTGCTACAAGAACATAAGGCACCGGTTCCAGATTTGAGTCTGGAAGCTGACGTGGTGGTGGTAGGTCAAGCTCATTATTACGCAGCCGCCGACCCATAATGGAAGAATTGAAGACTCTGGAGTCTCCAGTTCTTCCATAGGCCCCAATATCTACAATTATAAACCTGTAGTGAGTGTCGACCAGAGCCAATAATACTACAGAAAAATATTGTTTATAATTATAGAATTGGGACCCTGAGTTTGGCGGCTTACGCACACGGATGTGCTTCCCATCCAGGGCTCCAATACATTGTGGAAACTGGCGCGTGGCCTCAAATCCATGGGAGATACGCAACCAGTCTGCCATTTTGGGCTCCGGCATTACCACATGATGGAGTCTGGACCAGATTTTGGAGCATGTAGACCGGACTTTTGCTTCACTCAGCTGAATTGCGGACTGTAGGACCCTCCATTTTGCCGAAAGAATACCAAAGGCGCACTCAACCGTCGCCGAGCACGTGATAGGTGCAAGTTAAATATTCGACGCCGGTGGTCAAGGGTTCGTCGTGGATATGGCCTCATGACATGTCTGGTCAATTGAAACGCCTCATCTGCTACAAGAACATAAGGCACCGGTTCCAGATTTGAGTCTGGAAGCTGACGTGGTGGTGGTAGGTCAAGCTCATTATTACGCAGCCGCTGACCCATAATGGAAGAATTGAAGACTCTGGAGTCTCCGGTTCTTCCATAGGCCCCAATATCTACAATTATAAACCTGTAGTGAGTGTCGACCAGAGCCAACAATACTACAGAAAAATATTGTTTATAATTATAGAATTGGGACCCTGAGTTTGGCGGCTTACGCACACGGATGTGCTTCCCATCCAGGGCTCCAATACATTGTGGAAACTGGCGCGTGGCCTCAAATCCACGGGAGATACGCAACCAGTCTGCCATTTTGGGCTCCGGCATTACCACATGATGGAGTCTGGACCAGATTTTGGAGCATGTAGACCGGACAATGCCAGAGATTGCTGATTTTCCAATTAAAAATTCTAAATGCAGACCAGCATATGAAAGGCCAGCTGAAAGGAAGCTAAAAAATAAAAAAAAAACATGAGTACACAGCCCAACAAACAACAGATAAAGCTTAAATCACATTTAAAGTCTAGGAATTCTAAAGTAGGCATGATTAACATTAAATTACATGCTATGGCTTGGTTAAGTTTTTCACAAGCATATAATGTTTTTTTGGAAATGTGCTAGAAAAAATGTGATCAAAAATGGTAATAATAAATAAGGTTCAAGGTCTGGTACGGAAATATGCTGCTTCACACATCATCAACATATTGCTTTAAGACATACCGTAGGGTGAGGAGTAGACGCTCCTCTGCAGAAATAGCTTTGTGCATCCTCGTGTCCTGAAACGTGATACCAGGGCGCACAATCTCGAGCAAAAGATCAAATGTAGCAAGGCTCATCCGACAATATTGAAAGAACTTCTCCGGATGGCTACGCAGAGATGTATAGAGACGATGGAAATGGCCTTTAGATATCCTGCGTACTAAAAGCGGATGGACCCACATTCATCTACGCCTCCTCGGATCCACAATCACACGGTATTGCTCTCCAAAAGACGGGATATAACCCAATAGAAAAGAACACGCTCAGTGGTGTTAAAAGTCAACCTGTCTGTCATGTTTAGCACAAAGCAGAGATAACAAAATCCAAGCACTGACTGTATGGCAAAGGTAGCAGGCTCACACCTGTTGTAGAGCCCATAAATATAGGGCGGGATGATTTTTTAAATTAGTTTCAGGCCTAAAAACCGTTATTTGTCCATTTTGTAAGGCTCCGAAAAAAAATCGCAAGACGGATGTCAAACGGATGCTTACATGCAAATAAAATCGGATCAACGATGAAAAATTGGATCACAGACGGATCACTGGTCAAGAAACCTTGGTGCGATTTCGGAACATAAAAATCGGAACGATATTTTAATGGTTGTGTGTGACTCCAGCCTAAGACGGCTTTATATGTGCATGGCCCCCAAGAGAGTGGTGGAGACCTCCCAAAAACTTGCAAAAGCAAGAAACCAATTGAATACAAATGCATGGGCCTTGCACACACAGTGAACAAGTCGGTAGGACAATGTTCACACCACCAAGAGACTGAAACATAAAGAAACACAGTACAACAAACTTGAAAAAATACTCTGCTGTAAAAAAATATCTAACAATAAACAACAAATGCTAGTAAAAAGATGATAGCAAAACAGGGTATGTAGTTGATACATTTTTTGCCAAAAATGTATACTAAGACGCTCTACCAAACCCAAGGTATACCCATCAGAGCAGTCCTAACCGATGTATTTAAAACCTGATCATGTGAACAGTACCTATATGAGCAGGATTCAGAAAGGTTTCTTTTTCATTTTCCTTTTTATTCATTTTTTTCTTTATAGGAACCTGCAGGAGGAGTCCAAGATATTATGAAGGGGAACAACCCCTTTTATGAATCAAAGCCTGTCTATTACTGGCTATGGTCCTTGTAGCTGCTGTAAAGCTTATTTCTAAATTTTGTGAACAGAAATTCAGACAAGATGGCTGACCCTAAATTTATTTAAGGAGTAATAAAACAAATAAAAAAGTTTTGAAAAAATATAGCCAATATACCAGAAGAAAATATCTATAGTGTCAATGCGCCGGTTTATACGGGACAGTAACCTCCAAAGTATCCAACAAAGCCACTTTTCACACTCTATAAAATTAATAAATGAAGAAATATAAAATAATAATCCAGTATATTTTATTGACATGATATTGACCAGCAATCCTTGAAGAAGCTACGCAAAATGCGAATTGTAGTGTGAGGTGAAGGAACAGCACGACCTTACCACCACAACCTGAGTCTGTACTATTCTATGATTTCACTTGCTGCCCTACAGTAACATTTACAGTGGGGAAAAAAAGTATTTAGTCAGTCAGCAATAGTGCAAGTTCCACCACTTAAAAAGATGAGAGGCGTCTGTAATTTACATCATAGGTAGACCTCAACTATGGGAGACAAACTGAGAAAAAAAAATCCAGAAAATCACATTGTCTGTTTTTTTTCATTTTATTTGCATATTATGGTGGAAAATAAGTATTTGGTCAGAAACAAAATTTCATCTCAATACTTTGTGATATATCCTTTGTTGGCAATGACAGAGGTCAAACGTTTTCTCTAAGTCTTCACAAGGTTGCCACACACTGTTGTTGGTATGTTGGCCCATTCCTCCATGCAGATCTCCTCTAGAGCAGTGATGTTTTTGGCTTTTCGCTTGGCAACACGGACTTTCAACTCCCTCCAAAGGTTTTCTATAGGGTTGAGATCTGGAGACTGGCTAGGCCACTCCAGGACCTTGAAATGCTTCTTACGAAGCCACTCCTTCGTTGCCCTGGCGGTGTGCTTTGGATCATTGTCATGTTGAAAGACCCAGCCACGTTTCATCTTCAATGCCCTTGCTGATGGAAGGAGGTTTGCACTCAAAATCTCACGATACATGGCCCCATTCATTCTTTCATGTACCCGGATCAGTCGTCCTGGCCCCTTTGCAGAGAAACAGCCCCAAAGCATGATGTTTCCACCACCATGCTTTACAGTAGGTATGGTGTTTGATGGATGCAACTCAGTATTCTTTTTCCTCCAAACACGACAAGTTGTGTTTCTACCAAACAGTTCCAGTTTGG
This sequence comes from Dendrobates tinctorius, assembly GCF_039654945.1. NCBI lineage: Eukaryota > Metazoa > Chordata > Amphibia > Anura > Dendrobatidae > Dendrobates > Dendrobates tinctorius. The sequence goes on along the minus strand of NW_027361671.1, from coordinate 41,584,527 downwards.
TTTCATCAGACCATAGGACATTCTCCCAAAACTCCTCTGGATCATCCAAATGCTCTCTAGCAAACTTCAGACGGGCCCGGACATGTACAGGCTTAAGCAGGGGGACACGTCTGGCACTGCAGGATCTGAGTCCATTGTGGCGTAGTGTGTTACTTATGGTAGGCCTTGTTACATTGGTCCCAGCTCTCTGCAGTTCATTCACTAGGTCCCCCCGCGTGGTTCTGGGATTTTTGCTCACCGTTCTTGTGATCATTCTGACCCCACGGGGTGGGATTTTGCGTGGAGCACCAGATCGAGGGAGATTATCAGTGGTCTTGTATGTCTTCCATTTTCTAATTATTGCTCCCACAGTTGATTTCTTCACTCCAAGCTGGTTGGCTATTGCAGATTCAGTCTTCCCAGCCTGGTGCAGGGCTACAATTTTGTTTCTGGTGTCCTTTGACAGCTCTTTGGTCTTCACCATAGTGGAGTTTGGAGTCAGACTGTTTGAGGGTGTGCACAGGTGTCTTTTTATACTGATAACAAGTTTAAACAGGTGCCATTACTACAGGTAATGAGTGGAGGAAAGAGGAGACTCTTAAAGAAGAAGATACAGGTCTGTGAGAGCCAGAAATCTTGATTGTTTGTTTCTGACCAAATACTTATTTTCCACCATAATATGCAAATAAAATGAAAAAAAAACAGACAATGTGATTTTCTGGATTTTTTTTTCTCAGTTTGTCTCCCATAGTTGAGGTCTACCTATGATGTAAATTACAGACGCCTCTCATCTTTTTAAGTGGTGGAACTTGCACTATTGCTGACTGACTAAATACTTTTTTTCCCCACTGTATTTATTAATCACTTGCTTTTCTCTATACACCAAAATTTGTATGACAATTGTATACTTTCCAAGATAAGTACTTACGGTATTTATATTAATAGAAATTTCATTCCCACTCTGTCTTTTTTTTTTAACTCAACTACTGCGTTTTTCAAATCCGCCACTTGACTATTCCTCTTCTGCATATGCTGAGTTTTATATGCAGATTTTTCCCATAGAGCTGCATTAAATGTGAAAAATACGCACATGCTTTTTTAGTGCTTTTCCGCTTTGCAAAAATGTATTTATTCAGCACATGACTGTGTCAAAGCCAAATGCCAGGAAATATAAAAAAACAAAGCAGCTTTACTTGAAACGTGACATACCAACAAAGATATAAAAAAAACATAGAGTCAAAAATGCAATAAAAATGCACCTAAAAACGCAAGTAACCTAATATACTTAATAGGTGCAGAAATGCTGCTGAAAATTTGCAACATCAAAAGCTCATTGTCGGAGTGTAGCTTCATGTTTCATTACTTAATTGATGTGCTTCCTGTATCTAAGCCTTGTAGGCTCCATGTGCATACAACTTCAGTGTATGCACTTTTTAGATATTTATTTTTTTTTATTAATTTAGACTGTGATTGATGTATTTAGTAGACGATAATAGCCTCCCCTCTTTTGATTAAACTAACCATCTGCAATTTAGCATATTAAATGCTTTCCCTTCTAATGCTATAAATATCCTTGAATTAAATATGGCCAGATTTAGACTACTATAAAATAGTGTTCCTTTTCTTAGTAATGGATATTCCTAATACACAAAATTTTATCATGGCCATATACTTAATGTGTCAGATTTACAATGCTAATAAAAACAGAAAAATGCCATATAATCCATTGTTAATATTAACATGCGCATCACAGAAGACCTTTTGAAGTAGCAGTAAATAATAAATTGCTCGTCTAATACCTTAATCCATCTTCTATGCGGTAGATTTGTGGTAAACAAATGCTAAAAAAATAAGGTTAAATTTATTCTTATGTTTAGATTATGAGATCTCATGAACAACCTTCAGGAAGAGGAGTTTAAGATTAGCGAAAGTTTTCTTGAAAGTTTTCAATAATAAAAGCTCACTTCTTGCTGTCTATTTCTATACCTTGTACTCATGGTGGTTTCTTTTATTTTTCTGTATGTCCACTATGTGTTTGTTATAGAAAAATGAATAGTGTGAGCTCTCCATTTATCGTGGGGGGTCCCATAATAAGTCACAGCATGATATCAACCTGGACATAGCAGGCAGCACAATATTGGAAATCAATAAAGAAAATGTATATTTTCCTGCTGGCACAGCCTGAATTAGTGGGAGGCAGATTTAATGACTGAAATGACAATGGTTATTTAAGAGTAATACAAATATTTGTCAACTTGTGTAAAGAATGATTCATTTTGGCAATCTCCTTTAGGCAACAGAACAGTTGGAACCAACGAGGAAATAAAGGCCTCCAGTCAATACTTTTTCATTTTCCTTTAACACAAAGGATATCTATATTGCTTATAAGATACATAAGATTATATTTTCATATATTGCAAAATATATTTAGTACTGTTGTTAAAGCATCTTCATTGTTGACAAGGAGCTAGAGAACCATTTTGAAAACCATATAAAATAAAAATAATGCCCCTGTCATGGTGCTTGCAATCAGTATACCCAAATCATATCATAGATAAAAGGTCAGTCTTACTGTGGATGATGCCATTTAATTTATTCATATTGAAGAGACCCTCCACCCTGGCACTCAAAAGTGACTATTCATTTTTCACGTATTGCTACCTTGAGCCTTACTTTTGGTTTTTCTGCTGGGACAAGAATTCTGATCTTTCTATATTTAAGGCCTCTTTCACACTTCAGTTATTTCCATCAGTTACAATCCGCCAAAAAGGCAGACAAGCGGATCCGTTCTCAACTGATGTGAACGGATGGCACAGGATCCGTTTTTAGACGGATCCTGAAAATGAGGAAATTTAAAGGAACGGGAGAGAGAGAGAGAAAGAGAGAGAGAGAGAGAATTTTTTTTTCTCCGGCACCCAGACAGAATTTGGGGTTAATTCAGTGTGTGGAGGATCCGCCGGACAAAAAAACGTTGCAATCTCCGTTTGGAAATCTTTGAGGATGTTGACGGACACTAACATCCTGGCGGATCCTCAAAAAATCGGATGCAACGGACAGCAATCAGTCAGGATTCGACAATAATGAAAGTCAATGGGGAAAAAAGGGATCCGCAAAAAAAAATGGCGGATCCTTTTTTTTCAAAATTGGCGGATCTTGACTGATTGTCAAAAACGGAAGTGTGAAAGAGGCCTAAGAAGGCCGGCACAGTGGCATGTGGAGTGCAGTTGTAAGTGCAGAGTGCAATTGTGGAGGTGTGGTTCAGACTTCCTACTGCTTCTCTTGTCCAAGCAGCAGCCAGTTTGGTTGCAGGACCATTGGACCGCTGGTCTCGGTGAAGGATGCAGAGGAGCAAATAGAGAACATCAGGCAGGGTGATTATAACTAAAATACAAAGTCACTTTTCTGTGCCTGGGTGGATGGTTACTTTAACCCCTTCACAACGTTGCGAATTTACATTTTTTGTGCTTTCATTTTTTTCTTCACCTTCTTCACAGAGCAATCACTTTTTTATTTTTCTGTCCTCATAAGCCTATGTATTTTTTTGTAGGATGAGTTGTACTTTTGAATGACAACATTCATTTTACTACATAACTTCCAAGTGGGGAGAATTTGTGAAAAAAAGGCAATTCTGATATTATTTTTTGGGAATTGTTTTTACTGTGTACAATGTTTTCTAAAAAGACCTCTCACTATGATTCTCCTCATGAGTACGATTATGGTGATACCAGGCATATCCAGTGTTTTTATTATTTTAGTGGTTAAAAGAAAAATCAGATATTTGAAAAAAAAAAGGTTTACTGAGTAGTGTTGGCATTTTACGACACCCATAATGGTTTAATTTTTTTGCGTTATGGCTTATATTTTGCAGGGTGGGACAATGTTTTTATTGATACCATTTTGGGATAGATATGACGCTTTAATCAATTGTTACAGCATTTTTTGTGGTATTACAGAGACCAAAAATGTAATTTTGTTGTTCTTGAGTTTATTATGTTTATATTGTTTCTTAATCAGGTGAATTATTTTTATATTTTAGATAGATAGTTTGAACTTTTCTGAATATGGCGATACCACATACGCATATTTTTTTTTATGATTATTTTTGATAGGGGAAAAAGGGGAGGTGATTTCAATTTTTATATATGTATTTTTTTTTTTACATTTCACTGTACTTGTTAGTTACCTTAGGTGACATGAATTTAACAAGTTATCAAGGGAGGGTGGCACAAAGATTATTTGAGGCAGGTCCTGGCTGTAACAGACAGCCATTACCTGCCAAGTATGGGGTGTGCTCCATATACCCGCTTCCGAGTGCCATATACAGTAGTGGCCAAAAGTATTGACACCCCTGCAATTCTGTCAGATAATACTCAGTTTCTTCCTGAAAATGATTGCAAACACAAATTCTTTGGTATTATTATCTTCATTTAATTTGTCTTAAATGAAAAAACACAAAAGAGAATGAAACAAAAAGCAAAACATTGATCATTTCACACAAAACTCCAAAAATGGGCCAGACAAAAGTATTGGCACCCTCAGCCTAATACTTGGTTGCACAACCTTTAGCCAAAATAACTGCGACCAACCACTTCCGGTAACCATCATGAGTTTCTTACAATGCTCTGCTGGAATTTCAGACCATTCTTCTTTGGCAAACTGCTCCAGGTCCCTGATATTTGAAGGGTGCCTTCTCCAAACTGCCATTTTTAGATCTCTCTACAGGTGTTCTATGGGATTCAGGTCTGGACTAATTGCTGGCCACCTTAGAAGTCTCCAGTGCTTTCTCTCAAACCATTTTCTAGTGCTTTTTGAAGTGTGTTTTGGGTCATTGTCCTGCTGGAAGACCCATGACCTCTGAGGGAGACCCAGCTTTCTCACACTGGACCCTACGTTATGCTGCAAAATTTGTTGGTAGTCTTCAGACTTCATAATGCCATGCACACGGTCAAGCAGTCCAGTGCCAGAGGCAGCAAAGCAACCCCAAAACATCAGGGAACCTCCACCATGTTTGACTGTAGGGACTGTGTTCTTTTCTTTGAATGCCTCTTTTTTTCTCCTGTAAACTTTATGTTGATGCCTTTGCCCAAAAAGCTCTACTTGTGTCTCATCTGACCTGAGAACATTCTTCCAAAACGTTTTAGGCTTTTTCAGGTAAGTTTTGGCAAACTCCAGCCTGGCTGTTTTATGTCTCGGGGTAAGAAGTGGGGTCTTCCTGGGTCTCCTACCATACAGTCCCTTTTCATTCAGACGCCGACGGATAGTATGGGTTGACACTGTTGTACCCTCGGACTGCAGGGCAGCTTTAAACTTGTTTGGATGTTAGGCGAGGTTCTTTATCCAGCATCCGCACAATCTTGCGCTGAAATCTCTTGTCAATTTTTCTTTTCCGTCCACATCTAGCCACAGTGCCATGGGCTTTAAACTTCTTGATGACACTGCGCACGGTAGATACAGGAACACTCAGGTCTTTGGAGATGGACTTGTAGCCTTGAGATTGCTCATGCTTCCTCACAATTTGGTTTCTCAAGTCCTCAGACAGTTCTTTGGTCTTCTTTCTTTTCTCCATGCTCAATGTGGTACACACAAGGACACAGGACAGAGGTTGAGTCAACTTTAATCCATGTCAACTGGCTGCAAGTGTGATTTAGTTATTGCCAACACCTGTTAGGTGCCACAGGTAAGTTACAGGTGCTGTTAATTACACAAATTAGAGAAGCATCACATGATTTTTCGAACAGTGCCAATACTTTTGTCCACCCTCTTTTTTATGTTTGGTGTGGAATTATATCCAATTTGGCTTTAGGACAATTCTTTTGTGTTTTTTCATTTAAGACAAATTAAATGAAGATAATAATACCAAAGAATTTGTGTTTGCAATCATTTTCAGGAAGAAACTGAGTATTATCTGACAGAATTGCAGTGGTGTCAATACTTTTGGCCACAACTGTATGTATGGCGGATGTTGTGAAGGAGTTAAGTGCTCTACAGCAAAAGTCAGGGGTCTAAAGGTACAGTGGGGAAAAAAATATTTAGTCAGCCACCAATTGTGCAAGTTCTCACACTTAAAAAATTTAGAGGCGTGTAATTGACATCATTGGTAGACCACAACTATGAGAGTCAAAATGAGAAAACAAATCCAGAAAATCACCTTGTCTGATTTGGCAAGATTAATTTTTCAAATTATGGTGGAAAATAAGTATTTGGTCTCCTAAAAACATGCAAGATTTCTAGCTCTCACAGACCTGTAACTTCTTCTTTAAGAGGCTCCTCTGTCCTCCACTCGTTACCTGTATTAATGGCACCTGTTTGAACTTGTTATCAGTATAAAAGAAACCTGTCCACAACCTCAAACTTTCACACTCCAAACTCCACTATGGTGAAGACCAAAGAGCTATTGAAGGTCACCAGAAACAAAATTACAGCCCTGCACCAGGCTGGGAAGACTGAATCTGCAATAGGCAAGCAGCTTGGTGTGATGAAACAATTGTTGGAGCAATAATAAGAAAATGGAAGACATACAAGACCACTGATAATCTCCCTCAGTCTGGGGCTCCACGCAAGATCTCACCCCGTGGGGTCAAAATGATCACAAGAATGGTGAGCAAAAATCCCAGAACCACATGGGGGGACCTAGTGAATGACTAGTTGCCTTTGTCCTGCTAGGTGGTAAACCTATGCCCCAGTCTCAAGTTTTTTGCAGCCTCTAACAGTTTTTTCTTCAGGATTACCCTGTAGAAAAATCCATCAACTCTATCAGCCACCCTGTCCCTGCTGAATAAAAGCATCCCCACAGCATGATGCTGCCACAACCATGTTAGACAGTGGGCACGGTGTTTTCAGGGTGATGTGGAATGTTAGTTTTCTGTCACATATAGCGTTTTGCATTTTGTCCACAAAATTCCACTTTAGTCTCATCTGACCTGAGCACCTTCTTCCACATGCTAACTGTGACCCAGAAATGACTTTTAGCAAAATACAAACACACCTTCTTATGTCTTGCTTTCAAAAATTGCTTTCCTTTTTGTCTCTCTTCCATAAAGACCAGATTTGTGGAGTGTATACGTTGGTTGAGATAATTGCATGCCAAAATCTTCCAAAAGTTGTTTCAACCAAATTACTTCTTGACTTGCATAAGCAGCAGACATATATTCTGCTTCTGTAGAAGATAATGCAACTGACACTTGTTTTCTGCTGGACCAAGAAATTGAATTTTCTCCTAACTTGAACAAGTAACCACTTGTTGATTTCATATCACTTGAATCTCCAGTCCAATCTGCATCCACATAACCTCTGAGAGTGAGAACTCCTGATGCAGATGTCTTAAGATATAGTCTTTGAGTTTCTTTAAGATATTGAAGAATTCCCTTAATTGCATTCCAGTCTCTTTGGCGTGGCTTGCTTACACGTCGGCAGAGAATTCCAACTGTGGCTGTGATATCTGGACAAGTTGTGATTGCTATGTACAGAAGCGCCCCCTCTGCTTGTCTGTAACTCTGGGTAGCAGATCTTTTATCTCCTTCCAAATTTAAGTAGGACGGATTCATTGGTGTTGACACACCTTTGGCTTCTGACATTCCAAACTGTTTTAAGATTGTGGAAATTTTAGAACTTTGGTTGAGAAGAAAACTCCCATCTCCCTCTCACTGGATTTGGATTCCCAAATAATGTCATATTTCCAAGGTCCTTAGTCTCAAAGTGCTGGTTGAGAATTTCACCTAGCTTTGTAATTTCCTTTTCATCTTGATGAGACATGATTACATTGTCTACATATATGAGAACATACATCCACTCCTTCTCTACATTTTTCATATATAAACATGGATCAGCTTGAGATCTTTTAAATCCTTAATCCTTCATCTATCAAAATTTTGTTCATTTTCAAGTTTCAAGCTCTTGCCGACTGCTTAAGTCCATACAGATATTTTTGCATTTTACAAACAAGATGCTCTTCAAACTTTTTCATCCTGTATATCCCTTGGGATGGCTCATGTACAACTCTTCTTCAATGTCACCATGCAGTAAGGCTGTTTTGATGTAAAATGTCTCACTGTCATCTGTTGAACTGCAGCAACAGACATTAAAGTTCTGAATGTGGTTTGTTTTGCAACTGGAGAAAATGTGGCATCATAATCTTCAGCATACTTTTGCAAGTACCCTTTTGCGACCAATCTTGCCTTAAACCGGTGAACCTTACCTTCTGAGTCATATTTGTTTTTGAAGACCCACTTAGAACTGATAGCTCTTTTTCCTTGTGGTAGCTCAGCAAGCTCCCATGTCTGGAGTTGGTGAAGGGACTCCATCTTTTTATTTGCAGTATTTATCCACTTCTGCTTCTCTTGAACCGGCAGTTTGTGCATCTCTTGCCATGACTGTGACTCTGGTTCAGTAAGTGTTCTGACCATATAAGAAAGGTGCCTTGCTGGGATACCTTTGCTTAGCCTTTCTGATCTCCTGACTGGAGGTTAACTTGGTTCTTCTGTGTCTTCCTTGGTGGCTTCAGAGCTTATCCACACTTCAGTGTTTTCCTTTTCTGCATCTGGGTTTGGTGACTGAGATTCTTTTTCTTGCTTCTTAGGTTGAATAACTGGTGTAACTTCATGGAATTTGAGCGATACAGAGTTTTCATCAATCACTACATCTCTGCTGATTGTTACTGTGTTTGTCTCTGGGTGCAGGATTCTGAATCCCTTTTGAGTTTCGCTATAGTCCACCAGGACTCCTTGCTTTGTATGTGATTCACACTTGGAATGTTTTTCTTTGGGAACATACATAACCGTTTTGCTTCAAAATATCCTGAGAGGCTTCAGGTTAGGTTTCTCGAAGTTCCATAGCTGATATGAAGTTTTATTTGTGGCTCTACCTGAAGATAGCAAGCTGTCATGATGGCTTCTCCCCAATACGTTGTAGGTCGATTCGCATGAAACAACATACTTCTTCCACTTTCACAGAGACTTTGGTTCTTTCGCTCTTCAATTTCATTTTGTTCTGGCTTGTATGGAATGGCAATCTGGAACATGATTCCATCCTTTTTCAAAATGGTTTGCACCTTAGCACTTATATATTTGGTTCCATTGTCTGCACACATGGCTTTTGGCAGTCTTCCAAATTTGTTAAACACTACAGCAAGATATTCTTCAAGTTTCTGTGGAACTTTATCCATACTGTGAAGCAGGTAGGCGACTGTATATCTGGAGTAGTCATCAATAAATGTGATAAATTATCTCTTCTTGCTGGGAGTTTGAACACTCATTGGACCGCATACATCTGTTTGTATCAGATCCAGTGACTGTGCAGATCAAGCTAAGTTCCAAGCCCTTGCCTCCCCCTGCCCATTACCACTCAAAAACAGTTCCTGGATCTGTACATTACAAGAAAATTCAAAAACGTTTGTGCACGCCCTCATGATCTCCCTCCTCGACTATTGCAACCTTATACTCTCTAGCCTCCCCTCTAGCACTCTTGCACCACTCAAATCTATCAAAAACTCTCCTACCAGAGTAATCCAACTGTCCCTCTGTTGTTCCCCAGCTTCTCCGCTCTGCCATGCCCTTCACTGCCTTCCTATTGCCCATAGGCTACAGTTCAAAACCCTAAATATGACATACAAAGCCTTCCACAACCTGTCTCCTCCATACATCTGTGACATGGTCTCCTAATGTCCAACTGGGTTATGACTTCTCTGCGCAAACCCAGTATGCCATCAGCAATATGTACCATACCTGCCCACAAGCACTTGTCCACGGGTCTGTGATTAGGTGCACTTTCCCTGTAACAGCATTGTTGATGGCCCAGGTAATGTTGTGGGACACGTGCTTGCTTGTGTTAGGTTGCGACGGCATACCCTAAGAAATAGTGGCTGTTGGGGACTGAATACCTTGTTACTGTCTGCCATCAGGTTGCGGAAAGTGTCCGTCTCCCACAGGCCTAAAATGCAACATTATTGGACCGCATACATCTGTTTGTATCAGATCCAGTGACTGTGCAGATCAAGCTAAGTTTCAAGCCCTTGCCTCCCCCTGCCCATTACCACTCAAAAACAGTTCCTGGATCTGTACATTACAAGAAAATTCAAAAACGTTTGTGCACACCCTCATGATCTCCCTCCTCGACTATTGCAACCTTATACTCTCTAGCCTCCCCTCTAGCACTCTTGCACCACTCAAATCTATCAAAAACTCTCCTACCAGAGTAATCCAACTGTCCCTCTGTTATTCCCCAGCTTCTCCTCTCTGCCATGCCCTTCACTGCCTTCCTATTGCCCATAGGCTACAGTTCAAAACCCTAAATATGACATACAAAGCCTTCCACAACCTGTCTCCTCCATACATCTTTGACATGGTCTCCTAATGTCCAACTGGGTTATGACTTCTCTGCGCAAACTCAGTATGCCATCAGCAATATGTACCATACCTGCCCACAAGCACTTGTCCACGGGTCCGTGATTAGGTGCACTTTCCCTGTAACAGCATTGTTGATGGCCCAGGTAATGTTGTGGGACACGTGCTTACTTGTGTTAGGTTGCGACGGCATACCCTAAGAAATAGTGGCTGTTGGGGACTGAATACCTTGTTACTGTCACTGCCATCAGGTTGTGGAAAGTGTCCGTCTCCCACAGGCCTAAAATGCAACATTTAGAGTGCAAGCAGACGAGAAATTTGTGAATTTAGTACTGTAGCCTGTGGGCCGTTGGCTGCGTCTTTCCGCTTACGGTCCAATTACTAGGGTATGGACAACTGAAGGCTGCGCTGGGACAAGAACGTGGACATGCTTGATAATGGTGCCGTTTGACTGTGGTCAAAGGCAGGTGCAGGGCAGGAGGCATCTTCGCATGCACCGTGGACAGGGGATTGACTTACACGCACAACAGTGGAAGAAGCAGTGGTATCACCTGCAGACACTGTTCATGGAGTGTCTACCAGTTACCATGGGTAACTGTGTTTCACCCAGTCACCATACAAGTATGAGAAAAAATAAAGGAAATAGAAACTGGTTACATACTGTAGATGTGGCAATCCCTATATACTCCTTTCCAGGAGTGGATAAATGATTGCATATGTGATCCACCAACATAGGGTTATCTAGGAGTCTTACAGTCAGTCGCCAAGGAGTGGGGCACCAATCTCGTTGTGTGTTTAGGGTGCCAACCTCCGCTGGTAGGTAGGCTGATGTAAATAGACTTTTTATTAGCTAGGGTGTTGGTAGCCAGCACGGTTGAGTCTATGTTGCATGGTTATGTCTTGTGTTCTTAATAGATATAATAAAAGCTAATTTTTATCTGCATTATTATTGTTATATAAGGCATTTGGTTGCTTTCTTGAATTGTGACCTTATAGTTGGGATTTTTGAGCTGAGGCAAACCCCAAAGAAAAACTGTATGTTTGTGATTAAGCATGCAACGCTACAACTCAGGCCCATGAACAAGATGGAAGAACTCCTGAACTATTTGCTCCTCTCCAGTGCGCTGCAGCAGCAGACTAACAGCTTGTTAGTCCAACAGATTATGGCCCTGTGAGAGACACCCCCACCGGCGGCCACAGTGTGCTGAAGCTCAGGACAAAGTCAGGTTGGTGCTGAGGAAGATGAAACCAGAAGAAATGGAAGCCTTTCTCGCTGTGTTTGAAAGAAAGGCGGAATAGGAGAGTTTACTGATTCCCCAGTGGGCTGAATTGTTTGGTCTGAACAACTTACACTGTTTCTTTCCCTGATCCATAATGATCTCCTTAGGTAGCCCAAGGAGGAAAAACATGGCAAACAACTCTAGGGCAATAAGTTTCACCCAAGGTTTAACAAAGCAGAATTGCCTCCTCGTAAAGAGTGGCATAAATGACTACCACTAATATGTGTTGTTGGCCATGAGCTGACTTTACTATTGGCTCTACCAGATCCATGGCAATCCACTCAAAAAGTAACTTTATCATAGCAGAGGAACTAATGGACTATGGAAAGTTGCCGTGAGTGTGGTCAGCTGACACTCTGGGAATGACTCACAAAACCTCTGAACCTTGGCATAAATCCCAGGCCAAAATAACCATTGTAGAGTAAAGTCTTGCGTCTTTGTAAACCCTAGGTGGTCACCCAGCATGTGTTTATGGGCCAACTCAAGCACCGCACAGCGGTAAGATTGGGGATCTACTAGCTGTTATAATATTTTGTACAGGATTTTGTCAACCCAGTATAGCAACTTCTGATTGAAGAACGACCTATGCCCCAGGTTGCAGTGCCACCACATTTATCATTATCACCTGTTCCTGTGCCCAGGCTACTGTGGGATCCTGGAGCAGAGTTGTCCCAAACGTACCGAGGATACTTCCATACTGCATTTGAAGTAGGCCTAGGAGCAGTTCTGTCACATGAGGTGCACAGGGAGGAAGATCCAGTCACCTATTTGAGTAGGAAACTCACGTTGGCAGAGAAAAAATATAGCATTTACTGGAGACCGACACTCAACTGTAGTAGACTGCATTTGGGTGTCCGTCTCCAGTTGTCATACACTGCAGAAAATTCTGCATGAGGGCGCACACATTCATTCTGTCTGCACCATTATAGTCCATGGACCTGTTGGCGCATATATGACCTTATCCCGTTTTGCTGGGGTTCAGACATAAGCCCCGATGGGTGCAAGAATGCAATGTGAAACAACCCTATCTGTTAGAGTGTTAGTTTTGGACTGAACACTGATGCCATCCATGTGATGACTGTGATTTTCATGAGCCCAAAGAGATATTAGAACTTTTAATCTGTAATGCTGGTAAAAAATTGGACATCTCTCCATGATTTTTGCATGGACATACAGTTTGCAAAAGACATAGATGTGAATTAGAATGAGTACATATTCTATCAGTTAAAACCATGGATAGAACATGGTCATGAAAAACAAATGTCTGAATGAGGTCTTAATTTTCTGTGATCAGGCCATTCTGTCTTTGCCTGTAAGTCATTGAATACATATAAAATTTCCTTCATGGATACCTTCTTAGAATTCACCTGCATAGGGCAATGGTACATGCCAAACCTGTTCGACTCCACATTTCATAAATGCTGCACACATGGTTGATAGAGAATAAGGCAAGCAGTAGATGATACTGACAAAAACCAAAGATCACTTGAGGATGCAGCCTGGCTGCCAGAGAAATGATTGCCATGATAAGGAGGACATGTTCTGAATTGCTGGAGATGCCCATTTTGCACATTGTAGTAGATTGTATGAGTCCCAGACTTCGTGGACTTCAACAGAAAAAAATTGCAGCTATCATATTACATGTTAGAGCAGTACCAATCAAGATAAACTATGATACCTTGTGTTTCTTATGGTGGGAATCTATCAGCACTGCTTAATGTGGATGTACCAGAAAATTGCATAACTCTCTCTCTTGTTCTTTAATTATTGGTTTTACCCTCACCTATATGATAAAAACTTTAATGAAATCTACTTTTTTGGTATTGTAAAGTCAAGTGTAGCATGTATTCCCTGTAATAACACTAAGCGTAACAAGCTCCTTGGGTAACATGGCTTTACAATACATCCTCCAACCTTATAACCCTGTTAGGAACGGCGGAACACACTAAATAAAAATAATAATAAAGTGCGTTCGCTGCTCGGGGTCCACCGTGCAGTAGGTGATATAACCGCTGCTAAGTGGTGGCAGGAGCAATATGGCGGTAATGCACGCAGGGTTAAACTTCACCCAGGTGCGCCAAACAATCTCAGTTAATTCACAGAAATGCCAAATAAATACAAATACAAAAGACTGAGCCTGTTGAGGTCACAGTGCTCAGTAAAAAACGCACACACAGTATCAGGTCACAGGAGTAGCCCAAGACGGTGGCACTACGTCCGTCTACACCTACCGTGTGCAGAGCGCCGCAACTGCGAATGCAAAGGAGCTGCTACTGCAGCGCGGCATGGACACTGCCGCTAAACGACAAGGCTAAGGCGCAAGCGCAATGTCAGACGCTAGCAGCTGTGGATGTTGCAGCAGAGGAGCGCTGGCGCTGATTCTAAACTCAGTCCCTAACCACATACGTAATATCAGAGGGAAAGAGTTTTATAATGAGTAATTCACCAGAATCATACATCCGTCCTCATACACACAGCAGCAAGTAAGTCTATACTAGTGCATGGCGGAACAGCCATGCGTGCCTTTTATAGCAGCCGGGACCTTCAGCGAGCTTCCAGATCACTGAGAAGGACCAATGAGATCTAGACCGGGACCTGAGCACATGACTCCCGATCTTCAATGGGAGATCGTCCCATGAGCATGCTCAGTAGGAGGACAGAAGGACTTAGCCTCAGGAGAGATCTGCTGCAAGGCAATCTCCTCTGCAATCTCCTCTGCAGTAGATAAACAGCAGGAGACTGCAGAATGTGAGAGTCTGGATCCCTGCGGAGTAAACGCAGAAATTCAACGCCTAACAATTCCCATCAATCCATACATTTAATCACATTCTCTCCTCACTTTTATCCATCTTATCCTCTCTACACATGTTTAGTTGCCTGATAAGGTTTACATATATTGGTGCTGGCCACATAATTTCAGGACAATTGGACTGTCTCTAATTTGCAGTGAATTTATTCTCACAAAATTATTTATACGGAAAAAATTCCCTGAACTTGGTGAATTTGAATTTGAAAAGGTTAGAACATCTCTGTAATGAGTACATTTCTGCACAGTCTAACAAAGTCCAATCAGCTGGACCTAACTAGATCCTAGAGATTAGCAAATTTACCAAAATGTTAATTTGGAAATTCAGCTTGATTGGGATTTATTTATTGTTAATCTAATAAGCCCTGCCTGATTTCCATTTTTAAAAAAAAAAAGTTTATTAGCCTCTGAGGTCTCCAAATAGACCATGTGGGCCAGGAGGGATTAAAAAAACAAAAAAATAACATACTTATGCTAATTACCTATCTCTGCTTTCCATTGGTCCTCAGTTTGCTTCTTAAGGAACCCACTCCTGCTCTGGCTCCAGTCATCAGTCTCCTTTTCACTCTTTGGGTACGTGCACACGCTGCGGATTGGGGTGCGGATTTGGCCACACGGATTTTGGAAAATCTGCAGATAAATCTGCAGGTCAAAAGACTGGCGGTTTTACCTGCGGATTGCTCTGCGGTTTTGCCCTGCGGTTTTTCATCTCCTCGATGGAGTAGATGGCAAACCGCAGCGGAATCCGCAGAAAGAATTGACATGTCAATTCTTTCTGCGGTTTCAAAACCGCAGAAAAACCGCGCTGAAAAATCTGCACCGTCTGCACTGCGGTTTTGTATTCCCATAGGGAATAATGGCACTGTACACCGCAGCAAAAACTGCTGCGGACCCGCAGCGGCCAAATCTGCTGCGGAACCGCAGCAGAATCCGCAGCGTGTGCACACACCCTTAGTCAGAGCTTCCATAGCCAGCTAGGCCTCGACACACGTCATGGCATGCACTGTCCAAATGGTAACAGCCATAATGTGGTGAAATGCATAATATGAGAGAGTGATTGAAGAGGAGAATGGAGCCAAGCAGCCTGCCTTAGGAAGCCAATGTAAGACTGTTGAGAAGCTGCAGTAACAGAGACAGTTGAGAGACTAGGTGAGCATGATATGTTGTTTTTAACTACTTCCTGACTCTTTGGAATCACAAATCAATCTCCCCAAAAAATTAAAGGTAAAAAATGGCCTAAATCTATAAAACTGCATGCTCCATGGTGACAGATTTGGCACCTCTGCTAACTGCCCTGTCTATTTTTATATTGTTCAAATAATAGACAACATTAAGTAAATCTGTCCCAGTGTTCTGTATTCTTATTCATTACACAGCACTTGAATAAGTCCAAACAAAAGCAGTAGATAGAGCGAGAGGAAAAATGAATGATATAATAATACTAATATACAATCAAATAACTGAATTAATCGATAAGACAAAACTAAAGAAGCTATAGATGTTCACTAGATTTATAATACAGTGTATAGTCTGATAAAATGTATTATTGATGGAGGGTATTTTCATTTGTAAGTAAACTAACGAAATCAGCAGTGAAGGAGCATATTTAAAAAAACATATAACAAAGTTGCAGCATGTTTTTTTTAGGTTAGTTTTAATCTTTTTAATTGGACACACTTAAGGGACTAATGTGCTTAAGAAAAACTCTGTTATCTGCCATTATAATGAAATAAAAGTTGTATACATGGATAGGTATAAAAAAAGATATTCCTGTCTCTTCATTGAGTTATACGTACTGAATTGAGTAATGTTACTTTGAAACTAATAACGATATTTCTATTAATCCTTGAGTGAGATTTTCTCTTCTCTTTTTCCACATTAGTTTAGTTATGTTGGAAAATTAATTGTAATGTGTTTCTAAAAAGATTTTAATTTTTAACTATTTTTATTTCACTTATGTTTGGAGTAATGTGGGACTAGGGTCTCTAGTACTTATCAAAGGGCTTGCTCTTCATGTATACAGAACACGTATATACTGTATACTTTGTTATCATTGCACACAAAAGACAAATCAGTTAAGTCTAGAAGGTTAAATGTGAATCAAGCCATAAGAAATAAACCTGGAGAATAAAAGGTTCAATCTCCAGAGGACACAGGCTTTCTTAACTATAAGAACTTTTAATCTGTGGAATAGTCATCTACCTCAAGAGGTGGTCATAGCGGGAACCATTGAGATTTAAAAAAAAATGCTTGGATGCTATTTTTTAAAGAAAATCACATAAATGAAAATGTGTAAAGTTATTTTCTAAATATTTGGTCTAGTGGATTGACAATTTGAGTAGGAGAGAGCGATTAACTTCTTTGGGCAGACTGTATCGCGCATTGTGTTTCTGCATGTGCCCATTCTGTCTGTCCTTTCCATCCCTTGGATGATCTCGATGGACATACCTTTTTTCAACTGTATTAAGTATATAACTATGTAAATGGGAAATTTACTTTTAACAAACTTAAACAGTTGAAATCTGTCTTGGTCCAAGTAAGATGAACAGTCAGAATGAGATATAGAGCCTGCAGAGGGGAAAATTTGTGAAAAGGTTGGATGCAACTAACATATTAGCAAGGGGAAGTTTTGTCTATTATCTATATGCTATATCTTAATCTGTCAAGATACATGAAAGTATGTTTGCCCTTTAAGAGCAAGTGAATGGCTGTAAAGTCATATACAATAGAGTTATCTACTAATGAACCACCAGTGCCCTGCAGTACAGGGCATCCATTTTGTCAGAGCTTGTGCCCACTGTCCGATATTCTCATAGGGTCATCCCCACTATGTGTGGTACCTTGGACATTGTATTGAAATGTAATGAAACATATGAAATATTTGGATAGCTCCATAAGTGCAAACAAGTCAGTCATTGTTTTTTCAGCCTAATCCTGATTTAGTACTGTAATTTTCCAATTCTGTGTACCAAATGAAACTGTTTATTAGAAGTTTTCATTACATTTATAATGTTTAGATTGATATGAAATGGCATGCTCTAATTCTGCAGTGATGACAATTTATACTTTTAATCTGAATTCTTGGCATTCAATTTTCTGAAAATCCCTCATTCATTCCATCTGGAATTTGGCAGATCATATTCTTTTTGTGTGATTGCAACCAAGACAAAGAGATACTCTTGCCCAGGAAAACTTGGATGATTTTAGTTATACCTTTTTTCACTTTAGAACATTTGATATTGTGAAAGGATTTGGTCTAATTTACTGGAGTCTCCAAATAGACTGGAACACATTAATATGAACAAAAATACAAAATCCCTATATAATTGTATAGCTGCTATACTGATACAAACTGTTCTAGGTTTTCCAAATTCTTAATGTGATGATATGACAGAGAAGAAAATGATTCCATACTGTGTCAAGAACATTACCTTTGGTTGCCTTTGACAGGCCAATGCATCCCATTCCTATTTCAAAATGACTGTATCACTTTGTGAAAGTTACCTAATGTATATTAAGACTTTTGTCTCTTAATTTGATGTATTTTGATCTAGTAATCTTGCTTGCAATTAATAGTATTAGTTAACTCTATAGTATTGAATGTTGTCATAAGACCCGCTGTTATGTGGCAGAATATTGGTGTAATAATTATGTAGGTACTAAGGAATATGATAGCGTGGAATAAAACCAGTCTGAGAACAAAGCTGCAGCAAAAAGATGTATTTAAACAAAACAGAAATGCAAACAGAACTAACACAGATATTCCTGCAATTGAAACGAGGTGCTCAGCACAATGTAGTAAATCACAGCAAATGCTAATACAAACTAGTCCAGCAAGGATATGATGAAGGAATGCACGTGTGGGGAGGAGGACCCCCATATAGTGATTTGGCCGGAACCAAGGGGACCGCCATCAGGGTTATTGAAGGAACCACATCAGGAGGATTACAAAGGGAGACATGCGACTGAAGTTGTCAGGGCAACAGGGGGCGGGGCTAGGGTAAAAGGAGCAGGGGGCGCGCTGTGGTGGCAGTTGGGAGAGAGCAAGAGAAAAGGCAGGAGGCAGAGTGACTTGCAGGGGCACCGAGAGGAGCCTGAGAGTAGAGAGCTGTGCATTGACCGACAAGAGAGACGTGAGAGACTGTTACCAGAGACTGCTCCCCGACCCCGTTCTGAGAGAACAATCCCCGCTGCCCCCCGCCTTGGTGGTAGAGGAACTTTACCTCAGGTTGTGGCCATGAGTACACGTAACCAGGTCACAGAGGCCTGGACACTTCCCCCCATCCTTCCCCCATCACGCCAACCCGGCTCTCACCGGCCTGAAGATACGCCACCTCTTCACAGGCGAGATAAAAGTCCCACTACCCCGGCTTTGGGAGAGACTCCTTGATAAAGGACGGCTACAGGTCTTTTTAGAAACTGCATCATCACCGCGCGCCACCATCATCGCTTTCTTCAGGGCCTGTTGCGCCTCACCGGCATCGCTTTCTTCAGGGCCTGTTGCGCCCCACCGGCATCGCTTTCTTCAGGGCCTGTTGCGCCCCACCGGCATCGCTTACTTCAGGGCCTGTTGCGCCCCACCGGCATCGCTTTCTTCAGGGCCTGTTGCGCCCCATCGGCATCGCTTTCTTCAGGGCCTGTTGCGCCCCAGCGGCATCGCTTTCTTCAGGGCCTGTTGCGCCCCACCGACATCGCTTTCTTCAGGGCCTGTTGAGCCCCATTCCTTCCCGGAGTAGCGAGGCTTCAGGACAGCCGCCTCAGCGACCTCTACATGGCCACGCTCATGAAACCAGCAGTCCCTGGAAGGCTAAGTGGCATTATAATCTTGTTAAGATTGTTGAGTCCCTGCGTGGACTGTTTGTTTTTGTCCTTAATTTATGTTTGTTCAGCCAAGCCCAGTGGCTACAGATAAAAGTTATTTCGCAAACCACCATCCGTCTAGTGTCTCGTCACTGCATCCTGCGAACCTGCTCAACCCTACACTCGAGACACTTAAACAAGGAAGTACATTAAAGATATCAGTGGGTATGCATACAGTACTTAAATGTGGTTATCCAGCAAGGAGCTAATGGAAATGCACACAGAACTTAAACAAGGGAGTCCAGCAATAACTTGATCACACGTGCGTATGGCACTTGTTTGTGGGCATCCAATAATACTTAGAAGAAGAGTAGACAGGAGAAGGTTTATAAAGGTACCTTTAAGGGCTGACAAGTCCTGTTCAAGTCCTGCAACACAGCCCAACAGACATAGACCAGAGGATATAAAGAAGTTACACTTCTCACTGACCGCAGCAGCTTCTCAGGCAAGAGAGAGCACCCAAGTATTCCGGTCAGTAGGCAACCCCAGTCAGGATCCAGAAGCACACAGAAAATGGAAGACAGCTGAATGAGGCGAGGAAGACCACCAAGTAAGGAGCAGCAGTAGCTGGGAGTTCACCAGCACAACAGACAGGAGCTCAGGAGCCAACAGCACAAAATACTCAGGCAAGGAGGAACACACAACCCGGACTTAAGTAACAGGACAGACAGGAAGTTCCATGACAGGGCAAGATACAAGATTCTATCTTGTATAAGGGTAAACAGCCTCAAAAGGGAAATCCGGAATCCTTACATTTGGCTTACATGACACCTTCCCCATGATTTAGCAAATGGCAGTAGAATTTTGGTAATGAATATGTCATCAACTTGTATAAAAAGTCACAGTTATTCTCTGCTTATATTTCGTACTCCATTTAGACATTCTATATATCCTATGAGCCATTAACACAATTGGGAAACCCAATTATGATTATAATAGGACTACTGTGGAGCAGTTTATTCAATATTGGTTACCTTACCTCAGATGATTGATTGAATGTTAATCACAGGTAAATTCGCAAAGTGTATTTTCAGTCCGAGTTATGTCCGTGAAAAATCAGACAGCACTAGGACCATTGTAAGGCCGGTTTCACATTAGCGCATTTTCAGCGCGCGCACGGCCGGGGGTAGCTCCGCCCCCGAGCCGGCTCTCTGCCCGGCGTGCCCACCCCTTGCTTGTAGCGCCGCCTACTAGCGGACAGCGGCGCCTGCGATCGGCGCACCCTATCTTTAGCATAGGGTGCGCAGATCGTGCGCAGGCCGTGCGCTAGTTGCGCTTTGACCTGCGCTGCGCACTTTTGACGGTGCGCCGTGCGCGCCAAAATCAAACTTTTCGGATTTTGGCGCGCACGGCGCACCGTCAAGAGTGTCGAATGAAAGTCACCCATTCAAATCTATGTGTGCACAAACCTCCCTACAAAAAAAATGCCAGTGTGGACCTTCACAGGGCACTTATGCCAACATTTCTTTGGTTTTACTTTAGTTTCTTGTACTTTGTACATATAGTGGCATGGGCTCCAACACATATATATATATATATTTATATTACCAAAGGCAGGTATGAAACAGTCTGGTTCTTGCTCTGTCTCTGTCTATTTTGAGGTCTGCTGACATGCAGTGAGGTGAAATGCAAGACCTAAGGACAATCCCGATTAGGTACATCTTGTCATGGTGCTTGGCTTTTACTTTTTCTTGATCAAATAGTGTCAAATAAGTACAACATGATTTTTTATGTACATTACTACTTATTTACTTACTTACTACAGGGTATTTGTGCTTTTTGATAGAGTTTGGTTTGTTAATGGTCACAGTTGACTGTGCAACTATACATTATACTTATTTTAACAGGTATGTTAGCCAATTTGTTTAGTTTTGCTAAAGTGGACTGTGGCCTAAGAAGGTAAATAGAGAGTACCACCATCGTTGACTGAAGTGGTTCTTGCCACAAATCAGGGAAAAAGATCTGAGACAGGAACTCCAGATAGGCTGTCCATATGGTGGTGGTATTATTTAGGCACCTTATGGCAATATTGTTGGTACAACTCTTCTATTTGCTTCCCTCTATCCTAACAAGGTGCCAGTGGCAGGCTAAATTAACCTGTTTCAATAAGTTTTTTTGTAAGTTTCTCAATGTATGATATTAATTTATTAAGCATGAATATTATTTTGCTGCATTTATAAAAAATATGTTTTTGTTAAGAACTGTATGATATAGGGTGTCTCCATATTAAAGAAACAATCAAATAAAGTAAAAAAGGTTTGTCAGATGCTGAAGATCAAATTTTAGGCCCAAATCTGGAGAAAAGTAGAAACCTGTTACGCTATATCACCAATAAAGCAGTTATCTGGAAAGTTTGAGATCATCCTCATTTCTGATGAATAAAACAAACATGTTTTCACAGAAGATTTCAACCATCACCACCTAATCAGACCTCCCATTAAAAACAGGGCTGTTGACAAACTTCTTGCATAATTTCGAGAAACTGTTTTTGTTGCGGTAAACCCAAAGCTGGACAAATAAAACCAGTTACAGCAATAGCTATTGTGGGTTGATTGAGTAAATGCCTATAAACATAGTACAAGTCTGTCTATGGAATGTATGTTTTAGCCTTGCCTCAATTCAGAAAATTAAGTTTGTCTCATAAATGGAACCTGTCACGAATCCGCCACTCATTGTGTCTTTGAACAGTAAGTGACAGTTCAGCCATCCAGTCCAGGGAAGTGGAGTCCTGAGCTGTCACTAGTGTGATTGAAGGCTCAGCCCTTCAATCTGAGGCTGGGACATGCTGTTCTGTCATTATTGTGAGTGACAGTCCAGTCGTCCAATCAGGGCCAGTGTACGGTTGGTTTCCTCCAGGTGCCTCCCATCCTGGGTTATTACCTGGCTATTTAACTGGAGGTCTGTATGTGACTGCTGCCAGTTATCCTTTGATTGGTGGTGTTACTGTGCCTTGTGATTCTGTGCTCTGTTTCAGATCTTTTGCTGCCTGACCTTGGACCTTGCATCTGACCATCCGTTTGCCTAGCCCCTTTGTCTTGATCTGCTATCTTCCTGGAATTCTTACCTTGGACGATGACCTGACTATGCCTTTGTCTTTCCCCTTAGTTTACGAAGAGCTCTCTTGGTAGCTGACCCTGGACCTCTTGACGACCCTTTCTCACAATTTGTCTGTGAGTAATTACTAGCTTCACAGCACCTTTATAATAATAAAATTCTGCAATGTTTGACACAGGATACCCTCATTTGCAGAGGTGCTATTCAGTGATGGCAACTACACTGGAAGGTCTGTTTTGGTGGCATTTGGAATCATCTGTTCATGATTACTTCGTTCACCAGAAATTAGGACTCTCTCAACACATTTTTCCTGGGTTAATTCTATCCATCAAATAACCTGTTCAGAAAAAAAATCATCGTTTTTAAAATTTACACTAACATGAAACCAAACATTGTTTTTTCTTGTAAAACCTACCTTCTTAATTAAAAACTGAAGTTCAATCTAAAATGACGGCAATCGTGATTTTTTTTTACCACAACTGCTATCTAAATTTGTATCACTGCTGCCTTTTTCACTTCGCATGGATGTTTCTTTACTCTTGAGACACCCTGTATTTAGAATTACCTATCAGATTTTAAAAATGGAACAATCATTTAAAGCTTGTTTGAGAAGCAACATTTAATTCTCATTTCAACAAAATTTTAGGACCGTTGTTCTAATATTTTACATTAGTGCAAGGTTATTTTTACAGAATAATATTTCCCATTTTATTACTGTGATGGAACAATTGGCCCCATTGTAAATTATTGTGCAATTCCAATTTACCTGCTACAGTTTATGTAATAAAGAAAATTTGCAAAGAAAAGATTTTTGTCATGACCTATACATTTTATGAATGTTTCATTCTGTTACCATAGAGACTAAGATTACCTGTACAACTGGCTGAATTATTTACATATGTTTCTACTCTGCTGCTTTTTTCGGCTGTTTCTTGAGGTTTTTTTGGTATACAACTATTTTATAGTCTAAGTATTAATTCTTCTTTTTACATTGATCTGGTGCAGCAACTAAAGAAACAATTCCTTAAAGAGGCTGGTGTAAGAAATTGAGTTGGAAAATGTTAAGGGACAAATGATGCAGTTCAATGGCTATTGTTGAAATTGGATAAAATAAAGACATTGAGGCTAGGTTTCCACAATGCGCTTCTGGTGAATTTTTTTATGCTGTGTATTTTCAAAAAAATGCAAATAAGCTATTTTACTTAATCGGTGCAGAAATGCTGCAGAAAATTTGTACTGTGTTAGTTAGTAGATACAAAAATATTTAGACTTGAGAGTCCTCAGTGGTTGATACCTTTTAATGGCTAACTGAAAAGATGGAAAGAAATTGTAAGCTTTCGAGACAACTCAGGTCTCTTCATCAGGCTTAGAATAACACAAAATCTGAAGAATCACATATTTATGCCCAGCGCAGCACAGAAAGAAATAATGCAATAGATAAGACAAGTGACATGAAGCAGGATTATTATTATCAATTGTTTATCACTGTTTATGGGAGAGTGATAAACAGTTGTGGCCATAAATATTGGAAAAGTTCATAGATAAGGATAGATAAGGAGTGTGAATGTTTTATAGTCCTCTGATTGGGGTCTGGTTCTGTGTTGTGATGCCCCAACAATAGGTCTGAGGGGCAAATTCCTTAATTGATGTAAAAAGACAAAATTCCATACAACACATTCATTACTGCATTGAGTGTGTCAAAGGTTAGATGCTTTACAAGTGTCATCAATCTCTCAGATTTTAAACCCAACAAAGTAGAACTGGCTGTGCTTTCTAGAGGACTCTCACTTTGTCCCACTAAAGCCCTAGATAAAACTGAACTCTGCAGTGATATGGAACATTATTTTAGGAGACTGCGCCTGAGAGAATATTTCAATGATACAGAAGATTCAGAAAACACTCAAACTGAAGGAAAAGGGATCCTAACAACCAATAAGAGGTCAAACTTTACACCTTCACCTGGACACAACACTCATTTGGATAAGTATATAGACTCCTTCAGACATTTGATAAAATCCACCATCATAGACACTAACAGGAGACAAGCATTCAACAGCAATGCCCAGGAGAGAAAGGCCATACAGTCTTTGAAAACCAACAAAGAAATCATCATTAAACCTGCTGACAATGGAGGTGCAATAGTCATGATGAATACGTCAGACTACATAAAGGAAGCAAACAGACAAATTATGGACACACGCTACTACAAAAAATTGGAGTCTGATCCTACACAGAACTATTACAAGGAACTAAACAAGTAGGTATCTTGTCTACCTGATGAATCGATAAGAGCCGATGACCTGATACCAGAGATTCCAAGAACAGGGACATTCTACATGCTTCCCAAAATCCACAAATCTGGAAATCCAGGAAGACCAATTATTTCATGTGTGGGCATTCTTACTGAGCAGGTATCTGGATGGGTAAAGGGTATTCTTAAATCACTGGTAAAGGATACACCCAGCTACATTCAGGACACAACTGACCTATTTAATAAACTAGCAGCAATAGGTCCTCTACCAGAAGGAACCATCCTGGCCACCATTGATGTGGAATCTTTGTTCTCCAATATCCCAGACCAGGATGGATTAAATGCCTGCAAATTCTTCATGGAAAACACAGGGACTGATGCTGATTCTATGATAAAACTTAAAAAATTCATCCTCACCCACAATTACTTTGAATTTGACAACAAGATATATCTATAGGAGACTGGCACAGCAATGGGAAGTAAAATGGCTCCACAGTATGCAAAATCTTTTTATGGCCAAGTTTGAAAGCAACTTTTTGTCCTCATGTTCCATCAGGCCTCTGGTCTACTACCGCTACAATGATGATATTTTAATCATCTGGACAGAATCTGAGCCACAGCTAAAGACGTTCCATGACAAGTTTAATCAATTTCGTCCCACCATCAACTTAACACTCAACTACTC
The DNA here is from genome assembly GCF_039654945.1 of Dendrobates tinctorius. NCBI lineage: Eukaryota > Metazoa > Chordata > Amphibia > Anura > Dendrobatidae > Dendrobates > Dendrobates tinctorius. The sequence goes on along the minus strand of NW_027361671.1, from coordinate 41,559,275 downwards.
CAGCACTGAAATTAACTTTTTGGACACCATCATTAAGCTACAGAACAATGAAATAGAGACATCCCTGTATCAGAAGCCAATCGACCTTCCAACATACCTCAAATGGGACAGTTTACATCCAAAACACAGAAAAAACTCTATTGTCTACAGCCAAGCCATCAGATACAATCATATATGTTCCAACCCCATGGATAGAGATGAACACCTTGGTCACCTCAGAAAGACCTTTTTGAATCAGGGCTACCATCCAAGAACAATTCAAAACCAAATTACAAGTGCCACCAGAATATTAAGGAATCACCTGCTACATTACAAAGCTAAAGAAAAAAATAATCGGGTGCCTCTAGTAGTAACCTACAATCCAAATCTGGAGGTGCTAAGGGGAGTTGCACGGAAATTACAACCTTTACTACAAAAAGATGCCCAATTACAATCCATTTTTCAAGACCTCTCACCACTGTGTTTTAGGCAGCCCTCTAATCTAAGAAGCATCATTGTCAGAAGCTCCCTGTCCTCCTCAGCTGCAGGAACTTTTCCTTGCAACCAGAAAAAATGTAAAACCTGTCCATTTATAATGACCATGGACAAGATAAAGATCCCCAATTCGCATCAGGACTACAAGATCCCAGGTACTTTCAGCTGCATCACATTAAATGTGGTGTACTTAATTATTTGTGCTAAATGTCCAACTGGGGGTCTGTTTGTAGGGGACAAAGGGCAAAAGCTTAGAACAAGGATGAATTCTCATCGCCATACAATAAAAAAAAAAATGGATCTATCTGTGGCCAAACACTTTTGTATGCCTGATCACAGCACCATAGACATGAAATTACTTGCATTGAATGGTAATTTCAAATCTCAGAGAGACAGAAAGGTCTGGAGTATAAACTCATGGCCACCTTTCACACACTCAATCCAGTAATGAATGTGTTGCGTGGAATTATGCCTTTTTACATCAATTAAGGAATTTGCCCCTCAGACCTTTTGTGGGTGCATCACAACACAGAACCAGACCCCAATCAGAGGACTATAAAACATTCATGCTCCTTATCTATGAACTGTTCCAATATTTATGACCACAACTGTTTATCACTCTCCCATAATGATAATTCTGCTTCATGTCACTTTTCTTATCTATTGCATTATTTCTTTCTGTGCTTCTTTTTAAGGATGAAGTCATTAGTGATATTAAATGTGTCTGACATCATTCCAGAAATGAGAACTGACCCTAATGGGCTAGACTATAGAGGGGAGACTGCTCAAAATATTACTGTCAAACTCAAATTTGTACAGCACTTCGAACAAGAACCCTGATTGCACCTGATCGAACACCTTTTCAGCATCTAAGGAAAGAAGAATAGAGGGGTCCGCCTCCCTTCGGCCATATGGATAACATCAATCATCTACCTCGTACCATCCAGGGTCTGTCTAAATCTAACAAATTCCACTTGATCTTTATGCACTAAGGCCGGGATTATTTCTGAGATCCTATTAGCTATGATTTTGGAGTAAATTTTAAGGTCCGTATTCAATAATGAAATCGGCCTAAAATTGATGGTTCGATCAGGGATTTTTCCTGGTTTGGGGATGGGTATAATTATTTCCTGTATCATCTTTTGGAATTTCCCCGGTTTGCATAAAATTTTTGAAAATTGATGTCATGGGAGGGATTAGTATGTTTTGCAATGTTTTGAAGTACCGTATATACTTGTGTATAAGCCAAGATTTTCAGCCCATTTTTTTGGGCTGAAAGACCCCTCTCGGCTTATACACGAGTCATATATGCCAGGGGGTCGGCGGGGGAGGGGGAGCTTGGGTGTCAGATCATACTGACCCCCCTGACACATCTCTGCAGCCCCCCGCTTCTCCCACAGTCTCCCTTCCTTCCTTCATCGGTCATTTGGTACTGCTCATTAAACTCATGAATATGCGCATTTTTCATGAGTTTAATGAGTGGTACCACATGACCGCTAAAGTAAGAAAGGGAGACCGTGGAAGAAGCTTGGGGGCAGCAGAGACCGCGCCAGGAGGGGTAAGTATATCCAATATTTACCTGTCCCCGGTCTATCGCTGCTTGCTGCTATCTGCTGCATCCTCTGTCAGTGACGCTTAGGCAGCAGAGGGCGTGATGATATGGTTAGTGCACGCTACGGCCTCTGCTGCCTAAAACATCACTGACAGAGGACACAGCAGACAGCAGCAAGCAGTGATGGACCCAGGACAGGTGAATATCTCAGGTGCTGGGTCCTGAGCCAGCAGTGACACCTGTACCTGTCTTTGGTCATTTTGGCTTTAATTTTGTTGGCAATATTTTGCCCACTCTGTTTTCCTGCCAGTAATTTTTGGCTTTACTTTTCCTTAAATTCTGCTCATATTTATGTTGGAGTAGTTGGTATAATTCATACCTTAGTTTCTGTAATTTTTGGAGGATTGCGTTTGTGGGCCTATGTTTGTGCATCTCTTCTAGTGCGGCTATGTTCTGATTAATTTCCTCTATTTGGCGTAGTCTCGCTTTTTTATTTTGGGACGCTATTTAGAGCAGTTTACCCCAGATGTAGGCACACAATACTGTAGATATGGACGTGTCAGGTATGTTATTAATTGTAAAGAATTTGTCACGATCCGTTTTTGGATCCGTGGCAGATCTGGATTCTCACACTAAAACTTTTTTCCTTTCAGACCATCGGGGGTTAATGCCAGCTTTCTCCCCCGGTGGCCGCTGGTGTAATTACATTGCTGATGTGTTTGTTGATGGAGGTGGTGAGCACTCCCATCTCCTTCAAAAGGTCACCTGATGCATCAGCTGACCTTCGGTGAGACCAAGCTGGGAGAAGGAGCTTGCTGGGAGCAGTTGTTCGTCAGCTGAATCCGGTGTATCTGGTGTTTCATTACTACTGTGCAGTGCTTTGCAGCAGAGAGCTAAGTGTTGTTTTCCTTTACCTCATCTTTCATGCTTTCCCTTTCTGTTGTATTAGTGCAGTGGTGGGACCAGTGTGCTCACTTGCCAATTCCCTACTTAGGGATAGGTGCAGGGCAAGCGAGGGCTTGGGTATCCTGCTTGGCTATGATCAGCTTCACCGGGTAGCCCCACTTATACGTCATCCCGTTGCCCCATAGGATTTCGGTGGCTGTGGAGCCTTCCCGCCTTCTGTTCAGGGTGATGGCCGAGAGCTCGGTGAACACAAGAATGCTCTTGAATCTCTCCGGGTGTGTAGGTCCACCCGCTGCTGCTTTTCACTTTTGGGTTTGGGGATCCTGTGTGCTCTGTCTATTATGAGATTAAGCTGTTCTGCCTCGGGGACCAGTGCGGTAAAGAAATCCGTTAGGAACTCCTTCAATGCATCCGCAGCAACTCTTTCTGGTATCTCCCTGAAGCACAGATTATTGCATCTGGAGCAGTCCTCCAGGTCCGCCAGCTTCAGTTTTAGTGCGGCAATCTCATCTGCCGCTTTATGAGTATCCACTAAGTGGTTGTGGGCTGTAGTGAATTCCTCCAGCTTCTCCTCAATATGGGCTTTTCTGTCTCCTATGTGCCCAATGTCTTTTTGTAGTACAGTGAAGGCTAAGGTAATGTCACTGTGTATAGCCTGCTTTTTAGATCTCCTAGCAGGGACTTTAGTGTGGCCTCTGTGATGAGGATGGAGCTGTGCCCTGTTTCAGGTGCAGGTGCATATACTTGCGGTTTTGTGCCTTGCTTCTCCGGACTCCTGGGTGAAGATCTGCCAGGTTAATCCCGTGCCTGCTCCGCTGTGCTAAGGCTCTTCTCCGGTGGGGTCTGACCCGGTGTTAGGAGACTAGACCCCCAGAGTCCTACACAACGCCGCTGGCTGCATGGGGAGTGCTGCTGGAGCCATCTCAGATTTTTCAAGGTGCCGGCACAAAGACTGGTATCCTGCCCGGCACTGCTCCCCTGCCCCTGCTCCTGGTGATGTGCCCCATCGGTGTCCAGACCCTTCCTGAGACACTGCAGTGAGTGTTGGTGCAGGTTTCTCCCACTGTTCTGTGATGCTTTGAGCTGTGGAAGTCTGCAGGAGCATGAAGCTAGCCCTTCTTGTGACCACTCAGCTCCTCATCCAGTCATGCCCCCAGTCTCAGACTTCCTGAAGAGGGTCTGCCTGATCCTAGTCCCCTTGCTCCTGGGACCACAAAACAGGTAGCCTAGCCCAATGGCCAACTGTTGTGAGTTCATTTTCCCCTTCACCGTCAATGTCTGATGAACTCCCTCTTCTGGTGAAGGAAGGTAGTGAGGCTGATTACCAAACACCTGATCTGGTAGAAGATGACTGGGTAACAGGAAATTCTGACTGGATATAAGGCAGCCGACGCCCTACTGAGTTGCTGGTGATTTCTCTGCTGGATTCTTGGAGACCAGTCTGATTCCTGCTTCCCAAAATAAGTTTTGCTCTGCTAGTGAACTTATTAGTTTTGTTTTGTTTACCTTGTTTTTTGGAGTTCAGCCATCCCCGGTCAGTGGGTGTGCTGAGTTCCATTTTTGTCTGTGATCAGTTTGACTCTTTGCTCTGTCTTCAGAATTTACCTGAGTGCTGATATAGTCTTTTTGAAGTCCTAGCGACTTCAGGGCCTGTTTTTCCTATCAGACGGTTGGGACATTTTTTGGTAGGGTTTTTTACGGATTGCAGACAGCAGCTTTTCTATCATGTCCTTTTTAGTTAACTTGGGCCCCATCGTTTGCTCAACCTATCTTTCTATCTGTGTTAGTGTTTTCATCTTGCTTCACCGTCATTGTATGTTGGGGGCTGCCTACTGCTTTGGGGTCTGCTCTGGGGCAGTTTAGATTTCTCCTTTCTTTCTTTAGGCCTATTTAGTTCTCCGGCTGTGATCGAGGGGTCTAGGGCATCGTAGGAACCCCCCACGGCTACTGTTAGTTGTTGTGGATAGGATCAGGGGTCTGCAATCTGATAGCTACCAACCTCTCTGGTTTTCTGGACTTAGCTTGTATTTTTGTTTTTTCCTCCTTCGGTGACTCATTCATAACAGAATCACCAGCCATACCGCAGATCCTAGGGTACTCAATAGCAGGAAAGAACTGTAAAAAAAAAGAAAAAAGAGTTTGTCAGAATTTTTTTTTTTGTGTGTATATTTTTTCCTCTATGTCTCTGAGGCTGTAGGGGGAATTTTTTTTTCCTTTCTCAATGGAGATGAAGCAATTGTCTGATTGTGTGGAACAGCTCACTGCTGAAGTGCGGGGAATTTCCGCCTATCTTGCTCATTCACATGCTGCTGAACCAAAGATCCCTACTCCTGATGTGTTTTTTGGGGATCGGTCTAAATTTTTGAATTTTAAGAATAATTGTAAATTATTTTTTGCCTTGAAGCCTAACTCATTGGGGAGCTCTGCGGAGCAGGTTAAAATTGTCATCTCTTTGCTGCGCGGCGATCCCCAGGATTGGGCGTTTTCTTTGAAACCTGATGATCCTATTCTTACTAATGTGAATGCATTTTTTCAAGCCTTGGGGTTGTTGTATGATGAACCTAATGCTATTGATCAGGCTGAAAAGGCCCTGTTGGCATTGAGCCAGGGTCGGGATTCTGCAGAGTTGTACTGTCAAAAATTCCGAAAGTGGGCGGTCCTTACTACCTGGAATGATGGTGCCTTGGCAGCTCTCTTTCGGAAGGGTTTGTCAGAAACCGTAAAAGATACTATGGTGGGATTTCCTGTTCCCTCTGGTCTTGACGATTCTATGTCATTAGCCATTCAGGTTGATCGGCGTTTGCGTGAACGCAAAACCGCACGAGAGGTGTTGCCACCTGTTGAACAAATGTCTGAACCTATGCAATGTGATAGAGTTTTGTCTAGGGCGCAACGTCAGGAGTTCAGAAGGCGTAATAAGCTATGTTTTTTCTGTGGTGATGCCTCGCATATTATTTCTGTCTGCCCTAAACGAGAGAAACGTTTTGCACACACATTTGCTGTGGGTGGTGTTCATCCTAAGTTTCTTCTGGCAATTACTCTGATCTGCTCCCTGTCCACATTTTCCGCTAAGGCTTTTGTGGATTCGGGAGCAGCTCTGAACCTGATGGACTTGGATTTTGCTAAACGTTGTGGATTTCCTATGACACCTCTGCGGACGCCTATCCCTTTGAGGGGTATTGATGCTACTCCTTTGGCGAAGAATAAACCTCAGTTTTGGACCCAGGTGGTAATGCGGGTCGCCCCAGACCATCAACAGAATTGCAGATTTTTGGTTTTGCATAATTTGCATGATACCATTGTTCAGGGGTTTCCCTGGTTGCAAATCCATAATCCAGTTTTGGATTGGAAATCTGTGTCTGTGGTGAGTTGGGGTTGTCGGTGTGCCCTTAGTGATGCTCCTGTTTTCTCCACCTCTCCCCAGTCGCATGATGTTCCTGACTATATGGCTGATTATTATGATGTATTTAGTGAGAATGAGTCTGCGTCTTTGCCTCCTCATAGGAGTTATGACTGTGCAATTGAGCTGAGCCCTGGGTGTAAATTTCGTAAGGGTCGACTTTTCAATTTATCTGTACCCGAACACGAGGCTATGCGATCCTATATTAAGGAGTCGTTGGAGAAGGGTCATATTAGACCATCCTCTTCAACCTTAGGTGCTAGGTTTTTTTCGTGCCTGAGAAAGATGGGTCATTAAGGCCTTGTATTGACTATCGTTCCCTCAACAAAATTACTGTTAAATATCAGTATCCATTACCCCTGATTTCTGATCTATTCTCCAGAGTTAAAGGTGCTTGCTGGTTTACAAAGCTTGACCTCAGGGGGGCGTATAATCTTATTCGCATTAAGCATTGGAATGAATAGAAGACGGCGTTTAATACTCCGGAGGGACATTTTGAGTACCTGGTGATGCCTTTTGGGCTCACTAATGCCCCTTCTGTCTTCCAGTGCTTCATGAACGATATTTTCCGAGACTTGGTGGATAAATTTTTGATCATCTATCTGGATGATATTTTGATCTTTTCCAAGGATTGGGACTCTCATGTGGAATATGTTCGGACTGTGTTCCGGATTTTGAGGGAGAATTCCCTGTATGTCAAGGGATCGAAATGCCTTTTTGGTGTACAGAGGATTTCATTTTTGGGATTTATTTTGTCTCCGTCAACTATTGAAATGGACCCGGCCAAGGTACAGGCCATTTATGATTTGGTTCAGCCCACTTCTTTGAAGGCCCTCCAGCAATGTTTGGGTTTTGCTAATTTTTATCGTAAATTTATAGCTAAATTTTCTGGTATTGCCAAGCCATTGACTGATTTGACTAAGAAGGGTGCTGATGTGCTGAATTGGTTTCCGGAGGCTGTTTCTTCCTTCCTTTCAGGAGCTGAAGCGAAGGTTCACTTCTGCTCCGGTTTTGCGGCAACCTGATGTCTCACTCCCGTTTCAGGTAGAGGTGGACGCTTCTGAGATTGGTGCAGGAGCTGTTTTGCCCCAAAAAGATCCTGTAACATCTAAAATGAATCCCTGTGCTTTCTTTTCCCAAAAGTTCTCCCCATCCGAACGTAACTATGATGTGGGGAATCGGGAACTGTTAGCCATGAAATGGGCATTTGAGGAGTGGAGACATTGGTTGGAGGGAGCTAAACATCAAGTCGTGGTCCTTACTGACCACAAGAATTTGATTTACCCGGAGTCGGCCAAACGCTTGAATCCTAGACAGGCTAGGTGGGCCTTGTTTTTCACACGTTTCGATTTTGTGGTTTCTTTTCTTCCGGGCACTAAGAATGTCAAGGCAGACGCCCTCTCTAGGAGTTTCTTTGCTGATTCTCCTGTGGTGACCAAGCCTGCTACCATCTTAAGTGAGGGGGTAGTTCTTTCTGCCATCTCGCCCGATTTGAGACGTGCTCTGGAAGAGTTTCAGGAGGACAAACCTGAGCGTTGTCCCATTGGAAAATTGTATGTTCCTGACCAGTGGAGGAAGAGAGTGATGTCTGAAATTCATTGCTCTGCATTGGCTGGCCATCCCGGTATTTTTGGTACTAGAGATCTGGTGAGTCGGTCTTTTTGGTAGCCCGCCTTGTCTCGTGATGTCAGGAATTTTGTGCAGTCCTGTGGGACTTGCTCTCGGTCTAAACCTTGTTCTCGCTCTAGTGGGTTGTTGATGCCTTTGCCGGTGCCCAGGAGGCCATGGACCCATATTTCAATGGATTTTATCTCTGATATGCCTGTCTCTCAGAGAATGACTGTTATTTGGGTGATTTGTGATAGATTCTCTAAGATGGTCCATCTTGTACCACTCCCTATGTTGCCATCTTCCTCAGAGTTGGTGCCCTTGTTTTTGCAACAGGTGGTTCGCTTGCACGGGATTCCTGAGAACATTGTATCTGACAGAGGAGTTCAGTTTGTGTCTAGATTTTGGAGGACTTTCTGTTCCAAGCTGGGAATTCAGTTGTCCTTCTCCTCTGCGTTTCACCCTCAGACCAATGGGCAGACGGAGAGAACAAACCAGACTTTGGAGTCGTATTTGAGATGTTTTATTTCTGCTGATCAGGATGATTGGGTTTCATTTTTGCCCTTGGCTGAATTTGCTTTAAATAATAAAGCTAGTTCTGCCACTTTGATGTCACTTTTTTTTGTAACTTTGGGTTTCATCCTCGATTCTCTTCAGGGCAGGTGGAGCCTTCTGCCTGCCCAGGTGTTGACACTGTGGTGGAGAGAATGCACCAGATCTGGGACCAAGTGGTGGATAAGTTGTCTGTCTCCCAGGAAAAGGCCCAGCGGTTTTCCAACCGGCATAGGACCATTGGTCCCCTGTTTAAGGTGGGTGATATGGTTTGGTTGTCATCAAAGAATATCGCTATGAAGGTGGCTTCTCCTAAGTTTAAACCTAGATTTATTGGACCTTACAAGATTTGGAGATTCTTAATCCAGTCTCTTTTCGATTGGCTCTTCCTGTTACATTTAAGATCCATAACGTGTTTCATAAGTCTCTGTTAAAGAGGTTTGTTGAGCCAGTAGTTCCTGTGGTGGCACCTCCTGACCCGGTATTGGTTGAAGGTAATGTGGAATATGAGGTTGAGAAGATACTGGACTCTCGCCTGGCTAGACGGAGACTCCAGTATTTGGTTAAATGGAAGGGTTGTGGCCAGGAGGATAATTCTTGGGTCCCTTCATCCTATATTCATGCCGAAAGATTGGTTTGTGCCTTTCATCGGGCCCATCCTGATCGCCCTGGTGGCGTGGATGAGGGTTCGGTGACACCTCCTCAAGGGGGAGGTACTGTTGTGAGTTCATTTTCCCCTTCACCGTCGATGTCTGATGAACTCCCTCTTCTGGTGAAGGAAGGTAGTGAGGCTGATTACCAAACACCTGATCTGGTAGAAGATGATTGGGTAACAGGAAATTCTGACTGGATATAAGGCAGCCGACGCCCTTCTGAGTCGCTGGTGATTTCTCTGCTGGATTCTTGGAGACCAGTCTGATTCCTGCTTCCCAAGGATAAGTTTTGCTCTGCTAGTGAACTTATTAGTTTTGTTTTGTTTACCTTGTTTTTTGGAGTTCAGCCATCCCCGGTCGGGGGTGTGCTGAGTTCCATTTTTGTCTGTGATCAGTTTGTCTCTTTGCTCTGTCTTCAGAATTTACCTGAGTGCTGATATAGTCCTTTTGAAGTCCTAGCGACTTCAGGGCCTGTTTTTCCTATCAGACGGTTGGGACATTTTTTGGTAGGGTTTTTTACGGATTGCAGACAGCAGCTTTTCTATCCTGTCCTTTTTAGTTAGCTTGGGCCCCATCGTTTGCTCAACCTATCTTTCTATCTGTGTTAGTGTTTTCATCTTGCTTCACCGTCATTATATGTTGGGGGCTGCCTACTGCTTTGGGGTCTGCTCTGGGGCAGTTTAGATTTCCCCTTTCTTTCTTTAGGCCTATTTAGTTCTCCGGCTGTGATTGAGTGGTCTAGGGCATCGTAGGAACCCCCCACGGCTACTGTTAGTTGTTGTGGATAGGATCAGGGGTCTGCAATCCGATAGCTACCAACCTCTCCGGTTTTCTGGACTTAGCTTGTATTTTTGTTTTTTCCTCCTTCGGTGACTCATTCATAACAGCCAACTCCACATACAGTCTTGACCCGGCTCGATCCTCAGGTCCTCCTGATCGAGCTCTCCCCCTCGCTCCTTTTAGTGGACCACAGGCTTTTGATGGTGGTGCACTGTGTATAACATGGGGCCAGTCCAGGGGTAGAAATGGGGCAGAGTCCAGGGGCAAAACAGGCCAGTTCTGAAGCAGCCACCCACACAGTACACCATAACAAACCCCCATGGGGTTTCAGTTCCATAATCCAGCAAGGGGTGTGCCAAAGGGTGCAAACAAACTGGGAGGAGGGGGAAAACAACACTCAGTCCTTCATCTTGATGCCTCGGTCCCGTGACACCATGCAGGGCTCACTGTGCTCTCAAGGTTGTTGAACAGTCCCTTTTGCTTCATAAGTGCAACCGGCACAACTCACACATTTTTCTTAAAGGGGCCACATCACTCAATGCATGGCCACTGGTTACTGTAATGGGCTGCATGTGGACCCTGCATTATGATATAGGTGTGGGATGAGGATATACTGGAGGAGAAGTCTCCACTGTTCCTTTGGCATTGCATTCCCTCCATGGTGGTCCCTCAGCTCTCAGAAAACCCGCCTCTGATGCAACATTTTGCAGCTGCCTCACTGTGTCCAATTGCCACTCTCTCCTGCTTAGTGGCAGGAACTGCGGCCGTGGCTATCGGTGGCTCATCATGTGGGAAGTTGGCAACTATCAGATTGCAGACCCCTGAACCTATCAACACAACTAGCAGTAGCCGTGGGGGGTTCCTACGATGCCCTAGACTCCTCGATCACAGCCGGAGAATTACATAGGCCTAAAGAAAGAAAGGGGAAATCTAAACTGCCCCAGAGCAGACCCCAAAGCAATAGGCAGCCCCCAACATATAATGACGGTGAAGCAAGATGAAAATACTAACACAGACAGAAAGATAGACTGAGCAAAGACGGGGCCCAAAACTACCTAGATAGGAAAGGACAGGAAGGCTGCTGTCTGCAATCTGCCAAAACCCTATCAAAGACATAAGCCAACAAGCTGATATGAAAAAGGCCCTGAAGCAGCTAGGCTTCAAAAACTAAATCAGCAGTCAGGTATTTTCAGAAGACAGAGCTAAATGAATTCAGCACACCCCAGCAGGGAATGGCAGAAATCCAGAAAAACAAAGCAAAACAAAGTCAAAGCACCAAAGCAAAAGGCCGAGCAGCAAACTTAGCTTTAGAGGAGCAGGAATTCAGACTGGTCTCCAAGGATCCCACAGAGAAATCACCCGTAGGGCAGAAGGGCGTCGGCAGCCTTATATCCAGTCAGTAACTCCACTCAGCCAGTCATCATCATCAGCCTCAGGTGTTTGATAATCAGGCTCACTACCTTTCTTTACCAGAAGAGGGAGTTCCTCGGGCCTCAGTAATGAAGGGGAAAATGAACTCACAACAGATCATCCTCCCAGTTCAAGCCCTTATGCACAGACACCGCATATGGCCCTTGGGGTCCCTGCTCTTTAACAAAAGTAACATGTTCCTGTACCTGAAGGGGACATTCGGAGACAATAGATCCCACATTCACATAAATCTTTTCTCCGGTCTAGGCCTCCTGGATGAAGCCATATCCTCTGGCCAGGTCTAGGTGCCAGAGCATACTGCTGGTCTTCTGGTCAGCTACAGTTCCCCCACCGGGGCACTGTAATTCTCTGCCAAAGCGGCACTCTAGCCTCTTCTTTTCCCGAATGACATTCTGGATCTACTGAACCTCGCCTGCAACGGGCATCCGTGGCTCTTCCACATTCATAACGCTGGTGCTGGACAGGACAGGTGCAGGCCAGGAGGAAACAGGTGCTACCAACACCAGGGATGACAGTGAAGTTGGGAGACGGGGCACGACGGAGAGGATGGCGGTGAGGTGAAGAAGCAGTGGTCGGGACGGTAAGGCTGGTTTCAGATTTGCGCTTTTTACATGCAGCACACGGCGCCACTAAGCCCCACCCCCTGCCCACTCCCTGCCCGCCCCATTAGGTCATCGCTTCCTATTATCGCACACGGCTGCATGCGATTTGCGCACCCTATCTTTAGCATAGGGTGCGCAGACAATGCGCTGGGCGTGCGCTAGTAGGATTTTGGCGTGTGCTGCGCACTTTTGAAGGTGCACCGGTGTGCGCCGAACGCAGCATGTTGCATTTTGGTGTGCTCGGCGCACCTTCAAAAGTGCACACGCCAAAATCCTACTAGCGCACGGCCAGCGCACGGTCTGCACACCCTATGCTAAAGATAGGGTGTGTGCAGATCACATGCAGCCGTGTGCGATAGTAGGAAGCGATGACTGGATGGGGCGGGCAGGGGGCGGGGCTTAGCGGCGCTTTGCGCTGCATGTAAAAAGCGCAAATCTGAAACTAGCCTTAGTCTTTTGGATGGAAACTTCCTACTCACCGCCGCTGCATCCAGTGACAGTCCTCCTGCATGGCCGCGGAAACCAGTGACTGCAGCCGCAACGATCCCCCTCAGTGCAGCTTCTAATGTCCTCTGAGCGCCTTCCGGTTCCAGCACCTCCAGTTCCGTGGGTTCCTCGCTCTCCACAGGCCGATTGTCCAGCCGCCAAAAAGGATGCCATTCTTCCAGTTCCTCCGACCACCAGGCCTTGAAACGCAGGCCCGGGCCACGGATCACCTCCAGTCTTGGCAGCAAATGCCGCTGCGGAAAGATGTGCTGTGCCTTTCCATCTTATCCAGTAATGGCATCTCATTTGTGGGTGGAGTCACTTCCTGCAATTCCACCTGTTTCTTCAGATTCTGCTGCAGGGGCGGGAGCTCTCTCTACTCCCGCACCCACTTCTGGCGGGCATCCATCACAGCAGTGTGCAGCCTTCTTTCTTCTGGCGCCAAATCTCTTGCATGATGCCCACAAAAGGAGGCACCCTCCTTCATTTTTGCACCACTGGATATCTCCTTACCATTGTTGGGCACCATCTTAAAGTCACTGTCAGCTGCCATCTTTAACTCTCTCACAGTGGTCAACACTTCAAAATCACTGTCTGCCCCCATCTTCAATTTATTCACAGCAGTCACCAATTCACAAGACTCGGAAGTGTTCTCCATCAGCATTTCAAAATCACTGTCAGTTCCTCATCCGGTTTCAATTGGGAAAAGGTGCCAGGAACGCCATCTCAGCTTCTCCTGCCCCGGTCATAGACCCTGGATCCTTCTCTGGCAGTCTTAGGGTTTCAGGGCTGCTGGGTTCGATCCTGCCGATTACGCCAAATGTAACAAGGTGGCACAGGGTGATAGTCGCGGGCGAGTCAACTAAGGCAATGTCAGTCCACACCCCAGCCCCTTGCACATGAAATGACAGTTCTAGTCCCAGCCCCGAGTCAGAATGGGTTACCTCAGTCATGAGGCTGTTCTCCATGCTGGATGAAACACACATCACATGTTGTAGAACCCAACAGAGGCAACTTGTATTTAATAAAGGTGATGAATTAAAGAAGGTACATTTCCTGAGCTGTCCCTATTTCCAGCAATGGCTGCAGCAGAAGAGACAGTAGCTACTGACAGATTCCAGGAGTTGCAAGTTTCTTGGGTAACTCCCAGGCAGATTCCTGGAGACATCCGGGGACATCCAGGCAGTACCCGGGTGACTATGTGTCCTTCACCCGCCACCTGGGGGCCCGCAGCTGGTATGCTTTAAATGTGAGACGTATCCCTGCAGAGCTGGCAGCCATCTACGAACACCAGGGGATGCCCATAACAACAGAAGCTCCAATGGTCACTACAGCAGCCCCAATAGCTACCACCGCAGCTTCCATGTCAGTAGCTGCAATAACCCGAGCTGAAAACAACCAACAGACTGCAGTTCTGCCATCACAAGCAGCCACTAACCCAGCTCCACCAGGAGGGGTTCAACAGGAGGACTACCTCCAATTTGTCATGCCTACTGGTAGTGGATACCCAGATCATTTACCCTGGAAGCAGAAGGGTTACAACGCTTCTATCACCCCAGGAGGCTATAATACTCCACCTCAGTAAATTGGGAATAGCACCGTTAAAAAGTTTGTAAACAGTTTACCCAGGAGGGTTTTGGAACAGTTTTTGCCCAGTTTTTATATGTTGATTTCCTTAAAGTAAACAAAAGTCTGCTGAGATCATAAACAATGATTGATCTGGAGACTTTGTTGTAAATAGTTCTGCACCTATTCGGGTGCTTCCTCTTGGTTTTACCTAAACCTCTTGAAAATAAGGGCTCATCATTGCACAACTACAGCAAACCTGAACAAAAACCTGATGGGTGTGGCCAAAGACAGGGTCTAAAGGAAAACACCAGTTATGTCCTGCAGCCCACCCAGGACCACTGTTGGCGGTTTTGAGCAGGTCCTCCATTCAACACAAGGACACTTTAAGGATACTTCGGCTGGACCAGTATCTACCACTTACCAATGACAATTGCCATTTAACCCTAGAACGCATGACCATAAAAATCTACACTTTCACATACCTGGGGCCTTTTAGGCCCGTGTGCAAATAACATGGAATAACGCAAACAAAAATAATTTTCAAAGTTTATTTGAAAATTGCAAAGTAAGAGTGCATTCCCACTAGCACTGGTGTCTGCCAGGAGGAGATCCGTAATGGATTTGACCTCCTGGTGACCCCAGCTAAGGCTGACGGAATCCCGGCATTCCAGCAGCCCTAACTGGAGTTACCAAGAGATCAGATCCATTACGGCTCACCTCCTGGCAGACCCCAGCGCCAGTGGGAAAACAGCCTAAGATGTGAATAATTCAAAACATTGCTATGTGCAAAAAAAAACAAAAGAGTAACTGAACGGGCTTAACCCCTTCCCGACCTGTGACACAGCATATGCGTCATGAAAGTCGGTGCCAATCCGACCTATGACGCATACCCTGTGTCATGAATTCAAAGCCCCCCTGCGGGTCGGGTGACCGGGGTCAATGAAAGGTCACCTGACCCGCAGATACAGGGGTGCTTTGTAATTCACCACAGGGGGCGTCGCTTCACCCCCACGTGGCTACGATCGCTCTGATTGGCTGTTAAAAGTGAAACAGCCAATCAGAGCGATAGTAATATTTCATCAATGAAAATTGATGAAATATTACAATCCAGCCATGGCCGATGCTGCAGTAGCATTGGACATGGCTGGAGACACCGATTCGATCCCCCCACCGGCGATCGCCCCTCCCGCCACTGAATGACAGCGGCGATCTGCCGCCGCTGTCATCATCTGCCCCCCCTCCCATTCCCTCCGCTCCCCGCCAGCTTCCGATAACCCCCTCACCCCCTCTCACCCCCCGGCACCTTCTAAGTCCCCCCGTCGCTCCCGGTGTCCGGCGGGTCCGGTTCATGGGCGCCGCCATCTTGGAAAATGGCGGGCGCATGCGCAGTGCGCCCGCCCGAATCTGCCGGCTGCAGATTCCATTATTTCATTTTGATCACTCTCACAGTGATCAAAATGAAATAAAAAGTAAATGAACCCCCCCCCGATTATCACCCCCATAGGTAGGCATAACTAATAAAATAAAGAAAATATTTTTATTTTTCCATTAGGGTTAGGGTTGGAAAGAGGGATAGGGTTAGGATTGGAAAGAGGGTTAGGGTTGGAAAGAGGGTTAGGGTTGGAAAGAGGGTTAGGGTTGGAAAGAGGGTTAGGGTTGGAATTAGGGTTAGGGTTGGAATTAGGGTTAGGGTTGGAATTAGGGTTGGAATTAGGGTTAGGGTTAGAATTAGGGTTAGGCTTGTGGTTAGTGTTATGGTTAGTGTTGGGGTTAGGGTTATGGATAGGGTTGGGATTAGGGTTAGGGATGTGTTGGGGTTAGGGTTGTGGTTAGGGGTGTGTTGGGGTTAGGGTTGGAGTTAGAATTGAGGGGTTTCCACTGTTTAGGCACATCAGAGGGTCTCCAAACGCGATATGGTGCAACCATTGATTCCAGCCAATTTTGCATTCAAAAAGTCAAACGGTGCTTTCCAAGCCCCGACATGTGCCCAAACAGTGGTTTACCCCCACATATGGGGTATCAGCGTACTCAGGAAAAATTGCACAACAACTTTTCGGGACTAATTTCTCCTGTTACCCTTGGGAAAATAAAAAAATTGGGGGCTAAAAAATTATTTTTGTGGAAAAAAATGTTTTTTTCATTTTCATGTCTCTGCATTATAAACTTCTGTGAAGCACTTGGGGGTTGAAAGTGCTCACCATACATCTACATAAGTTCCTTGGAAGGTCTAGTTTCCAAAATGGGGTCACTGGTGGGGGGTTTCCACTGTTTAGGCACATCAGGGGCTCTGCAAACGTAATGACGACCGCAGACTATTCCATCAAAGTCTGCATTTCAAAACGTCACTACTTCCATTCCGAGCCCTGACGTGTGCCCAAACAATGGTCCCTCCCCACATATTGGGTACCAGCATACTCAGGACAAACTGGACAACAACTTTTGGGGTCCAATTTCTCCTGTTACCATTGTGAAAATAAAAAATTGCGGGCTAAAAAATCATTTTTTGAGGAAAAAAAAAGATTTTTTATTTTCATGGCTCTGTGTTACAATCTTCTGTGAAGCACTTCGGGGTTCAAGGTGCTCACCACACATCTAGATAAGTTCCTTGGGTGGTCTAGTTTCCAAAATGGGGTCACTTGTGGGGGGTTTCCACTGTTTAGGCACATCAGAGGCTCTGCAAACGTAACATGATGCCCGCAGACCATTCGATCAAGTTGGTATTTCAAAACGTCACTACTTCCCTTCCGAGCCCCGACGTGTGCCCAAACAGTAGTCCCTCTCCATATATGGGGTATCAGCGTACTCAGGACAAACTGGACAACAACTTTTGGGGTCCAATTTCTCCTGTTACCCTTGTGAAAATAAAAAATTGCGAGTTAAAAATTCATTTTTTGAGGAAAAAAAAGATTTTTTATTTTCATGGCTCTGCGTTACAATCTTCTGTGAAGCACATCGGGGTTCAAGGTGCTCACCACACATCTATGCAAGTTCCTTATGGGGTCTAGTTTCCAAAATGGGGTCACTTATGGGGGGTTTCCACAGTTTAGGTACATCAAGGGCTCTGCAAATGTAACATGATGCCCGCAGACCATTCCATCAAAGTCTGCATACCAAAATGTCACTACTTCCCTTCCGAGCCCTAACGTGTGCCCATACAGTGGTCAACCCCCACATATGGGGTATCAGCGTACTCAGGACAAACTGGACAACAACTTTTGGGGTCCAATTTATCCTGTTACCCTTGTGAAAAAAAAAATTGTGTGCTAAAATTCATTTTTTTGAGGGAAAAAAATGATTTTTTATTTTCACGGCTCTGCGTTATAAACTTCTGTGAAGCACTTGGGGGTTCAAAGTGCTCACCACACATCTAGATAAGTTCCTGTCCTTCTTAGCTGGACAAATATAACATCGCTTTATTTTTTTATCTCTTGGCTCTGGATGTTCCTGAAAACGTATACCACATTGGATCATAGCTTCTGTTGTTTGCCTTTGTAAGCATTTTGTTCTGCTTCTCTCCATCATGTTAGGCATTAAAAGTTCATAGCAAAGTTCTGTCAAGTATAGACGTCTCTTGTCCTTTCTGTTGGCATGGAATTCTGGATGAGTCTCACTATAAACAATATAGGTATTGAGTGCTGACACATCTAGCATATTTTAAAAAAGAACTACAGGCCAACGTTTTGTCTGCCTCTTGCACGTATACTCTCCAATCATTTCGTCCATCTTGTCCACTCCTCCTTTGGTTTTATTATAATGCAAGATGATTTCGGGTTTCTGTTTCCTGTTATTTGTGTCTATACTTCCATCACGGTGCATTGTACTCAGTAATATCACAGATTTTTCTTTCTTAGCTTTATAAGAGACCATTGTCGCTTGATTGCAGAAACCAAATACACTATCATAAAGTTGTTGATGTTGATTGTGCTTCATGATTGGAGGAATTTCTCTGCGGTTTTGCTTCATTGTACCAACAAGTGTAAGTTGTTTCTGAAGCAAAAAATTGCCCAGTTCAAGATTGGTGAAGTAGTTGTCCATTGTTAATTTTTTCCAGAAAAGAAAATTGGTTTTGCAAGTGTTTTTACTACGTCAGAACATAGGTCTTTCTGGACTGGAGCGTCAACATCTTTGCCACAGTAAATCAGACCATTCGTTCCATAATAGCTTGTAGAATCAGACATCCGGAAAATTTTAATACCATATTTAGCAGGTTTGCTGGGCATATACTGAATGAAATTGCAACGTCCCCTAAATGCAAGAAGTTGCTCATCCACTGTCACATTGTCACTAGAATGGTAATGCTTAGTACAGTTCTTGATAAAAAGATTCCAGATGTAGCTAATGGGGGCTAATTTATCTGTTTCCAACCTGACAGGACGAGTTCTCTTGTCATCAAAACGAAGGCTTCTCCGAATATCTTCAAATCTAGTGACTGACATTGTAGCTTTGTAATGTGGATCTGAAAAAGGGTTCATAAAGAGTTCTCTGATAGGAACATCTTTTGATTTTGTACTCCCTGCCAGAAGAGTAAGGCCAATATAAGCATACAGTTCCTCTTTTGTTATATTTTTCCATGTTTTTTTTCTTCCTGAAGCGATACGTTTTCCTTCTAAGTTAGTACACAAAACTACCTCACCTACAATATCATCTGAAAAAATTTGCAGAACATATCTCTTTTGGACAAGAATTGTGGAATTCCTACAGTTCCTTGAGCAACTCTTACAATATTATGTGATGGGGTTCGTCCAAGAACCTCAGCAGTACTGTTCCAAAAAACATTAGTTTTGGATGTTCTATTTGTATGTTCTGCTGGATCCATTACTTCTTCATCATCTGAAGAATCACTGGACGATGAAGTAGAGACATTAGCTGGTGGCATGTACTCTTCATCAGACAAAGAAAGTTCACTGTCTTCATCACTATCAAAAATGATTGCTTCGATTTCTTTGTCAGTCAAACCCCTGGATGTAGACTGTGCCATTGTAACCTTAGAAGTCAGTAAACTAAAATGAAAAAAAAAAAGATTACAATCAGGGTTGTACACTCTTTGTTAGTGTGTGTGCTAAGGGTAAAGTGCAGACCCCTCCTCTCACCTTCAGCAGGTCACCGCTTTCTTTTAGGTGCAGTAGAAGCTTTTGGATTTTTGGAACTCAGAAAGTTTCTTTTTCAAGAAAAAAGAAAGCTGACTCCTTCCTCCAAAGTCTCTTCAGCAAGTAGCACACAATGAACAGTGTTCAGGACCTATGATGATGTCAGAGACACATGACGTTGTGAGGGAGCCTCCTTCCCAAGATCACATGACCATATAGTCAGGCAGAATTCACACTCTTCATAGCAACAGCAGAGTCATAAAGACTGAGTAAAAGTCTTCCCCAGCAACAGTGAAGACAAAAAGACTTAGGATCACATGTAAACCTAGTATGGGCCTAAAAGGCCCCAGGTATGTGAATATGGGGTATTCACAAAAAAGAGTTGTTATACCGAAATGCCTGTAACATAAAAATAAATGAACAACTGGAAATGACAAACAACTATATACCTGAGGAATACCTAGAGTTTCAAAATTCTAACTAAAGTAATCTTGCAGAAAATAGAAAACAATTAACAGGGCGGGCCTGCGAGGCCCCAGGTATGTGTTCTAGGGTTAATAAAAGCACTTTGTATTATAATAGTTATGTTTACTAAAGATGTATGGTTAATAAATAAAAATTCACAGCAGGTGACAAACTAAAAGATAGCGGTTGTCACCAGGAAGCACCTAGCTTGTTAAGTAAAAATAAAAAAAAGTATATAGTTGGTAACGTTTAAAGTATAGGTAACTCTCTTCAGGAGATGTTTTATAGTAATATCTTTGTTGGTTATTAATTACTGGCATTAATGTATCAAAAATAATTTTTGTATGTTCCCTGTAACATCTGTACTTTATTTCAGCCCACAGACGTGCTGGGTTCAACGGGGGGGAATGTGGTGCCCCTGAGGGTCCAGTCACCACAGAGATGGTGCACCTCACCCAGAAGTGTGGTATCCCACAATCAGGTAAGGTGGAGGCACCCGTCCACATTCCATCACACATCCTACACACATGTAGTGTAGCAAAGCACCCTTTATGGCCCCTGCTTAGAACACGAAGAGTGCTGGGGGATGGGCTGACAGGATTCGCAGCTGCTGGCCTGGAACGATAACTGTGAAGTGCTGGAAAGGAAGGAAAGTGGAAAGCAGCATATTGTGTGGAGATGGCCAGGAAAGGTACATACTGACAGGACGTGCTAGAAGGGTGTACTTCATTTTACCTGGAAGTTGGCTGCACCCCTCACATGGAGAACACAGCACTGAAGCAGGCATCTGTATTGCAAACAGAACTGTGAGTCAAGTGTTGGAACGGCATACAACTGTGTCATCTGCCTCCTTTCTGAGCCTATCACTCAGCACTGCTACATCCTCCACTCCACACTACCTCACCATCTACAAACTCATCTCTACTGCCCTGGGACTACAGCTCTGCCTGTGGAGAGCTTCACCAACTCTGCTGCATCATAACATCTGTCCCAGAGAAGCAACACTGCAGCCCTGGTCATCATTGACCAGAATACCACAGGTGGCGTCACGAATCCATACAAACTCTAATCTTTAATTTCACCCATTTTACATGAATACCTGGGGCCACGGACCAGGTCACTGCCACTGTGACACATTCCTTTAAGACAACCAGCCCGGTACCAAGTATCCCACAGCCCCTGGGGGCACCTCAAATACAGACACAACACATCATATTTATACATATTAATGCACAACCCACAGTCGGGGCACCACATGGGGGACCACATACAGGGAAGGAGAGAGCGAGCAGCCGAGGGTATCCGCCACCTCCTTACACCAGAACGAGACATTTCTGAAGAACCATGTAGAAATATGTCAATATGCTAAGAAAATAAGCTAAGAAATTCTTAAACTATATACCTGACACAGAGAGCATTTATAATAGTAGGTGATGGAACTGCAATTAGGATTAAGTCATCAGAGCTGAGATGGCATTTTTTGATTCTAAGGTTTGTTTCACACATCCATTTTTCAGATCAGTTGTAATCCGTGAAAATGGCGGAAAACAGATCTGTCGGCGGATTGACAACAACGTCTGGCAACGGACCGTTGTATTTATGGATCCATCGAAGGTTGAATATTAAAGGTACCCGTGCCCGGAAAAAAGGAGAGAGAGAGCTTTCACCTTTTGGGCATGCGCAGTTAAAAATAGCGGACCGTCAAACCAAAAAAACGTTGCAGTGACCGTCTGGTCCGCCCGGGAGCCGCTAAAATTGTCACGGATCCGTCAAATAACGGACCCAACGGACGACCATCAGTCAAAATCCGCCACTAATGCAAATCAATGGGGGAAAAATGGATCCGCCCCTTTTTTGGCGGATCCGTTTTTTTACAAAATTGGCGGATTTTGACTGATGACCAAAAACGGATGTGTGAAACAGGCCTAAGACGATACAATACAGTATTGATGGCTCAATAGACTAAATAGATGACGTAATAGACTAGCTACTAATAATGCAATAATGATGATGAAATAATAAAGACACAATTTTTCTATGAGCCTGCATGAAATGTGTTATAAGTAATTTTAACCTTCTCTGGATCTTGAAAACTAGAGCTAATCAAAAAATGTAAGCATTATATTAATTTTCAGCAGCACATAAATAGTTGAGTTCAGCTCTTTTAGTCTCTGAACCAATTTGGCTGTAGAACAATGCAATTTATGCAGCTAGTGGCCAAAATGTGAAATGTGGCCTAAAGATGCTCACCTTGTGACACCTGGCTCCATTCATCTAACTGTGTACTATAACTCAAAATAACATTTAATCCTCCAGATATCATGCCCTCCAAAAATGGAGAATATAAATTTATTTTTTATATTATTTTTATTACGTAGATTTTGTTTTCCAAAAAATAATTTTATGACTAACAAAATACAGAAAAAAGCAAAAAGCTGTTTTTGTAGATGAAATATAATGGAAAATTGAGTGCAGCATAATTAAGATTAAAACGAGAGGTGAGTTCAAAAACAACAACATTGTGATTGTTTTAAGATAAAACATACTGACATATACATAAGGTAGTAATACAAAGCACATCAAGTAGAATCAAATTAGTAAATCTCTCACATACTCTTGGGGAGTTTGATGGTATCTACTAACAAAAACATTGGAAAGGTATGAAAGCAAACATTCAGGCAAATAAATTATGAACAGAAATAGAATCAACAGCCTTGTTTAATTAAGTTGGTTCTGCATGATTATAACTGGTTGAATTTCACAATGCAAAATTAAACATTTCTAAATGGCGACACTAAAATAGTGCTCAATGGAAATGATTTTAAAAATACATAGAAATAATTGTGGTTGTTTGATATTATTTTTACATCGCATGCGGAGGCATCCGCATACATCCGCATGACTTGCATACCCAATGTTAAAGATAGGTATGCAGGCCGCATGCAGAAGTATGCGGCCATAGGCGGAGCTGACCGAAGGAGGTGCGGCAGTGGGCGGAGCTTCATGGAGGAAGTCCGCAGCGCTCCGCAGCTCCTCTGTCTGCAAATGTGAAACTAGCCTTACTCCTTTGTTTCGATTTTTGGCACTCTGCAATTAAACCATAGCATCCACAATTTTCCCAGACAAATTTTGTTCCAAACTCAAATAGCGATGCTTTCATTTTGAGCCATGCTGTGCTCCGAGACATACAATAGTGTGAAAATGTGTTTACCTCTTCCTGATTTCCTACTCTTTTTCTTGTTTGTCACACTTAAATATTCCATATCACCAAACAAATGTAAAAATTAGAGAAAGATAACAAAAGTAAACACAAAATGCAGTTTTTAAATGAAGGTATTTATTATTAAGGGAAAAAAGAAACCCAAATCCACAGGGCCCTGTGTGAAAAAGCGATTGCCAGACATTTAACAAATAAATTAACTGTGGTTTATCACATCTTTAGGAAGCTGAGTTTTAAGTCCCTAGCCATACCCAGGCTTGAGTACTGCTACACCTGTTCTCAATCAACAAATTACTTAAATTGGACATGCCTAACAAAGTGAAGTAGACCAAAAATTCTTCAAAAGCTAGACTTAATGACGCAATCTAAAGAAATTCTGGAGCAAATGAGAAACAATGTAATTGAGATCTATCAGTCTGGAAAAGGTTATAAAGCCAATTCTAAAGCTTTGGGACTCCAGTGAGCCCCAAATGGAAAAAACATGGAACTGTGGTGAACCTTCCCAGGAGTGGCTGGCCGACCAAAATTACCTCAAGAGCGCAGAAATGACTTATCCAAGAGGTCACAATAGACCCCAAAACAACATCCAACGATCTTCAGGCCTCATTTGCCTCAGTTAAGGTCAGTGTTCATGACTGCACCATAAGAAAGAGACTGGTAAAAAATGGCCTGCATGGCCGAGTTCCAAGACGAAAACCACTCCTGATGGTGATGGTGATGTCATAATGGTTTCCATGGTGATGATGATGTCATAATAGGTTGCCATGGTGATGATGTTGTCAGAATGGTTGCCATGGAGAAGATAATGTCATAATGGGTATATGGGCACAGAACTATGGGATGGAGGATGTGTGATGGGTATATGGGCATGGACTATGGGATGTAGGATATATATGATGGGAATATGGGCACGGGACTATGGGATGGATGATATGTATGATAGGTATATGGGCATGAGACTATGGGGTGGTGGATATGTATGATGGGTATATGGGCACTGAACTATGGGATGGAGTATAATTATTATAATTTGTTATAACTAACCACAGTTAGTGACTATGCCCGGGCAACGCCGGGCTCTTCAGCTAGTAAGAACATAAAGACTCATCTCAGTTTTGCGAGAAAACATCTTGATGATCCCCAAGACTTTGGGGAGAATACTTTTTGGACTGATGAGACAAAAGTTGAACTTTTTGGAAGGTGTATGTCCCACTACATCTGGCATAAAAGTAAAACAGCATTTCAGAAAAGGAACATCATACCAACAGTAAAATATGGTGGTTGTTGTGTGATGGTCTGGGGCTATTTTGCTGCTCCAGGACCTGGAAAACTTGCTTTGGTTAATGGAACCATGAATTCTGCTGTCTACCAAAAAATCCTGAAGGAAAATTTCCGACCATCTGTTCATGAGCTCAAGCTGAAGTGCACTTGGGTTAAAGAGCAGGACAATAATCCAAAACACACCAGCAAGTCCACCTCTGAATGGCTTAAGAAAAACAAAAATAAAATTTCGGAGTGTCCTAGTCAAAGTTCTGACCTAAATCCAATTGAGATGCTGTGGCAAGATCTTAAAAAGGCAGTTCATGCTTGGAAACTCTTAAATGTGGCTGAATTACAACGATTCTGCAAGGATGAGTGGGACAAAATTCCTCAAAAGTGTTGCAAAAACTCATTGTCAGTTATCGCAAATGCCTGATTGCAGTTGCTGCTGTTAAGGGTGGCCCAACCAGTTTAGGTTTAGGGGGCAAACACTTTTTCACACAGGGCTAAATAGGTTTGGATTTCTTTTTCCCTGAATAATAAAAACCTTCATTTATAAACCGCATTTTGTGTTTTCTTGTGTTATCTTTGTCTAATATTTGTTAGTGATATGAAACAATTAAGTGTCACAAACATGCAAAAGAATAGGAAATCTGAAAGGGTGCAAATGCTTTTTCACACACTGCATGATTTCAGCTGCACAAATAACACCATTTGGAGAAAGTGCTCAATAAATTGTGAGGTTAATTTTCTCATATTACCCCTTGAATTACTTTTTTTGGTCTCCGTGACATTGCATTAAAATGCAATAACGGGCGATCAAAAGATTAAAATGCTGTGGACTTCTTTCTTTAAGCTCCGCCTACTTCTGCATGGCTCCACCTACTTCCGCATGCATCCTGTGTACTTACCTTTAACATTGGGTGTGCATTGTATGTAGATGCAAAGTGCCCTCCACACGCAACATGTTGCATTTTCTTGCGTTCGGTGGTCACATAAAAACGCCGCACGTGGACACATCTGCATACAACGTATGTCCCTGCGTACCCAATGTTAAAGATAGGCACGCATGACGCATGCAGAAGTAGGCGGAGCCATGCAGAAGTAGGCGGGCTTAAGGAAAGTAGTCCGGAGCACCACGCTGCAGACTCGAACGCTATGTGAACCTAGCCTTAATGACATGGATAATGGCAGGTCAGTTTTAGCATTTAGTGCACCTAGTGAAACAGCAAAACTAAAAACAAGTGTGGGATTGCACTTTTTTTTTGTAATTTCACTGCACTTGGAATTTTTTTTCCCATTTTCAAGTACATGACATGGTAAAACCAATGGTGTTGTTCAAAATTACAACTCGTTCTGCAAAAAACAAGCCCTCACACGGCCATATTGACAGAAAAATAAAAAGTTATGGCTCTGGGAAGAAGGGGAGTGAAAAACGAAAATGCAAAGCCAAAAGTACCTCTGGTCATTAAGGGGTTAAACCCAGAAATACTATTGATAAGCCTAATCTACATTTTATAGTTGGTTACTTAGGTGGAATTTAGAAGTCCGTTTTTCACGGACCATATGCGGACTAATGTACATATCGACCGTCAGTCTCCTGATGTGAACTAACAGGGAGAATTGAGAAATAAGATATAACGTCATTAGGTATTGTAGCTGGCAATGCTGATAGCTGCGGCAGGCAGAGATCATGTGAGTCAGAATTTCAGTCTGATTGATAAGCATCAGAAGGACCAGATAACATGATGATCAGGAACAGGCTGGGCCGTTAATGAGTTGTCAAAACCGGAAGGAATTTATTGTATAGTCACAACAGAATAGTCCTAACCCAGATTATACCCAGTAAGAAGTGGTGCCACTGGCCTACTATGTTGAATAAGTTAACATATTACACTAATGGGACAGAGATATTGTCATTGTTTGGATGGAGCAAACTGGATGGCAGGGCAGGTATAATTTGTGTTTGCTTCCAGTCATGGTCAGCACTGCAAATGGCTACACCATTCTAGCTGCCAAAAACGTGCTCACAATGTGGTCTATTCTTTCCTGATATCTTGATACAGTGGTTAGGGTTAAATACAATGTCTTTTCCTGATTAAATTAGTATCCAACACAGAAGGAAAAGCAGCACAATGACTTTCTTACATTTCCTTTTCTTCCTCCTCTTGAATACATAGATCACTGCATGTAGCTAGTGATTTCAAATCATCCAGAGAATAGTTTTACAGGATGAAAAATTGCTTGCATGTCCAGCCTTGGTTTTCTAATGATTAGTGTCATGGTGGTTTCGGAAAAGCCAAGCAAGGCTGTCTTCAAATGACCTTACTGGAAATCTTTTGTTCTGTGTCTTTTGATATAAAATACCAAAAAATATCCTGAACTTGCTTGCTTGACTCTAAAAAATATACTGTCCAAAATCAACATAAATATCTAATCATTTTGAAATGGTATTCACAAGTACCAAAAAGAAGGATAAACAGTAGAGTATACTATATTTGGCTCATCGTAGAACTCTATACTATTTAGAGATAAAATATAACTTTTAATGCAAATCAATAAAAATATTATGAACTTATAAAATGTGAAAGACCATCACCAAAGGTCAGTTAAAAAAGCTACAGGGAGGTGCCTACCCCTGTAAATTACTGAACCACTCTACCTACCAACAGAGTTTGGCAGCCTATATACCTGCGCAATGGTTCCATCGCTCGTCGACGGCTCACCTTGCTGGCCCTAG
The DNA here is from genome assembly GCF_039654945.1 of Dendrobates tinctorius. Classification (NCBI taxonomy): domain Eukaryota; kingdom Metazoa; phylum Chordata; class Amphibia; order Anura; family Dendrobatidae; genus Dendrobates; species Dendrobates tinctorius. Next base: position 41,532,490 of record NW_027361671.1, on the reverse strand, counting down.
AAGGCCCTGATCGGGGCACGGGACTAGAAAAATATAGATAGTAGGGGACTAGAGGTTATAAAGATGATATAATAATGTGTAACTTTTGCTTGTCTGATCAAGTAGCTTAGGTGGCATACATAGAACACATATATGATGAGAAATAGATCATATCATGAAATGACATCAAATGAGCACTAAAAAAGTAGATGTAATCCAAACTGCTCCTGAATATTCTCACCTACCTATTAGCGGGGGTTGGCACCCTATGATAACGAAGTTGGTGCTCCTACTCCTCAGCAGCTGTCCCAACAATCCCTATCGATTGTGTTGAGAGATGAAAAGAATAGGTAAGGGACAATAAAGTGCTAAGTGCCTTAACGAAAATTCAGTGATTGTCTTGGTAAAGCTTTAAAGATTACTCCAGTATGGAGATCAGAGTATAACAGTCATAGAGAAGTAAAGAGGATTAATTGTGCGCAAATGTATGATAGATTTTTACTTGTAATCCCACCTTAACCCTTTAACGACCAAGTCATTTTGTAGGTTAAGGACCATGCCTAAATTTTGAAATCGGACCACTGTCACTTTATCTGCTTATAAATCTGGAATGCTTCAACGGATCCTGCTGATTCTGACACTTTTTTTTGTGACATATTGTACTTCATGTTAGTGGTAAAATTTCTTCGATATGACTTGGGTTTATTTATGAAAAAAATGGAAAAATTTTTAAGATTTTGCAATTTTCAAACTTTTAATTTTTATGCCCTTAAATCAGAGAGATATGTCACAAAAAATAGTTACTAAATAACATTTCCTACATGTCTACTTTACATCAGCACAATTTTGGAACCAAATTTTTTTTTTGTTAGGAAGTTATAAGGGTTAAAAGTTGACCAGCGATTTCTCATTTTTACAACAAAATTTACAAAACCGTTTTTTTAGGGACCACCTCACATTGGAAGTCACTTTAAGGGGTCAATATGACAGAAAATACCCAAAAGTGACACCATTCTAAAAACTGCACCCCTCAAGGTGTTCAAAACCACATTCAAGAAGTTTATTAACCCTTTAGCTACTTCACAAGAATTGAAGTAATGTGGAAGGAAAAAATGAACATTTAACTTTTTTCCCCCAAAATTTTTCTTCAGACACAATTTTTTTATTTTGTCAAGGGTATCAGGAGAAAATAAACAACAATATTTGTTGTGCAACTTGTCCTGAGTACACCGATACCCCATATGTGAAGGAAGGCAAATCTTTAGGCGCAGGGCAGTGCTCAGAAGGGAAGGAGCATCATTTGAGATTTTGAATGTCAAATTGGCTGGAAACGAGATCGGACGCCATGTCGTGTTTGGAGAGCCCCTGATGTACCTAAACAGTGGAAACCCCCCATAAGTGACCCCATTTTGGAAACTAGACTCCCCAAGGAACTTATCTAGATGTGGGGTGAGCACTTTGAACCCCCAAGTGCTTCACAGAAGGTTATAACGCAGAGTCGTAAAATTAAAAAATCATATTTTTTCCACAAAAATGATCTTTTTATCCCCAATTTTTATTATCCCAAGAGTAAAAGGACCCCAAAGGTTGTTGTGCAATTTGTCCTGAGTATGCTGATACTCCATATGTGGGGTGGATCCACTTTTTGGGTGCATGGCAGAGCGCCGATTTGGAATGCAGACTCTGATGGAATGGTCTGCGGGCGTCATGTTGCATTTGCAGAGCCCTTGATGTGCCTAAACAGTAGAAACCCCCCACAAGTGACCCCATTTTGGAAACTAGACCCCCCAAGGAACTTATCTAGATGTGTGGTGAGCACTTTGAATCCCCCAGTGCTTCACAGAAGTTGATAAGATAGAGCCGTGAAAATACAAAAATCATATTTTTTTCATCAAAAATGATTTTTAATGAACTATAGTTTTTCCATAGTCCGGCCGACAGTCATGTGCGGGCTTGATTTTTGCAGGACGAGTTGACGTTTTTATTGGTACCATTTTTGGATACATAACATTTTTTGATCGCTTTCTATTCTGATTTTTGTGGAGACAGAATGAACAAAAACCAGCAATTCAGGAATTTTCTTTTCTCCGTTCCGCGTGTGGTAAAATTAGTATGGCAGCTTTATTCTTCGGGTCACTTTGATTACAGCGATACCTCATTTATAGCTTTTTTTTATGTTTTGGCGCTTTTTACACAATATAAACTTTTATAGAAAAAATAATTATATTTGCATCGCTTTATTCTGCGAGCTATAACTTTTTTATTTTTTCGCTGATGGCGCTGTATGGTGGCTTGTTTTTTGCGGGACAAGATGACGTTTTTAGCGGTACCATGTTTATTTATATCTGTCTTTTTGATCGCATGTTATTGCACTTTTTCCAAGCGGTATGACGAAAAAGTATAATTTGCAACTTTTTTGTGTTTTTTTTTAATGGCGTTCACTGAAGGGGTTAACTAGGGTGACATTTTTATAGATCGGATTTTTTCGGACATGGCAATACCAAATATGTGTATTTTTTTGTTTATTTTATTTTTTTTACATAAAAATGTGTATTTTTAGGGGAATGTTTAGGGGATTAGATTTTTTTATTATTTTCATTATTTTTTAATTTTTTTTTACATATATTTTAAAAAAATGTTTTTTTCCACTTTGTCCCATCATGGGACTTTCACTTTTGGTATATTACATTGCAATGCTCCAGCATTGTAATGTAATATGCCTATGCTGAGAGCTGCTGAGATGACCTCACCAGCTCTCCGTAGCTGTATGACTCGGAGGTGTCATGACAACCTCCGGGTCACCATAGTACAGGTCGGGCCCCGCAATTACATCGCGGGGATGCCGACCTGAGGCAGAGGGAGCCCCCTACCCTCTGCCTCCTCCCTGAACACTGCGATCGTGCTCGATCGCAGCAGTGAGGGGGGTAACAGCGGGGGGCGGCAGGACGCTCAGCCACTGCAGCGCTGAGCTCCTGGCACTGATCATCGGGCAGGAGATGCTGACATTTTAGCCTCTCCTGACCGATCGCAGCTGTGTTTGGTCAGTCATATTGACTGACCAATCACAGCGCTAGGGGAGCAGGGACCGACTGCAAGTGTCCCTGCACCCCTTGCCGTGCCTGTCAGCTGTCATAGACAGCTGTCGGCACTGAACTGTCACGGCGTGTTTACACGCAGTGGCAGTTCAAAGCCATGACGTGCAGAGTCCGTCATGGTGCTGGAAGTTACCTCCTGCCATGATGGACTCTGCACGTCAGTGGACATTAAGGGGTTAATATAATATAGAGGTTAGTCACGCGGGTCGATAAGTTCACTCAAAAAGTATATAGAGTCTGTATGAGAAGCCAAGCTGAGTTGTCAGCAATCTATGATGTATTGCCCCATGTTTCCATGTAACCAGACCCCCCCGTTTAATTAAACACCAGATGCATAAACAGTCTAGACAGCAAAAATAAACCATAACATAGTATTACAAAAATAATGGTACAGATAGCAACAATGGTACAGATAGCAACCTTGCAAAAACTCTCTATGACTTCTCATACTTTATAGAGATCTCCAGATCTATGGGATTAAGATCTGGAGACTGGCTAGGCCACTTCATGACCTTAATGTGCTTCTATTTGAGCCACTCCTTTGTTGCATTGGCTGTATGTTTTGGGTCTGTCTTGCTGGAAGACCCATTTTTAATGTCTTGGCGGAGGGAAGGAAGTTGTCACTCAGGATTTTACAGTACATGGCTCCATCCATTCTCCCATTGATGCGGTGAAGCAGTTCTGTGCCCTTAGCAAAGAAACATGCTCAAAACATAATGTTTCTACCTCCATGCTTGACAGTGGGGGCGGTGTTCTTTGGGTCATAGGCAGCATTTGTCTTCCTCCAAACACGACGAGTTGAGTTAATGCCAAAGAGCTGAAATTTGGCTCATCTGACCACAGCACCTTCTCTCAATCATTCAGTGAATAATCCAGGTGTTCATTGGCAAACTTCAGACGGGCCTGCACTTGTGCCTTTTTGAGCAGGGCACTGCAGGATTTTAAACCTTTACGGCGTAATGGGTTACCAATGGTTTTCTTGCTAATTGTGGTCCCAGTTGCCTTGAGATCATTAACAAGTTTACCCCGTGTAGTTTTAGGCTGATCTCTCACCTCCCACATGATCGAAGATAGCCCACGAGGTGAGATTTTGCTTGGTGTCCCAGAACAAAGTTGATTGACAATCATTTTCTATTTCTTCCATTTTCTTACTATTGCACCAACAGTTGTCTCCCTCTCACCCAGCATCTCACTTATGGTTTTGTAACCCATTCCAGCTTTGTGCAGGTCTATGATCAGGCAGGCTGACATTAAACTGCACTGATTACAGGGCCGACGGGCCCTGTAATCGTGGGCGGGACGAGGCGCCGAGGAAAGGTGTTGCGCAGCCCTCAGTATGCAGCAGAGACCACACAGGCGATGTGATTATCATCACGCCACCTGCGCGGTCTGATGACATCACGCCGCCTGTGCTGGAAGAAGGCGGAGATGAGCGGGTGCCTCTTCAGAGCAGCAGGGGACATAGGTGAGTACTGTTTTTTTTTTCTTTTTAACTCCGGGTCCTATTGGGGACCTGTGCTGCATAATGGGGACCTGTGCTGCCTTTTGGGGACCTGTGCTACGTATTGGGGACATGTTCCTGCCTATTTGGGACCTGTGCTGCCTACTGGGGACCTTTGCTACCTTTTGGGGACATGTTCCTGCCTATTTGGGACCTGTGCTGCCTACTGGAGATCTGTGCTTCCTTTTGGGGACCTGTGCTACGTATTGGGGACATGTTCCTGCCTATTTGGGACCTGTGCTGCCTACTGGGGACCTGTGCTACCTTTTGGGGACCTGTGCTACGTATTGGGGACCTGTATCTGCCTATTGGGGACCTGTGCTGCCTATTGGCGACCTGTGCTGCCTGTTGGGGACATTTACCTGCCTATTAGGGACCTGTGCTGCCTATTGGGGACCTGTACCTGCCTATTGGGGACCTGTACCTGCCTATTGGGGACCTGTGCTGCCTATTGGGGACCTGTGCTGCCTATTGGGGACCTGTATCTGCCTATTGGGGACCTGTGCTGCCTATAGGCTACCTGTGCTGCCTATTGGGGAACTGTGCTGCCTTTTGGGGACCTGTGCTACATATTGAGCACATTTTCCTGCCTATTGGGGACCTGTGCTGCCTATTGGGGACCTGTGCTGCCTATTGGGGACCTGTGCTACCTATTGGGGACATTTACCTGCCTATTAGGGACCTGTGCTGCTTATTGGGGATCTGTGCTACCTATTGGGGACCTGTACCTGCCTATTGGGGACTGTGATGCCTATTGGGGACTGTGATGCCTATTGGGGACTGTGCTGCCTATTGGGGAACTGTGCTGCCTTTTGGGGAACTGTGCTGCCTTTTGGGGAACTGTGCTACATATTGAGCACATTTCCTGCCTATTGGGGACCTGTGCTGCCTATTGGGGACATTTACCTGCCTATTGGGGACCTGTGCTACCTATTGGGGACCTGTGCTGCTTATTGGGGACATTTACCTGCCTTTTAGGGACCAATGCTGCCTATTGGGGATTCTTGCACTAGTCTGAGCCTGTGGTAAAAGTGGAGTTCCACCAATATGGGCTCTGGTGAGGCTGCTTTGATGGGCACTGATCAAGCTGCATTGCTGGGCACTGATCAGGCCGCATTGATGGGCGCTGATCAGGCCGCATTGATGGGCGCTGATCAGGCCGCATTGATGGGCAGTGCAGTCTGTATGTTTCTGTGTGGGAAATTTTATTGCTGGTATATTGTTTTTGTAGCGCTGTATATATGTTGGTATTTTACTAATAGCAATTTTGAATCCCTAGGAAACAATGATATCAAGAAAGAGAAAAAATTGACTCGAAGTGTAGGATATTCGAAGAACCCCCCCCCAAAAATCGGTAAGTTTGATGATTTAACTACTTCTTCATTTTTAATATTGTATTTGTTCCTATTTTGTTTTATTATTTCTAAATAAGATATGTGCAGTGTGCATATGAATTTGGTCCTAATTTTTTTAAAACTATATTCCGGCCCTCCAGTGGTCCGAGGGACCGTGATCTGGCCCCCTGTTTAAAAAGTTTGAGGACCCCTGTTGTAGAGGTTAGTGTCTGACTGATTAATTGAGTCTGTGGACAGGAGTCTTTTTTTTATAAAGGTGACTATGTAAGGCTGGTTTCAGACTTGCATTGAGGAGGGCTGATGGCAGCCTACTTCCTCCTTTCTTCCTCCGTGAAGCTCCGTCCAAACTCCGCCTACTGCAGCATGCATCCAGCATTTCCCCATCTTTAACATTGGGTACACAGGGACATGCATTGTGTGCAGATGCGTCCACATGCGGTGATTTGATGTGTGCGGCGACCGCACGGAAACGCTAAAATTTTTTTTTCACTGTATATGGTATAACAAGTAGTGACAAGGTGGCTTCTATCCAAAAAGCAGGGACTGCAGCAAACAGTATACACAATACAGATCACGCCTAATACTATTTGCACTTTCAAGGGATATACTGCATACACTCGTGTATAAGCCGAGTTTTTCAGCACTTTTTTTGTGCTGAAAATACCCCCCTTGGGGAGGAGGAGTGTCGGAGCAGTGGATCACAGAGGCAGGAGCCAGTGAGTATATCCGGTACTTTTCCCTCTCTCTAGTAATTTAGGCAATAATACATTAAAGAGTGACACTTTCATGAATATATCACCAGTAGAGTTGAGCGATACCGTCCGATACTTCAAAGTATCGGATCGGAATGGATCGGCCGATCTTAAAAAAAAGTATCGGTATCGCCGATTCCGATACCGGAAGTCCCATTCAAGTCTATGGGACTTCCGGTATCGGAATAAGAAAAATCCTGTTTTTCCCTTGTACAGCCTCTCTGGGGTCTGTACGGGCCTTTCGGGGGGCTGTGCCGGCCTGCCAGGGGGTCTGTGCAGGCTCCGGTGGTCTGTGCCGGCCTGCCGGGGGGGCTGTGCCGGCCTGCCAGGGGGGCTGTGCAGGCTCCGGTGGGCTGTGCCGGCCTGCCGGGGGGCTGTGCCGGCCTGCCGGGGGGCTGTGCAGGCTCCGGGGGGCTGTGCCGGCCTGCCGGGGGGCTGTGCAGGCTTCGGGGGTCTGTGCAGGCATCGTCCGATGGGACTACAAGTCCCATCGGGCGATGCCTGCTACCATGACAGTGATTGACACATTAGCCAATGATGGGACAGTAGTAGTCCCATCATCCGGCTAATGTGTTGAATGTAAAAAAAAAAAAAAAAAAAAAATTACATGCTACATACATACAACATGCATACTACATACATGCTACATTCATACTACATACTACATACATGCTACATTCATACTACATACATACTACATGCAACATACATACTACATATATACTACATACATACATACTACATACATACTACATGCTACATACATACTACATATATACTACATGCATGCTACATACATACTACATGCTACATACATACTACATATATACTACATACATACTACATACATACTACATGCATGCTACATACATACTACATGCTACATACATACTACATATATACTACATGCATGCTACATACATACTACATGCTACATACATACTACATATATACTACATACATACTACATACATGCTACATGCATGCTACATACATACTACATGCTACATACATACTACATATATACTACATGCATGCTACATACATACTACATGCTACATACATACTACATATATACTACATGCATGCTACATACAATACATTCATACAATACATACATAGACATACAGTACATATAACATAGAGTAACATACTTACCAATACTTGTCACATTGTTCCCCGAAGCCATTGTCTTTTACGGAATAAATATTAACATAACAAACCACAAAAATACTCACCCACGATCCGAAGCAGTCCACGAGTGTGTCCCACGACGATCTTGGGTAGAGAACTGCAGCATCAGCTGTTGCTGCCGTTCTCTACGGGCTGCAGGAATCCAATGACGGAAGGTAGGTATCCTTCCGCACTGTATTCCTCCGCCACTTAAAAAAAAAAAAAAGTCCCTAGTCTCACTTTATGCCATTGCTGTGTGGGAAATTCCCACGCAGCAATGGCATAAAGTGAGACTAGGGACTTTTTTTTTTTTTTAAGTGGCGGAGGAATACAGTGCGGAAGGATACCTACCTTCCGTCATTGGATTCCTGCAGCCCGTAGAGAACGGCAGCAACAGCTGATGCTGCAGTTCTCTACCCAAGATCGTCGTGGGACACACTCGTGGACTGCTTCGGATCGTGGGTGAGTATTTTTGTGGTTTGTTATGTTAATATTTATTCCGTAAAAGACAATGGCTTCGGGGAACAATGTGACAAGTATTGGTAAGTATGTTACTCTATGTTATATGTACTGTATGTCTATGTATGTATTGTATGAATGTATTGTATGTAGTATGTATGTAGTATATATGTGGTATGTATGTAGCATGTAGTATGTATGTAGTATGTATGTAGCATGCATGTAGTATATATGTAGTATGTATGTAGCATGTAGTATGTATGTAGTATGTATGTAGTATATATGTAGTATGTATGTAGCATGTAGTATGTATGTAGCATGCATGTAGTATATATGTAGTATGTATGTAGCATGTAGTATGTATGTAGCATGCATGCAGTATGTATGTAGTATGTATGTAGTATATATGTAGTATGTATGTAGCATGTAGTATGTATGTAGCATGCATGTAGTATGTATGTAGTATGTATGTAGTATATATGTAGTATGTATGTAGCATGTAGTATGTATGTAGCATGCATGTAGTATATATGTGGTATGTATGTAGCATGTAGTATGTATGTAGCATGCATGTAGTATGTATGTAGTATGTATGTAGTATATATGTAGTATGTATGTAGCATGTAGTATGTATGTAGCATGCATGTAGTATATATGTAGTATGTATGTAGCATGTAGTATGTATGTAGCATGCATGTAGCATGTATGTAGTATGTATGTAGTATATATGTAGTATGTATGTAGCATGTAGTATGTATGTAGCATGCATGTAGTATATATGTAGTATGTATGTAGCATGTAGTATGTATGTAGCATGCATGTAGTATGTATGTAGTATGTATGTAGCATGTAGTATGTATGTAGCATGCATGTAGTATGTATGTAGCATGTATGTAGTATGTATGTAGTATGTATGTAGTATATATGTGTTATGTATGTAGTATGTATGTAGTATATATGTGGTATGTTTGTAGTATGTATGTAGTATGTATGTAGTATGTATGTAGCATGTAGTATGTATGTAGCATGCATGTAGTATGTATGTAGTATTTTTTTTTTTTTTTTAACATTTAACACATTAGCCGGATGATGGGACTACTACTGTCCCATCATTGGCTAATGTGTCAATCACTGTCATGGTAGCAGGCATCGCCAGATGGGACTTGTAGTCCCATCGGACGATGCTTGCACAGACCCCCGGACATCAGCACAGCCCCCCGGCAGGCCGGCACAGCCCCCCGGCAGGCCGGTACAGACCCCGACAGGGTGCACAGACCACCGGCAGGCCGGCACAGCCCCCCGGCAGGCCGGTACAGACCCCCACAGGGTGCACAGACCACCAGCAGGCCGGCACAGCCCCCCGGCAGGCCGGTACAGACCCCGGGCAGTCCACACAGCCCCCCGGCAGGCCGGCACAGCCCCCCGGCAGGCCGGCAGAGACCCCCGGAAGGCCCGAAATGACGGCGCATCATGATGCGCACACACCGCGCATCATGATGACGTCAGGCTGTCAATCAACTTTGAACTTCCGATTCCGATGCCGACTTCCGATATTGAAAAAATATCGGAAGTCGGTATCGGAATTCCGATACAGCAAGTATCGGCCGATACCCGATACTTGCGGTATCGGAATGCTCAACACTAATCACCAGTAGATATTGAAGTCCCTGCCTCCCAATGCACGTTTCGCTTCTTCATCAGCAGCCAACTTGTCACTACTTGTTATATCATATAATTATTTCTATCTTTGTTAAAATGAAAAGTGTTATTATTGGGCATCATATACTCGCTTGGTTTCTTTTGTTCTTTTTTTGTGTCAAAACAGGAGAGATAAGGGAGACATCACAGGAGCAAGGATTAGCGCTACAAGCCAGGTAAGCAGAACTCATTGACCAGCAGTGGAAGTCAGAGACCCATGGGTTTAAAGAGCAGACTGGCCCACCAAGGGATCTCAGAAAGGAGTAATCAAAACCAAACAATTACCCCTCGTTGCTCCCTGATCTAGAGGCACCAAAAGTCCAAGAAATAAAAAAGGACTGCGACTGTCAATCATTACCCACAACAAAAGTGTGGACCTGCCGAGTGGCCAAAGCGGAAACAGATGGCACAGAATCCAGCACAGATCTTACAACCACCTGGAGTAGTTCAGTTACTGCTACACATTCCTCAATAAAGGTCCACTGCTTTGGGAAATATGCCACATGTCCCACTGTAATTTTATATTGACATACTGCCTTGCTCTGCAGTCTTTATTATGAGAACAAAATTATTCAAGTACAGTTTTTGTGTTAATGGGGCATAATTACTATTGAGAGTGTGATGAATCTGTGGCCTTTTTTGGGGATTAGGATGGGCTAGGAAGAGGATAAAAAATACATTATCATACTAAGACCTAATTCAGATGATTTTTCTGCTCTGCAAAAAGTGTCCAAGTTTCATCATTGTTTTTGATCAGATTTTACAAGCGATTTCATTAGTGTTAGGTCAGCTTTTATTACTATTGTTTCATCAGTGAATTTCAATCATAGACAGTACACTGACGGATCATGGATGACTGTGTGCTGACAGTGATTTTCAGAGACCCTTAGATTTATACAAGTTATTTTGATTTTGTGACAAAGCAGACATGTCTTGAAATTTTTTTTGCGGTATCAGCACCAAATCACAGAAATGTAAGCAGCCCATATAGACTATAATGGATATGTATTATATGAATAAAAATTGTGGATAGAATGTGTACGTGAAAAATGGACATCTGAATGAGGCCTAACTTAGTCCTTACCTTGACCCTTGAGTCTGCTGTCGTAGCTCCTTCCTACCCCTACACGAGCTTCAGAAGGCAACCACTACATTCTGGACTGGTCTCTTCTTCATTATTTGCAAGACCCTCTGGCGCCTGTGTAGGGAAGGTGACCTGATGGAAGGACTGACTGGTCTGATTTCAAAAGGAAAGTGTAGGTGACGTGCAGTACCTTGAACTGACATTAGAGGGCAGGGAGGAGTGTGAGCATAGGACTTGACATTAGCTTAGGGCTAAGAAACCGTTGGTCATGGGGGTCGGAGTTATAGGGAACCGGGAAAGCCATAAATTTGACAGGAGGGTTCCAGAAAGTTCCAGTCCCCAGGGGGAGCTCAAGTGACGAGGAGACTGTGACAGTTGCTGCACTGTGAGGAAAACCCAACCAGGGGGACTGAAGAGAAAGGAAGTCAGGGGGGTGGTCCTGACACGAAGTACCACAGTATAGACGAGGCTCCAGGTGTGGGACACCGTATTGGAACGACGTTTGACCAGTAACATTACTGTTGGTGTACAGGCCTAAGGCAGCCACAGTGACGGAGCTGTCAGAGCGTCACTGAGTGTAAAGGGGACGGTACGTAAATATACGTCCCTGGAGAAAGTGTGTCCCCATGTGTTCTGTAACCGGAGAACTGTGAAGAAGAGTGCGGTGTGCTGTGAGGCCGTCTGGCGGACGGTGAGAGAGAGAACAAACTTGGACCTGTTGCACCCGAAACCTGCCTCCAGCTTGTGTCTGTACATTACTGCGCGGTATCCAGAGAGACCACCCCCCAGCCCGGCCCACCGACCCTACACTTGGCGGAGTCGGCAGGATCCATGCCGCTAATACAATATCTTCTTCGGCAGGCCTGCCTCTGAGGAGTGGGAACAGACTTGGACTGCACTGTGTGGATTATAAACAACTGTGGATTACAAATTACCAAACTGTGGATTACAAACTGGGAGCGCTGTGGCGTATCTGCGATGCCAGCAGAGGATCCGGGGCGGTACCACGTCTGGAGCAAGATGGCGGTGCTGCTTCAGCGCAGAGGAGAGATCCAGGTGTTTGCCGTTGTCTCCAATGGACTGGGGCACCCTCCTACGTGCCCTTGGGGATGGCGATATGTACCAGGAGGCTGACGCTCCCACATACTGGTAACTGACAAGTGGGTGGAAAGGTCTGCCGTCGCCCCACCCAGCAGAGGGAGTGGCACAGAGGAAAAGATTGTCTGCGCCTGTTTACACCATTCGATTGCTGCCCACTGGACGGGATGCGACGCTGCGGTTGTAGAGGCATCGGCCGCCTGGAGTGGCGATGGCGGCGGGAGGTAGAGCTCCACCAGAAGATCTATACTGCGGAGTCATGAACAGCCAGTCCGGTCTCGGGTGGAGGAGCGGAGCCATGGCGGATCCCATGGGAGCGGCCGCCCAAGATAGCAGCAGAGAGCCCCTCCGCGGAACCTCTGGGCCTGGAGGCCAGCCTCACCGGTTGGTGGAGTGAAGAGCGGAGACTGCAGGAGCAGCTGTGGGAAGATGTGATGGAGACTGCGACACCGGGGAAGGTGAGAGTTCCCCCGGCTCTGCCAGCGGCTCCGCAAGCGGCCCCCACCACTCAGCCGCAGCACGAGGCCTCCTGTGATCCCGAAAGGCTGGCCAAGGAAGACCCCACTGTCTATGCGGAGCTGAGTGGGCCCTCCACTCCCAGCCCCGAGCAACCCCACCCGGTGACGCCACGCCCGGTGTCGCCGGTGCGGAGCCTGTTTCCAGAAGACGCTGTTGCTTCCCCCCTGCAAGTGGTGACATCCTCCCCGAAACCAGCTGTTACTCCGGTTATGACGGCTCCAGCTGAAGCTCCGGATGCAGGCCACCCTGTGGCCGCGGTTATGCCGGCATTGGAACTGGCTGCGGCCTATATGTCAGGCCCTGTGGCCCTACATCTGGAAAACCTGTCTGCCCCTATCCGCCACCCGGCCCCAGCGGCTGCTGGGCCACAGACATCACCAGCTGCCTCTGCCCTGTTTATGTCCCTGGCTAAGTCTCGCCCACCGGACTCCCGGGCTCACACCGGACCCTCCGTTTGGGTTGCAGAAGTGGTAAAAAAGAAGAAAGACAGGGAGCAGGAAGTATGGAACCTGCTTCATGCAAAGGGGGAGGCTGGCATGGCGGCGACACGATCTATGGGACGGCTCATGTATACGAATATACCCAGGGGGTATGGGTTCATACGCGATCTGGCTACCGGCCAGAAGGTTTATCTTAATGTGGCCTCTATTCGTCACGGCCGGGCTCTACACGAGGAGGACTTGGTGTCGTACTACAAAGAGTACTGTCCCCGCGGCTACTACGCGGTAGCTGTGATTGCTGAGTCCGAAGGTCATGAGCCCCCGTAGAAAGAACTCACAGGACACTCCTTAAATCCCGGGAGCTCCACAGCTGTGGGGCCCCTCGCTGCTGGCCACTAGGAGGTGGCTTGAACTTCCGAAATTTTGTTGCACCGTTGTGCAAATCACAAGGACAGTTTGCGTCCAAGTTAATTAAAAAAAGTTTAATATAAAAATTGAAGTTTTTTTTGTGTTAAGCCTGACAAAGCGGGGATATAAGGAGAGAGGAAGTGTCCATGTTAAAGGAAGGGGGAAAAGGAGAAAATCTGTTAAGTTTATGTCATTTATATGTTGGTTTTAACAAGCAATAGTAAAAAAAATGTAAGAAAATGAGGTACTTGTGATATTATAGAGTTGTTCTGATGTATGATATGCACAAGAAAATGCGACAGGTCTGTGTGACCGAAGGAAGCGTGAGACCGAAGGGGTCTATGAGTTGAGAGGGTCTGGGAGACCGGGACACCGACCATGACTGGTAATTAAGAGAAAGACAAAGAAATGGAAGATGTGAAGCAGACAGTAGTCCTAGGTCAGGTCCCAGACACCACGGACACCCCAGGAAGAGGAAGGCGGGTGCCGGCGATGATCTGGTAGGTGTAAGGCCTCGATCATGGCGTACCGGATTGTGAAAAGTGACAGAAGGGAAGAGTAGGAGAGTAAGATTGTCAGGGACGACAATAGACAAAGGAAGGTGACCTGACGGAAGGACTGACTGGTCAGATTTCAAAAGGAAAGTGTAGGTGACATGCAGTACCTTGAACTGACATTAGAGGGCAGGGAGGAGTGTGAGCATAGGACTTGACATCAGCTTAGGGTTAAGAAACCATTGGTCATGGGGGCGGAGTTATAAGGAACTGGGAAAGCTATAAATTTGACAGGAGGGTTCCAGAAAGTTCCAATCCCCAGGGGGAGCTCAAGTGACGAGGAGACTGTGACAGTTACTGCACTGAGAGGAAAACCCAACCAGGGGGACTGAAGAGAAAGGAAGTCCTGACACGAAGTACTGCAGTATAGACGAGGCTCCGGGTGTGGGACACCATATTGGTATGACGTTTGACCAGTAACATTACTGTTGGTGTACAGGCCTAAGGCAGCCACAGTGACGAAGCTGTCAGAGCATCGCTGAGTGTAAAGGGGACGGTACGTAAATATACGTCACTGGAGAAAGTGTGTCCCCATGTGTTCTGTAACCGAAGAACTGTGAAGAAGAGTGCGGTGTGCTGTGAGGCTGTCTGGCGGACGGCGAGAGAGAGAATAAACTTGGACCTGTTGCACCCGAAACCTGCCTCCAGCTTGTGTCTGTATGTTACTGCGCGGTATCGAGAGGGACCACCCCCCAGCCCGGCCCACCGACCCTACACCAGCAAGGCCTTGATGCATATTATGATGTCTTGAATGATGATGTGCATCACCCCATATGAACGCGTTGGGCAATGCAAGTCATTAAATCTCAACTTCAGAACGTTCTGCAAAGCCTAACCACCACAAGAAGTGCCTAGTGCAGAGGAACTAGGAACAGCAGCAGAGCAAGGTGTATGATATTCTATTGTATTTTAACCCATTCGATTTCCACTTGTTTACCATATTTTGTGGTGGAGAGACCTCTAAATATAATAAATGTTTTTTATTAAAGGCAATCTGTCACTAAGTGTTTGCCCCCTAATATGAAAGCAGCATAATGAAGGGACAGAGATGTATCACTTACAAAACTGCTTGCTGTAATTTTTATATAATTTTTCTTCCCCGTAGATCTATCATTTCTCTGAATGTTGAACCACAACCCCATCAGTGATTGGCAGTTTTCTACCAAGGTACGGTGTACACAGAAAGCTGCCAATTAGTGGTGGGGCGGGTTATACAGAGCTCATAAACATGGAAGACTATGTGTCAGGAGGTTTACTAGATCTGCAGTGCTTATCTCCTGATGATAAAACAGTGATTTTTATCAAAGCTTCATTAACCGCTTCCCGACCTCCAATGGTAGATAAACGTTGGCGCTTGCCGGGCTTTGTGCTGTGCCGACGTTTATCTACTGTCAGTGGTTTTGTGCCCCCTGGGACCCCCACATACCTTATAATGCAGGGATCCTGGCTCACAATGCTTGATGCGACCCCCGACCTCATCGAGACCTGATTAGTTCAGGTCCTGATGATGTCAGTGTCACAGCAGCCAATGAGAGAGCTCGCTGGGAAAGCTGCTTGCTAAGGTTAGGGCTAGGGTTAGTGCTAGGGCTAGGGCTAGGTTTAGGGCTAGGGTTAGGGTTGGGGCTAGGGTTAGGGTTGGGGCTAGGGTTAGGGTTAGAGCTATTGTTAGGCCTAGGGTTAGGGCTAGGGTTAGAGCTAGAGTTAGGGCTAGGGTTATGGTTAGGGCTAGGGCTAGGGTTAGTGCTAGGGTTAGGGTTAGGGTTGGGATTAGGGTTAGGGGTGTGTTGAGGTTAGGGTTGTTTTTTGGGTTATGGTTCGGGTTGGGATTAGGGTTAGGGGTGTGTTGGGGTTAGGGTTGGAATTAGAATTGGGGGTTTCCACTGTCTAGGCACATTTGGGGCTCTGCAAAAGCAACAAGACGCCCGCAGACCATTCCATCAAAGTCTGCATTCCAGAACGTCACTAATTCCCTTCCAAGCCCCACCGTTTGCCCAAACAATAGTTTTCTCCCACATACGGGGTACCAGCGTACTCAGGACAAATTGGACAACGACTCTTAGGGTCTAATTTCTCCTGTTACCCTTGTGAAAATAAAAAATTGGGGGCTAAAAGATCATTTTTGTGGGAAAGAAATATTTTTTTTATTTTCACAGCTCTAAATGATAAACTTTAGTGAAACACTTGGGGGTTCAAAGTGCTCACCACACATCTAGATAAGTTCCTTGGGGGTCTAGTTTCCAAAATGGGGTCACTTGTGGGGGGTTTCTACTGTTTAGGCACATCAGGGGCTCTGCAAACGCAATACGACGCTTGCAGACCATTCCATCAAAGTCTGCATTCCAGAACGACACTACTTCCCTTCCGAGCCCCACCGTGTGCCCAAACAGTAGTTTTCTCCCACATATGGGGTACCAGCATACTCAGGACAAATTGGACAACAACTCTTAGGGTCCAATTTCTCCTGTTACCCTTGTGAAAATAAAAAATTGGGGGCTAAAAAATAATTTTTGTGGAAAAAAATGATTTTTTATTTTCATGGCTCTATGTTATAAACTTCTGTGAAGCACTTGAGTGTTCAAAGTGCTCACCACACATCTACATAAGTTTCTTATGGGGTCTAGTTTCCAAAATGGGGTCACTTGTGGGGGGTTTCCACTGTTTAGGTACATCAGGGCCTCTCCAAATGTGACATGGCGTCCGATCTCAATTCCAGCCAATTCTGCATTGAAAAAGTCAAACGGCGCTCCTTCCTTTCTGAGCTCTGCCGTGTGCCCAAACAGTGGTTTAGCCCCACATACGGGGTATAGGCGAATTCGGGAGAAATTGCACAAAAATTTTGTGGTTCATTTTCTCTTTTTACACTTGTGAAAATAAAAAAATGATTCTGAAGTAAAATGTTTGTGAAAAAAAATTAAATGTTTATTTTTTTCCTTCCACATTCCATTCATTCATATGAGGCACCTGAAGGGTTAATAAACTTCTTGAATGTGGTTTTGAGTACATTGAGGGGTGCAGTTTTTATAATGGTGTCACTTTTGGGTATTTTCTGTCATATTGACCCCCCAAGCTCACCTCATATGTGAGGTGGTCCCTAAAAAAATGGTTTTGTAAATTTTGCTGTAAAAATGAGAAATCGCTGGTCAACTTTTAACCCTTATAGCTTCCTAACAAAAAAATTATGTTTCCAAAATTGTGCAGATGTAAAGTAGACATGTGGGAAATGGTATTTATTAACTATTTTGTGTGATATGACTCTCTGATTTAAGGGCATAAAAATTAAAAGTTTGAAAATTGCAAAATTTTCAAAATTTTCACCAAATTTTGATTTTTTTAACAAATAAGCGCAAGTCATATCTAAGAAATTTTACCACTATCATGAAGTACAATATTTCATGAGAAAACAATGTCAGAATCAGCAGGATCCATTGAAGCGTTCTAGAGTTATGACCTCATAAAGTGACACTGGTCAGAATTGAAAAAATTGGCCCGGTCACGAAGGCAAAAAACAGGCTCTAGCGCGAAAGGGTTAAGAAGCCCAGTAAGTGACACATCGCTAAAATCAGGGTCTCTGTCTCAACTATATGCTGCTTTCAAATTAGGTGGCAAAAACTTGGTGACATATATTAATTAAGGGTAATTGGAGCTCATTCAATTTGCGTTTAAAAAAATTAGAATTGAATTGAAATTTTGGGCACAAGTTGTATAATTCTTTTTGGCAGATTTTCTCATCTATAATACATGGTTGCCCAGAGGAGTGTGGTTTAAAATAAAGGTGTTGTAACCTGGATAGGATTAATAAATCTGTACTAATGGTTACAACACCTTAACACTATTGAAGGATAATGTCCGGCCCACTTTGTGCACAGTAATTGATACTTGGGGAAACAACCAAACTAAAAGGCAAAATGAAGCATTTGCGTATAGCAACCATTTTTTAACAATTACAAATGAAATTTGACGTCTGGAATCTTATAAATGATTTTAATAAATCTTCACTATTATATTACGATATTGCCTCTCATTAGTAAAAAGACAGTCTGAAATACTAGCTCCTAATACTGTAAAATGAGGGCGCTTTTTTTCTCTAACTGTTCAATTTTGCTGAAAATGTTTGCTTGATCACACATTTTACATGATGATACTTTATTTAATTTCTTTCAAATTCCTTATTAGTTCTATGCAATTTCTTTGAAGATTTGGAGAAGAGCATTGCATCACATTTATCAAAGAAAAGTACCAGATGGTATGTATTTCCCTCAAATATGTAGTTTATTGAATTACTTCATTTATTCTCATATAAACCATTTGAATTTAAATCAGAATAAAACATATATTTAAGATTTAAAGAGAAAGATCAGTGGATTGCTGCAACTGATGGCTTCAGATCAGGATGTCTCCATCTAATGTGTTATGGCTCTCATCAACTAAAATAATCTGATTTGAGACATTTTTATAATAAAATGAACAATAAGATACATTAACCCTAAAAGAACAAAAAGGCAGCAATTGCTTTAAATAACCTATGGGAAGGTAATCGTAGATACAGTATGGTGGATAACCAGGAATGATTAAATATCTAGTGATTAACCCCTTTGTAAGTATGGTTTCCTCCCATGATATTATGGTCAACTTAGGTCGGTTTTAATTATACATTAGTATGCTGCATGATATAAGATAAAGAAGGAACGTGTACCGGACTATAAATGGTTAACTCTTTAGTGACCCGGCCAATCAAATGAAATCTGACTTGTGTCAGTTTATGTAGTGATAACTCAGGAATGTTTCAACATATCTCAGTGATTTTGAGACAATTTTTTTTGTGAGACATCATACTTTATGATAATGTTAAAATTAGATTGACATGTTTTGCATTTATTTATAAAACTTTTTGAAATTCAACAAATTTTTTAAAAATTAGCAATTATCAAGCTTTGAATGATTATTAGTGGTGAGCGAGTATTTTGGCGTGCTCGGAGATTTGGTTTTTGTCATCTCAGCTGCATGATTTGCGACTGCTAGACGGCTTGAATACATGTGTGGAATGCCTGTTTGTTAGGGAATTCCCACATGTATTCAGCCTGTCTACAAGTCACAAATCATGCAGCTGAGACGACAAAAACTAAATCTCCGAGCATGCCAAAATACTCGGAGATCACCCAAGCATGCTCGGGGAAACCCAAGCGACGATGCTACTCGCCCATCACTAATGATTATCCCTTTAATCTAGATAGTCATACCACACAAAGACAATAATAAGTAACATTTCCCTCATCTCAGCATATTTTGTAAAATGTTCTTTTACTTTGTTTGCATTTTAGAAGGTTTAAAAATGTAGCAGCAATTTTTCATTTTTTTCAAGGAAATTTACAAAACCTATTTTTTAGGGACCTTTTCAGTTTTCAAGTGACTTTGGGGTTCCTATATATTGGAATTCCACAAAAGTGATACCATTTTAAAAACAGCACCCCTCAACATATTCAAAATTGCCTTCAGGTAGTTTATTAACCTTTCAAGTGCTTTTCAGGAATCCATGCAAAGTGGCATAACAGGAATAAAAAAGTTTATTTTTACCACCTACATTTTTATAACTCCTGAACAGGCCAATATAGCCGGCAGACTCAGAAGCTATGGCTATGAATTGCTATGCTAAACATCAGGATCACTCGATCAAGATCTCAGGGTACCAATGGGGTCAAAGAGGGAGCTCCCACACTCTGTTAACCATCTAGATGATGTAGTGATTATTGACAGCAGCATTTAAGGTGTTAAACGGCCGTAGTGGGTGTCAACACTAATTATGGCTGATGCAGCAAGTTCTCAGCTACTGTATAGTGAACAGCTGACATCTACAGGATTGTCACCCGTCGGGGAATGCTAGTCTCTTACATCGCAGGTCAGTAAAAAGATGTATTGGTGATCACTAAGGTGTTAAAATCCTTTGGAGTCTATCTGTTGCTTTTTTGATATCCTGGAAATGGCCGCATCCCTGCTGACTCGATGGCATTCGTGCTTGACGTGGCCTTTCAGTGGAAACAGCCTGCGGCATCCTCTGTTAATCCTCAGTCAATTGCATAATTGTTGTGACAATAGGAGGCAGTAGAGAGCTGTTCATAACAAAATGGTAACAATGGGGTGGTTCAGCGTGACCCCCTCTGGCTGTGATCTTTGGCACAGTGCTATCAGTGAAAAACATGGATTGCATTCATAGAAGAGAACATGACATCTGAATGAGCCCTAAAGGGCCTGTCACACTAAGCGATATCGCTAGCAATATCGCTATAACTTGTGACGTTATAGCGATATTGCTAGCGATATCGCTGTGTGTGATACTTACCTACGACCCGCTCCCCCGCTGGTTATCGCTGATCGCGCGAGAACGTCCTGGACCGCTTCTCGTCGTCAGCTTCCTGCGGCGCTTCCTGTGGAGAGACGAGTGACGAGCGTGGAGCCAGGTGGGAGGACATCAGGATCGCCTGGTGTGACAGGTAAGTAGCAACCCCCGACCCCTGCGATGTCGCTGGTGAGATCTGCCTGTGTGGCAGCTCACTAGCGACCACTTAGCGATGCACAAGCGATCCTGACCGCGTCATATCGCTGTTCGGGATCGCTGGTGCATCGCTAAGTGTGACAGTACCTTAAGTCTATGACAAACTCTTTCTCACAAAACACACCTGGACAAGTATTTTGCAATGTTAACCTATGGTGCAGCTCCCATCATCCGTTGACACATATATATATTTATATTTCATAGAGATATAAATAGCAGAATAGGTGAAAAATCAATTGTCGGCATCAGTAAAATCATTACAGAACCTGACAGGATATGCAACATGGTTTACATACAGTAAACCATAAACCATTGCATATCCGTTATATTTTTATATATCCCTCACTAATAATGTTAGTAGTGTATGTGTGTAAAATTTTGAAGCTGTAGGTGTTAAAGGATTAATTCACGGAAAAAACTGTTGTGGGCTCAAGCGCAATTTTCTCCACCAGAGAAGGTAAGCCAGTGACTGAGGGCAGAAATGAATAGCCTAGAGAGCGACCATTGTTTATGGGCCCCCCTGGCTAAAAATAATCTGCCTCCAGCCACTCCAGAAAAGACACATGTGTAAGATGCGCCAATTCTGGCACTTACCCGTTCTCTTCCCATTGCCCTGTAGTGGTGGCATATGGGGTAACAAGGGGTTCATGTCACCTTGCTATTGTAAGGTGACATTAAGCCTGGTTAATAATGGAGAGGTGTCAATAAGACACCTATCCATTATTAATCCACTAGTCTGAAAGGGGTTAAAAAACACACACACATTAAGAAAAAAGACTTTTAATGAAATAAGTAAGCATACATTTTTTCCATCTTTATTTAACTCCCAAGCCGATCGAAGCCATTGTACTCCTGTAAAAAATCCAAAATAAAAAAGCAACAATGTCCCATAGCTGTCCGCTTTACAGTCAAGTCCCATGTTGCAATCCATCTCAAGGAGTTAAATAGTTTACAACCAGGACCGGTGCTAATGCGACTGGCCCGACTGTAAACCACAGAGGAATGACTGAGAAGCTGCCTGTGCAGCCTCCCTGCTTGATTGAAGATGAACTGATTAGCGTGGGAAAGTTTCTGAACACTTTCCCATGCTGTCAGTTCACTGCGGGTCAGGAGGGGAGTCTGCACAGCCTCAGTGACTACAGCTGACGTCACTTAGGCTGCGCTGACTCCCCACCCGACCCGCAGAAATCTCGCCAAATGAATGCCATACGGATGTCACACGGATGCTTAGATGCGATAAAATCGCATCCTCGCATTGCACATGGATGACATACGGATCACTGTTCAGGGAACATTTCTGCGATTCTCGCCAGTTTAAGACGGACAGTATTTTTATATGTTGTCTGTGATTCCAGCCTTATCCAGATCGTCATAACACACAAAAACATTAATAAACAACATTTCGCTCGGGTCTGCTGTAAAATGTTGTTTTAGTCTGTTAGAATTTTAGAAGGTTTAAAAATGTAGCAGTAATTTTTCATTTTTTCAAGGAAATTTACAAAACTTATTTTTTAGGGATCTATTAAATTTTGAAGTGACTTTGGGGGTCCTCTATGTTGGAATCCCCCAAAAGTGTTACAATTTTAAAAACAGCACCTCTCAACATATTCAAAATTTCTTTCAGGTAGTTTATTAACCCTTCAAGTGCTTTTCAGAAATTAATGCAAAGTGGCATAACAGGAATGAAGAAATGTATTTTTACCATCTAAATGTTGCTAACTTGTGAACAGGCCACTGTAGCCGGCAGACTCTAAGGCCATTATTTGGCCATGAATTGCCATCGCAAACATCAGGACCACATGATCAAGATCTCAGGTTGCCGATGGAGTTAAAGAGGGAGCCCCCACACTCTGCTAGCCATCTAGATGCTGTAATCTTTATTGACAGCAGCATTTAAGGGGTACCAACACTAATCGTGGCTGATGCAGCAAGTTGTCAGCTATAGTATCACTGACAGCTACAGGTTTGTCACCTGTCGGGGGATGCTAGTCTCTTATATCGCAGGTCAGTAAAAAGACGTATTGGTGGTCAAAAAGAGATTAATAGTGCATGCATGAGGCAATGGAGGGTGAATCCTCCTGCAGCATCCATAGGCATCAATGAGCTACAATAATCATCGATTCATGCAAATTCTTCAAGATAAATCTTTGCATCTTATTTACACTGCTTATACATATGTCACATATGGTTACCCTACCTAGTGCTTTCCATTTACAACCCTTTGCCTCCTCCAACGCTCTGTGGTCCTGTATTGGGGGAGCAGTGTGCCTTTTCTAGAATTTAGGTCTCAGGCTGTGAAGTGCATATCTGCTAAGTTTAAAGGGAACCTGCCACCATGAATATGTAGTAAAATCTGCAGGCACCATGTTATAGAGCAGAGTAGATTGATATATAGTTTTGAGTAATGTCTCAGTATAACCTGTGCTTTCATCATTTAATCTTCTGCTCATTTCGGGATTTTCGGTCCATTCAGTGATTGACACCTTTTATCACATAAGAGTGCATGTAGTGAATGCTTTCAGTCACTGTTAGGATCGCCCACTAGACAAAAAAAAATAAATCAGAAATAGGAGATGTTTAAATGATGAACAAACAGGTTTTACTGATTTTTTTTCTCACAAAACTATATAACAATCTGCTCTGCTCTTCTCTTTCTGCTCTATTACATTCTGCCAGCTGATTGGGTGGCATTTTCTTCATGACAGGTTCAGGCAGTCATTCTGCGTCATACAGCCCTAGGTAAAATAAAGACAATCATGCATGAACCGAGGTTGAAGTTTGAATACTGGGAGGCATGTTAGTGTAATTTTAATGGGACAGATTAATTAATACAATCTGAAATTTTGACAGCTTAGAATTAGACTAGATTTGTAAGCAGTGACTCATTCTGGATAATTTAATGTTTAGATACTTTTGGATAATTTTATACAATCTATTAAATTGCTTTTATTATCATAAAACTTGAAAAAGTGTCTGCAACACTGATCTGACAAAATTTGCCACATTTTGAAGACTAAATCGGCCCCAATGTTTTCAGTACTTTAAGTTTATTGAACCATACACAGAGAATATGTTGAACGTGCAAAATATTCTGTTTCAGAAATATCATTCCTACTTTCTTTGCTTCATACCTACTGAGTATGAGGATATCTCATACATCCAGCTTACAAAATCATGCAGTTTCTCAATCAATTCATCCAGACATCAGAGACTATTTCCCTGTCACTGAGGCTTGCTCTTCTTTTTACCTCTTTACTGCTGCAGTGTTTACTGTTGTTTGAACAGTCGGGAATGCCACATTCAGGTAAAGTACTTGAGATTTCATGATCACTCACTGCCAAAGTCAATAACAGTAATGGGGATGAAGCTCATTTTTTTAATGGTAAATCTCAAAATATACGAATGAAATCATCTCACTTTGCTGGAAACAGAGTAATAGTATAGGATAAGGGAGTAAAAAGTGAAAATTTGGCGATGTACACGTTTGTCATTGCAGGTAACCAGTGATTCAAGGGAGCCTCAGTCTGAGCAACCATCCTCTAGTGCTTTGGTTCACAGCTATGCCGTTCCAGTATGCTTGGCATTGGAACTGTTGGTGAATCCATCTGGAAGTAGACAGCATTTTCTGCAGAGAGGCTTTTGCCAGGGTTGGAGCCGCCTTCAGAGCATTTGTGGCCTTTTTTCCATAAAGGATGAAAGTTTTCTCTGCTTTGCTAATTAAATATGCGGCCACAAGAGTATGTTGGCACTTTCAGTTTACCCTCTATGCAACACTAGTTTTGCTTTAGTAACCATAAAACTAATATGCTTTGTTTCAGTTCCTCACCTATGTCACATTCTTTGCCTTCTGGTAGTTATGGAAACAATAATAGTTTAGTTAGTTTAGCTTTTACACCAGCGGTCTAGGAACTAAAATGAAGAAATTTATGATTAGTTTCCCACACTGTTCCTATGTCTGTCGGTTAGGCCTCCTTCACAACTCTGTGTTTCCGGTTCGTGTTGCATCATATTTCACACGCACCAGAGACACGTTTACTGCACACCCATTATAATCTGCTGTGCCCATGTCCATGTTTTCACACAAACCGTTTGTCCATCTGACCCACACATAGACATGTCCATTTTTTTCCAGCAGCATGGATGACAATACGTACAGCACTTGTGCATATGGATGGCATAGGTGGGACATGTGTGTGCCGCCCGTGTGACATGAATCGGAATAAAATGCCGAATAGAAATGACAGATGTTTAGGTATTAAAGATGTGCAAAGATATAGATAAAGAGATATTACGAAAAAATTAGAGGTAGCTTAATGTACATGTATTAACTTAATAAATAAATAATACAAATGACTTGGTTCCCCCCGCCCAACAATTTTTGATAACCAGCAGAGGTAAAGCAGATGCTGTGAGCTGATATATTCAGGCTGGGAATGTCCATGTATATTGGGCCCTTCCCAGCCTAAAAATACCAGCCTGCAACTCTCCCTGAAGTGATGCATCACATTAGATGTGACAATTCTGGTACTTCATTTTGGATTTTCCCAATTGCCCTGCGGCATTGGCAATCAGGGTAATGTGGCTTGTGGTTGACGTCAGCTGTGAAATGTCCAAAAACACAGCTGGCATCAAGTCCTGGTGTTAGTAAAGGAGATGTGACTATCAGACATCCTATTCCTATCCCAGTAATAAAAAAACACACATACACAAAAAACTTTATTTAAACAACAATCCCTTACACTTTCCCTGATTAACCAATTTATTTAAAAAAACCCACGTCAGTCCGACATAGTCCAAGGAATCCACAAATGCAAACCTGAATAACATAAAAGAGAGAAACACAAAAAAGACACTGTCCATTGTTCACCAATTTATTGGACACAATCCAATGCTTCCCACGATGTTCTCTGAATCCAGCTCACACTGCTCTCAGGGACTGTGAAGAGCAGTAACCTTACTGACATCATCGCTCTTAACAGTCGCCGGGTACTGATGTTACCACTTATCAGAGTCGCCGCCTCACACTGTGCTCAGAGAGACCCGGTGACTGTGAAGAGGACTCACTATTTGCAGACTATGTTGGATTCTCTGGACTGTGTTTGATAGACAGCTCTGCTTTACTAGCACCCGAGCTTGATGCCAGCTGTGTTTTTTGACAATTCTCAGGTGACAACAATCGCAAACCCCATTGCCCCAATTGCATCCGCATCAGGGCAATCAGGAAAAGCCAAGGCGAAGGCCTTTATTGGCATATCTAATGTGATGTGTCAGTTCTGGGGCGGTTGTGGGCTAGTATTTTTAGGTTGAAAAGGGTCAATAAAAAGTGGACCATTCCAGCCTATTAACCCCTTTACTCCCCAAGCCAATTTTCATTTTCATCACCAGGCCAAATTTTACAATTGTAACCAGTGTCACTTTATGAGGTAATAACTCTGTAATGCTTTAATGGATACCAGTGATTCTGTATTTTTTGATACATATTGTAGTTCATGCTAGTGGTAAAAAGTCTTCGATATGGCTTTGTTTATTTGTAAACAAAATTGGAAATTTGGTGAAAATTTCAGTTTTCAAACTTTTCATTTTTATGCCTTTGAATATCACACAAAATAGTTAACAACAAACATTTACCATATGTATACTTTACATAAGCACAGTTTTTGAAGTATAATTTTTTTGTTAGGAAGTTAGAAGGGTTAAAAGTTGACCAGCAATTTCTCATTTTTCCAACAAAATTTAGAAAACCATTTTTTAGGGACCACATCATACTTGAAGACTTTTGAGGATTCTATCTGACAGGAAATACCCAAAAGTGACACCATTCTAAAAATTGCAGCCAGCAAAGTGCTCAAAATCACATTCACAAAGTTTGTGAATCCTTCAGGTGCTTCACATGAATTTTTACAATGCTGAATGAAAAAAAGAAACATTTACTAGTTTTCCCAAAATTTTTTTTTTAGACCCAACATTCTTTATTTTCACAAGGGAAGCAGGAAAAATGGACACCAAAATTTGTTGTGCTAATGCTGCTGAGCACACCGATATACCATACGTGGGGGAAAAGTCCTTTTTGGCGCACGGCAGGGTTCGAAAGGGACGGAGCACCGTTTGACTTTTTGAACTCAAAATTGTCTGGAATCTAAAGCAGACACCATGTTGGGTTTGGAGAACGCTTGATGCGTCTAAACACTGGAAACCTCTCACAAGGGACCCCATTTTGTAAAATATACCCCTCAAGGAGCTTATCTAGATTTGTGATGAGCACCTTGAATCTTGAACAATCAGGTGCTTCACAGACATTTATAACATTGAAGCGTGAAAGCAAAAATATCACATTTTTCCCACAAAAATGTTTTTTTAGCCTCAATTTTTTATTTTCACAAGGGTAACAGGAGAAAATGGATGACTAAATTTGTTGTGCAATTTCTCCTGAGTACAATGATACCCCATATATGGGGGAAAAGTACTGGTGGGGCACATGGCAGGGCTCAGAAGGAAAATAGCAGCTTTTAACTTTTTGAACACAAAATTGGCTGGAATCATTAGCGGACGACGCCATGTTGCGCTTGTAGAACCCTTTATGTGCCTAAACAGTAGAAACCCCCCACAAGTGGGGCAATTTTGGAATTTAGACCCCACAAGTAATGTATCTAGATGTGTGATGAGCATCTTTAACCCCCAGAAGTTTGTAACATTGAGCTGAGAAAATAAAAAATCACATTTTTCCCAGTTATTGTAGCCACAATATTTTTAATTTTTTTTCAAGGGTGAAAGGAGAAATTGCATCATATAATTTACTGTGCAATTTCTCTCAGTATGCTGATTCCCCATATGTGGGGGAAAAGTACTGTTTTAGCGCATGACAGGGTGTAATGGCCTGGGTGGTGGAACCACTGTGCCAAAGCCCAAGTAAGACCTGGAAGGGCATAACTTAAAATCTCACCTAATCCAACCACGGACACGCAGCAGCTAGCTACACCGCAGTCCGTGGAGAGACAAGGGAGGTGATCTAGGTTGGTACTCCCAGACTTACCTTGTGTAGATGGCGACTGACCCCTAGGAGTGGGTAGCTGGAATGGTCCAGGGAAATGTCCAACAGATGCAGACAGGTGGAGAAGATGACAGGAACTGCAGGTGCAGACAGGACAATCTAACGGACAGATGAGCACTGACGGGTGCAGTTGCCTCGGCTACCGTTGAGGTGAGCACTGGTGGGTGCAGCTGGCTCTGCTGCCGTTGAGATGAGCACTGGTGGATGCAGCTGACTCTGCTGCCGTTGAGCTGAGCACTGGCGGGTGCAGCTGGCTCTGCTGCTGTTTAGGTTAGCACTGGCATTTGAAGCAGGCTCTGCTGATGTTGAGGTGAGCACTGGTGGGTGCAGCTGGCTCTGCTGCCATTGAGATAAGCACTGGTGGGTGCAGCTGGTTCTGCTGCCGTTGAGGTGAGCACTGGCAGGTGCAGCTGGCTCTGCTGCCATTGAGGTGAGCACTGGCGGGTGCAGCTGACTCTGCTGCTGACGAGGTGAGCACTGGCAGGTGCAGCAGGCTCTGCTGATGTTGAGGTGAGCACTGGCGGGTGCAGCTGGCTCTGCTGCTAATGAGGTGAGCACTGGCAGGTGAAGCTGGCTCTGCCGCCATTAAGGTGAGCACTGGCGGGTGCAGCAGACTCAGATACAAGTACAAGGACCTGTGAATCGGTTGGAGGGGGTGGTTTAAATAGAAAGAGACCTCCAGCCATTACCTGGGGATACTTTAGAGGAATGCGTGCGGCCCCTTTAACATAGAGGAAGGGTGCGTGTGCCCATTCTAAGCACAGTACTTGGAGACCTGCTAGAAGTGCATGCACCCTGAGCAGCAGCAGACCCAGAAGAGGCAGAGTAGGACCATTGGAGGTGAGTACGCTGATGTCTCTGTAGGGAGAGAGGGACTGCAGGCAGAGATGCAGCCCCAACCATATCACCCCTTTATGCCCCATATTTTTAAAGCCTGTCAGAAATTTCTCCAGTAGGAAAGGGGCTGGCTGACCACACAAAACTCAATAGACAAAACCAAATCAAATGTGAACAATAGCAAAGAACACTTAGCTTGAGCATGCAGGGACTGAACTTGAAACTAAGACCTCAGGAGGCAGGAAAAATCACCAGCAGGGATAGAGGGAGACGGCTGTCTTAAGTCTAGTCAGAGACTCCAGATGTCTAATCGTCGTCCTCACTATCAGGTGGCAGGCCTCTGTCAATTAGATCAGCTCCATTACCTCCTGGGAGCCCGGAAAGAGAAGTCGCGACTCCTCTGTCAATACAACCAGCTCCACTACCTTCACTAGCAACCAGAGGTAGGCCAGAAAGTGAATTCAAAACAGTACCCCCCCTTGAGGAGGGGTCACCGAACCCTCATCCACGCCACCAGGCCGATCAGGATGGTCCCGGTGAAAAGCACGAACCAATCTATCGGCATGAATGTCAGAAACAGAGACCCAAGAAATATCCTCCTGGCCATAACCCTTCCATTTGACCAAGTACTGGAGTCTCCGTCTAGCCAAACGAGAATACAATATTTTCTCTACCTCATATTCCACATTACCTTTAACCAATACAGGGTCAGGAGGTGCCACCATAGGAACTACTGGCTCAACAAACCTCTTCAACAGAGATTTATGAAACACATTATGGATCTTAAACTTAGCTGGAAGAGCCAATCGAAAAGAAACAGGATTAAGAATCTCCAAAATCTTATAAGGTCCAATGAATCTTGGCTTGAACTTTGGAGACACAGCCTTCATAGAAATATTCTTTGACCACAACCAAACCATATCACCCAGTTTAAACCGGGGACCAATGGTCCTATGCCGGTTGGAAAACCGCTGGGCTTTTTCCTGAGAGAGGGACAACCTATCCACCACTTGGTCCCAAATCTGCTGCATTCTCTCTACCACAGTGTCCACACTTGGACGGGTCGAAGATTCCACTTGCCCTGAAGAAAATCGAGGATGAAGTTAAGAAAAAGGGTGACATCAAAAGTGGCAGAACTAGCTCTGTTGTTTAGCGCGAATTCGGCCAAGGGCAAAAATGAGACCCAGTCATCTTGATCAGCAGATATAAAACATCTCAAATAGGACTCCAAAGTCTTGTTTGTTCTCTCAGTCTGCTCATTGGTCTGAGGATGAAACGCAGAGGAAAAAGATAACTGAATTCCCAGATTGGAACAAAAAGCTTTCCAAAATCTGGAAACAAACTGGACTCCTCTGTCTGACACAATGTTCTGAGGACTCCCATGCAACCAAACCACCTGTTGTAAAAACAAGGGCACCAACTCTGAAGAAGATGGCAACTTTGGGAGTGGTACAAGATGGACCATCTTAGAAAATCTATCACAAATCACCCAGATAACAGTCATTCTCTGAAAGACAGGAAGATCAGAGATAAAATCCATTGATATATGGGTCCATGGCCTCTTGGGCACCGGCAGGGGCATCAACATCCCACTAGAGCGAGAACAGGGTTTAGACCGAGAACAAGTCCCACAGGGCTGCACAAAATTCCTGACATCACGAGATAAGGCAGGCCACCAAAAAGACTGACTCACCAAATCTCTGGTACCAAAAATACCTGGATGACCAGCCAATGTGGAGCAATGAATTTCAGACATCACTCTCTTCCTCTACTGGTCAGGAACATACAATTTTCCCATAGGACAACGCTCAGGTTTGTCCTCCTGAAATTCCTCCAGGGCACGTCTCAAATCGGGTGAGATGGCGGAAAGAACTACCCCCTCACCTAGGATGGCAGTAGGCTTGGTCACAATAAGAGAATCCGCAAAGAAACTCCTAGAAAGGGCGTCCGCCTTAACATTCTTAGTGCCCGGAAGAAAAGAGACCACAAAATTAAAACGCGTGAAAAACAAGGCCCACCTAGCCTGTCTAGGATTCAAGCGTTTGGCTGATTCAAGATAAATCAAATTCTTGTGGTCGGTGAGGACCACAACTTGATGTCTAGCTCCCTCCAACCAATGTCTCCACTCTTCAAATGCCCATTTCATGGCCAAAAATTCCCGATTCCCCACGTCATAGTTACGTTCAGATGGGGAGAATTTTCGAGAAAAGAAGGCACAGGGATTCATTCAATGCCTCTCATGTAGTTTTACGTTCACGTAAACGCCGATCAACTTGAATGGCTAATGACATAGAATCATCAAGACCAGAGGGAATAGGAAATCCCACCATAACATCTTTTATGGTTTCTGATAAACCCTTCCGAAAGAGAGCTGCTAGGGCACCATCATTCCATGTAGCATAGACTGCCTACTTTCGGAATTTTTGACAGTATAACTCCGCAGAATCCTGACCCTGGTTTAATGCTAATAGGGTTTTCTCAGCTTGATCAATAGCATTAGGTTCATCATACAACAACCCCAAAAGCTTGAAAAAATGCATCCACATTAGTCAGAATAGGATTTCCAGGTGTCAGAGAAAAAGCCCAATCCTGGGGATCGCCGCGCAGCAATGAGATCACAATTTTAACCTGCTGCACAGAGATCTCTGATGAGTTAGGCTTCAAGGCAAGAAATAATTTACAATTATTCTTAAAATTCAAAAATTTAGACAGATCCCCGAAAAACACATCAGGAGTAGGGATTTTTGGTTCAACAGCAGGTGATTGAGCGAGATAGGCAGAAATTCCCCGCACTTCAGCAGCGAGCTGCTCAACGCGATCAGACAATTGCTTAATCTCCCTTAAAGAAAAATTCCTCCTACGGCCCCAGAGAAAAAGAGGAAAAAATACATATAAAAAAAAAATTCTGACACTTTTTCTTTCTTTTTTTTTTTAACAATCTTCTCCTGCTTTTGAGTACCCTAGAATCTGCGGTTTAGGCTGGTGATTCTGTTATGATTGGGTCACCGAGGAGGAAAACAAGACCAAGCTAAGCTACAGAAAACTGGAGAGGTTGGTAACTAAGCGGATTGCAGACCCCTGATCCTATCCACACAACTAGCAGTAGCCGTGGGGCGTGCCTACGATGATTCTAGATGCCTCGACACAACCGGAGAACTAAATAAGCCTAAAGCAAGAAAATGGGAACTCTAAACTGCCCCAGAGCATTCCCCAAAGGAATAGACAGCCCCCAAACATATATTGTCGGTGAGACAAGATGAAAGCACAAACACAGGTAGGAAGATAGGCTGAGCAAACGATGGAGCTCACACTAACTACAAAGAACAGGAAAGGAAAGACACTGTCTGTAATCACGCAAAAAACTCTGCAAAAATGTCCAACACTTCTGATAGCAAAATCTCTGAAGTCAATAGACTTCTCCCACTATATCAGCACTCTGGCATATTCTGAAAGCAGAGCAAAAAGAGGCCAATCTAATAAGGGACAAAAAACAAACTGACACAAACAGTAACATAAGGATGGAAATTCAGCACAGCCCCAGGCGGGGCTGGCTGACCACACAAAACTGGATAGACGAAACCAAATCAAATGTGAACAATAGCAAAGAGCACTTAGCTTGAGCATGCAGGGCTCCCCGGACCTCTCCTCAAAACCAAACCCCTTCCAATCCACAAGAAAGAAGGTTTTCCCTCTTACCTTCTAGGTGGCCAAAATGTTTTCTATCTTGAAAATATCCTCAGCACGGACAGGAGTCAGAGGGGCACCAGGAACCTTGAAGAAAGAACTACGGAAAACAAGTTGGGGAAGAGACACATGGAAGGAATTAGGGATTTGCAATGAGGCTGGGAATTTGAGTTTATAGGCTACTGGATTAATCTGTTTCAACCCTTCAAAGGGACCAATGAAGCGAGGACCCAATTTATAGGATGGTATCTTGAGGTGGATATGCTTAGATGATAGCCAGACCTTATCTCCAGGATTAAACAGAGGTGAATCCAGACGTCTCTTATCCATGTGTCTTTTCATCCATTTGAAGGATTTTACCAAAGATGCTTTGGTGTCCTTCCAGATCTCAGAAAAGCTCCTGAAGAGGGAATCGGCTGCTGGAATATTGGAGGTGACAGCCACAGGGAATGGCACGTTGGGGTATTAACCTTAGACCACAAAAACCGGAGATTTGGCTAAAGACTTGCTCACATGGTTATTGTAAGAGAATTCGGCCCAAAGCAGGAGTTCAGTCCAGTCACTGTGATGAGCATTGACAAAATGCTGGAGAAAATTAGTCAAGATCTGATTGACTTGTTCCACTTAGCCTTTGGACTGAGGATGGTAAGAAGATGAGAAATTCAACGTAACATCCAGCAGCTTACAGGTGGCCCTTCAGAAATGAGAGGTAAACTGGACACCTCTATTGGAGACTATGTGAAGCGGTAGACCATGGAGACAAAAAATCTGAATGAATTCTTTTGCCAGTACTGGCACAGATGGAAGACTGGATAGCGGGATAAAATGACCCATTTTAGAAAAACGATCCACCACCACCCAGATGATGGTACATCCAGCTGATACCAACAGATCCATGATGAAATCCATGGAGATATGCTGTCAGGGAGCAGGTGGCACAGGCAAGGGAAGCAACCAGGCGGAAGCTGTTTGAGAGACATGTTTCGGGCACATGAAGGACAAGCAGAGACAAAATTTGCAACATCTTTGTGCAGAGTTGGCCACAAATAATGTCAAGAGATAAGGAGAGCAGTCTTCTGTCCGGCGTGGCCCGCCACCTTAGAAGAATGTCCCCAGAGAAGAACCCGCTTCCTGTCAGGTTCAGCCACCTAAGTCTTACTGGAGGGTAGATGAGATAAGTCAAGTAGAGTGACTGTGATTATTTTGCAGGGCTCAATGATATGTGTTATGAATGAGTCACCGGAGGAGGAGAAAACAAAAATACAAGCTAAGTCCAGAAAACCGGAGAGGTTGGTAGCTATCGGATTGCAGACCCCTGATCCTATACACCACAACTAACAGTAGCCGTGGGGGGTTCCTACGGTGCCCTAGACCCCTCGTCACAGCCGGAGAACTACATAAGCCTAAAGAAGAAAAGGGGAAATCTAAACTGCCCCAGAGCAGACCCCAAGGCAATAGACAACCCCCAACATGTATTGTCGGTGAAAAACAGATGAAAACACAAACAGACAGAAAGACAGGCTGAGCAAACGATGGGGCCCAACTAACTATATAGGACAGGACAGAAAAGATGCTGGCTGCAATCTGCAAAAAACCCTACCAAAAATGTCCCAACCGTCTGATAGGGAAAAAGGCCCTGAAGTCGCTAGACTTCAAAATCACTATATCAGCACTCAGGTATATTCTGAAAACAGAGCAAAGAGATCAACTGATCAGAGACAAAAATGGAATTCAGCCAGTCCCAACCAGGACTGGCTGAATACAAACACTAAGGAAACCAGACAAAATCTCATGGAATAATAGCAGGGCAAAAACTTAGCTTTTAGTAGACAGGAACTAAGCTGGAAGCAAGAGCTCAGAGCAGAAAGGATCACCAGCAGCCCTGCAGGGCGTCGGCTGCCTTATATCCACTCAGAAATTCCAGATGTCCAATCACACTCCGCCTGTTCAGATGACAGGTTCTTCCCATCCCAATCAATTTCACTACCTCTCTTCACCAGCAGAGGGAGTTCATCAGACATCAAAGGTGAAGGGGAGAATGAACTCACAACAGTACCTCCCCCTTGAGGAGGGGTCACCGAACCCTCATCCATGCCACCAGGGCGATCAGGATGGGCCCGATGAAAAGCACGAACCAATCTTTCGGCATGAATATCGGATGCAGGGACCAAAGAATTATCCTCCTGGCCATAACCCTTCCATTTAACCAAATACTGGAGTCTCCGTCTAGCCAGACGAGAGTCCAGTATCTTCTCAACCTCATATTCCACATTTCCTTCAACCAATACAGGGTCAGGAGGTGCCACCACAGGAACTACTGGCTCAACAAACCTCTTTAACAGAGACTTATGAAACACGTTATGGATCTTGAATGTAACAGGCAGAGCCAATCGAAAAGAGACCGGATTAAGAATCTCCAAAATCTTGTAAGGTCCAATAAATCTAGGTTTAAACTTTGGAGAAGCCACCTTCATAGAGATATTCTTTGATGACAACCAAACCATATCACCCACCTTAAACCGGGGACCAATGGTCCTATGACGGTTGGAAAACCACTGGGCCTTTTCCTGGGAGAGAGACAACTTATCCACCACTTGGTCCCAAATCTGGTGCATTCTCTCCACCACAGTGTCAACACCTGGGCAGGCAGAAGACTCCACCTGCCCTGAAGAGAATCGAGGATGAAACCCAAAGTTACAAAAAAAGGTGACATCAAAGTGGCAGAACTAGCTATATTATTTAAAGCAAATTCGGCCAAGGGCAAAAATGAAGCCCAATCATCCTGATCAGCAGAAATAAAACATCTCAAATACGACTCCAAAGTCTGGTTTGTTCTCTCCATCTGCCCATTGGTCTGAGGGTGAGACGCAGAGGAGAAGGACAACTGAATTCCCAGCTTGGAACAGAAAGTCCTCCAAAATCTAGAAACAAACTGAACTCCTCTGTCAGATACAATGTTCTCAGGAATCCCGTGCAAGAGAACCACCTGTTGCAAAAACAAGGGCACCAACTCTGAGGAAGATGGCAACTTAGGGAATGGTACAAGATGGACCATCATAGAGAATCTATCACAAATCACCCAAATAACAGTCATTCTCTGAGAGACAGGCATATCAGAGATAAAATCCATTGAAATATGGGTCCATGGCCTCCTGGGCACCGGCAAAGGCATCAACAACCCACTAGAGCGAGAACAAGGTTTAGACCAGGCGCAAGTCCCACAGGACTGCACAAAATTCCTGACATCGCGAGACATGGCGGGCTACCAAAAAGACCGACTCACCAAATCTCTAGTACCAAAAATACCTGGATGACCAGCCAATGCGGAGCAATGAACCTCAGACATCACTCTCTTCCTCCACTGGTCAGGAACATACAATTTTCCAATGGGACAACGCTCAGGTTTGTCCTCCTGAAACTCTTCCAGAACACGTCTCAAATCAGGCGAGATGGCAGAAAGAACTACCCCCTCACCTAAGATGATAGCAGGCTTGGTCACAATAGGAGAATCAGCAAAGAAACTCCTAGAGAGGGCGTCTGCCTTGACATTCTTAGTGCCCGGAAGAAAAGAGACCACAAAATCAAAACGTGTGAAAAACAAGGCCCACCTAGCCTGTCTAGGATTCAAGCGTTTGGCCGACTGCAGGTAAATCAAATTCTTGTGGTCAGTAAGGACCACGACTTGTTGTTTAGCTCCCTCCAACCAATGTCTCCACTCCTCAAACGCCCTTTTCATGGCTAACAGTTCCCGATTCCCCACATCATAGTTACGTTCAGATGGGGAGAACTTTCAGGAAAAGAAAGCACAGGGATTCATTTTAGATGTTACAGGATCTTTTTGGGACAAAACAGCTCCTGCACCAATCTCAGAAGCGTCCACCTCTACCTGAAACGGGAGTGAGACATCAGGTTGCCGCAAAACCGGAGCAGAAGTGAACCTTCGATTCAGCTCCTGAAAAGAAGAAACAGCCTCCGGAGACCAATTCAGCACATCAGCCCCCTTCTTAGTCAAATCAGTCACTGGTTTGGCAATACCAGAAAAATTAGCTATAAATTTACGATAAAAATTAGCAAAACCCCAAAACTTCTGGAGGGCCTTCAAAGAAGTGGGCTGAACCCAATCATAAATGGCCTGTACCTTGGCTGGGTCCATTTCAATAGTTGACGGAGACAAAATAAATCCCAAAAATGAAATCCTCTGTACACCAAAAAGGCATTTAGATCCCTTGACATACAGGGAATTCTCCCTCAAAATCCGGAACACAGTCCGAACATGTTCCACATGAGAGTCCCAATCCTTGGAAAAGATGAAAATATCATCCAGATAGATGATCAAAAATTTATCCACAAAGTCTCGGAAAATATCATTCATGAAGCACTGGAAGACAGAAGGGGCATTAGTGAGCCCAAAAGGCATCACCAGGTACTCAAAATGTCCCTTCGGAGTATTAAACACCGTCTTCCATTCATCCCCCTGCTTAATGTGAATAAGATTATACGCCTCCCTGAGGTCAAGCTTGGTAAACCAGCAAGCACCTTTAACTCTGGAGAATAGATCAGAAATTAGGAGTAACGGATACTGATATTTAACAGTAATTTTGTTGAGGGAACGATATTCAATACAAGGCCTTAATGAACCATCTTTCTTGCCAACAAAATAAAACCCAGCACCTAAGGGTGAAGAGGATGGTCTAATATGACCCTTCTCCAATGACTCCTTAATATAGGTTCGCATAGCCTCATGCTCGGGTACAGATAAATTGAAAAGTCAACCCTTGGGAAATTTACACCCAGGGCTCAGCTCAATTGCACAGT
Source organism: Dendrobates tinctorius (assembly GCF_039654945.1). Classification (NCBI taxonomy): domain Eukaryota; kingdom Metazoa; phylum Chordata; class Amphibia; order Anura; family Dendrobatidae; genus Dendrobates; species Dendrobates tinctorius. Next base: position 41,495,444 of record NW_027361671.1, on the reverse strand, counting down.
CATAACTCCTATGAGGAGGCAAAGACGCAGACTCATTCTCACTAAATACATCATAAAAATCAGCCAAATAGTCAGGAACATCATGCGACTGGGGAGAGGTGGAGAAAATAGGAGCGTCACTAAGGGCACACCGACAACCCCAACTCACCACAGACACAGATTTCCAATCCAAAACTGGATTATGGATTTGCAACCAGGGAAACCCCAGAACGATGGTATCATGCAAATTATGCAACACCAAAAATCTGCAATTTTCTTGATGGTCTGGGGCGACCCGCATTACCACCTGGGTCCAAAACTGAGGTTTATTCTTCGCCAAAGGAGTAGCATCAATACCCCTCAAAGGGATAGGCATCCGCAGAGGTGTCATAGGAAACCCACAACGTTTAGCAATTTCCAAGTCCATCGGGTTCAGAGCTGCTCCCGAATCCACAAAAGCCTTAGCGGGAAATGTGGACAGGGAGCAGATCAGAGTAATTGCCAGAAGAAACTTAGGTTGAACACCACCCACAGCAAATGTGTGTGCAAAACGTTTCTCTTGTTTAGGGCAGACAGAAATAATATGAGAGGCATCTCCACAGAAAAAACACAGCTTATTACGCCTTCTGAACTCCTGACGTTGCGCCCTAGACAAAACTCTATCACATTGCATAGGTTCAGACATTTGTTCAACAGGTGGCAACACCTCTCGTGCAGTTTTGCGTTCACGCAAACGCCAATCAACCTGAATGGCTAATGACATAGAATCGTCAAGACCAGAGGGAACAGGAAATCCCACCATAGTATCTTTTACGGTTTCTGACAAGCCCTTCCGAAAGAGAGCTGCTAAGGTACCATCATTCCAGGTAGTAAGGACCGCCCACTTTCGGAATTTTTGACAGTACAACTCTGCAGAATCCTGACCCTGGCTCAATGCCAGCAGGGCCTTTTCAGCCTGATCAATAGCATTAGGTTCATCATACAACAACCCCAAGGCCTGAAAAAATGCATTCACATCAGTCAGAATAGGATCATCAGGTTTCAAAGAAAACGCCCAATTATGGGGATCGCCGCGCAGCAAAGAGATGACAATTTTAACCTGCTGCACGGAGCTCCCCGATGAGTTAGGCTTCAAGGCAAAAAATAATTTACAATTATTCTTAAAGTTCAGAAATTTAGACCGATCCCCAAAAAACACATCAGGAGTAGGGATCTTTGGTTCAGCAGCATGTGAATGAGCAAGATAGTCGGAAATTCCCCGCACTTCAGCAGTAAGCTGCTGCGCACGATCAGACAATTTCTTAATCTCCATTGCGAAAAAATTCCCCCTACGGCCTCAGAGAAATAGAGGAAAAAATATACACCAAAAAAAAAATAATTCTGACACTTTTTTTTTTTTTTACAATTCTTTCCTGCTATTGAGTACCCTATAATCTGCGGTATGGCTGGTGATTCTGTTATGAATGAGTCACCGGAGGATTAGAAAACAAAAATACAAGCTAAGTCCAGAAAACCAGAGAGGTTGGTAGCTATTGGATTGCAGACCCCTGATCCTATACACCACAACTAACAGTAGCCGTGGGGGGTTCCTACGGTGCCCTAGACCCCTCGTCACAGCCGGAGAACTACATAAGCCTAATGAAGGAAAGGGGAAATCCAAACTGCCCCAGAGCAGACCCCAAGGCAATAGACAGCCCCCAACATGTATTGTCGGTGAAAAACAGATGAAAACACAAACAGAGACAGAAAGACAGGCTGAGCAAACGATGGGGCCCAACTAACTAGATAGGACAGGACAGAAAAGATGCTGGCTGCAATCTGCAAAAAACCCTACCAAAAATGTCCCAACCGTCTGATAGGGAAAAAGGCCCTGAAGTCGCTAGACTTCAAAATCACTATATCAGCACTCAGGTATATTCTGAAAACAGAGCAAAGAGATCAACTGATCAGAGACAAAAATGGAATTCAGCCAGTCCCAACCAGGACTGGCTGAATACAAACACTAAGGAAACCAGACAAAATCTCATGGAATAATAGCAGGGCAAAAACTTAGCTTTTAGTAGACAGGAAATAAGCTGGAAGCAAGAGCTCAGAGCAGAAAGGATCACCAGCAGCCCTGCAGGGCGTCGGCTGCCTTATATCCACTCAGAAATTCCAGATGTCCAATCACACTCCGCCTGTTCAGATGACAGGTTCTTCCCATCCCAATCAATTTCACTACCTCTCTTCACCAGCAGAGGGAGTTCATCAGACATCAAAGGTGAAGGGGAGAATGAACTCACAACAGATATGTTTAAGCTCCTCCTCCGCTTTAATATTTTTATCAGCCAGCCGAATGTGGAGTGTGAAGATGAAGCGAGTGAAGATCAAAAACCACCTACCTTGACGGGGGTTAAGCCACTGAATAGACAGCAGATTAACCAGATTCTTGTGGTCAGTAGTCAGGGTGCAACGCTCCTTTCAGCAAGTACCGCCACTCCTCCAAAGCCAGCTTGATCGCGAGCAGTTCTCTATCGCCAATAGAGTAATTATGTTCTGGTGCCGAGAAGAGTTTAGAGAAAAACCTGAAGGACACCATGCGACTGGATGAAGACTTCTGAGTGAGTATGGATCTGGATCCTGTGGAAGATGCATCCACCTCCAGGAACAACTGTTTGTTATGGTTTGGGCCATGCAGCACCTGAGACAAGGAGAATGCCTGCTTGAGAGATACAAAGGCTTCTTCTGCTTCAAGAGTCCATTCCATAGGATTGGCTCCTTTGTGGGTCAGGGCAGAAATAGTAGCAGTCCGGGAAGAAAAAAGCAAAATAAATTGGCGATAATAATTCGCAAACCCGAGAAACCGCTGGATAGTCTTAAGACCGTCTGGACAGGGCCACTTCATGACGGCGGATACCTTCTCGGGATCCATCTTCAGACTGGTCTCAGAAACAATGTACCCCAGAGACGGAAGGGAGGACTGTTCGAAGACGCACTTTTCATATTTGGCGTAGAGACGGTTAGTTCTTAATCTTAGTAGAAACTGGCGAACGTCCCTCCTGTGTCTTGGCAGATCAGGAGAGAATACCAAGATGTTTTCCATGTATGCTACCACACACGTACAGAGCAGGTCACGGAAGATGTTGTTCTCCAGTTCTTGGAAGACGACTTGAGCATTACAGAGTCCAAACAGCATAACGAGATACTCGCAATGGCCATTGCAGGTGTTGAAAGACGTCTTGCACTCATCTCCCTGGTGAATTTGAACCAGGTTGTATGCCCCTGGTAGGTCCAGCTTTGAGAAGACTCTGGAACCCTTCAGGCGATCAAACAGCTCAGAGATCAGAGAAACCAGACAGCACATGAAGAGAAATCTCCTCCGAATGCAGCATTCCAGCCTGAAGATCCACGGACTCCATGATGAACTGGATGGTCTCAGGAAGAGGCTTTCCATTCACTGAAGAAATCACCAATGGATCCGGAAGATGTAGGACCGGAATCTTATACCGCTTGACCACAGTCTGTTGAAAAAAGTTACTCGTGGAGCCGGAGTCCAGGTGGGCCATTTCAATAAAAGTCTCTTTGCCGCAGGAGACAGAGTCAGGGTCAATGATGGAGAGGTAGACATCTTGCCCAGGGTAGCCTCTCCTACCGACCCTAGGCACAGGAATTTCCCGGTTTCTCGAGGCAGGACCGAATAAGGTATTCGGAGCTGCTGCATTGCACAGGAACCTCCATGTTGAAGGAGGTGGTTCAAATAGAATGAGACTTCCTGCCATTGGCTGGGGACACTTTAGAGAAACACGCTCAGCCCCTTTAAGAAAGAGGAAGGGTGCGTGAGACATGCTAGGAGTGCGTGCACCCCAGGCAGCCAACAACCCGGAACGGGCAGGACGGGATCCTAGGAGGCGAGTACGTTTATGTCTCTGCAGGAAGAGAGGGACTGCAGACAGAGATGCAGGCGTTACACAGAGCTTGGAAGGGAAAGAGTAGCTTTTGACTTTTTGAAACCAATATTGACTGTAATCATTAGCGGATGCCATGTCGCTTTTGGAGAGCCCCTGACATGCCTAAACAGTGGAAAGCTCCCACAATTTACCCTATTTTGGGAACTAGACCCCTCAAGGAGTGTATCTAGATGTGTAGTGCTTCACAGAAGTTTATAACGTTAAGCTGTGAAAATAAAAAAATCACATTTTTCTCACAATGATATTTTAGCCCTAAGTTTTTATTTTTACAAGGGTAATAGGAGAAATTGCACCATAAAAAAGTGTTGTGCACTTTCTCCTGAGTACGCTGCTACCCCATATGTGGGGAAAAGAACTGTTTGGGTGCACGGTAGGGCTTGGAAGGGAAAGAGCAGCATTTATCTTTTTGAGCACAAAATTATCTGTAATCATTAGTGAACACCATGTCCCGTTTGGAGTGCCCCTGATGTGACTAAACAGTAGAGACCACCCCCACAAGTGACCTCATTTTGGAAACTAGATCCCTCAAGGAATGTATCTAGATGTGTGGTGAGTACTTTAATCCCCCAGGTGCTTTACAGAAGTTTATAGCGTTGAGCTGTAAAAATAAAAATCACATTTTTCCTACAAAAAAGTTAGATTAGTGCCAAATTTTCTTTATTTCCACAAAGGTAACAAGAGAAATGTGCCAATACCCTACATGTGAATGGCAAGTACCTTTCACGTACATTGCAAAGCTCAGAAGGGAAGGAGCACCATATTAAAGTGCAAATTTTACTATTATGGTTTGTGGGTGCCATGACCTAATGGGAGAGCCCCTGAGGTGCCAGAACAGCAGAACTTCTCATAAGTGACCCCTTTTTACAAACTAGACATTTCAATTAATTCATCTAGGGCTGGAGTGATCACACTGATACCACAGGTGTGTCACAGAATGTTATACCATTGGGCAATGAAGAAAAAGTACTTACATTTTTTACCATAGAAATGTTGTTTTAGCCAAAGATTTTACATTTTAGCAAGAAGAAATGGGTAAAAATGGGACAAAAAATTTGTACACAATTTCTGCTGAATGTAGAAATACCCCATATGTGGCTGTACAGTACTGCTTAGTTTTACACCGAGACTATTTGCCTTCTGAAGCACAGATTTTCCTATAATAGTTTGTGGACTCCATATTCAGAGCCCTTAAGTACTAGAAGAGTAGAATTCCCCCTCAAGTGACCCCATTTTGGAAATTATACCCCTTTGGGAATTTATCTACAGGTGTAGTGACGATTTTGACACCATAACCATAGGTGTTTTCCAGAAACAAGCAGCAGTGAATGTTATTGAGTAAATTGCAAATGGCCATTGTAGTAACCAGTACGATGTAGTGACCAGAACGTTATGCCCAGCTTCTGTTTCTGGAGACATGCACCCATAAATTAGGCGGGATCTTATCACTACTGAAATGCCAAACATGTGCACGCTAATTGTGGTTTAGTCACACTGGGGATCAGAAGAGAGGAAGATGCATTTGGATTTGGGAGTGCACAATTCAATGGATTTCTTTTAGGGTGTGAGGAGCCATAGTGCTTTTCCAGAGCCTTTGTACTACCAATAATGTAAAAGCCCTCTATTTTTCCATTGACAGATGGCAGACCTAAGGGGGAACTTGCAATTTATGTGGATTGAGTTGAAGCTTTAATTAAAAACAATTTACATAATATTTGGAATCACATGTATCCTGCTCTCTATGCTTATCGCTTTCTTTGGGGTTTTCATCTAAATCTCCTAGTGATGTGATTCAGATGAAACCCCCAAGGGATTCATTCACTATAATGAGGGATCCGAATTACTCTGGACTCCATCTAGCCTCTGTTCAGCGGTTTCCTTCTATTCAGAGGTGCACAAAACTGGGGGGGACCATGCTTGTATGCATGCTTCAAAAGATAGACACCACCAGATCACAGGTCAGACGATGTCCACAGTGCCTCCATCTGCTTATTTATAGGGAATCTTCCTCCTGGGTGTAAGGAGCTGGGTGGTGAAACCACTGTGCCAAAGCCCAAGTAAAAGCTGGAGGGAGATGACTAGGAGACTAACCCAACCCAACCACGGATACGCAGCAGCTAACGACACCGCAGTCTGTGGAGAGAGCTGGCTCAGGTGCAGTTAAGGTGAGCACTGGCAGGTGCAGTTGGATATGCTTCAGTTGAGGTGAGCACTGCCGGGTGCAGCTGGCTCTGCTGTCATTGAGTTGAGCACTGGTGGGTGCAGTGGGTTCTGCTGCCATTGAGGTGAGCACTGGCGGGTGCAGCAGGATCTGCTGCCATTGAGGTGAGCACTGATGGCTGCAGCGAGCTCTGCTGCCGTTGAGGTGAGCACTGGCGGGTGCAGCTGGCTCGGATACAAGTACAGGGACCTGAGAATTGACAAGCATGTTACCAACAAACTCACAACATTGCATAGGCACCTCCATGTTGGAGGGGCGGTTTAAATAGAAAGAGACCTCCAGCCATTGGCTGGGGACACTTTAGAGGAATGCGTGGGGCCCATTTAACAAAGAGGAAGGGTGCGCATGCCCACTCTAAGCACAGTGCTTTGAGACCTGCTAGGAGTGCATGCACTCTGAGCAGCAGCAGACCCAGAAGGGGCAGGATGGGATCATTGGCGTTCAGCACGCTGATGTCTCTGCAGGGAGAGAGGCACTGCAGGCTGAGATGCGGGCGCTACACTGGGGTTTGGTCTCAATCACGTATTTCAGAGACTTACACAGAGACCCCGGTGTAAGTGCTCAGCATATAGCGTAGTTTAAATGTGAGCCGAGCCTTACTGCAATATTTGGGAGGTTCAATGAAAAAATCAACAGCAGGTGAATAATTGATTTTATTTATTTTGTATGAAGTTCTCTGTGCAGAATAAGTGATTAGCAACTTTATTGTGAGGGTGTGTGCACACACTGCTGATTTTGCTGTGGATCCGCAGCGGTTTTGGTCCTGTGGATGCGGTGTACAGTACCATTAAAATCAATGAAAAATGAAAACTGCTGTGCAGACAGTGTGGATTTTTCCGCGCGGATTTGCTAGGGTTTCAAAACCGCAGCATGTCAATTCTTTGTGTGGATTCCGCTGTGGTTTGGCACCTGCTCCATGGCAGGTGTAAAATCGCAGGGGAAAACCGCAGGCTAAACTGCAGAAAAACTGCAGATAAAACGCAGCTCTTTTGACCAGCGGATTTACCTGCGGTTTTTGACAAATCCGCGCGGAAAAATCCACAGGACAATCCGCAGCGTGTGCACACAGCCTTAGGGTCGATTACAGTGATACCAGATTTATACCGTTTTTGATGTTTGGCTGCTGTCACACACTAAAAGACGCTTCTTATTGCATTTCTATATTTTGAGAGTTATAATTTTTCCAGATTTCGGCCAACAGAGTCATTTGAGGGCTTGGTTTTTGCGAGATGAGTTGAAATTTTTATTGGTACCGCTTTTGGTCACATAACATTTTTTGATCGCTTTCTATTCCAATTTTTTGGAGGCACTATGAACAAAAAACAGCAATTCAGGATTTTTTATGCTGTTCTGTGCGTGGTAAAATTGGTAAAGCATCTTTATTCTTCAAGTCAGTATGATTACAGCAATACCACATTTACATCATTTTTTGATGTTTTGGTGCTTTTAAACAGTAAACACTATTTAATAGAAATATAATTATTTCTGTATCACTTTATTTATTTTTCCACTAATAGAGCAATATGGCAGATGATTTTTGCTGAACAAGAGGAAGTTTTCAGTGGATACTTTTTTATTTACATTCGTCTTTTTGATCGCGTTTTATTCCACTTTTTGTTTGGTAATATGATGTAAAAAATCATTTTTGCCCCTTTTTTATTTATTTATTTTGTACTGTGTTCACTGAAGGGGTTAACTAGTGGAACAGTTTTATGGGGCAGGTCTTTTCGCATGTGGCAATATCAAACGTGTACTTTTTGTTTGTTTTTTTACATAAAAATAGAAATTTATCAGTACAATATATTTTCATTTATTTTTTATTTTCTGATTTTTTAAAAAATATTTTAAATATTTTTACAATTTTTACCTTTTTTTTAACCTTTTTTTTACTTTGTCCCAATTTGAGACTTTCACTTTCAGCAGCCTGATCGCTGTTATAGATCATTGCAATGCACAGTCATTCCAATGGCTTATAACTAGAGATGACTGAACCTTTCAAGGTTTGGTTTGGTTCGGATCGGCAAACTCCCGAACAGTTCACCGTAAAACCCAAACCACACTGAATTCAAGCATAGACAACACCTTCAGGGGAGCTCAAAAGCTTTCAAAACAGCTCAAATTAGGGGGAAAAAAAAAGAAAAGTGGCATCAATTGACCCTCAGTAGAAATGCTATAATGGCACAGCAGCAGTCAGGCATAGGCCATGCATGAGACAGGGTCTGGGCCAACATTTACAGCTTTGAATTTAAGTTCAAATTAAGAGGTGGGTGAGGGACCGGTGTAGGACTGCTCTACTGGGAGACCAGATGTCTCATGCAACAGCTCAAACTGCTATTCTGCTCATCAACACTTAGGTTGCACAAATATCAGCTTTGTAGACTACAATTGTTAGAAAAATTTAAGGATAGTACGCAGGTAGTTGACTGAAAGTAAGTGCAGGCCTGCTACAGGCAAAACAGATGCAGGATACCAAACTTGGGAGTCTAAACATTTCCAAAAATTAGGGGCAGACACCAGGAAAAGTGGCATCAAACATTTCCAAAAATTAGGGGCGGACACCAGGAAAAGTTGATCAACTGATCCAAAGTAGAAATTTTATAATGGGGTTCTGACACGCCTTCCATTACAGGCAAACCCCAAACAGAGACACAACTTGGAGTTTCCACAATTCAGAAAATTGTTAGTAACATCAGCAACAGTAGCAGTATTCTCGACAAAGGTGTCACAGACTGCAATGATGCAAGATCAATGCAGCACGCTAACAACTACATCTCCTAGTCTACCCAGTCTGAGACTGGGAGGCAAAAGTAATTGGAGATCCATGACTTGTTCATCTTGATGAACAAGTCTACACTTTCAGGGATTAGCTAGATAGTGCAGCAAGAAGGCGCTCATGTGTCGGGCGCATCCACAAGGTCCAAGTCCATGGTGTGTTGGTGGCAGGGTAACACTCAAGCTTGCTTCCTCCATCCCCACCCACCAACAGATGGACAACAGAGAGTAGATCATTATCCTCTTCATCTATTTACTGTTGCGTGCCCGTAACCTCTTCATCCTCACCCTCCTCCATTTGTTCCTCTGCTCCTGTACGTTTACAAACAGTTTGTCTGGTACCATTAGCCCCCCCTCTATCGCTGTAATTCACCATCCCATGGCACCTGCCTGTGCAACGAAGATCCTGAATTTAGAGATATTATATTATCCATTCTGCATCCTCTTCTGGTTCCTCATCTTCCTATTTAAAGTGTGCTCCAGCACGTAGATGACCGTAATAGCGATGCTGATGATGGCATCATCAGCGCTAACCATCTTAGTAACCATTTTGAAACTGTGCAGAAGGGTGCAGAGGTCCTTCATCTGTGCGCACTCCGCAAACATGATTTGAACCACGTCTGTACTGCGTTAACGCAGGCTATGCTAAATGACATACTGCACCAGGGCTGGTCATTGCTACCACAATTGCTGCAGATTGTGTAGAGTGGAATTCCACAGCACATTGCATATAAACTGGTTAACTGTTAGGTCAAAAGACCTCTGTAGCAATGCAAGTTGATGACCCAAGAGGTGCGAACAGCGGAAGTGAGCACGTAGCAACCGTGCTTTCTGCAGCAACGCATCCAGGCTGGCGTAGCAGTGGAGAAATTGCTGTACCACCAGGCTGAAAACGTGACCATGCAATGCAAGACACGTGTGTGAGTTTGCTCCGGCGTAGGGCCACCAACAGGTTCTCACCATTATCGCACACGGCCTTCCAGGTTCAGTAGAGACAGTCATTGCCTAGACTCTGCCTGGATAGCTATCTACAACTCTTGAGCTGTGTGACTGCGATCTCTAAGGCATTTTAATTTAAACACTGCCTCATTGCGGTGAGCCCTGGTTCTGCAGTACGGAGGTTGGGGGATTCTCTTTGCACTGTTGGAAAGCGCTTCTCATTAAGGGAGAGGTTGAGGGCACAGATGGATGCCCTAGAGCAGTTGGAGGAGGCAGAAGCAGTGGCAGAAGTGTTAGATACAGAGGTTTGTACAGCAAACCTTGAGGATTCCAAGACTTGTGGGGCAGCCCTTTCTCTATATGCCCCCACATCCACCAGAGTCACCCAGTGCCCAGTCAGTGAGATTTAACTTCCCTGCCCATGCTTGCTTGTCTAGGTGTCAGTGGTGAAATACAACCTGTCAGACATAGATATTTTCAAGGAACAGGTGATATCTGCAACATGCTACTGTAGCACAGGCAAAGCTTTCTTAGAGAAGCAATGGCGACTTGGCAATTAGTACTAGTACGGCCATCAGCTTTAGGAAACCGTCTATATCCACCAGACGAAAAAGCGGCATTACTGTGGCCAACATATTGGAGATTGTGAAGTTCAAGCTCTTATCTTTGGCATGGGTAGGAGGAAAAAATCTTTTATGTGACCACAATTGCGGGACGAGGGGCTGGCTGCATGGTCAAAAAAGGTGGAGTAGGGTGTACACGACAAACTGCTGGACTTTGAATGAGATGCATGCAGAGATGATATGGTGGATTGAGAAAGATGTGGTGTACTGGGTGTCTGAGATGGGTCAAAAACAGCAGGCATGTCCACTTTTGTAACAACTGTCGGGCTCTCACTCACTCCGACTGTACCATGTAAACTAGTGGAAGTTCTGTGGCCGGAGACCTGTGTGAGAACACTTGCCATGGTGACGGAGGCCCGCTAGGCCGTATTTTAGCACATTGAAAATCCGAGACTAACACATGTTGATTCCGCATATGTCTGTTCATGCATGTAGTAGTCAAATTATTGGAATTTTTGCCTCTACTGAGTCATTTTTTACAAAGTTGGCAGATAACGTAAGTTGGTTCATCCTTTGCTGTCTCAAAAAAGGCGTGGACTATCCAGACTCATATTGTATAACCTGCAGTGGTGACAATATCACCTGGTAACAACATATAACTCCATTACAAAGTATGATCAAAACCAGAGAAACATAGGAGTTTTGAAAAAATATATACAAAATATTTTATTGACACCATAATATTACATACAAAAGACAAACATTATAAAAAAGATGTGTTATATAAAAAAAGACACCAAAAGTTTTGGCAGCTGGCAGCACAAATAAATGATTTGTATACCATATCATCAAATGTCACTTCTAAGCTGAGAAAAAAGCTTCCAAATACAAAAGATCAAGTCATGTCATAAACACAATACTTACGTCTTGCAAGGTAACCACATGAAGGGAGCTATTCCTAAGGTGACACAATGTAACACCCACAACCCCTTTAAGACCCATGCATACATTATCCACTGATGCCCGCTAACAATATAACACAGGGATAAAGAGTGTACAAGGGGCTGGGAAAAGAGCTAGTTTCTCTGCAGGTGCTGTGGCACCACACTGAGCGCACCCTGACACGCATTTTGCTGCTGTCTGCCTCGCTTACTCAAGGGGATGTGTGATACTGTGCACTGACAGGACCTTAAGTATCCATGGATACCGGTCACGTGTTCATCACGTGACTGTACCCAGTTACAGCTGCATTAGAGCGGTGTAGGCGCCTGTCGTCATCGCACACACCCCACATGACCCGGACGTGTCCAGCTTGACACAAGCAGAGACCCTATGTTTCTCTGGTTTTTATCAATCAGTGTCTGTCTGGGAACCCACAATGTAACCTTCTTGTCTTCTTCCTCCTCCACCTCCACTGCTGAGCTACCCAGCTGCATGCCTCTGAGTTCACACCAACTTGGATCTACAACCTCATCGTCATCCTCTTTTCTCTTACTCTTGGCCCTGAGAGTCACCCTTCTCCTCTTCCTTCCCTGACAGCACAGTAGAGTATGTGTGTGCATCTAGTATCTGAGTTTCATCAGGATCACCTCCACCCCCAGGCATTACCGTCTAGTGTCGAAGGTTTGAATTCTGCTTGGACCCTACTTTGTCCGGCCCTGGATCCAACAGAAAACATTTTTGGGCATAGGTGCGGATGATTTTCTCCTCTCGAGTCCGTAAATCTTTGGAGCAGACATCTCATGCCCATTGAATAAAATGTGTGAACAGCTCTGGAGATTCACCTATCTGTGGTTCCTCACAGTCAGTAGGGCGGTTGGTGAGTTGTGACGCTTCAGGAACAAGTGTAATTGGGGTTCCACTTCTGAGGATTATACTGTGTGTGATGTTAAGGTAGAGGAACAGGAGGAAAGGCCACTTAATGCAGCTCTTGCCATCCACTGGAGCACATGCTTGTTCTGGCCCTCAGCTATGTACCACTGTGCAGCTGCCAAAGTTTGGGAGTCCAGTAGCCCATCCAGTAACAGATGTCAGCTGTGCTTGGATAGGACAACACAATGTTTGGCAGAAGCGCTTTCAGTAACATTACCACCTAACCCACGTACACCTGAAACATCAAGCCTATTTCCCCTTCCACCACAACCTTGCTTTTTCCCACTCATGTCGGATGTACCCTTCCCCTCTTTTAACCAACTTTTTCACAACCCTAGGCCCTGATATTTTCAGTCACCTATCACTAAATTAACAATCAGTATTTATTTGCTGAAATAATGTGTCTGGGCCACACTATTAGCATAAAGGATTCAGTTTCAGAAATGTGGGCTGATGTCAGGACCACACCAGTAGCAGAACATATTGAGATACAGAAATATTGCCTGGTGCATGGCCCACACTATTGGCAGAAAGAATTTAGATTCTGAAATGTGGCCTGGTGTCTGGCCCACACTATTAGCATAAACAATTTAGAATATGAAATGTGACCTGGTCTCTGTAACTTTCCACTTTTTTTTAACTGGCTGTTTCACACCTGTCACTAATTTAACAATTAGCATTTATTTGAGATACTTTGGCTGGACAACAGAATTAGCACAAAGGATTTATATGCTGAAATGTGGATTGGTGTCTGGACCACACAATTAGCACAAATGATTTAGATGTTGAAATGTGGACTGGTATTTGGAACACACAATTAGCACAAAGAATTTAGATGCTAAAACGTGGACTGGTGTCTGGACCTCAAAATTAGCACAAAGGATTTAGATGCTGAAATGTGGACTGGTGACTGGACCACACAGTTAGCACAAAGGATTTAAATGCTGAAATGTGAACTGCTGGCTGGACCACACAATTGGCATTAAGGATTTAGATTCAGAGCCATAGGAGTTAGGTAAACAATAAATACATATATCCAGGTCTGTGACCTTCTAGGAGTATAATGCAAGCTATGTAAAAACTACTCTGTAAACACTAACTGCAATAGCAAAAGTATCTATTTATATAATTGCCTTGCAATGTTTCCATTTCCTTTTCTGTCCAGATGTCACCGCATCCCAGAATTCCAAGCCGAGGAAGTTCACTGACCGCCATATTTGGACACCCAAGTGATGGGTGTCTCAATATGGAAACTGCTGCTGGTACCAACCTATTGCGCGGTACCACCAGGGGAACACTGTCGCACCACACACACACACACTCTATACGCCGTACACACCACACACACACACACACACTCACACACTCACACACACTCTCATACACTCACACACACTCTCACTCACTCTCACACACTCACATTCACACTCTCACAGTCACACTCTCACAGTCACACACACACACTCAGACTCACACACTCACTCACACACTCAGACTCACACACTCACGTTCACACACATTCACACTCACACTCATACTCACACACACACACTCATACTCACACACTCACTCACACTCACACTTATACACTCACACTCAAACCCTCACACTCAAACACTCACACCCACACATTCACAATCACACTCAGACTCACACACTCTCACTCACACTCTCACACTTACACTTACACTCACACACACACACTCACACATACACTCACACTCACACATTCACATTCACCCTCTTTCACACAGTCACACTCACACACTCATACTCACTCACATACTCACACTCATACACTCACCCTCAAACACTCAAACTCACACACTGACACTCACACACACACTCACACACTTACACTCACACTCACAGTAACACTCACACTCACACATTCACACTCACACAAACACTCACAGTCTCACACTCACACACTCACGCTGCCTCTTGCACAGTACCACCAGCAGAACACCATCGCACTGTGCCTGCCTGAATTCCGCGCAGGTGCAGTGAATCATTCGGCTGATCCAGGCGGCAGATGCATGACGTGTCTACAAGCAGAGGAAGCCGGTCACATTAAAGGGGTTTTCCCATGAACGAAAGTTCATTTTAACAATTGTCTGTGTCTGACCATGTGCAGAGCATACCAGATCTCCTGGGCAGGGGAGGAAGCAAAAGACAATACTGACATTACAGCAGGGGATCACAGAGGATTCATTTTGTGAGGTAAAATATTTCACTGACTGACTGTTTTTAACCCCTTCATGACCCAGCCTATTTTGACCTTAATGACCTGGCCATTTTTTGCAATTCTGACCAGTGTCCCTTTATGAGGTAATAACTCTGGAACACTTCAACGCATCTTAGCGATTCTGAGATTGTTTTTTCGTGACATATTGGGCTTCATGTTAGTGGTAAACTTAGGTCAATAATTTTTGCGTTTATTTGTGAAAAAAACAGAAATTTGGCGCAAATTTTGAAAATTTCGCAATTTTCAAATTTTGAATTTTTATTCTGTTAAACCAGAGAGTGATGTGACACAAAATAGTTACTAAATAACATTTCCCACATGTCTACTTTACATCAGCACAATTTTGGAAACAATTTTTTTTTTGTTAGGAAGTTATAAGGGATAAAAGTTGACCAGCGATTTCTCATTTTTACAACAATATTTACAAAACCATTTTTTTTAGGGACCACCTCACATTTGAAGTCACTTTGAGGGGTCTATATGGCAGAAAATACCCAAAAGTGACACCATTCTAAAAACTGCACCCCTCAAGCTACTCAAAACTACATTCTAGGAGATTATTAACCCTTCAGGTGCTTCACAGGAACTAAAGCAACGTGGAAGGAAAAAATGGACATTTTATTTTTTGCACCACAAATTTTCTTTTATCATTAATTTTTTTCATTTTTACATGGGCTACAGGATAAAATGGATCTTAAAATTTGTTGGGCAATTTCTCCTGAGTACATTGATACCTCATATGTGGTCATAAACCACTGTTTGGGCGCACGGCAGGGCTCGGAAGGGAAGGAGCACATTTGACTTTTTGAATGGAAAATATGCTGGAATATTTAGCGCTTGCCATGTCGCGTTTGGAGAGTCGCTGTGCGCCTAAGCACTGGAGCTTCCCCACAAGTGACCCCATTTTGGAAACTAGACCCCCCAAGGAACTTATCTACATGCATAGTGATCACTTTGAACCCCCCAGGTGCTTCACAAATTGATCGGTAAAAAAAAAAAGTACTTTTTTTTCACAAAAATTTTCTTTTGGTCTCAGTTTTTTCATTTTCACATGGGCAACAGGATAAAATGGATCCTAAAATGTGTTGGGCAATTTCTCCTTAGTGCACAGATACCTTATATGTGGTCATAAACCACTCTTTGGGCGCACGGCAGGGTCCGTAAGTGAAGGAGCGCTATTTGACTTTTTGAATGGAAAATTCGCTCCAATCGTTATCGGACACCATGTCGCGTTTGGAGAGCCCCTGTGTACCTAAACATTGGAGCTCCCCCACAAGTGACACCATTTTGGAAACTAGACCCCTTAAGGAACTTATCTAGATGTGGAGGGAGCACTTTGAACCCCCAAGTGCTTCACAAAAGTTTATAACGTAGAGCAGTGAAAATAAAAAATCATTTTTTTTCCTCAAAAAAGATTTTTTAGCACGCTATTTTTTATTTTCACAAGGGTAACAGGAGAAATTGGACCACAAAAGTTGTTGTCCAGTTTGTCCTGAGTACGCTGGTACCCCATATGTGGGGGGGAACCACTGTTTGGGCGCACGGCAGGGCTCAGAAGGGAAGGAGTGCCATTTGACTTTTTGAAATGAAAATTAGCTCCAATCGTTAGCGGACACCATGTCGTGTTTGGAGAGCCCCTGTGTGCCTAAACTTTGGAGCTCCCCCACAAATGACCCCAGTATGGAAACTAGACCCCTAAGGAACTTATCTAGATGCATAGTGAGCACTTTGAACCCCCAGGTGCTTCACAGAAGTTTATAACGCAGAGCCGTGAAATTAAAAAATATATTTTTTTTTCTTAAAAAAATATTTTTAGTCCGCAATTTTTTATTTTCACAGGGGTACCAGGATAAATTGGACCCCAAAAGTTGTTGTACAGTTAGTCCTGAGTACACTGGTAAAACAGTAGAAACCCCCGGCATGTGACCTCATTTTGGAAACTAGACCCCCCAAGGAACTTATCTAGATGTGTGGTGAGCACCTTGAACCCCCAAGTGCTTCACAGAAGTTTATAACGCAGAGCCGTGAAAATAAAAAATCATTTTTTTTCCTCAAAAAAAAAAAGATTTTTAGCCCGCAATTTTTTTTCACAACAGTAACAGGATGAATTGGACCACAAAAGTTGTTGTACAGTTTGTCCTGAGTACGCTGGTACCCCATATGTGGGGGGGAACCACTGTTTGGGCACACGTCAGGGCTCGGAAGGGAAGTAGTGACATTTTGAAATGCTGACTTTGATGGCATGGTCTGCGGGCATCATGTTACATTTGCAGAGCCCTTGATGTACCTAAACTGAGGAAACCCCCCACAAATGACCCCATTTTGGAAACTAGACCACATAAGGAAGTTGCCTAAATGTGTGGTGAGCACACTGAACCCCCAAGTGCTTCACAGAAGATTATAACGCAGAGCCATGAAAATAAAAAATAATTTTTTTTTCCTCAAAAAATGATTTTTTAGCTCTCAATTTTTTATTTTCACAAGGGTAACAGGAGAAATTGGACCCCGAAAGTTGTTGTCCAGTTTGTCCTGAGTACGCTGATACCCCATATGTGGGGGGAAAACCACTGTATGGGTACACGTCAGGGCTCGGAAGGGAAGTAGTGACATTTTGAAATGCTGACTTTGATGGCATGGTCTGCGGGCATCATGTTACATTTGCAGAGCCCTTGATGTACCTAAACTGTTGAAACCCCCCACAATTGACCCCATTTTGGAAACTAGACCCCTTAAGGAAGTTGCCTAGATGTGTAGTGAGCACACCGAACCCCCAAGTGCTTCACAGAAGATTATAACGCAGAGCCATGAAAATAAAAAATAATTTTTTTTCCTCAAAAAATGATTTTTTAGCTCTCAATTTTTTATTTTCTCAAGGGTAACAGGAGAAATTGGACCCCAAATGTTGTTGTCCAGTTTGTCCTGAGTACGCTGGTACCCCATATGTGGGGGGGAAACCATTGTTTGGGCACACGTCAGGGCTCGGAATGGAAGTAGTGACGTTTTGAAATGCAGACTTTGATGGAATAGTCTGCGGTCGTAATTACGTTTGCAGAGCCCCTGATGTGCCTAAACAGTGGAAACCCCCCACAAGTGACCCCATTTTGGAAACTAGACCTTCCAAGGAACGTATGTAAGATGTGTTGTGAGCACTTTGAACCCCCAAGTGCTTCACAGAAGTTTATAATGCAGAGACGTGAAAATGAAAAAATCATTTTTTTCCACAAAAATAATTTTTTAGCCCCCAATTTTTTATTTTCCCAAGGGTAACACGGGAAATTAGTCCCCAAAAGTTGTTGTGCAATTTTTCCTGAGTACGCTGATACCCCATATGTTGGGGTAAACCACTGTTTGGGCACATGTCAGGGCTTGGAAGGGAGGGTGCACCGTTTGACTTTTTGAACGCAAAATTGGCTGGAATCAATGGTTGCACCATGTCGCGTTTGGAGACCCCCTGATGTGCCTAAACAGTGAAAACCCCTCAATTCTAACTCCAACCCTAACCCCAACACACCCCTAACCACAGCCCTAACCCTAACACATCCCTAACCACAAGCCTAACCCTAATTCCAAAGCTAACCCTAATTCCAATCCTAACCCTAATTCTAATCCTAATTCCAACCCTAACCCTAATTCCAACCCTAACCCTAATTCAACCCTAACCCTCTTTCCAACCCTAACCCTCTTTCCAACCCTAACCCTCTTTCCAACCCTAACCCTCTTTCCAATCCTAACCCTAACCCTCTTTCCAACCCTAACCCTAACCCTCTTTCCAACCCTAACCCTCTTTCCAACCCTAACCCTAACCCTCTTTCCAACCCTAACCCTCTTTCCAACCCTAACCCTAACCCTCTTTCCAACCCTAACCCTCTTTCCAACCCTAACCCTAACCCTCTTTTCAACCCTAACCCTAACCCTAACCCTCTTTTCAACCCTAACCCTAACCCTAATGGAAAAATAAAAATAAAAATATTTTCTTTACTTTATTAGTTGTGCCTACCTATGGGGGTGATAATCGGGGGGTTTATTTACTTTTTCTTTCATTTTGATCACTGTGAGAGTGATCAAAATGAAAGAATGGAATCTGCAGCCGGCAGATTCGGGCGGGCGCACTGCGCATGCGCCCGCCATTTTCAAGATGGCGGCGCCCATGAACCGGAGCCGCCGGACACCGGGAGCGACAGGGGGACTTAGAAGGTGCCAGGGGAGGTGAGATGGGGTGAGGGGGTTATCGGAAGCTGGCGGGGAGCAGAGGGAATGGGTGGGGGGCAGATGATGACAGCGGTAGCAGATCGCCGCTGTCATTCAGTTGCGGGGGGGGGCGATCGCCGGTGGGGGGTGGAATCGGTGTCTCCAGCCATGTCCGATGCTACAGCAGCATCGGCCATGGCTGGATTGTAATATTTCATCAATTTTCATTGATGAAATATTACTATCGCTCTGATTGGCTGTTTCACTTTTAACAGCCAATCAGAGCGATCGTAGCCACGTGGGGGTGAAGCCACGCCCCCTGTGGCGAAGAACAAAGCCCCCTGTATCTGCGGGTCGGGTGACCTTTCAGTGACCTAGGTCACCCGACCCGCAGGGGGGCTTTAAAGTCATGACGCCACATAGGCGTCATGGGTCGTTCTGGCACGACTTTTCATGATGCCTACGTGGCGTCAAAGGTCGTGAAGGGGTTAAACAATATTTTACCTCACACAAGGTATCCTCTGCAATCTCCTGCTGTAATGTCAGTATTGTCTTTTGCTTCCTCCCCTGCCCAGGAGCTGTGGAATGTTCTGTACATGGTTAGACACAGGGGTGAGAGAGACAGCACAGGGGGGAGAGAGCTCAAATGGGACAGCACTTGAGGGGAGGACACAGCAACACAGCACAGAAAGGAGAGAGACAGCAGACAAAGTGGATAGCACATTGGGTAGACAGGTCAAAGAAGAGAGCACAGACTGGAGAAGTCAGCACATGAGGAAAGAGAGTGGATAGGTGGGTGAGCTCATGGTGGGAGAGATTCTGAATGCTGCAATGCCTGCCTCCATCATGACATTACTGCCCTCCCGATGCGATAGCATCGGGCCTCCATCTAGTGGTAAATAAATGTGTTACCAGGGTAGCCAAGCAGAGCACAGCTTTTTTGGCTAGATCTCAGTAATCTTCTTAACCCTGATGTACGTTTTGCAACCCGCTTCTTCTGGGGCATGTCGAGGAGAAGGGTGGCATGGGTTTTAAATATCCTGACACCAATAGGAGGGGTATGGTTGGTGGTGGGGCCAGAACGAGCAATGCAATTTGAGTGCTGCAAGTTAGTGGAGCATGAGACCCCTCTCATTTCCCTTGTGGGAATGTCACTTCCCTGGATGAACAGGTAAGGACCCAACATGAGGCAATTCCACCAATCAGCTTTAGTAATGTTTTAGATGAAGAGCTAATCTGATGGATTTTGTGATTTATTGGACATTTTAACAGTTAATAAAATTAAAAGATGTATTGCTTCCGTCGCTGTAACCAGAGGAACCACAAAGACTCAAGTCACTCCAAGTAAATTAAAATAATAAACTTTTAGAAGGTATCTAATATCTTTA
This sequence comes from Dendrobates tinctorius, assembly GCF_039654945.1. NCBI lineage: Eukaryota > Metazoa > Chordata > Amphibia > Anura > Dendrobatidae > Dendrobates > Dendrobates tinctorius. The sequence goes on along the minus strand of NW_027361671.1, from coordinate 41,475,330 downwards.
CATCATATGAAAGCCATATGTATACATATCTACAGCTAGAAAACTATATGTATCCATATACTCACACTGAAGGAGCCAAGTACACATTAACCTGAGGATGTTTTCCAGAAAGTAAGATATTCAAGATATTGTATACTAAATTATTTGTTTCTGTTATCAGTTTTTGATGTCTATTGACTATCATTGAGAACTGTCAGCTAGCAATAGACTTATTTTCTTGTGCTAGAATAATCAAATTCAAGGTTCAAGATTAAAGCTTATTTTAATTACTTATGACAAACTATGATTTGTCATGTCTTATTTTAAATGACATTAGAATAAATTGCAACAAAGATAAATAATACTACAGTAATTACAGGACAAAGTGCTCTGCCACACTAGGAAAACTGGACAGGAGTGGATAAAGGGATGTGGGAAAGAGATGGCGACAGTTATGTTGGTGACTCTGCTCAGTAACTTCACAGGGTCTGTCACTTGGTCATTGAGTTGCTGTGGTTCATAAACGCTTCCACTTTTCCATAATACCACCATCCACAGTTCATTGTGGAATATTTAGAAGTGAAATACTTTCACAAGCTAACTTATTACAATGGGGCACCATTATTGAAATACCATACTCAAATTTGTTGAACTCTTTAGAAAAACCTATTATTAATAATTGTTTGTAAAGGATGACTTTGTGGCAAGCTTGCCAATTTCATATATAGTGGGTGAAATAAGTATTGAAAACACCACCAATTTTCTAAGTAAATATATTTCTAAAGGTGCTATTGACGTGATAATCTCACCAGATGATGGTAACCAGGGCTGGACTGGGACTAAAGATCAGCCGTGGCATTTGAAGCTTCACAGGACCACATTGAATAATTGCAATATTAGGTCAGCCCCCAGCACACGCAATTTTATAAAATGAGCCTGCAACTCTGAGATGGACCTTAATGATGGAAATGAAGGAAGTTGTTGTTACAAGCCATCATCAGAATGCAGACCATACAGGAACTCCAATACTGATTAGATGTAAGAAGGCAGTAATACTAATAAACATTTTAAAGTACCATATTAGAAGATGCACTTTTTTCCCCAAAATGTGGGGGGGAATGGGGGTGCATCTTATAATTCAAATATACCTTACCGGCTGCAGATGAGTGGGTTCCCAGGGTCACTGCTGGCAGAGGAACGAGTGGGGCGATGCTGTGTGCCTCAGGAGGAGGAGGAATTCAGAGGTGTTACATTGCGGGTGTTCGGTGGTGTTAGGGGCTCTGCTGACAATTTGTTAAAGCCTGGAGTTCCCCCACTTCCATGGTTTACATTGCGGTGGACTCCGGGAAAATAGCTGCCAGGTGTGCCTCACAAAATTAGAATATCATCCAAAAGTTAATTTATTTCAGTTCTTCAATACAAAAAGTGAAACTCATATATTACATAGAGTTATTACAGAATGATCTATTTAGAGTGTTTAGTTCTGTAAATGTTGATGATTATGGCTTACAGCCAATGACAGCCACACATTTTCCTTCCACTCAACTTTCCATTAATCTGCTTGGATACAGCACTCTGTGAACAGCCAGCTTCTTTAGTAATGACATTTTGTGACTTACCCTCCTTATGGAATGTGTCAGTGACTGCCTTCTGGACATCTGTCAAGTCAGCAGCAGTCTTCACCATGATTGTGGAGCCTACTGAAACAGACTAAAGCCCCAGTCACACATATTGATTTCGCTAGCGAGATCGCTGCTGAGTCACAAGTTTTGTGACGCAACAGCGATCTCACCAGCGAGATCGCTGTGTGTGACACTGACCAGTGACCAGCCCCCCTTGCGGTTATCACTGATCGTCCTGGAATAGCTAGGAGTAGAGTTGAGCGAAACGGGTCAAAAAATTTCAAAAGTCACCGACTTTTGGCAAAGTCGGGTTTCATGAAACTAAACCCGACCCTAGGATGAGGTCGGCCACGAGGTCGGCGACTTACGTGCCAAAGTCGCATTTCAAAAGTTTGTTTTGCGCTCTTTTTCAGCCAATCAGGATCCACGGACACTGTGGGCAACGTGATGACATAGGCAGGGGTCACCACCATCTTTCAGAAGGGCATGCAAGTGATTGGCTTGCTTTGGTGGGCGTCACAGGGGTTATAAAAGGGCGTGCACGCCGACCGCCATCTTACTTCTGCCGATCTTAGCATAGGGAGAGGTTGCTGCTGCTGATTCTGTAGGGAGAGCGTCAGGCAGGGAAGAAGAAAAAAAAACTGCTTCTGCTACTAGCGATTTTGCCTGTACAACACACCAGTCACTGTGTGTGCAGTGCAAGGGGAGGCTATATTGTGGTGGATCAGCGGTGTTGGTTGTTAGGCTGCCTTCTAAGGCTTCCTGACAGCTGCATTGCTGTTTACCCACTGCTCTGCAAACTGCTTTTTTAAAAGCAATCCCAATTTTTTTTTTTGTCCTGCTGAGGTACTGAGCGTGCATTTTTTCACACCATACAGCGGTGTACGCTCCTCACACAGTACGGTGTAACAGCTGTCATCACAGCCACAGTGAAGCTATCTGTGTGTCACTCTGTGAGAATAAGTCGAGGACATGTTCCGTTCTTACAGACCTGCACCTACTAGTTTTGTCTAGCTTTCAAACAGTTAAATATATTTGCTGTTTGATCACATTCAAAACTATAGAGAGACAGCGTGTGTCAGTCCGTATACTTAAAAAACACGGAGCTTGACAATTTTACATACACCGGACAGCCGTGTACGTGCACGCTCCTCTCAGTACCGTGTAACGACTGTTATCACGGCCACAGTGAAGCTATCTGTGTGTCACTCTGTGAGAATAAGTCGAGGACATGTCCTGTTCTTACAGACCTGCACCTACTAGTTTTGTCTAGCTTTCAAACAGTTAAATATATTTGCTGTTTGATCACATTCAAAACTATAGAGAGACTGCGTGTGTCAGTCCGTATACTTAAAAAACACGGAGCTTGACAATTTTACGTACACCGGACAGCCGTGTACGTGCACGCTCCTCTCAGTACCGTGTAACGGCTGTTATCACGGCCACAGTGAAGCTATCTGTGTGTCACTGTGGAAGGGTAAGTGGAGGACTTGTTCCGTTCTTACAGACCTACACTCTAGGGAAATTCCTATTCTGCCCAATTCTACATACACCTTGTAGTTTGTGATACACTAGCCAATTTCTGCCTGTGACATAGCGCTCTGATATTCAGTGGGCCTCACACAATCCAAAAATGTCCAGTGTCCACTAGTGTGTGCAGAAATTCAAAATCTCCCTTATCCTGTAGTCACTTTTTTCACACCTGTGCCATCGAGCCTGTGACATAGCGCTGTGATATTCAGTGGGCCTCACACAATCCATAAGTGTCCAGTGTCCACAAGTGTGTGCAGAAATTCAAAATCTCTGTGATCCTGTAGTCACTTTTTGCACACCTGTGCCATCGAGCCTGTGACATAGCGCTCTGATATTCAGTGGGCCTCACACAATCCAAAAGTGTCCAGTGTCCACTAGTGTGTGCAGAAATTCAAAATCTCCCTTATCCTGTAGTCACTTTTTTCACACCTGTGCCATCGAGCCTGTGACATAGTGCTCTGATATTCAGTGGGCCTCACACAACCCAAAAGTGTCCAGTGTCCACTAGTGTGTGCAGAAATTCAAAATCTCACTTATCCTGTAGTCACTTTTTTCACACCTGTGCCATCGAGCCTGTGACATAGCGCTCTGATATTCAGTGGGCCTCACATAATCCAAAAGTGTCCAGTGTCCACTAGTGTGTGCAGAAATTCAAAATCTCCCTTATCCTGTAGTCACTTTTTTCACACCTGTGCCATCGAGCCTGTGACACAGTGCTCTGATATTCAGTGGGCCTCACACAATCCAAAAGTGTCCAGTGTCCACTAGTGTGTGCAGAAATTCAAAATCTCCCTTATCCTGTAGTCACTTTTTTCACACCTGTGCCATCGAGCCTGTGACATAGCGCTCTGATATTCAGTGGGCCTCACACAATCCAAAAGTGTCCAGTGTCCACTAGTGTGTGCAGAAATTCAAAATCTCCCTTATCCTGTAGTCACTTTTTTCACACCTGTGCCATCGAGCCTGTGACATAGCGCTCTGATATTCAGTGGGCCTCACACAATCCAAAAGTGTCCAGTGTCCACTAGTGTGTGCAGAAATTCAAAATCTCCCTTATCCTGTAGTCACTTTTTTCACACCTGTGCCATCGAGCCTGTGACATAGCGCTCTGATATTCAGTGGGCCTCACACAATACAAAAGTGTCCAGTGTCCACTAGTGTGTGCAGAAATTCAAAATCTCCCTTATCCTGTAGTCACTTTTTTCACACCTGTGCCATCGAGCCTGTGACATAGAACTCTGATATTCAGTGGGCCTCACACAATCCAAAAGTGTCCACTAGTGTGTGCAGAAATTCAAAATCTCCCTTATCCTGTAGTCACTTTTTTCACACCTGTGCCATCGAGCCTGTGACATAGCGCTTTGATATTCAGTGGGCCTCACACAATCCAAAAGTGTCCAGTGTCCACTAGTGTGTGCAGAAATTCAAAATCTCTGTGATCCTGTAGTCACTTTTTTCACACCTGTGCCATCGAGCCTGTGACATAGCGCTCTGATATTCAGTGGGCCTCACACAATCCAAAAGTGTCCAGTGTCCACTAGTGTGTGCAGAAATTCAAAATCTCCCCTGTCCTATAGACACCTTGTACCTTGTTTTACATTACTATATAGTTTGTTGGATTTTGTCTACATTTCTACAAAAAATGAGGAAGGCTGGTGGAAGAGGCCGTGGAATTGGGCGGGGGTTGGCAGCTGGTAATGATGGTGTTGGTGGTGGATCTGATGGTAGTGGCAAGAGCAAAATAGGACCGAATGCAGGAGGTGTTGAGCCTGCGTCATCGTCTGGCTCCATAAGGCTTCGAAGGCTTAGTTTTCTAGGAGTTGGCAAACCGCTTTTAAAGCCAGAGCATCAGGAAAAAGTTTTGTCTTACATTGCTGACTCAGCCTCCAGCTCTATCGCCTCCTCTTCTGAAGTTGTAAAAAGTAAAAGCACTGAGTCGTCATTGGAGGCTCATGTTCATGAACCACACCTTTCCTTGTGTCCTTCACCCCAACCAAGATTGAAGGATGACGCAGGCCATACTACTGATTACTCCATGGAGCTGTTTTCACATACCATGCCTGGATTATCAAGTGAAATGGTGAATTACCCAGGCCAAGATGAATCTGACATGGAGTGCACTGATGCACAGCCGCTGATAGTTGATTCTGCTGGTACATTCACTCAGAGCACTACATTGTCCTCGCAGTGTACAGAGCCAGATTCTGACCCTGATGAGACTCAGGTGCCCCTTCCCGCACACTATACCACCATACACGGTGACACAGAGGAAGGTGCACATGACATTGAAGAGGAGGTGATGGATGACCCAGTTGTTGACCCAGATTGACATCCATTGGGGGAAGAGGGTGCTGCTTCCAATAGCTCAGATGAGGAGGAGCATCCACAGCAGACATCGACATCGCAACAGCTGTTATCTGGCAGGCCCGGAGCACTCCAAAGACAGGTTCCAAAAATCAAAACAGTTGCTGGACAGCTTGTCCAGAGGGTCAAAAGATCACAGCGTGCTAGGCCGCAAAATGTCTGCCAAAGTAGGAAGAGTGCAGTGTGGCACTTTTTTGAACAAAATCCTCATGATCAGGCCAAGGTTATCTGTAAGAAGTGCGCAAAGACCTTTAGCCGAGGGAAAAATCTGAAAAATTTGAATACCAGTTGCATGCTTAGACATTTAACCACCATGCACTTGCAAGCGTGGACACAACACCAAACCTCAAGTGCCACATGTGCAACTGATCACAAAGAAGGTAGTCAGCAACGCTACATTTTTTCCCCCACTGTAAGCCCACCGGTTAGCACAGTAGCAAATGTTGAGGTGTCGTTGCAAGGCCACAGCAGTCAGGGAATCCCACTGTTATATCAACGAAATACTGAATCTAGGCCATCAGAAAGAACACCAACTCCATCACCATCATCAACCCTCTCTCAGTCCGCCCTGTCCACCGCTACTTCCACCATATGCAGCTCTCAAGTCCAGCTCACCCTCCCAGACACTATGAGTAGGTCAAGAAAGTACTCAGTCTCTCATCCGCGTACACTGGGTTTGAACGCCCACATTGCCAAACTAATCTCGTTTGAGATGATGCCCTATCGGTTGGTGGAAAGCGCAGCTTTCCGCGAACTCATGGCCTATGCAGTACCACGCTATGACCTACCCAGTCGCCACTTCTTCTCTCGCAAAGCCACCCCAGCCCTCCACCATCATGTAAAAGACCGCATTGTCCATGCACTCAAGCAGTCAGTGAGTGGAAAGGTGCACCTCACAACTGATGCATGGTCCAGTCGGCATGGCCAGGGCCGTTACGTGTCCATCACTGCGCACTGGGTTAATGTGGTGGATGCAGGGTCCACAGGGGACAGCGGTGGTGGGACAGTGCTGCCTAGCCCACGGTATAGGAAACAGTTGGCTGTAGGCGTTCGACCCTCCTCCTCCTCCTCCAGAAGCGAAAGCTCGTCCACAGAGCGCAGTCGTACGAGCACTCCATCTGCAGCTGCCACTGTTGCACACGAGGTGTCCCCCTATCGAGCAGCTAGTGGAAAGCATCAGCAGGCTGTGTTGCAGATGATGTGTTTGGGCGACAGACACACCGCCGAGGTGCTGGCCGAGTACTTGAAGCGACAAACTGAGTCATGGCTGGGCAGTGTACATCTTGAGGCAGGCAAGGTAGTTAGTGATAACGCCCGTAATTTTGTGGCAGCCATAGCCCTTTCAAAACTCAGCCACATACCTTGCTTGACTCACACCTTGAACCTGGTGGTGCAGTGCTTCCTCAAAAATTATCCGGAGTTAACAGCCCTGCTCCAGAAGGTGCGAAGACTGTGCGCGCACATCCGCCGGTCGCCTGTACACTCCGTTCGTATGCAGAAGCTGCAGCGATTGCTCCACCTTCCCAACCACCGCCTCATTATCGACATTGCAACAAGGTGGAACTCCACCCTGCACATGGTGGAGCGGCTGTGCGAGCAGAGGCAGGCCATAATGCATTTGTGGGAGGATACACGGCCAGGCACTTTGAGAGCAGACATGGAGTTGACAGGTGTGCAGTGGTCGAAGCTGAAAGACCTCTGTAAAGTCCTTCAGTGTTTTGAGGAATGCACATGGCTGGTAAGCGCAGAAGTCGCCATCCTAAGCATGAGCATCCCACTTATGCGTCTGCTCATGCAAACTTTGACGCACCTTAAGGAGCAGGCGTCTGCAGCCAATGTTGATGAGGAGGAAGAGGAGGAGGGAATCCTTGATGACATTCAGCCATTGTCTGCTCAGGGACCTCTCCTGGACGAGGTGGAGGAAGAAGAGGAGGAGGAGGATGATGATGGGGATGATTACTTAGGGGAGGAGGATGCATCTTGTGGGGCAAGTGAAAATGTTGGCGTGGCAAGGTCTGGTACAGGGTTTGTGCGTGACTGGAGGGATGTGGATTTGCCAGAAAGTGCTCCTCCAACCAGCACTCGCAGTGCATCATTGACACCGGGAACATTGGCCCACGTGTCAGATTATGCCTTGCAGATCCTAAAAAGGGACCCCCGCATTGCCAAAATGATGAACGATGACGACTACTGGTTGGCCAGCATCCTGGATCCACGCTATAAAGGCAAATTACAAAACATCATGCCACAGGAGAACCTTGACCTGGTAAATCGGTTGCTTGAGACATTCCCAGCACACAGCAGCGGTGATGGTTCTCACACGAGCCGTACGGGCTGGGGGCAGCTTGGCAGAGGTGTTCATGGTGCACACAGCAGAAGTGGCGTTGGAGACAGGGGTTTCATGACAATGTTGTGGACTGATTTTTCAAGTACTGCTTACACAACTGGTAATACTGCATCGATGGAAAGTGACAGGAGGCAGCAATTGTCAACTATGGTTACAAACTACTTTTCCTCCCATATCGATGTTCTCCCACACAGGTCATTCCCCTTTGACAATTGGGCCGCTAAACTGGACACCTGGCCTGAATTGGCACAATATGCCTTACAGGAGCTCGCTTGCCCAGCTGCAAGTGTGCTATCGGAAAGAGTCTTCAGTGCAGCTGGATCAATCCTGACAGAAAAAAGGACCCGTCTGTCAACCCAAAATGTGGATGATCTAACCTTCATTAAAATGAACCATGCATGGGTTTCCAAGGATTTTGTCCCACCTTCCCCTGATGACACATAGGGTGACAGAAAAATGGCTTGCTTTGGTCCACCTCTTCCTGGGACTTGACCTATTTCGCCTTTTGCATCAGCTGAATGTCCAACATCAACATATGCCACTTTCTAAAACTCCCTAACTGTGCTGCCTCCCCCCCCATGGCCGGGGTCACCACCTAGAGCACGACACCGTGCGAGTGCCGTTGCCCTGGACAGGTGGGTAGGCCGACTCTTGGGCGTGGGCACTGGCACAGGGTCCCTCATAGTGCAATCAAGTGTCTCTGACGGTGGTGGTGTACACCCGCCGTCAGACACACCGCCGTACTATGAGGGGCCCAGTGCCAGTACCGACGCCCACGAGTGGGCCCCCCTTGCTTGGGCAGGGCCCCAGCATTTGCAATCTTTACCTCTCCCTGCTCCTCCGCTGTGTAGTCTGGGCCGTCAAATCCATACTGTGCCTGACACCGTCTGAGCCTGCCTCCTGATGTATAGACATATATTTTGAATGTGTACGCTATCCATACATGTTATCCGGGGATACGGTACCCTTTCTCACCTTTGTGCAATCACGTGCAATCTATACTGGGTCTAACACCATCTGAGCCTGCCTCCTGATGTAAAGACATATATTTTGAATGTGTATGCTATCCATACATGTTATCCGGGGATACGGTACCCTTTCTCACCTTTGTGCAATCACGTGTAATCCATACTGGGCTTGAGAACGGCTGGCGAGCTGTTAAGCAAGCTACAGCACCTGTGGTTTGCACACGTAAGTTTTTCATTTTTTCAGGAATGACGGTTAGGCCTAATTCCGGAACTGCGGTTGACCTGCACTTACTGGGAAATCATCGTTCGCGGGTAATAATTGTAATCAGTGATCCCCATCACTAACGTTGTTCAGCGGGTTATCTGCACCTGTAAGCGGCAAACGCTGGCCTTTTCAGTGTAGCGCACATGCAGCCACGGACATGTAAGGGCATGACACACCAGTTATTGGCCAATCTCATGTGCCAGAGCCTCACGTGTCCCTCTAGTAAGCCGGACTCGGACCGTGGGGCATGACGGAGTCTCGTTCGTTAACGGAATTAAGCTTGCAATGTGTGCATCTGTTCTGTAGCTGGCATGGTTGAGGTTTCCCAGGTGGAGTCGAATTTACCCGTAGGCTCCACTCCTGGTGGTGCCCTTCTGGACATTCCTTTAAGGTTCAGCTTTGCCACCATACTGCCCACGTAAAACAAACACTTTGCCTTCATGAACACTGTTTGGAGGGTCATGACTCATGGGAATAACGCCGCCCAATCAGTTAACCTGCTAGAGAGATCCTTCGTTGCTCCCAAGCATGACATCACACTCCCTAGGAGGAAGGTAATGCCACTGTGGCGACCGTACTCCTGGGGGCGACACAAGTGCACTGATGCCCAGCCACTGCTCGATGAATCTGCTGGTACATTGACCCAGACCACTACATTCCCCTCGCACGCTACACAGCCTGAATCTGACCCTGATGAAACTCAGGTTACCCTTCCCATATACAGTTCCATCTTACACGGTGACAAAGAGGAAGCTGCAGATGCAAGTGCAGGTTCGGCCCATCCGCCATCAGACACACCACCGTACTATCAGGGGCCCTGTGCCAGTGCCGTCGCCAACGAGTGGGCCCCCCCTGCTTGCTCAGGATCACAGCACTTGCAAGGTTAAAATACTGTGCAGTGAGATGGAAGATGGGGACGACGAGGAGTCCAGACTAGTACAGGGATTCCCTAGCGAGGAGACATATTTGATTGTTTTCAATGTTGGGACAGCAATTTTTGGGGAGCACTATACTCTGGAGAATGATAGATGGGGCCCACCATACACTGGAACATTCCAAAGGTGGACATCAGACACTGGAGCAGCATTTACAGGGCCCATTATACACTAGAGCATTAGAAATGGGGCCCATTATGTTTGGACCATTATTTGGGCCCATAAGACAGTGGAGCTTCTTCCATGGGGACCAACATATACTGTAGCATTATGTGGAGCTCATCATATACTGTTTCAAACATTATATGGGACCAATGATTCTGTATGGAGAAATATATGGGCCTCGTCATGAGATGTAAAAAGTGAAGTATTTTTCATTGTACTATACCGCTATTTCTCTGCCGTATCGGAGCATGATGAGTTGTGGTATGTGTTAAAGGGGCGCTCTTTCGCCCAGGGCACATGAAAACCTGGAGCCAGCCCTACCCCCCCACAACTTTAGCCAAATAACCCAAATTTTTCAGTGCGTAACTTGTATTATGAAGTTAATTAAGGTTGACAAGCTTAAGTAAGAAGAATTGATGCTTTTGGCATTCAAATGGGCACTGTAGGTGTGTTTCCTGTCCTCCTCTCACTGCCGACTTTTATTCCCCATTGACTTACATTGGGTTTCGTGTTTCGGGACGACCCCGACTTTTCCCTATAATCGGCTGATCTTGCTCGACCCGACTTTTGGAAAAGTCGGGTTTCACGAAACGAAACTCGACCCTAAAAAACCAAAAGTCGCTCAACTCTAGCTAGGACATTTTTTTGATCGATGGTCTCCCTCTGGCCAGCACGCATCGCTGTGTGTGACAGGAGGGAGACCAGCGATCAGCACGGTGGTAACTAAGGGAAACGCACGCCGCTTAGAAACCCGATGTGTACCTTAGATACCAGCTCCCTGCATCAGTGCACTGTTAACTAACGTACATAGCGATGCCACGCGCTCGGCGTCGTTGATGCTGATCGCTGGTGAAGCTGCCTGTTTGACAGCTCACCAGCGATCATGTAGCGACTCACCAGCAATCCTGACAAGTTGATATTGTTGTCGGGTATCGCTGGTGAGCCGCTATGTGTGAAGGGGCCCTTAGGGCCCTTTTTAAATGCTTAGCAAGACTTTGCAGGTGTTTTTTCGTTAATTATTCTAATTTACTGAGATAATGACTTTTGGGTCTTCATTGGCTGTAAGCCATAGTCAACATTAACAGAAATAAACACATGAAACAGATCACTCTGTTTGTAATGACTCTATATAATATATGAGTTTCACTTTTTGTATTGAATAAGTTAAATAAATAATCTTTTTGATGATATTCTAATGTTGTGAGAAGCACTTGTATGTGTACCGTTTAGCTACTATTTGTATGTCTGTGTGGTATAGGAGTAGTCATGTGCTTTATTGCTTTACTATTTAATTTTGAAGCATATAGCACCATGTTCTGTTTGTAAAAAATGTGGTTAGAACACAAACATCAGCATGAGGCCTGGAAATGGCGGGAGGTCTAGTAGTAAGTGATCAGAGGTTTATAGGTGAGAGATTGAAGAATTTTATCACATACTTCCGATAGGGATAGAATCAAGGACTCGCTCAGGAAATCTTTTTCCATACACAAGTACTGGTCACTGTTGCAAAAGCTGTGTTCTAGTTGAAAAAATAATTATACCACATATTGTTTTGTGTTGTTGCAACTTCAGCTGCTTTATTTTGATTCTCATTATTAGGTTTATTATTGTACAACCTTGACATTTCTTCTTGTTTTCTGTTTACAATGTCATGTATTTCAACAAGCAATTGTAGAAGCCAGATTTTTAGGATAAAAGAGGCATTGTTTAGCTAATTATTAAAATTGTATGTTAGTTTATTAACTTAATGCTCAATGAAATATCATTTAAAAATGCAAAGGTTGTTTTATTCAGTTGCAAAAAATTCCATGTAGAAAATACAGGTTTGGAATAAACTGATACAAATGAACAATATTCTGAATATATACATAATAAAGTGAACAAATGAATAACCATGATTGCAATAATTAGCAATGGAGTGCTATATGTCTAACTAAAATAATGAAATTCTCAGGTAATGACATTTTAAAAATAAGAATCCACAAAAATAATGTGATTTAAATTACACTTAAGGAAAAGTAAAAAAGATATACATGTGCGCTGCTCCAGGCTGAATATAAAGCATGTAATTTTCATACAAATGTATGCTACTTACATGTGATTGTTCTGAGTAATACCACTGAAAGGTACAGCTCACACACAATTTGCTTACTTAGATTTTGGTTCCAGTCTCTAATAAATAGAGGACAAATACAAGTTTGCTATTTCTTATTGTTCTATCTTTACTGGGATCGCTTCCTTAAGTGAAAGTTTTCCTATGAAGCACAGGGGAGTGGCAGAAAGTTAAAATGTAAAATTCCATTAAGCTTCTTTCCCCATACTGCAGTGGCATATCTAGGAGGGGTATGTGGAGAATTTGCCCTGGGTGCAGCTGACCGGCGGGCGTCGCCAGGCCGCCTTATGCTGCTGTCCAAAGTGTCTCCCTGGTGACTGCATTTTTCTCCCCTCCAAGAGATCCTCGGAGAAGGTATACGATGCTAGATCACAGTATTCTATTGTACTCATATCTTTCAAGTGCAAATACAAGTTGAAGTCCTGACCACCTGCACTTCTGTGTCAGGATGACGTTACCAGCATGATCCGTTCAACTGATCACGCTGTTGACGTCACTCATGTGCCACAATATAAGGTAAGTCTGGCAAAAGACATTATGGGCAGTGGAAAATGTGTTAGGAGGCAGTATAGAGAGGTGGAGGAAATGTTTGAGGAGGCAGTATGGGGAAGAAAAATTGTTTGAAGAGGCAGCATGGGGAGTGGGGAATGTGTTAGAAGACAGTACGTGAAAGGGGAGGAATGTGTGAGGAGACTACTGGGAGGGGGAGGAAATATGTGAGAAGACAGTATGGGGGATGTGTGAGGAAGCAAAAAATAATATACAGACAGGACAGCTGGGGAGCACAGATGAGTCTTTTTGTGAGGTAAAACATTTCACTAGAAGGAACATATGAAGGTGGTAGCGTGATGCTCTCTGCAGCTGCTGATGACCTTTGTTTAGATGAATAACCTATCATAAGCTGTTCAGTGATCAGAGATTCTGCTACCAGTAGCCTCATGCTTTTATATAATCACAAAACTTCTTGCTTACATCTAACCTTTTTATTATATACTAGCTGAAGAGCCCGGCGCTGCCCGGGCATAGTAACTAACTGTGGTTAGTTATAACAAATTATAATTATCCTCCATCCCATAGTCCAGTGCCCATATACCCATCATACATATCCACCATCCCATAGTCCCATGCCCATATACCCTTCAAACATATCCTCCATCCCATAGTCCTGTGCCCATATACCCATCATACATATTCTCCATCCCATAGTCCCGTGCCCATATACCCATCATACATATTCTCCATCCCATAGTCCCATACCCATATACCCATCATACATATCCACCATCCCATAGTCAAGTGCCCATATACCCATCACACATCATCCATCCCATAGTCCCATGCCCATATACCCATCATACATATCCGCCATCCCATAGTCCCGTGCCCATATACCTGTCATACATATCCTCCATCCCATAGTCCAGTGCCCATATACCCATCAAACATCCTCCATCCCATAGTCCCGTGCATATATACCCATTATGACATCATAATCAGCATGGCAACCGTTATGACATAACCGTCACCATTGCAACCTATTAAGACATCATCGTCACCATGGCAACCATTGTGACAGCTTCTTCGCCATTGCAACCTATGATGACATTAGCGTCGCCATGGCAACCATTATGACATCATAATGAGGGGCAGGGCTTGATACACACACACTTTCTCCCCATTATGTAGACAGGGGCAAAGTTGTTTGGTGAATTGGAATGCGCGGGGTTAAAATTTCACCTCACAACATAGCCTATGACGCTCTCGGGGTCCAGACATGTGACTGTGCCAAATTTTATGGCTGTAGTTGTGACGGTGCGGATGCCAATCCCGGACATAGTTTACATACTTGCACACATACACACCCACATTGAGCTTTATATATTAGATTACAGTAGGGCCAACATTATCCCATTTATAATTTTATCAATTTGCTACCTGTGATATTCTGTAAGAATTAAACCTACTGGCATATTAACCAATTAAAGACAGGGAAATTTTAAACCCCTTTCCTGACCAGACATATTTTCACATTTCTTCGTACATGCGGTTTTAAAGAGCTGTAACATTTTTCTTGTTCAGATATTTTTGTAATGTTTGCGTATTTTATTTGTGATACATGGGGCTTCATTTCTATAGCATTTATATCATTCTTATTTTTTATTTTTGTTGTCTTCAAGTGATATCAATGGAGAAATAAGCAAAAGAGTGTCTGTTTTTCACATTTTTTATGATCGCAAAGAAAGAACCAATAAAATACATTTAATAATATGTTTCCCATTCTTCAGCAAATATTTTTATATATATGGGACATATTGTTTTCTATTGGGGTTGGGTTAGTAACAGCAATTTGAATTGATAGTGTAAATTTTAGTTATTTAATTTTTTTGCATCATATTATTTATTCATTTTATTTTTCATTTACTTTACACATTGTAAATTGTCAGAAAAGACCTTTGGAAGGAGAGAGGATAGAGGGGCATTTCAGCATTTAAATATATTATTTTCATCTCATTAGAAAGTCACTGTAGAGTGCGGTCGCGGACGTTTACAGTCTATGGGCGGTCCTGAAGCTGTTAACTTAGTGACGAAGACATGACAAGTTCAGCTCGGCTACATCTTTTACTTTATACATTTTATAGAGATTGATAAAAATATTGTTAAAAAATGTATGACATGTTTAAGATTGTGTGTTGTTTGGGGAAAAATGAGAAAATTAGAGTGTTGTATTGGTTCTTATAACACACAGCACCTTACGATGTGGCGTCTCATTGAGTCATTTATGTCACGTTAAATTTATGACACATCACTGCACATGTACATCGAAGCAAATTACTCCCCAGCATTTCTTTTAAGTAATCTGATATTGCCTTGAAGTAATGCAATTATTATACATGGATAGTTTTGCTTTTCTTTTCCAGCATTCGTGATATGGATGTGCAGCAGGTGTCTGTTGTTTTAACAAAAGACCAAAGTCAAATAGGTCAGAAAATACATGCTGTGGATTACAGACCACCCACTGATAGCAAGGTGACCACTCATGTGTAATAACGTGATTACATTCCATCATTAGGAGGATGAATAAGCCAAAGGTTATGCTTTCACGGCTGATACCAAGGGGTTTCTTGCTGAGGAGGCTTCACTGTAAAGTTGTTTTGCATCACACGCAGCTGTACTATATATTGTACGATCATTCTAAAATATTTGGTGTTAAAATATAATCTTTCGGCATATAAAATGTTATCAAAAGTTTTCCCAGGCTGATAAGAAAAACATAAACCATCTGCATCGCAAGGTGAGCACAATGGATGGCTGGGAAAGCGAGATTCCAGGAAAGCGGTGATGCATTTTCTGTCCACATAGCGTTCCACAACAGTGATTTCTAGAACGATCAACTAGTCAATTATTTGTGGGACTCCTATATGAAAAATTTCTCAGATCCATCAGTTAACAAGGTGTATAAATAACATTAATTATTCTCTTTAAACATCTATCATAACTGACATCTTTAGAAAATAATGTTTTTTGCTGATTGGGTATGTTTCTTGCCTGCAATGAACTATCTTATAAATTGGATTAAAATATAACATTTATTTTCACAACTAAGTATCTTGTGGAAATGATTCTGAGGACACATCCCCAAGCAGAAAGATAATATGCATGTCTCCTATTCAATTTTATAGTTAGATTGTTGTGGCACATGAAAATAATATAATTGTAATTATTATTGTTATTATTATGTGCCACAACATCCTTCATCCATCAGCTTTAAGGGCCTTTTACACATAGCGATATCGCTAAAGCGTCACCGATTTTGTGATGCAACAGTGATATCGCTAGCGATCTCACTACATGTGACACTTACCTCCGACCGGCCCCCCCGCTGGATATTGCTGATCGCGCTAAAACGTCCTGAGCCGTTTTCTTCTTGTTGGCGTCCAGCTGGCACCGACGAGCAACGCATGGATGCAGGCGGAAGTTGTCATCATCGCTGCGTGTGAGAGGTAAGTAACGACTGCCGAGAATTGCTGCGTCGCTGGTGAGATCTGCCTGTTTGGCAGCTCACTAGCGACCATTTAGCGATGCACCAGCGATCCTGACCGGGTCATATCGTTGTCGGGATCGCTGGTGCATCGTTAATTGTAACAGGACATTTAGGCTCTGCTGTTTGAATGAAGAAATAGGTAAGCACAGCAAGTCCAGACAGCACCACATCACTGAGATATGGTGGACAAATAGAGATGAGTATAAGATTTATTTTTTTTAACTCCCTCATGGCCCTCTGTAATTTGGCAAAATGGATGCCAGTGCAAGGCTAGTTACAAAAATAAGACGTGTTACGTAAAGTGTAATACTGCAGAAGACAGTCACAGTCACGCCAAGTACTGAAAGAGACACCGGTCAGGGATGCTCCCTATCACCATGAGATCTAGAGAAAAAGCCTGAGGGAGACAGAGGGAAGCATGTGCACGGAACAGGGTCAAGCAGAAACAACAATGAAAATGGAAAAAGGTCTTGAGGGGCAAGAAGAAGTATAGCAATCTGGATGTGATATATTAATATGATCAAGTTAAACCCCTTTGCTCTAGGGCTTTTTTCGTTTTTCTCCTTCCCTTCTTCCAAGAGCCATAACTTTTTTATATTTCTGGCACTATGGTCGTGTGAGGGGTTGTTTTTTGTGGGACGAGTTGTACTTTTGAATAACACCATTGATTTTAACACATAGTGTACAGAAAAATGGAAAAAATCCAAGTCCCGAGAAATTGCAAAAAAAAGTGCAATTTCACATTTGTTTTTTGGTTTTTTATTTTCCATGCTCACTATATGGTAAAATTGACTTGGCA
Source organism: Dendrobates tinctorius (assembly GCF_039654945.1). Classification (NCBI taxonomy): domain Eukaryota; kingdom Metazoa; phylum Chordata; class Amphibia; order Anura; family Dendrobatidae; genus Dendrobates; species Dendrobates tinctorius. The sequence continues at coordinate 41,458,198 of NW_027361671.1, read as the reverse complement.
ATATAAAAGTCCAGGTCAGTATGAGTAAACAGATGTCAATCCTACATAAATTCTTTTTTATTTAAGTAGTCAAAAAAATTCAGAAAGTTGTATGAAAAAAGTTTTTGCATTTATCGCCATTTTCCGAGACCCCAGCATTTTCATTTTTCAGCAAAATCTATCCCAAAATGGTATCAATGAAAACATCAGATTAAGTTGCAATAAATAAATTGCAACTTAATCTGATGTTTTCATTGATACCATTTTGGGATAGATGTGATGTTTTGATCACTTCTGGTTGCATTTTCTTGCAATATTGTGGCGACCAAAAAAAACAGAATTCTGGCGTTTTGATTTTATTTCTCATTATGTCGTTCACCTATTGGATTAATTTATTTTGAGAACCACATGTTTCAGCTCTTCTGTAAAATAATTCCTGTATTTCTTCAAAATTAAAACATAAACAGGTCCTCGGACATCATCATAATGCATGTGAGGATAAGTGACGCGTTTCTATCGCTGCCCCGATCTTTATCAAAGCTTTTGGCAGTTAAATATGGAAGAACTTTGTTGTGGTGAATTCCCCTAAAAGGATACTATGCTTTTCAGGTTGTTATACTCTAATTCACCAGAATCATCTCTGGCAAGTCTCAGGTCTCGCTTTCTAGGAATTAGGATGAGTCCAATCTCCACCAACCTGGCCTTGGAATAGCATGTAGAAAGTCTGTACTTTCCCTCTGCACTGACTGTTAGTGCAGGGAGTCTCTTGTAACTTGCTCATCCAAAGTAGCACTCATTGTCTTTGCTGCCATTGTAGTGATTTGCAAAAAGTGTTGGTTCTAATTCTAGTTACTGAGGTAAGCTCATAAAATAAAGAAAGTCACATAGCACTTACAAATGCAAAACTCCTCAATGATTCCAAATACAATCATTCATATTTGATAACCTTATCCATGCCAAACTCCATGGCGCATATATATGTGTCTTATATCACATCAGATCCCTTTCCTATACGGGCCCATTACAGTGGCCTGTAGCAGCATGACTGCAGGAAATTCTGCTGGGCGCCATGTTAGTTGTCTAATCCGAGACTAAGCTTAAATGCTTTTTGCATAGAAAAATACCACTTTTACCTAACAATATTTTTTTTTACAGGAAATTAAAGCATTAGCAACATCACTGGTCTGGAAACATTAAGGATCTGGAAATCAATTGCAGAATAAGCGTCTACTTCTTGTTTTCTTCATAACTAGAAGTACTCGTTAAAGAGGATTTCATCATTTAACTTTCAAATTCATTCTTGCCATGATAAAATAACAAAATCAGGTGCTACTCTGCTGATGTACATAGCAATAGCCACTGAGATCAGTGTGATAAGCTGCAGTGTTGTAGACATGATGTCACATCTGCAGCCTATACACAATTACTGGAGCAGAGACTCAGAGGGTGAGTGCCAGATGATTTTATTATTTTTATCACAATACTGTACATTTGTACAAAAAGTATACATGGAAAACCACTTTAACTTTTAAAGCGTAGCAATATTTAAAAGTAACATTTCAAATTAAGTTACATGTATACAAGAGGAATAATACTATTTCTAGCAATTATGTGACTTGTATGTTGCATTTTGACCAGTTTCCACCCCAACCCCATGCAGGCTCTGTTTTTATTTAGCAGTTGACTCTGAGCTAGAGGAAGGGGGCAACATAATGTTCGCTATACACATCACAGCATTCAGAGAGGTAATTATGCAGCAGTTCTAAGCCATCTAGATTTGAATCCAGCTCTGCAGAGAAGTAAAAGACTTGTTAGAAAGCTCAGCATGATCTTGCTCTGTACCCCTATGCATGATTATTTCACTCTGCTCCTTGCTCAGCCTCTCCTTTCTTCTTCATAGAGTATAATAAGACATGTACACTGACACCCTACTTTGCTAGCAGTCCATCTTGCTTAATTCAGAGTTGAGCTAACTATTTTTTTCAGAGTAAATGGTAAATTCAGAAGGTGGGGTAGTGAAGAAGTGACAGACAAGATATATTGCAATTTTTTTTCCATTTGACTATGCTATTGATTTATGTTAAATTTGCTAAGTACAGTTCCAATTTAAAAAGTTACTCACTCTTACGTCATAATGGATATGAATTTATTAGATACCAATGTATTGTTGAGGCATGAGGTATCAGTAAAAATTGTACTTTAAAAAGTTTTTCACACTTTTGTAAAACAGAGTCCATGAGTTGTCTCAAATGTATTCTATGGATGTATTTTCCAATGTGTTTGCATTAAAAAATGAAGTTCCATTGCTGAAATGTCAGGAAGCACAGCTGTATGACAGCGCTGTTTTTTTATACAAATTTCTGTCCACAATGTCACTATATGGATTTCCTATCACAGAGTTGACATTTTATATGACATGTGCTGTCATGTCTAGACCCTTTGCAGTATTCGGCTTTAAATATGCTCCTGAGATCTGAAGAAATCATCATTTGTCACTGCTGACTGTGTCAGATCATAGCATTCTGTAGTTATGATAACTGCACAGCTTGTGTAGGTCATAAATATGTTTCTTCCAATCCCTTAAAGAGGACCTTTCACCAATTTTTTCATGTTGAACTGGAAACACAACGTAATAGTTTTAGTTTAAAACACAACATTCCACATGGAATGGTGCACTAGGAGTGACACAGCCCTTATATACTGTAAATCCAAAGAATTAGGCACTCATACAGTAGATGTGATATGAAAAAAGGTATTTGTAATCCAAAAGTGAGCGTACAACGTCTCAACCCTTGACTCTGACACTCATCAGGTTCACAGATGGTTTTTGCAAAGACACTTGGATCAAGATGTGATAAAATGCTTTAGAAGAAACACAGGATGCCTGAAGTAGAGAGAGATCTTCACACTTCCTATCGCATATACTTGAATGCTGAGTTCTTTGGATTTACACAATGTAATAGTGGTTGCAGAGCTATTAACTGGATTTAATACCTCCACACTTCTTTACTGTGCACTAATACATCAGTGCTTATTTACGTTGCACAGTACGGATGCCAGAACCTGTGGACTCTGGTCCTGTGACTCAGATGACATCATCACAGGTCCTTCTGCACTTCTACATTCCAGCTTGCTGTTGGTTAGTCAGCGTCATACAGAAGGAAGAAGTACACGCTCCCAGTGAAAACTATTTAATAACAACCACTTGGACTTAACTGGTTAAATCATGAGATGCCAATTATTTGACTGCTTTTATGTCTACAATGGAGGGTTCCATTTTTACATGGTGTGTCCAATTCAACATGAATGGGGAAAGGTCCACGGCAGTCAACAGCTAGCAGGCAGCAGTGACCTCAATACTAATCAGTCGATTCACAGAAGTTATATAACTCTGCAGTGTGAAGTGAAAAAAAAGAAAAACAGTAACATGATCAAATCGATTAACTAAATAGGAGGGATGTGTATCCAATCCTAGTTGATTGTGCTCCACAATGTAAACATGAAGCAATATTAACTCCATAATAATGCAGCCTTTTCTGAACATTAGAACGTAGTCCCATTTTTTATTTATCTAGCATGTGTCACTTCACTTTACAATGCCTTTATGTATCCAAGTGGTTCTGAAAATTGTTGTTTTTTTTCATAACACATTTTACTTCATTATAACAGTAATTTTAGGTCAATATATTTTGAATTTGCTATAATAAAAATTGAAACTTCCCCAAAAAATTAGAAAAAAATTCAGTTTTCAAACAACATCTGCGATTGAAAAAAAATGTTATGTGATGCAAAATAGTTAATTATTAACATTTGCAATATTTATATTTTAAGCTAGCAAAAATTTTTTTTATATGTGCATATTTATTTTTAGGGGACATTAGACCCTAGGGCAACTTACAAGTTTAACAGTAATTTTTCACATTTACAGGAAACTTCAAAAGTGTATTTATTCTTAGGAAGTTGAGGAGCCTAGGTATTAGAACCCCCTTATATAAACCTAATTTAAAAAGTGCATATAGAAGAATTAAAAAAAGCAAATTACATTTTTTTCCACTAAAATGTTGTTTTAAACCCAACATTTTTGGAAGGAGTAATAGGATAAAAAACACCCGCAACTTGTCACTCAGATTCTCTCGAATGTGGCCATTCCTTAGGGCACAAGTCAGGGCTCAGAAAGGAAGGAACAATATTTGGTGTTTGGACACAGATTTTACTGGAATAATTTGCAGACACTATCTGGCTTTTGTACGTCTCCTGAGTTGCCAGAACAGCAGAAACTGCCCCCCCCAGAATGACCACATTTGTAAATTGCTATCCTTAAAGGGAAATGTGTCATTTTGAAAATGGTACCAGATCTGTAGGCATAATGCTATAAAGAAGCAGCTGATCAGATTGACATTTTTGTAGGAAACGTTTCAGTAAAATGTGCATTTTTTATATTGAAATCACTGGAATTTGTTTGCATTTGAGAACAGTAGGTGGTCCTTTTCCATGATTGTCAGTTTTCCAGTGTCAGTCAATGAATATGACAGCCACTCAGTTATTTCACTGAATAAAATAAATGTTATACTGAATTTTTTAACAAACCTATATATCATTCTGCTGAGCCTCTCCTTTTCTATACTATGCTGTCCACAGATCAGACTGCATGTACAATGAGACAGGTTTTCTTATTCTAGGGGTGTACTGAGCACTTTGACTTCACAGGTATTTCATAGATTTTTATAGCATGGGCCATGAAAAGGAAAAATTATATTCTTTACAAAATGTTATTTTATTTTTTTTTCTATTCTCCAAAGCAATAATATGGTAAAATGCAACCTCTCAGTTGTTATGCAGTTTTTTCAGGCAGTCTTTCACCGGCCCACAGGGAGACCAAGAAATTTCCCTGTGGGCCTCCTAGCCATGGTATGACAATTGCTGTCACAGAGGATATAACCATGATTGGTCACAGAGCACTGTTAGAGGGGGGAACTAGTATATCACCCTTTCCAGTCCTGTGACATACTGTTACATAGTAATCAAATAAGAGAAAACTGACCGGCACATCAAGAACTAGTCTGAACAGGTGCACACCAAAAACCAACTTATATATCAAAATAGGAAAATGGTTGCACTCAATCGTGTTAAAGCATGTCAATGTGAAATACATGAAGTGTGAATAGCAAAATGGGTTTTGAAGTTTAGGAAAAATATACATGAGATGCTTAGCAAACAATTTGGCCAAATAATGTAACATAGTAACATAGTATCATAGTAATTAAGGTTGAAGGGAGACTTTAAGTCCATCTAGTTCAACCCATATCCTATCCTAACTTGCCCTAACATGTTGATCCAGAGGAAGGCAAAAAAACCCCATGTGGCAAACAGTAAGCTTCACATTGGGGAAAAAAATTCCTTCCCGACTCGACATACGGCAATCAGACTAGCTCCCTGAATCAACGCAACACTAAGGAAACTAGTGTATATACCCTGTAATATTATACTTTTCAAGAAAGGCATCCAGTCCCTTCTTAAATTTTAGTAGGGAATCACTCATTACAACATCATATGGCAGAGAGTTCCATAGTCCCACTGCTCGTACAGTAAAGAATCCGCGTATGTGAGTATGCTTAAACCTTCTTTCCTCCAGACGTAGAGGATGCCCCCTTGTCCTCGTCACAGGTCTAAGAGTAAAAAGATCATTAGAAAGGTCTTGGTATTGTCCCCGCATATATTTATACATTGTAATAAGATCACCCCTAAGCCTTCGATTCTCCAAACTAAATAACCCCAAGTGTAATAACCTGTCTTGGTATTGCAGACCCCCCCAGTTCCCTAATAACCTTGGTCGCTCTTCTCTGCACCCGCTGCAGTTCAGCTATGTCTTTCTTATACACCGGAGACCAGAACTGTACACAGTATTCTAAGTGTGGTCGCACTAGTGACTTATATAGAGGTAAAATTATGTTCTCCTCCTGAGCATCTATGCCTCTTTTAATGCATCCCATTATTTTATTTGCCTTTGCAGCAGCTGCCTGACACTGGCCACTAAATGTGAGTTTGTCGTCCACCCATACACCCAGGTCTTTTTCAGTGACAGTTTTGCCCAGTGTTTTACAATTAAGCACATAATTATACATCTTGTTCGTTTACCCAAGTGCATGACCTTACATTTATCCCCATTAAAGCTCATTTGCCATTTATCAGCCCAAGCTTCTAGTTTACATAAATCCTCCTGTAATATAAAATTGTCCTCCTCTGAATTGATTACCCTGCAGAGTTTATTGTCATCTGCAAATATTGAAATTCTACTCTCTATGCCCCTTACAAGGTCATTAATAAATATGTTAAAAAGAAGCGGGCCCAAAACTGACCCCTGTGGTACCCCACTGCTAACCGTGACCCAGTCCGAGTGTGCTCCATTAATAACCACCCTTTGTTTCCTATCCCTGAGCTAGCTCTTAACCCACCTACACATATTTTCCCCTATCCCCATTGTTCTCATTTTATGTATCAACCTTTTGTGTGGCACCGTATCAAAAGCTTTTGAAAAGTCCATATTCACCACGTCCAGTCCGGAACTTACCTCTTCATAAAAGCTTATCAGATGCGGTGCTCCAGGTGCGCCGAACGTCTGTGGAGAAAATCCAATCTACCCGAAGATTTCATCCATTTTAAGTTTATGCTTAGAACATACAACACTGCCCTTCACCTCTCCAAACAAACCTATTTCAACACCCTCATCACCTCACTGTCCAATAACCCGAAACGTCTCTTTGACACTTTTCATTCTCTACTCAATCCAAGAGTACAGGCCCCAACCACGGAGCTCCGAGCTGACGATCTGGCCAATTACTTCAAAGAAAAAATTGACCAGATCCGACAGGAAATTATCTCCCAATCACCTCATACCATGCACCGTCCTCCCTCCCCCACTGCATCTAACTCACTCTCTGATTTTGAACCAGTCACAGAAGAAGAAGTAAGCAGGCTCCTTGCATCTTCTCACCCAACTACTTGCACCAGTGACCCATTTCCGTCACAGCTCCTTCAGTCCCTTTCCCCTGCTGTCACCCCTCACCTAACTAAAATATTTAACCTCTCTCTCTCTTCTGGTATTTTTCCCTTCTCATTTAAGCATGCCATCATACATCCACTATTTAAAAAACCATCCCTCGACCAAAACTGTGCCGCTAACTATAGACCTGTCTCTAATCTTCCCTTCATCTCTAAACTCCTGGAACGCCTGGTCCACTCCCGTCTTATCCGCTATCTCTCAGAAAACTCTCTTCTCGACCCATTCCAATCCGGTTTCCGCTCTTTACACTCCACTGAAACTGCCCTCACTAAAGTCTCTAATGATCTGCTAACAGCTAAATCAAATGGTCATTACTCCATGCTAATTCTCTTGGATCTCTCTGCAGCATTCGACACTGTGGATCATCAGCTCCTCCTCACTATGCTCCGTTCCATTGGCCTCAAGGATACCGTTCTCTCCTGGTTCTCCTCCTATCTCTCCGACCGCTCCTTTACTGTATCTTTTGCCGGTTCCTCCTCCTCTCATTTTCCCCTTACTGTTGGGGTCCCCCAAGGATCGGTTCTAGGTCCCCTCCTCTTCTCCTTGTACACTGCCCCTATTGGTCAAACAATCAGTAGATTTGGTTTCCAGTACCATCTCTATGCTGATGACACCCAATTATACGCTTCTTCTCCTAACATCACGCCAGCCTTTCTAGAAAACACCGGCGATTGTCTAAACGCTGTGTCTAATATCATGTCCTCACTATATCTGAAACTGAACCTGTCAAAGACTGAACTCCTGGTGTTTCCTCCCTCTACTAATGTACCTATACCCGACATTGCCATTTCTGTGTGTGGTTCCACTATTACTCCCCAGCAACAGGCCCGCTGTCTTGGGGTCATACTTGATTCCGAGCTTTCCTTTGCCCCCCACATTCGATCACTGGCTCGCTCTTGTCATCTGCACCTCAAAAACATTTCTAGAATTCGACCTTTTCTTACCTTTGACTCTGCAAAAACTCTTACTGTTTCTCTTATTCATTCTCGTCTTGACTATTGTAACTCTCTTCTAATCGGTCTCCCTCTTACCAAACTCTCCCCCCTCCAATCTGTCTTGAATGCTGCAGCCAGGATCATATTCCTCACCAATCGTTACACTGATGCCTCTACCTTGTGCCAGTCATTACACTGGCTACCCATCCACTCCAGAATTCAGTATAAACTTATTACCCTCACTCACAAAGCCCTCCATGGCTCAGCACCACCCTACATCTCCTCCCTTGTTTCAGTATACCACCCTACCCGCGCCCTCCGTTCTGCTGATGACCTGAGATTAGCATCCTCAATAGTCAGAACCTCCCACTCCCGTCTCCAAGACTTTACACGTGCCGCACCAATTCTTTGGAATGCACTTCCCAGGTCAATACGATTAGTCCCCAATCCCCACAATTTTAAGCGTGTCCTGAAAACGCATTTATTCAGACTGGCCTACCACCCCAACACATTAACCTAATCTATCCCTGTGTGGCAGAGCCAAAAGTTTTACCATAACCAGGTTCCCCGCATCATGTTCCCACATGCTTTATGCCTCCATTAGCCCTCTGTGTCTGTACTGTTACACACTTAACATTATGACTGGTCCATACAATTCAGGGTAACTGTTACCACCCAACTTTCGTGTCTCCCTCTTTCCTCATAGACTGTAAGCTTGCGAGCAGGGCCCTCTTTCCTCTTGGTATGTGTTATAATCTACTGTATGTGATTATTGTTATGCTGTAATGTCTATTGTCTGTACAAATCCCCTCTGAAATGTAAAGTGCTGCGGAATATGTCGGCGCTATAAAAATAAAATTTATTATTATTATTATTATTATTATTATTATTATCAGATTAGTCTGACAGGAACAGTCCCTTGTAAACCCATGTTGATATTGGGTCATAAGTTTATTCTTCTCCAGATACTCCAGTATAGTATCTCTTAGAAAACCCTCCAGGATTTTACCCACAGTTGAAGTTAAACTCACTGGCCTATAATTTCCAAGTTCAGTTTTTGTCCCCTTTTTGAATATTGGCACCACATTTACTATACGCCAGTCCTGTGGTACAGACCCTGTTATTATGGAATCTTTAAAGATTAAAAATAATGGTCTATCTATGACTGTGCTTAATTCCTGCAGTACTCGAGGGTGTATCCCATCCGGGCCCGGGGATTTGTCAATTTTAGTGATTTTTAGACGCCGCCGTACTTCCTGCTGGGTTAAGCAGGTGACATTTAATGGACAATTTTTATCCCTGATCATGTTATCCGTCATGGGATTTTCTTGTGTAAACACTGTCGAAAAAAAGTCATTTAGCATATTGGCTTTTTCCTCATCCTCCTCCACCATTTCACCCAGACTATTTTTAAGGGGGCCAAAATTATCATTTTTTAGCTTCTTACTATTTATGTAGTTAAAGAATATTTTGGGATTATTTTTACTTTCTCTGGCAATGAGTCTCTCTGTCTCAATCTTTGCTTTTTGATTTGCTTTTTACAGAATTTATTTAATCTTCTGTATTTAGTTAATACCTCATCACTACCTACTTGCTTTAATTCTCTAAATGCTTTATTTTTATCTCTTATTGCTCCCCTTACAGCTCTATTTAGCCATAGTGGTTTCCTCCTATTTCTAGCATGTTTATTCCCATATGGTATATATTGTGCACAGGTCCTATTCAGAATGCTAATAAACGTCTCCCATTTTCTTTGTGTATTTTTATTTCTCAGGATATCGTCCCAGTTAATTGCACCAAGATCATCTCTCATCTGTTGGAAATTTGCTTTCCTGAAGTTTAGTGTCCTTGTAACCCCTCTACTACACATCTTATTAAAGGATACATGAAAACTTATTAATTTTTGATCACTATTACCCAAGTGACCCCCAACCCTTACATTTGATATGCGGTCTGGCCTGTTGGTTAATATTAGGTCTAGCAGTGCCCCCCCTCTTGTTGGGTCCTGAACCAGTTGTGAAAGGTAATTGTCTCTCATAGTTGTCAAAAACCTATTACCTTTGCTGGAACTGCAGGTTTCGGTTCCCCAATGTATTTCAGGGTAGTTGAAGTCCCCCATAATAATGACTTCTCCTTGAGTCGCTGCTTCATCTATTTGCTTTATGAGGATATTCTCTGTTGCTTCCATTATTTTTGGAGACTTATAACAATCCCCTGTCAGTAATTTATTATTTTTCCCCCCTCCCCTTATCTCTACCCACAGGGACTCAACATTTTCATTAGATTCATATATATTATCACGAAGCATGGGTTTTAAGGATGATTTTACATAGAAACACACGCCTCCCCCTCGTTTATTAGTACGGTTATTTCTGAACAGACTATAGCCCTGTAAATTAACCGCCCAGTCATGGCTCTCATCCAGCCATGTCTCAGATATCCCCACCATGTCATAATTATGCTCCAACAACATTAACTCCAATTCCTCCATCTTGTTTGCGAGGCTTCTGGCATTAGTATACATGCACTTTATGTATCTCTCTGTACCTCTATTCTTTCTTAAATTATTAACTGTTCTAACCCCACCCCCCATGCCACCCCCACCCCCAATTTCATTATTTGTTCCCAGGTCTCTAGCTGCACTGTCTTCCCCTCCTATAAAAGGAATACCCTCCCCCCGTCCCTAGTTTAAACACTCCTCCAACCTTCTAGCCATTTTCTCCCCAGCACAGCTGCACCCTCCCCATTGAGGTGCAGCCCGTCCCTAGCGTAGAGTCTGTAGCCAACTGAGAAGTCGGTCCAGTTCTGCAAGAACCCAAACCCCTCCTTCCTACACCAATTCCTGAGCCACTTATTAACCTTCCTAATCTCCCGTTGCCTCTCTGGCGTGGCACGTGGTACAGGAAGTATTTCCAAAAATACCACCTTGGAGGTCCTTGCTTTAAGCTTACAGCCTAATTCCCTGAAATCATCTTTAAGGACCTTCCACCTACCTCTAACTTTGTCATTTGTGCCAATGTGCACCATGACCGCTGGATCCTCACCAGCCCCTCCCAGTAATCTGTCAACCCGATCAGCGATGTGTCGGACTCGAGCGCCAGGTAGGCAGCACACCGTTCAACGATCCCTGTCTTTGTGACAGATTGCCCTATCTGTTCCCCTAATAATTGAGTCTCCCACTACCAGAACCTGTCTGGCTTGCCCTGCTCTCCTATTTCCCCCCTTGCTGGAGCAGACACTCCTCCGGCTTTCAGAGGACATGCCTTGCTGCAGCAGTGCTACTCCTGCACTAACACTCCCCTCATCTGCCAACTTAGCAAACTTATTGGGGTGTGCCAGATCAGGACTAGCCTCCCTGGTGCTCTTCCCTCTACCCCGCCTTCTAACTGTCACCCGCTAGCTGCTTCATTGTCCTGCAGCTCCAACCTAGCATCCCCCCCCTCATCTATCCCATTGAGCGTCTGCTCAGTGAGCAGAAGACTCCTTTCCATATTGTCTATGGATCTCAGTGTTGCCAGCTGCACATTTAGATCCAGTATCTGGGCTTCCAAATGCACAACGTGCTCACATCTCGCACAGCAGTATGCACCCTCGACCGGCTGTTCAAGGATTTCATACATGCAGCAAGACGTGCACTGGATGGCATTGGCAATAGTGGAGCACATCCTAATGGGGATTGCAAAAGACAATAAGATAAGCAAAAATAAATAAAAAGTATTAATAAAATTTCACAGCAATTCAGTAATACCTCCCTTGGAAACTCCCTGAATCCAAAGTCACTGAATCTCAAGTCACACACTTACCACAGTTCGCACTTACGCTCAGGTCACACTCAGCTCGTTCACACTCGCTCAGGCAGAAGATTTAAAAGATTTTTTTTTTTTCCCCTTTTACCAGCACACCACCTTGCTGCTCTATGAACTTCCAAAAGGAGTTAAGCCCCAACCAGCTGCTCCTTATAAACCCTTAATTACTGTATGAACTCCCACCCTTAATTAACCCCTTGTGAATATAGTTACACCTAAAGATTTAAATGCAATATAGTTAACCCTTAAAAACACAGATAGTAAAATAAGAGATTAAAGATTAGAGAGAAAAAGAAAAAAAAAATAGGTTAAACAAGCCCCCAAGCCCCCCAAAAATTGGACAGGTAGAAAGCACTCAGCAACCTACAATTCAGCAACTCACACAGGTATTTGTTATGAGCCCATCCACAATTGTCAAGGTAATCTCATGATTTGGATGGGTCCCTGACCTAAAGGTACTGTCACATGACGCAGTCAGGATCGCTGGTGCATCGCTAAGTGGTAGCTAGTGAGCTGCCACACAGGCAGATCTCACCAGCAACATCGCTGGGGACGGGGGTCGCTACTTACCTGTCACACTAGGCGATCCTGACGTCCTCCCGCCCGGCTCCACGCTCGTCGCTTGCCTCTCCACAGGAAGTGCCGCAGGAAGCTGACGACGAGACGTTCTCGCGCGATCAGCGATAACCAGCGGGGGAGTGGGTCATAGGTAAGTATCAGACACAGCGATATCACTAGCAATATCGCTATAACGTCACAAGTTAAAGCGATATTGCTAGCGATATCGCTTAGTGTGACAGGCCCTTAACTGCCAAGTGTGAACACTTACCTATGGCTAATCTCTTGGTAAAGCCTATATTTATGAGTTGGTCGGAACCTGATGTGATTAGATGTAATTAAAATCACTGCATGGTGAAGGGGGGAGTGCTCAGTCAGAAAGCTAGTGGCAGAGATGAACTGAAAGGAGTTATCTGTTGAAGATAAGTTATCAAGTATCCAACATTTAGTTGATAACTTATTGATTGGTACGTGTCTGACTTGTGGGATCCACAATGATAGAAAGAGCAGAAAAATTTTAACCTCATTAGTATAAAGCGGGGGTGTTTGACCACTGCTCCATTCAATCTCAGTGGGGCTGCCAAACACTTTGCTTGCCTTTTTCAGGCAGCCCAATAGAGATTGAATGGAGTGGTGTCCAAGCATCCTACTTGCTGAATTTTCAAACGGGGATAAAATTGCATTGTCAAGGTTAAAAGTTCCATGTTCTTCCAACTAATGTGGTTTCCAATGGTCGAACCCCCTCTGATCAGTTCAATAAATAATGGCCGAACCTGAACAGTAAAGTTCGGGGTCTGTACCGAACACCTACTCTCCGGGCACGGATCCTGAACACGGACTTCACAAGGAAGTCCTTGTTACTGTTCTGGTTCGGCACCCTGAACACCGGGTGTTTCTTGCAATGTCATGCACATGAAAAAACATTACCACCGGTGAGACTGCCACAGTTCCCATGCTGTCAGATGACAGTGTGAGCCTGCAGCTGTGAACGGAGGTAAGAAGTTTACCTCCTGTCACTGGTGTTGGCTGATGGGATTATTACTCCTATCAACCTACGCCTGCTGCTGCTAATAACAGTGAGAGCAGGTGGTGGCTGATTGGAGTTTTCATCAGCCTGCTCCTGCGATAAGCGATCCGTCGGCAGTCGCTCTTACCTGTCACACCGCAGCGATGATGACGACTTCCACCTGCGTCCATGCATCGCTAGTCTGCGCCAGCGGGATGCCAACGAGGAAAAAATGGCCCAGGACATTTGAGCGCGATCAGCGATATCCAGCGGGAGGAGGCGGTGCCAGTTACATGTCAGATGTAGCTAGATCGCAAGCGATATCGCTGTTGCGCCACAAAATCGGTGATGCTTTAGTGATATCGCTAGCGATCTCGCTATGTGTAAAAGGCCCTTAACTGGAATAATGCCTTATAGGTATTTGCATGCTAGAGTCAATTCCACCTGTGGGCCGAGGCACCCCAGTCTGACACTAATCCCATTTATAGCATTATTCTATATTTGGCTGACGAATACTACTACTTAGGTACACTGCAGGGCTCAGACACAAAATGCACATTTGGCTTCTAAAGTACAAATTTTGATGTAATGTTTTTTTCTTCACCATATGGCAATCATTTGCAGAACCACTGAGGGATCAGTACAGTGGAAACCCCTCAAAAGTGACCCCATTTAAGGAACTACATCCCTTAACAAATTCATCCATGAGTGCTGTGACCCTTTCACTGCTATCATTTGTACCCTAAATGAGTACATACTGATATCAATGCAGATAAAAGCAGATTTTTATACATTTTTTTTTTACAGGAATGAAGATAAATCCACTAATAAAGTGATTTGTAAGTGTTCATAACTTTCCTTGCAGGACAAACTTGAAACTGAAAGTTTGGTTACTCTTTTGAGCTAAAGAATATTTTTATCTGACATGAAATTGCTGACCAGTTGTATTGCAATTATGTTGCAGAAATATAAAAATACTTGCTTGTTGTGTAACATCTATTACCTGTCTCTCCTATCTGGGAGGGAAAAAGATGACTAACCAACAGTACGTTAGCATTCAACATGCTCACCAGGATTTCAGCAGTGGAGCAATCTGTTATGTTGTCACTGTATTTTATTTGGAAAATACATTATTTATTTGGAAGCAGCTGAAATGTACTCCTCCAGTTTTAGCCAGCTGTATCCTAATGCTGACTTTTCCCATGACTTATGTGCCAATTCCATATTACCAATTACTGCACAGCTTTCCAACATTTTTAAACAGCTATTTCTCAACTTGTGAACATCGGCAGGTATCAAAATTGTATATTTTCTTATGATTTCAGTCTGAAGTGAGAATTTAAAAATACAATTTATAATGAAAAACTCTGAATATGTAGGAACAGAACTTGACTCATGCACTGTAATATTAGATTCGAATAAAAATATAATCGGATTGCAATACTTTGCAAATGGTTGTGTATTTTCGCTTTGTTTGGATGCACGAGACTATATTTTAGTTGAATCTAAAAAAGAGGGAAGATTGCAGTCCTTGTTTTCTCAGCAGAAATCAGGTGAACAACATTTTTATTTTTCATTTGCGAAGCACTAACATTTTCTACAGATATGCATTTCAAAATAAATAGGGTATAGAAATGACAAAGTAACAAGAACAGACAGACACAAAGGCAAACAAGGTTCTAGCTCAAAACATTACAGGTAAGGGAAATGAAAGAGATAAAATTCTTGATTTGATTGGTCTGTGGAGTATTTTTCGTTGATTCAAGAACCTGGCTCAGATAGTATTGCATCAGCTTTAGACTCATAGAATGTCTATCTTTAAGAGTCCTACATAAACAGAAGCTGAGACAAAACGATACAAAAAAGCAATACATTCATCGCACATAAAAAATGTATAAAGCATAAATAAAATATAAACGGATGGACAGGGCAGGAAAATACAACACAAGCAGTATTATGAGTATATAGCAAAAGATGTATTGTCAAAACCAACTTTCAGACAGACGTTTAACTATCATCGGACGCCTCCTTGCACTTGGTGCTGAAGAATCTGATCTTTCTTTTTTGAATTCAGCTAAGTACAGTGAATTCCCTGCTGGTTAACAAAGTCGTGTATGAGGGTTAACAATTGATCAGCCATCTCCTACAAAAAAGTAACATTACATGGACCCCATTGTTTTGTTCATAGACTCAAGAGCATAATAAAAGTAGAGTGTAAAAGAAAAATCTCATGGTTCACCTGCCCCGCAGCCCGCCTGTCCGCTCCTCCATGCCTCCACTTTTTACATTTCCCTGCTAGTCATATCTTCTTCAGCCTACTTTACTCTGGGCCAAAGACAAAGAGAAGAGGCACAGAGGACTGGATGGCGGGATGTAAGAGTGATGGAACAGGTGAGTGGTGAGGTGAGTATTATCTTTTTTTATCTTTTTTAACCTTTTGCCACTCTATACAGCACAGCAAAATGGCTTCCAGCTGCCAACTATTTTGATGACTCCATGGGGAATGAATTGTGAAAAATGTATTCTGGAGAGTAAAATTAATACAGAATTCAAATCCACTTAAATAAATTCACTCATTTATACTAACTACATTTTTAAAATTGTCTAAGAATCTTGCAGGGGTTTATCATAACGCATAGTCTATTGTCAGCTTCAACACATTTAAAAATGAGTTACTCTTAGGGCTTGTGCAGAAGCCCGTATATCTCAGACAAGTGCTATCTGTCATTTGGACGGATATCACTTGTCCCCATGTTATTTAATGACGCCATGTACATGTCTGATTTTCGGTCGGAGGAAAAAAATTGTCTCTGATAATTCCATGATACTCACCCACTCGAGTCTATGAATGTGTAAAGAAGAGAGATTCGTTGGATGCAGTGAAGAGCCGGAGGCAGAGAAGGGGTTAACAGGATTTACTGAACAGGTAATTAAACAAAGAATACTCCACGCAGGGAGGCAAGACTAGTAATGGCAACGACGGGAATTGCACACAAACACAATGCTTGAGAGAAAGATATATAAAAACAAGGTAACTTATCGCTTGCAGTTCTTGCAGGGGAAGAGCTGGAAAATCTCCTGACGGCAACGCAAATCATGGACAAAGCCTCTGGCTCTGTTGTGGAGGAACGAGAAGCACTGTCTCCCGACGGTGCTGATGTATCCGGTTTTGCTTGGCTTGAGTGCGCTGGAACGTGGAAACAGTCCTTGGTGTAGATTCCTCAGGGATGGCACTGAATAAGAACCATGGGGACGCTCACAGACCGCGGCAGTGGGCGGTCCTCTGGAGTAGTCTCTAGGAATGGAGCAAGTCAGCTTATCTGTAACTGCAGGCAGGAAAGAGCTGACCAAAAAGGCAGGGTCAAAAGATGACTCAGTCGTGTCACAGTCAATCTTAGTGTAAGTACACTGATGGATGAATGGCGTGGAGCTATCAGTCAGAGCAGCAGAGAGGGAGTCAACCTTCTCCTGTCACTTTCCCGCCAAGTCTGACCTGTTCCCGCGCTCAGTCCTTTTTACATTCCCCGCGCCCCCTGCTGTCCAGCGTGAAGGTCCTTCCCTCCCAGAAGAACCCTTCCCCGGTAACAGTGGTGACAGTCCCGATAATTCCGGTCTCAAAGGGCACCGGAAATGGCTGACTCTGTCTCGGCTCATCTTCTTACAAATGTGAGAAAAGAATTGGATGCCTTACGGAGACACAATATAGCATCTGATCTTTATGGATGCATTGCAATTCTGTAACATAGGAAACTGTATATGATCCTGTAATTGGTTAATAGCTGCTGAGTAAAAAATCGGATTACATACGGACGGTACAAGGATGACAAGTGAGAAAAAAATTTTCTGAATGCAATGCTGAATGATTTTTCCTACCCACATGCAAACCTACCTAAGTGAAGCAGATCTAGTTATGATACACTGGATTATGTAGTATATCATTGCAGAGTTGTACGTAATGATATACAGAAGTGCTCGACTATTGTCTAATACATGCTTAAAGCAATGGATAAACAATTCACAATTAAATCATTTACTAGGCAGACAAATGAAGAAGTCATGCTGTACAATGTTTTGTAGATTATTGCAATTACTGTAAATCAATTGTGCTCTCATTACTTGTGATTACAATGAGGGAGATTGGGGGGCTTGTTTTCATTATGCTGATAAACGCTAAAGTTACATTGATTAATATGCAGTTTTCTCATTAGCGTGAACTGTGGATACATGAATGTTTCTTTTGTGTTTATTGTAATTAATGATGACAAACAATACAACAAGACTTAATAGTCCGTTGAATACAACAGTGTCTCTACATAGACATGATCAATGTATACAGCTAATGGTTTGTGCATGCTGAATCATATCTCCAAAATAAAGAAGACTTTTCCCCACTTATCCATTTCCTTCCTTTGCACTTTGTTTGCTACAGCATACTTTTCATATGTCTTTATGGCATTCAAAGGGGTCTTCTACTATGCTCCCTCTCGTGTTAGCTATATCATAGGGACACTGGAAAGAGCACCTTTTCTCTGGAGGACTCATTGTGGCCATGGATGTAACTATTTATGCAGTTAATTGGAATATGTGTATTTTAATACTATTATATATTTCCTGCAGGAGTCATTTATGGTTGTCAGCAGGCCTGTGATCAGCTCATCACCAGGGTTTTCAGCAGCTGGAAATGTAGCGTTTGCCTGATTGCTGTGTGTGCTGACCTTGGTGGGTCTTGACGGGACAGCACGTTACTTTTTGTGTGCAGCAGCTCAACAAATGAAATGGACTACAAATTGCAAAGCCTTCTACCATGTCTTTTTCTCTTCAACACAGGGACCATATCATCTTTTAGCTAAAAGGTTATTATCATTTTATTAAAGTGATAAAATAGCAAAACTCTCCTGTAATCAAGCATCTTTGCAGTTTCCTTGCTATTAACCCTTTAACGACCGCCGATATGCCTTTTAATGGCGGTAGTAAAGGGCACTTAAATCACAGCGCCGTTAATTAACGGTGCTGTGGAAAAAGTGTATAGCACCCTCCCAGAGTCGGATTTTCTCCAGGGTCTCAGCTGCTGGGGGTAGCTGAGACTCCAGAGAGCATGATTCGGATCGGTTTTTACCAACCCCGCTTTTGCGATCGAAGTTATTAACCGTATAACGGCAAAGGCAAAAAAAAGCTGCGATTTTACTTTCACTTTCTCTCTCCTCTGATGTGATTGCATATCAGAGGAGAGAGAAATAGGGTCCCCGATCCCCCCGGTACCTCCTGGTGGTCTTCAGGCCCTTCTGCCTCCTCCGGTGGGCGCCGCCATCTTGGTTTGGGAAGAAAATGTGCATGCCGGTAAATTCCATTCATCCATTCAATGTACATTTTGATCACTGTGATAAACCCTATCACAGTGATCAAAATAAAAAAAATTGTAAATAACCCCCCTTTATCACCCCCTTAGTTAGGGGAATATAATGAAATAAAAAAAATATATTTATTTTCATTTTTCCATTAGGGTTGGGGTTGGAATTATAGTTAGGGTTAGAATTAGGGCTAGAGCATTATGGTTAGGGTTGTAATTAGGGTTAGGATTAGGGTTAGAGTTGGGACTAGGGTTAGGATTAGGGTTAGGGATTAGGGTTATGGTTAGGCTTAGGATTAGGGTCGGAATTAGGGTTAGGATTAAGGTTAGGGTTAAGAATAGGGTTAGGGATTAGGATTAGGGTTAGGGTTGGAATTAGGGTTAGGGTTAGAATTAGGGCTAGGGTTAGAATTAGAGTTAGAATTAGGGTTAGGGTTTGAATTAGGGTTAGGGTTGGAATTAGGGTTAGGATTAGGGTTAGGGTTGGGATTAGGGTTAGGATTAGAGTTAGGTATTAGTTTTAGGGTTAGGGTTGGGATTAGGGTTAGTATTAGGATTAGGGTTAGGGATTTGTTGAGGGTAGGGTTGGAGTCAGAATTGAGGGATTTCCACTATGTAGGCACGTCAGGGGGTCTCCAAATGTGACATGGTGCCACCATTGATTCCAGCCAATTTTGCATTCAAAAAGTCAAAAGGTGCTCCCTCCCTTCCGAGTCCAGATGTGTTCCCAAACAGTGGTTTACCCCAACATATGGGGCATCAGCATACTCAGGACAAATTGCACATCACAAATCAAGCCTGCACATGACTCTGGCAGCCGAAATATGGAAAAATTATAGCTCATTAAAGATCATTTTTGTGGAAAAAAATATGATTTTTTAATTTTCACAGCTCTACGTTATAAACTTCTGTGAAGCACTTGAGGGTTCAAATTGCTCACCACACATCTAGATAAGCTCATTGGGGGTCTAGTTTCCAAATTGGGTCACTTGTGGGGGGTTTCTACTGTTTAGGCACATCAGGGGCTCTCCAAACACGACATGGCGTCCGATCTCAATTCCAGCCAATTCTGCATTGAAAAATTCAAACGATGCTCCTTTCATTCCAAGCCCTGCCGTGCGCCCAAACAGTGGTTTACCCCCACATATGGGGTATTGGCGTACTCAGGACAAATTGCACATCAAGTTTGGGGGTCTAATTTCTCCTGTTACCCTTGTGAAAATAAAAATTTGGGGGCTAAAAATAATTTTTGAGGAAAAAAATGATTTTCTTATTTTCACCGCTCAGCATTTATAGACTTCTATAAAGCACTTGGGGGTTGAAAGCGCTCACCACACATCTGGATAAGCTTCTTGGGGGGGTTAGTTTTCAAAATGGGGTTACTTGTGGGGTTTCTACTGTTTAGGCACATCAGTGACTCTACAAACGCAACATGATGCCCTCAGAACATTCCATCAAAGTCTGCATTCCAAAATGGCACTCCTAGATAAGCTCATTGGGGGTCTAGTTTCCAAATTGGGTCACTTGTGGGGGGTTTCTACTGTTTAGGCACATCAGGGGCTCTGCAAATGCAACATGACGTTCGCAGAACATTCACTCAAAGTCTGCATTCCAAAATGGCGCTCCTTCCCTTCAGAGTTCTCCCATATGCCCAAACAGTAGTTTCCCCCCCACATATGGGGTACAGTATCGTTGTACTCAGGACAAATTGCACAACAACTTTTGTGGTCCAATTTCTCCTGTTAGCCTTGTCAAAATAAAAATAGTGGGCTAAAAAAATCATTTTTGAGGAAAAAAATTATTTTTTAATTTCACTGCTCTGCATTATAAACTTCTGTGAAGCACTTGGGGGATCAAAGTGCTCACCACACATCTAGATAAGTTCCATAAGGGGTCTAGTTTCCAAAATGGTGTCACTTGTGTTTTTTTTCACTGTTTAGGCACATCAGGGGCTCTCCAAACCTGACATGGCGTTCAATCTCAATTCCAGCCAATTCTGCATTGAAAAAGTCAAACGGTGCTCCTTCCCTTCTGAGCTCTGCCATGCGCCCAAACAGTGGTTCACCCCCACACATGGGGTATAGGCGTACTCTGGACAAATTGCACAACAACTTTTGGAGTCTAATTTCTCCTGTTGCCCTTGTAAAAATAATTTGGGGGTAAAAAGATATTTTTTGTGGAAAAAAAATGATTTTTTTATTTTCACGGTTCTACGTTATAAACTTCTGTGAAGCACTTGGAGGTTCAAAGTGCTCACCACACATCTAGATAAGTTCCTTAAGGGGTCTAGTTTTCAAAATGGGGTTACTTGTTGGGGGTTTCCTCTGTTTACGCACATCAGGGGTTCTGCAAATGCAACATGCGTCCGATTCCAGTCAATTCTGCATTGAAAAGTCAAACGGCGCTCCTTCCCTTGCGAGCTCTGCCGTGCACCCAAAAAGTGGTTTACCCCTACATATGGGGTATCAGCGTATTCAGGATAAATTGCATAACAAAGTTTGCTGTTCATTTACTCTTTTAACACTTTTATAAATAAAAAAAATTGGTTCTGAAGTACATTTTTTGCCAAAAAAAGTTAAATATTAATTTTTTCCTTCCACATTGCTTCAGTTCCTGTGAAGCACATAAAGGGCTAATAAACTTCTTGAATGTGGTTTTGAGCACATTAAGGGGTCCAATTTTTAGAATGGTGTCACTTTTGGGTATTTTCTGTCATGTACACCCCTCAAAATGACTTTAAATATGATGTGGTCAATAAAAAAATGGTTTTGTAAATTTTGATGTAAAAATGCGAAATCGCTGGTCAACCCTTATAACTTCCTAACAAAAAAATTGGTTTCCAAAACTGTGCTGATGTAAAGTAGACATGTGGGAAATGTTATTTATTAAGAAATTTGTGTGACATATCTTTCTGAATTAAGGGCATAAAAATTTAAAGTTTGAAAATTGCTAAATTCTCAAAATTTTTGCCATATTTCCGTTTTTTTCATAAATAAACACAAGTCATATAGAAGAAATTTTACCACTAACATGAGTAAAATATGTCAGGAAAAAACAGTCTCAGAATCAGTGGGATTCGTTAAAGCGTTCCAGAGTTATAACCTCATAAAGTGACACTGGTCAGAATTGTAAAAATTGGCCTGTCATTAACCCCTTACCTACAAAGGACATAATATTCCGTCCATGTGACCCTGGACCTAACTACCATGGACGGAATATTACGTCCCAGCGATCAGCGGCGCCCACGTGGTGAGCGCCGCTGATCGCGGCCGGGTGTCAGCTAATTATCATAGCTGACACCCGGCACAATGTGTCAGGGGCGGTCACGGACCGCCCCCGACACGTTAACCCCTTATACACCGCGATCAAACGCGATCGCGGTGTACCAGGGATTAAAGGGAAGCATCGGCAGGGAGGGGGCTCCCTCCGTGCTTCCCTGAGCCCCCCACGGCAGCGCAATGTGCAGCGCTGCTGCGGGGGGCTCTTTCCCTACAGGCCCCTGGATCCAAGATGGCGACGGGGGCCTTCGGGGGCCTGTAGAGAGCTGACTTCCTCACTGCCTGCAAAGCGCAGGCATGAGGAAGTCTGCAGCAGTGCCTGTGACAGATCGCTGATCTGTCACAGTGATCTGTGATGTGACAGATCAGCGATCTGTCACAGGACAGTGATGTCCCACCTGGGACAAGGTAATAAAGTAAAAAAAAAAAAAAAAAGTGTTAAAAATAATTTAAAAAAAATCGCTAAATAAATTAGTAAAAAAAAAAAAATATTCCCCAATAAATCCATTTTTTCAAAATAAAAAAAACCAAAAACAATAAAAGTACACATATTTGGTATCGCCGCGTCCGTAATGACCTGCCCTATAAAACTGTCCCATTATTTAACCCCTTTAGCGAACCCCTTAAAAAATAAAAATAAAAAACTAAGCAAAAAATAATGATTTATTATCATACTACCGAACAAAAAGTGCAATAACGCGTGATCAAAAAGACGCATATAAATATCCATGGTACCGCTGAAAACGTCATCTTGTCCCTCAAAAAACGAGCTGCCACACAGCATCATCAGCGAAAAAATAAAAAAGTTATAGCTTGCAGAATAAAGCGATACAAAAATAATTATTTTTTATATAAAATTGTTTTCATTGCAAAAAACCGACAAAACATAAAAAAACGACCTAAATGAGGTATCGCTGTAACCGTACTGACCCGAAGAATAAAACCACTTTATCAATTTTACCGCACGCGGAACGGTGTAAACGCACCCCCCAAAAGAAATTCATGAAATGCTGGTTTTTGTTCATTCTGCGTCCCAAAAATCGGAATAAAAAGCGATCAAAAAATGTCACGTGCCCGAAAATGGTACCAATAAAAACGTCAACTCGTCCCGCAAAAAATAAGACCTCACATGACTCGGTGGGTCAAAATACGGAAAAATTATAGCTCTCAATATGTGGTGATGCAAAACTATTTTTACAATAAAAAGCGTCTTTTAGCGTGCAACAGCTGCCAAACATAAAAACCGCCATAAATAGTAAATCAAACCCCCCCGTTATCACCCCCTTAGTTAGGGAAAAATAATAAAACTAAAAGAAAATGTATTTATTTCCATTTTCCCGCTAGGGTTAGGGTTAGGGTAGGGTTAAGGTTAGGGCTAGGGTTAGGGCTAGGGTTAGGGCTAGGGTTAGGGTTAGGGCTAGGGTTAGGGCTAGGGTTAGGGCTAGGGCTCAGATTAGGGTTAGGGGTGTGTTGAGGTTAGGGTTGGAGTTATAATTGGGGGGTTTCCACTGTTTGGGCACATCAGGTGCTCTCCAAAGGCAACATGGCGTCTGATCTCAATTCCAGCCAATTCTGCGCTGAAAAAGTCAAATGGTGCTCCTTCCCTTCCAAGCTCTGCCATGCGCTCAAACAGTGTTTTACCCCCACATGTAGGGTATCAGCCTACTCAGGACATATTACAAAACAACTTTTGGGGTCCAATTTCTCCTGTTACCCTTAGGAAAATAAAAAATTGGGGGCAAAAATATAATTTTGCGGAAAAAAATGTTTTTTTATTTTCACGCCCAGGCGTTATAAACTTCTGTGAAGCACTTGGGGGTTCAAAGTGCTCTCCACACATCTAGATAAGCTCCGTGGGGGGTCTAGTTTCCAAAATGGGGTCACTTGTGGGGAGTTTCAATAGTTTAGGTACATCAGGGGCTCTCCAAACG
Source organism: Dendrobates tinctorius (assembly GCF_039654945.1). Lineage (NCBI taxonomy): Eukaryota > Metazoa > Chordata > Amphibia > Anura > Dendrobatidae > Dendrobates > Dendrobates tinctorius. The sequence goes on along the minus strand of NW_027361671.1, from coordinate 41,434,298 downwards.
CACATGACACCCGCAGACCAATCCATCAAAGTCTGCATTCTAAAACGTCACTACTTCCCTTCCGAGCCCCAACGTGTGCCCATACAGTAGTTTTCTCCCACATATGAGGTATCAGCGTACTCAGGACAAATTGGACAACAACTTTTGGGGTCCAATTTCTCCTGTTACCCTTGGGAAAATAAAAAAAATGGGGACTAAAAGATGATGTTTGTTGAAAAAATACGATATTTTTATTTTCACGCCCGGTCGTTATAAACTTCTGTGAAGCACTGGGGGGTTCAAAGTGCTCACCACACATCTAGATAAGTTCATTAGGGGGTCTAGTTTCCAAAATGGGGTCACTTGTGGGGGGTTTCCACTGTTTAGGTACATCAGGGGCTCTCCAAAAGCAACATGACACCCGCAGACCATGCCATCAAATTCTGCATTCCAAAACGTCACTACTTCCCTTCCGAGCCCCGACGTGTGCCTATACAGTAGTTTTCTCCCACATATGAGGTATCAGAGTACTCAGGACAAATTGGACAACAACTTTTGGGGTCCAATTTCTCCTGTTACCCTTGGGAAAATAAAAAAATTGGAGACTAATTGATCATGTTTGTGGAAAAAATACGATTTTTTTATTTTCATGCCTGGGCATTATAAACTTCTGTGAAGCCCTTGGGGGTTCAAAGTGCTCACCACACATCTAGATAAGTTCCTCAGGGGGTCTAGTCTCCAAAATGGGATCATTTGTGGGGGTTTCCACTGTTTAGGTACATTAGGGGCTCTCCAAAGGCAACATGACACCCACAGACCATTCCATCAAAGTCTGCATTCCAAAACGTCACTACTTCCCTTCCGAGCCCCGACGTCTCCCCATACAGTAGTTTTCTCCCACATATGGGGTGTCAGCATACTCAGGACAAATTGGACAACAACTTTTCGGGTCCAATTTCTCCTGTTACCCTTGGGAAAATAAAAAAATGGGGACTAAAAGATGATGTTTGTGGAAAAAATACGATTTTTTTATTTTCACGCCCGGACGTTATAAACTTCAGTGAAGCACTGGGGGGTTCAAAGTGCTCACCACACATCTAGATAAGTTCCTTGGGGGGTCTAGTTTCCAAAATGGTGTCATTTGTGGGGGGTTTCCACTGTTTTGGTACATCAGGGGCTTTCCTAACGCGACATGGTGTCCGATCTCAATTCGAGCCAAAAACGTCAAATGGCGCTGCTTCCCTTCCGAGCTCTGCCATGCGCCCAAATAGTGGTTTACACCCACATATGGGGTATCAGCGTACTCAGGATAAATTGCACAATATCTTTTAGGGTCCTGTTACTTTTGGAAAAATAAGAATTGAGGGTGAAAAGATCAATTTTGTGGAAAAAATATGATTTTTTAATTGTACTGCTGTACGTTATAAACTTCTGTGAAGCCCTTGGGGGTTCAAAGTTCTCACCACACATCTAGATAAGTTCCTTGGGGGGTCTAGATTCCAAAATGGTGTCATTTGTGGGGGGTTTCCACTGTTTTGGTACATCAGGGGTTTTCCAATCGCGACATGGTGTCCGATCTCAATTCTAGCCAAAAACGTCAAATGGCGCTGCTTCCCTTCCGAGCTCTGCTATGCGCCCAAATAGTCATTTACACCCACATATGGGGTATCAGCGTACTCAGGACAAATTGCACAATAACTTTTAGGGTCCTGTTACCCTTGGAAAAATAAAAATTGGGGGTGAAAAGATCATTTTTGGGGAAAAAATATGATTTTTTTAATTGTACCGCTGTACGTTATAAACTTCTGTGAAGCCCTTGTGGGTTCAAAGTTCTCACCACATATCTGGATAAGTTCCTTGGGGGGTCTAGTTTCCAAAATGGGGTCACTTGAGGGGGTTTCCACTGTTTAGGTACATCAGGGGCTCTCCAAACGCGACATGGCGTCCGATCTGAATTCCTTCCAATTTTGCATTGAAAAAGTCAAACGGCGCTCCTTCCCTACTGAGGTCTGCCATGCGCCGAAACAGTGGTTCCCCCACATATCAGGTATCAGCGTACTCAGGACAAATTGCACAATAACTTTTGCAGTCCAATTTCTCCTGTTACCCTTGGTAAAATAAAGAAAATTGAACCTGAAGTATTTTTTTTGTGAAAAAAAGTTAAATGTTCATTTTTTTTTTAATATTCAAAAAATTCCTGTGACGCACCTAAAGGGTTAATAAACTTCTTGAATGTGGTTTTAAGCACCTTAAGGGGTGCAGTTTTTAGAATGGTGTCACTTTTGGGTATTTTCTATCATATAGACCCCTCAAAGTGGCTTCAAATGTGATGTGGTCCCTAAAAATAAAATGGTGTTGCAAAAATGAGAAATCGCTAGTCAATTTTTAACCCTTATAACTTCCGAACAAAAAAAAATTTTGGTTCCAAAATTGTGCTGATGTAAAGTAAACATGTGGGAAATGTTATGTATTAAGTTTTTTGTGTGCAGTATTGCTGTGATTTAAGGGCATAAAAATTCAAAGTTGAAAAATTGCGAAATTTTCAAAATTTTCGCCAAATTTCCATTTTTTTCACAAATAAACGCAAGTTATTTGAATGCAATTTTACCACTAACATGAAGTACAATATGTCACGAGAAAACAATGTCAGAATCACCCGGATCCATGGAAGCGTTCCAGAGTTATGACCTCATAAAGGTACAGTGGTCAGAATTGTAAAAATTGGCCCGGGAGTTAACGTGCAAACCACCCTTGGTAGTGAAGGGGTTAAGCTGCAAAATGGCTCTGTCACTAAGGGGTTAAAAATCCTCTTAATTCTTAAGAACTGACAGCTGCAGTATATCAGTGGTGGTTTGCTCTTAGGCAAGGGACACAATGATTACAAGCTCTTTTATGTGGAGCTCGTAAGCACTGCTCTGAAGTTGGTCTGATCATTCGAGTGCACTGGTAGCTTCGGGCTAGCTCCCGTACCACTGTGCTCCTCTAGTGCTGCAGAAGTAATGGCACCATATAATATACTAGCAAAATCTCCCATCCTGCCAGATAAAAAAAATGATTAACAAATAATACCACCATACAGGCACAAATAACACCGCCATCATGACCACTGCTTAGTGACTTTATAATATTACCTCACTATTATGGATCAAAATACACTATACAAAGAACAACATTACTACCATGAATAGAGGGTCTAGTTTTGCTTCCTTTTCTAAGTTCTCATGGCAAGGCTCAATATTGACCTTTAAGACTGCTATTTCCAATAGGTGGCGCTAAAGTTCATGTCCTCTTCCTCTGTGAAGAGGCAATTCACATACCATGAAAGTAGCACAATGTGAATAGATGCCATGTCCACATTTATGACCCACTGACCACATGAAAGAATACCAAGAGCAAGACTTCTTGCATCATCAGAATTTTCATCACTGCTGAGCAGACATCTTTGGCTCTCTGCTTTTTTATAACTTTTCTTACAAGTTACTATCCTACACAAGCTTTACTTCCCAAATAATTTACTTCAATTACTATACCTACAAACAATATACCGTATTTTTCGGACTATAAGACGCACCCAGGTTTTAGAGGTGGAAAATAGGGGAAAAATATATTTGAACCAAAAAAAGTGGTAAATTATTTAATAACATAAATAACATACTATTATATGTGGTGTTAATATATATATATAATAGTATGTTATTATGTTGGGAGCTACAGGTAGAAGATGGTGCTGCGGGACTAGTGTGTTGTCTGTAAAGTACTGTATGGAGACGCTGGAGGGTGAGTATAAGAATGGGGGCACAGGGCTTATATTTAAAGCACCACTCCAGCACTGAAAAAAAAACACTGGAGTGCTGCTTTAAGATCCCATGGGAGAACTATAACTCCCAGCATGTCCTGCAGATCCTGTGGCATGCTGGGAGGTATAGTTCACCACAGGATGTCAGAGTGATTTTTATGTGCTGCAATTATAGAATCATAGAATCATAGAATCGTAGAGTTGGAAGGGACCTCCTGGGCCATCTGGTCCAACCCCCTGCTCAAAGCAGGATTCGCTAAATCATCCCAGTCAGATGTCTGTCCAGCCTCTGTTTGAAGACTTCCATTGAAGGAGAACTCACCACTTCTCGTGGCAGCCTGTTCCACTCATTGATCACTCTAACTGTCAAAAAGTTTTTTCTAATATCTAATCTGTGTCTCCTCCCATTCAGTTTCATCCCATTGCTTCTAGTCTTTCCTTGTGCAAATGAGAATAAAGTTGATCCTTCTACAATGTGACAGCCCTTTAGATATTTGTAGACAGCTATTAAGTCTCCTCTCAGTCTTCTCTTTTGCAAACTAAACATTCCCAAATTACTAACCGTATAATTAAATCTTGTACAGGCTGCTGCTCACTGTGCTCAGTGCAGGTCCTGCAGCTAGCAAGCCACGCTGTGGTGAGATAATCGACCATCCCATGGCCGCACAGAGCCCTCTTATGTCCTCACCACAGGTCATGCAAGAGAATGCTGCACTGTTTGTAGTGCGGTGTCTGCAGGACCTGTGATGACATCATGAAGAGGCAGGGCTTTGTGCGGTCATGTGACGCTCCAGCCCGCCCTCTTCATGACCGCACCACAGGTCCTCCACAGGAGCATTCCCCCATCGCATCAGCACAGCCCTGGCTGTGATACCTGTCAGGTATGTGGCAATCCCTCCTGCTGCACTCTGCTCCTGCCCCCTCCACCTTGCTCCTGCCCCTTCCACCACCAGACACAGATCTCCCTAGCTGCTGCGGTAATCGGCGCTGGGGAAACCATGTGGGTCTGTCATTTGCTGCTCCCACTCACTGCTCAGCTGTCAGGAGAGCAGAAGCGGCTCATGAATATTCACTTCACTTTAAGTATGGTTTCCCCAGCGGCTGGATTCCTGCAGCAGGCAACATTTTCCTGCCTCCTGCAATCCCAGTGTGGTCTCACTCCACCGCTGCCCCCTCTCCACTTGCTACATTCCAACCATAAGACGCACCCACACTTTCCTCCCAAATTTGGAGGAAAAAAGTGCGTCTTATGGTCAGAAAAATACCGTATGGCAAAAATAATAGTGTCATAACTCATCATCTCCCGCCTCGACTACTGCAACATCCTTTTCTATGGTCTCCCTGCTAACACCCTCGCACCTCTCCAGTCCATCCTTAACTCTGCCGCCCGACTAATTTATCTATCTCCCCTCTGCAAATCTCTTCACTGGCTCCCATTCCCTCAGTGTATCCAGTTCAAATGACTAATACTGACCTACAAGGCCATCTATAACCTGTCTCCCGATATGTCTGTGAACTAATCTCCCGATACCTTCCCTCACGTAATCTCCGGTCCTCCCAAGACCTCCTTCTCTCCTCCACACTTATTCACTCCTCATCCAACCGCCTCCAAGACTTCTCCCGAATAGCCCCTATTCTCTGGAATTCTTTGCCTCAACAAGTCCGACTATCAACCACATTTGGATCCTTCAGACGGAACCTGAAAACCCACCTCTTCAAGAAAGCCTACAGCCTGCAATGACACTGCTACCTCCTTCTCTCTCACCACTACCGGTGATATCACCACAAACAACACCGGAACTGTTGCAACCCACCAACCTACTGTCTCCTTCCCCACCATCCTGTAGCATGTAAGCCCGAAAGGGCAGGGTCCTCTCTTCCCTCTGTATCAGTCTGTCATTGTTAGTTTGTTTACTGTAAGTGATATCTGTAATTTGCATGTAACCTCTTCTTATGTACAGCACCATGGAATCAATGGTGCTATATAAATAAATAATAATAATAATAACTATTTTAAAGGAAACCTCTTTGACACTTTAACCCTCCCCAAACCATTAATAGGACAACATAGCCCTTTAAAAGATAAACTAGTTAATCTCTTTATGACCCCAAAGTACTGCTTCAGCAGCAAGAAATCACATTGGCATCATAATGCACTTACAGCTCCATAACTTCTGCTGTATTCACAAACTAGCAGCACCCTTCATTGGTTGATTAACAGGTTAGTGACCAGTGTACCTGAGAAAATGACCTATTAATCAGCCAGGGAAAGGGGCTGCTACTTTGGCTATCCACCCGAGACTGAGAAGCTGTAAGTGCATGGTCATGCCCCTGTGCACTTCCAGTGTAAACTTCAAATCATGATATATCGTTGCTGAAGCAGCACCCACCTTCGAGTCATTCAGGGATCAACTGGCTTCTCTTTGAAAGGGCTAGATAATCATATTAATGATTTGGGGGTGAGAGGTAAATGTTTCTAACAGGTTCCTTTTAACCCTGCCAACAAAGGACGAGACTGATAATGCCTCTGAAAACAATTGTTCAAGATAGATAGTGCCCTATTCTAAAAGAGGCGAGCTGTTCCTGCATTATTAGTTTATGTAGGAAGATTTATACAAGGGTCCGGTGGAAAGCTTTCATCCTGGATAAGTCAATTCTGCAGGAGCTTTAACACTTGATGTCATTGCTTCTTTGTAAGTTGTATGGCTTAACAACTTTATTGATTTATTTCAGAAATATGGGCAGACCATGTAAAGTTCTATTTTTGTTCTGATAATATTTGTGTAAATGGACGAGACACACGGCTTTAATGTGCTTATTGATTTGTATGGGATTAAAGTTCCTTTGAATTATATGGTCTATGGCCTGAAGCAAGACTTTAATGACAGGATTAACAGTTTACAAGCTTCTTTTAAGATCAGAATTGTAATAAAAGAATAAACTGATTTTCCACTCTCTGATGTATAGCATACAGTGGGTACGGAAAGTATTCAGACCCCTTTAAATTTTTAACTCTTTGCTTCATTGCAGCCATTTGGTAAATTCAAAAAAGTTCATTTTTTTCTCATTAATGTACACTCTGCACCCCATCTTGACTGAAAAAAACAGAAATGTAGAAATTTTTGCAAATTTAATAAAAAAGAAAGACTGAAATATCACATGGCCAAAAGTATTCAGACCGTTTACTCAGGCTGGTTTCACACTTGCGTTTTTTTGCGCTGTATTTTAGCGCTAAAAAACGCATGCGTTTTTTCCCTTATATTTTGCATGGGATGCGCTTATGTGCTCATACACATGCGTTTGTATGCGTTTTTCCGCTCATGCGTTTTTTTGTGGTGTGCGCTCGGGCGCACAAAATGCATCCTGTTGTATTTTTTGGGCGTCCGACTTGCCTAAAAAAAACGCATGCGCGCAATGTATTTTTTTTTTTACAGCAAGACACCCATTATAAGTCTATGGGTGCGCATATGTGCACATTGGCATGCTCATGTATGCTTTTTTTGCGCATGCGTTTTTTGTTGACCATTATAGACAATGGAATTTAGGGGTTTGGGTTAGAGTTAGGGTTAGTTAAGGGGTTTAGGGTTAGGGTTAGGGTTTGGGTTAGGGTTAGTATGGTTTGGTTAAGGGTTAGGGTTTAGGCTTAGTTAGGGTTTAGGGTTAGGGTTTGGGTAGGGTTTGGTTAAGGGTTAGGGTTAGGGTTAGTATGGTTTGGTTAAAGGTTAGTGTTAGGGTCAGGGTTAGGGTTAGGGTATGGCTTGGTTAAGGGTTAGGGTTAGGGTAAGGGTCAGGGTTAGGGTCAGGGTTAGGGTTAGGGTTAGTAAAGTCATGGTTTGGGTTAGTGTGAGGGGCCAACTAATGTTGGAAAAAAACGTAAACGCGGTAAAAACGCACTAAAAACGCATACAAACGCATAAAAATGCTGTGTTTTTTTCATGCATGCTCATAAAAATGCTTGAAAAAAACGCAGCGTTTTTTCTATGCGTTTTTTGGCGGGAAAAACACGCTGCAAAACAAAGCAAGTGTGAAAGTAGCCTCAGACACTCATATTTGAGTCACATGCTGTCCATTTCCTTGTGATCCTCCTTGAGATGGTTATACTCCTTCATTGGAGTCCAGCTGTGTTTAATTAAACTGATAGGACTTGATTTGTAAAGGCACACACCTGTCTATATAAGACCGCACAGCTCACAGTGCATGTCAGACCAAATGAGAATCATGAGGTCAAAGGAACTGGCCAACGAGCTCAGAGACAGAATTGTGGCAAGGTACATATCTGGCCAAGGTTACAAAAGAATGTATGCAGTACTCAAGGTTCCTAAGAACACAGTGGCCTCCATAATCCTTAAATGGAAGAAGTTTGGGACCACCAGGAGTCTTCCTAGACATGGCCATCCAGTCAAACTGAGCAATCTTGGGAGAAGAACCTTGGTGAAAGAGGTAAAGAAGAACCCCAAGATCACTGTGGCTGAGCTCCACAGATGCAGTAGAGAGATGGGAGAAAGTTCCACAAAGTCAACTATCACTGCATCCCTCCACCAGTTGGGACTTTATGGCAGAGTGGCCCGATGGAAGCCTCTCCTCAATTCCAGACATATGAAAGCCCGCATAGTTTGCTAAAAAAACACATGAAGGACTCCCAGACTATGAGAAATAAGATTCTCTGGTCTGATGAGACAAAGATAGAACTTTTTTGTGATAATTTTAAGCGGTATGTGTGGAGAAAACCAGGCACTGTTCTTCACCTGCCTAATACAATCCCAACAGTGAAACATGGTGGTGGCAGCATCATGCTATGGGTGTGTTTTACAGCTGCAGGGACTGGATGGCTGGTTGCAATTGAAGGAAACATGGCACAGCCAGAGCCCTGACCTAAACCCAATTGAGCATCTCTGGAGAGACCTGAAAATGGCTGTCCACCAACATTCACCGTCCAATCCAATCTGATGGAACTGGAGAGGATCTGCAAGGAAGAAAGGCAGAGGATCCCCAAATCCAGGAGTGAAAAACTTGTTGCATCATTCCCAAGAAGACTCATGGCTGTACTAGTGCAAAAGGGTGCTTCTACTCAATACTGAGCAAAGGTCTGAATACTTATGACCTTGTGATATTTCAGTTTTTCTTTTTTAATAAATTTGCAAAAATTTCTACATTTCTGCTTTTTCAGTCAGGATGGGGTACAGAGTGTACATTAATGAGAAAAAAATGAACTTTTTTGAATTTACCAAATGACTGCAATGAAACAAAGAGTGAAAAATTTAAAGGGTTCTGTAGACTTTTTGTACCCACTGTATGTATGTTTGTAATATAACTATGATATACACATAGTGGTGCAGCCATAATTAAGGACATAAAGAAGTATTAAAATGACACTTTAGAAAACTTGCTTCCAATATGAAATGAGCAAGAAACATTTTCCAATCTCAAGAAATGTGTTATGTTCATATATGAAGGTCTTGAAGGTTTACTCTATATTTTGGTACTTCCAGTTGGTAATAATTAAAGAATGACATCACAGTGAAGGAACAGTCTTTCAATTCCCCTGGCACGAAAATATAAAAACACAATAAGGGGTAATATATTTTAAGAAGAATTTTTAAAGTCAGTTTTGCATGTATCTGTTTTGTTGTACTTTAACCACAATTTTTTTTATTGCCACTCTGGAGTGGTGCTACTAATCTAAGTTCCCTGACTATACAGGGTGGGCTATTTATATGGATACACCTAAATAAAATGGGAATGGTTGGTGATATCAACTTCCTGTTTGTGGCACATTACAATATGGGGGGTGACTTTTCAAGATGGGTAGTGACCTTAGCGGCCATTTTGAAGTCGGCCATTTTGGATCCACCTTTATTCTTTCCAATGGGAAGAGGATCATGTGACACATCAAGCTTATTGAGAATTTCACAAGAAAAACAATGGTGTGCTTGGTTTTAACGTAACTTTATTCTTTCATGAGCTATTTACACGTTTATGACCACTTATAAAATGTGTTCAAAGTGCTACCCATTGTGTTGGATTGTTAATGCAACCCTCTTCTCCCACTCTTAACACACTAATAGCAACACTGCAGAAGAAATGCTAGCCTAAGGGGGTCAGATTCCTTGCAGAATTGCTCAGACCTGTCACCCATAATGTTTTTATGCACCATCTTGCTGGAGAAACTCAGGGAATGTGCCATCTTCAGTGCATAAAGAAGGCAACACATCATCATGTAGCAATTTCAGATGTCCAGTGGCATTGAGGTTTCCATTGATGAAGAATGGCTCCACTATCATTGTACCCCATACACCACACCATACCATCAATTATGGGTGTCAGGTCCAAGTATTCTTACATGAAAAGGAAAGTGGATTGGTCGTCGTGGGCCAGTTGAATGGCCACCGAGGTCTCCCAATCTGACCCCCTTAGACTTTTATCTTTGGGGTCATCTGAAAGCAATTGTCCATGCTGTGAAGATACGAGATGTGCAACATCTGAAACAACAGATACTGGAAGCCTGTGCTAGCATTTATTCTGCGGTGTTGCTATCAGTGTTTCAAGAGTGAGAGAAGAGGGTTGTATTGACATTCCAACACAATGGGCAGCACTTTGAACACATTTTATAAGTTGTCATAAACTTGTAAATAACTCATGAAAGAATAAAGTTGCATTAAAACTAAGCACCCCATTGCTTTTCTTGTGAAATTCTCAATATGTTTGATGTGTCACATGACCCTCTTCCCTTTGAAAAAAATAAAGTTGGATCCAAAATGGCCATCTTCAAAATGACCACCATGGTCACCACCCATCTTGAAAAGTTTTCCCCCTCCCATATACTAATGTGCCACAAAAAGGAATTTGATATCACCAACCATTCCCATTTTATTTAGGTGTATCCATGTAAATGGGCCACCCTGTAGTTTTATACATATCAGTCTACGTTTTCAGCTGTTCCCGGCACTGCTCCAGTTGGTCTCCAGCAGATTGTGACCTGCCGGATTGCACTCCAGTGTTTGCTGGGCGATCTGGATGTCACTACTCAATGCCACTCTATGGGAGCAAGAACGAGGCCAGAACGAAGATCTCGTAGACTTACACTGGGAGCTTGTGTGCGTTAGCCCTTAATTCTGGTCAGTCAGAAATTGTGGTTGCAAGGTGGCGGCGTGGGACTGGAGCAGCACCGAAAAGAGCTGATGACGGCGGCCGGTAAATATAATACTAGGGTCAGAAAACTTAGATTAGTTGTACCACTCCAGCGGTGAAATTAAAAATAAGTGCCCACCAAATGCCATTCTACTAGCCTGCTCCTACCTGCACAGGATCCTAATGTGAATATCATACAAGCTTGGTTATTAAAAATGTTTTTTTTGGAAAAAAAGTTATTTTCGTATTGATGTAGCCTCTTTAAGCCACATATATTTCTGCCGACGCAGCTGTATTTTTTGTAGGATAATATGCAAAATAATATATTAAGCAATTTTTGTTAATTGTTTTTAGAATTCATTTTTTAAGGGGTAATAGAAAAAAAAAAACAGCAAATCTACTATAGATTTCATTATACCATATATGAAATAAAATAATAAAGGGTTGAATGTTTTTTTCCCCCAAAAATCAAGTTATCTTCTATCTATGAGATAAGAGATAACTTGTTTGCTGTTGATTCCCCCCTAGAAATCCTGGCATTTGGGCTATGGAACCCCAAGAACAAGGTTCTGCAACCCACTCTATTAACTGTCTATGGGATTGTCACATACCGTGCTTTGACAGTCCCATAAACGATGAGCGGAGCGGAGGCCATGCATGGGCACCCCGTGCCATTCGGTATGGGACTACAGAGCCCTGTTCTCGGGATAGCTGTAAGTTCCAGAAGTTAGACCCCAGTGAATAGCAAGTTGTCCCTGTTCTCATGAATGAGGGATAACTTGGGAATAGCTCTTAAATAAACTTTATTCTGTGCATTGTTATTTATTCAATACAAAATAAGCATTTTTTATAGTAATCAATTTCAGTGACCTGCAGCCTGTGAGGCCAATAATATGCTAATGGCAGACATGGGAACTATTCATGTATGATGGTAACTGATTGGGGCTCCTTGGTTATAGCAAAGAATACCCAGTGGATGACAGCAGGAGACTATTTCCTCTGTCAAATAACTTAGATGCACACTTGCTATTGACCATTGCAAGAAATTAAAATGCAAGGATTAGAGTTATCTCTGATCACAGGGGTTACAGTAAGGCCAAGGGTTGCCTCTCAGTGCTGATGTTATGGGTGCTGTCACTGTGACCTGCAGGACTTAGAACCTGACTGTGATGTACATTTTCTTCCACGGTCATAAAAGGGTTGAGACTTACCTAATTTGTTTTTCCAGTTTTCAGTTACCCCTATGTACACTGTGTCAAGCGTTGGGGGGACATGATTTCCTGGTGTTGGATGCTAAGGGATGTGGTGCAAGCCCCTTTACTTTGGCTAAGATATTTAGGCCTGCAAACTGAAAATTTGTCCTGCGAGAAGAAAAGTCGACCTCAGCCTGTGATATTAGGTACTAGATATTAGGTAGAGAGTTCCAGGAGTCATGCTGATGTGTATAATAAATGTAATGTACTTAACCATTTCACTGAACTGAAAAAAGTGAATTTAAGCAGCGATAAATATTTTACTTGGCTACGTATCGGTAAAGACAAGTCATGGCGCTCAGTGTGGCGTTACAGTACAAGTGAAGGTTTATAAATCATTGGAAAACCCATCTCTGCATCTTGTTTTCCACAGAAATAATTGAAAATGAAAAAGTAAGCTCTGTGCTCTGAAACCCCAATCCCCTTGACTCAGATATTTGTGTCACAAGAACCGTCAAGGTTATAAGTTGTAGACGATTGCTTCGGTAGTATGGAATTATTCAACTTTTATTGCCGAGGAGATTCTTTTCTTTGAAAGGTTTTTCTTATACTCCTGAGAGATCTCTGCAGTAAATAGTACAGTATTCCCAGACTGTTTTATGATAAAAATATTATGGGTTCTTCTTCACACGTTTGTACTTTGTGTCTGCGCCATTTAGACATTGTGCCACTTCTAAGTCATTCGCTTTCCTGTTTGGGATGAGTTTACAGTTTGCGGATGCACAGCTCAGCATTATTACATGGTTCATAATGGCAGATTTTAGACTCATAAAAAGGGAAATCAATTTAGAGCAGTTTAAGAAAGAGGCAAAACACAGTCAAATTACCTTGCAGATGGATCTCAGGCTTGCCTGTTAGAATTTATCTCAATTATTCTGATGTGCTGCTGCTATTTCTCTTTTCTGTGATTTATTTGCTCAGATTTGTTACCTTTACAATTATTACATTTTATACTTTATATTTAATAATAATAATTACTATCATTATATTTATATTGTGTCAGCATATTTTGCAGCACTTTACAATTCAGGTGGTCCATGTACAAACAATACCAGACATTACTGAGTAAATATAATTTAGCAATTTAAACAAGAGGAATAAGAGTACAGATCGCAAGGAAATAGAGGTGACACAAAAGGGTAAAAGTGCTCGTACTGTATGGTCCAGACATCTATGTAATACCGTAAATAAAGGTATTCATTTAATGCTGAATGTATAAATCACCAGCCAGTATCTGTATACAAAGTGCTAAAGAATGCATGGATTGTGTGGGAGACAGATAAAAGGGACCAGGTTCTGAAGAGAAACATCAAAATGTTAAATTACTAAGGTTATGTGAAAGTCCTGCCTAAAAAGATCTGTTTTTAGGGCACACATAAACAGCACCCATAAGCACCCAGTTATTCACACTCTTATTATGAGGAACTTTTGTCTATGATTTATTCTGGGTATCCTCACTGCCCATTTTATCCCTCCTGATGTTATATTTATAATTAGGGTATATATGTAGTCGGCTTTTCTACTGCCTTTTTGTCATTTTATGGCCAGGACATTTAGTGTGGTTTAGGGTGAGCTATCACCGTCACCATATCTGTCCATCATATAGAGAGCCAACCTCTCTGAACAGAAAATATTAATCCTAGGGTTGTTGGTAGGGTATTGTTAGTGTCTATGTTTGTTGCCTGATATCATTTAGGCCAGTATTATATTGGTGTACTTTGTTTGTTCTCTTTGTAGAGCCATTTTACTGTGTATTCTCTGTTTTTCAAAGTTTTTTGGGGGTTTTGTTTATAATGTACATCTAATAAAATTATTTTAAGGGTTTTCTATGTTAGACATTTTAGATGATCTTCAATTTATCTCATTTAATGTTAGAGAAGCTGGGAATTGCCCTGATTGTTTGGAGTAGTGCATTCCAAAGAGCTGGTGCAGCATGAGAAAAATCTTGGAGATAGGAGTGGGTGGTTTGTATTATGAACGATGTTTGTCTACGGCTGGTTTCACATTTGCGCCTGTTTGCGCAGCGTTTCATCTGCAGCAATCCGAATGCATCAAGTTTCCCTATCTTTAACATGGTGTACGCAGGAGCATGCATTTACATCAGTTCACATGCGTCAGCATACGCATGCATTGTTTTTCGGTGTGCGGCGGGGTCCTGCGAACTCATCATGTTGGATTTTTGGAAGCGGCAAAAAACTGTCAAATATGCGAATTCATGCACATGCAGATGAGTGTGTCAAATAAGCGCAATACTATGGGAAACGCACCCGTTTTTCACATAATCATGTCAGGGAAATGATACACGCCCATTGGGTGTGGCTTGTGTCAAGGAAATTCTCTGAACGCATGCGCTGAAAAACCGTAAATGCATGCAAAAAACACATGCAAACGCAGCTTTTTTTGCCATCATGGGTAAGCTGATGCGGATAAAAAACGCGGTGTAAACATGCGTTTGTATGCGTTTTGACATGCGTTTGCACACGCAGATGAAACGCACACAAAAACGTCAATGTGAACCTAGCCTTAGATCAGCAGAATGGAGGGCACAGGAGGTGGTGCAGCACTGAGGAGAGCTTGGTGGGTGACAAGGATAAGTTCATCGCGCAGAGTGGAGGCATAGATGCAGTGACTAGGCAGAAAAATGACCATTGCTGCTGCATTCAAGATAAATTGGAGAGGGGTGAGAGGAGTGTTTAGAGAGAAGATTGATTAGTAGTGAGTTCCTGTGCTCAAAGCCAGAATTAATCAAAGTGACTGTAGGAGATTTTACAGTTTTGAAGGTAAGTAATGTACAAAGTTTGGAGATGTTTTTGAGGTGCCGGTGATATGAGCAAGTGAGTGATTGGGTATAGAGGAGTGAAGGAAAAATAGGAGTCAAACATAACCCCAAGACTGCTGCATGCAGCCTGTTAGTTATTGTAATATCACACCGAGATGGAAATATCAGGTTTATGTATATTTGTAGAGAGAAGAAATACAAGAAGTTTTTTTTAATTGATTTTAATGATGTTTAACATGTTATAGAAAAGAAAAAACGCACTACACACTTTTTGGAGACACTGACATGCCTAGATATAAATATCTGTCATTGGGTATATGGCCTTTCTAAGAAATTGGAGAGATAACAATTGTAATAACTTGGCTGTTCACAAATATCTGCAGGCTTAAGGGTACTTCACACATAGCAAGATTGTTAGCGAGATCGCTGAAACATCACAGGTTTTGTGACGCAACAGCGATCTCGCCAGCGATCTCGCTACGTGTGACACATAGCAGCGACCGGCCCCCCGCTGCAATATCGCTGATCATGCTCGAATGTTCTAGGCCATTTTTTGATCATTGGTGTCCCGCTGGTCAGCATACATTACTGTGTTTGACGCCATAATAACGACGAGCGACCTTATTGGCAACTCAGATCTCACGGATGCAGGCGTGATTTTACTTTATCTTTTCAACGCCCCCTGATTCAACGCTCTGATTGGTGGTCTCAAATTAGGATCTTTGTAGCGTTTCCTTTTATAGGTCAGCTATCAATTATATGCAATCATAACATTTAACATGTACAGTTATAATAATCACGTGTCCCTGTGTCAGTGACTGTGGATCCACAAATAAATAGCGCACTAGCGACTCAGACAGGGACGCTGAAGTAAACCGCGTAGTGATAGCGCAGTAGTGGCCACCAATAGGAGCAAAGGGGTGTGGAAAAGGCAATGCTGAAGCACACCTATCGAGGTCTGAGTCGTCAGAATAGCTGCTGTGTGACAAGGTCCCAACGACTGCCGAGGTCGTTATACGGATCGCCGTATCGTTGCTGCATCGTTGAGTAGATCTGCCTATTTGACAGCTTACTAGCGACCATGTAGCAATGTACAAGCAATCCTTACCAGGTCGTATCATTGTCGGGATTGCTGGAGCGTCACTATGTGTAACAAGACCCTTTGAGTAACATTGTCCATACTAATCCATCATCTTCTTCCATCGTTTCAGCGCAATACACTAACCAGAAAAGAAGGAAAAAAAGATATTCAAAAGAAACAATTGATTATCCATTGCTTGCTTCCCTACTGGATCTTAAGTTCCCTTAATGTCCCTCCTATATCAAATACTAGGTCGTTTAAGTGAAAGTTTGAACTACATATTTTATTTCATCGGTGGACAAATAGTTGCCAATAAAGGACAGACATTTGTTAACAAACCTTTATTGTTTGTAATTGTTTATGCTTAAATATCTCTCCAGAAATAGGATTTTTTTAGCTTTGAGTGTTAACCTGGCCCGCCCCAGGTCAGTCTGATTATCAACACTTCTATAGGAGACATCTCTTGGTCACCAAAGTCTCTGTAAAAAGTAGTATCATCTCATTTATCAGTGTCTACCAGCAACTTAAATATGTTAAAGATCTTAAAGATCTGTGTTCTTTACATCTAGCAAATTACAGAAGTCCATCTAGCTTCAAAGGATTTCAGGGGAGGTCAGATGCATGAGTAGAGTGGTGTAATTTTTTTTTTATATGAGTCTCCCTCATTATGTTCAAGCATAGAGGATACTCAAAGTGAATAGGCTGCTAAAACATAAAATATGAAAACCTGCTACAAAACTTTTAGTCCTTCTAACGCTGTAAAAAATCAAACATGTTTGAAAAATTACCAATATGTAAAGTAGACATGATAAACTGTATTTCTTAACTTTTCTCTGTGTATGTATATCTTGTTTATGAATTTAAAAAAATTAAGCTTGAAAATTGCTTATTTTACAAAATGTTTTAGAAAGTTTAAGATATTTTCAGAAATAATGCAAAACCTATTGAGCTACGTTTACCACTACCATAAAGTACAATGTGTCAGGAAAAAAAACAATGATCCAAAAATCACTAGGATATGTAGAAGCATTCCAAACGTATTACAATATAAAATGACATGCCAAATTTGAAAAATGAGCCTTGGTCACATAGGCCAAAATTAGCTTAAGAGGGAAGGGTTTAATTATGCTGAGAATATTTGTTGCGTTGCCGTCAAATACAAAACCAAAAGCGAACCGGTGGCTTGGTATATTGCATAATTATGTGCTAGTTTCCATAAGCAAAAAATTACCTTATTTCCACCACTTAAAAAATAGTTTAACACTTTAGCACTCCATAATGTAATATTGTGTTAAGAAGCACACCAGGGAGTTTGGAACGGGCTCAGCGGCTGAGCCCGCTTCACACTGGATATATGCTGGCTACATTAAACTGATGGCATCTTCCTTTAACAGCTGCTATCATCCCTACCATCGATCACTGGCGTTATCCTCTTAAATGCCACTGTCAAAGCATCATGATGTGGCCTTGGTGTCCTTTGCTCTGATAGACTGCTATGCACAGTGACTTGTCAGCGCCTGCACTGAAGAGCGGTGAAGACTCTGCCCACAAAAGTGTGAAGTTTCACATAACTGCCTGAGTGGACGGAGCATACATAGGATTACAGCACTGCAACTGCACATCACAGGTCTGAGTGACTTGCATGGGAGGAGGGTGCCATTATGATAAAGAGAGGGGGCAGGGAATTCTTCCAGGGACCACACACCCCAGAGGCTGGAAGAAATCATTAACCTATAACATTAAAACTGCTTTTCTCAACATCTAGACCGCCACTATGTGGCATACGGGTAAGACTGGTTTAACCATTCTATTACCTGCAAACCGATAGTAATAGCTTAAATTCGCCCAGATTTCCTTTAAGTGAGGCGCACTAATCCAGTTAACTCAGGCACTGGAAAATCCTCATAGAGCGCAGTACGAGCGATGTGAGAATTCACTAGTCTGCAGCCTCATAGACTGACTTCAGCTTTGTAGCTTTAGACCAGATAACCCCCTTAAAGGGTTGAAATAAAACATTTGTTTTTATTTCTTAATATTTTTAAACTAGTTAAAGACCAAATATACATTTTAAAAATGTCTGTGTCTACCGCTGCCTTGGCCCAAAGCACATAAGATCAGTCTTATACGCCATTCATTTACTGCAATGATAATCCAAAATGTGACTATTGTTTTATCTTAATTTGTTGGGATTTCTGCATTTATAGATTATATTAATGCACTCTCTATAAAACTATAATCTCTGGATTATAAATATAGTATTACATCCACTTCTTAATTATTTAATAGCACAAACTCATGAGTGAAAAAACTGAATTTCCAATGCATTACTTTGTTTGCTAGTTTGAAAGAAGGGTTTTCATTATTTTATTTTTGGATACACCTATAACTAGGAGAACATACACACAAGGAAGGTCCCCTGCAGTGCTGTTCCTAACTTTTAATAGATTCAATATTAGCAATTGAGGGAACTACAGGGGACCACTAGAGACTAATCGTCCAATAGTTTTACTAATCATCCAGAGGTTGTTGCCACACTTAACTGCAATCACTATATTACTCTTTAGTTTCTTACATCCACAACTTATTATTCTACTTTCCTCATAGTGGACTTATTAGCAAACACTTCATTCCAGAATCCTGGAGAGGATTCCACATTAATTTTAATTATTATGTCCTCGTTATTCTCATGGGATGTTGTACACTTAGATTATCAGAGTTGGTTTTTAACATTGCAGCTCATGGATAATGAGTAAAGGGGGCTTTACACATAGCGGTATCACTAGCAATATCGCTAAAGCGTCACCGATTTTGTGACGCAGCAGCGATATCACTTGCGATATCACTACATGTGATACTTACCTCCGACCGGCTGCCCCACTGGCTATCGCTGATCGCGCGAGATCGGCCTGGTCCATTTCTCATTGTCGGCTTTCTGCTGGCGCCGACGAGCGAGCCATGGATGCAGGCAGCAGATGGACACCCTCGCCGCGTCTGAAAGGTAAATGCTACTGCCGATCGATGCTGCATCGCTAGTGAGACCTGCCTGTTTGGCAGCTCACAAGCGACCATTTAGCGATGCTCCAGCGATCCTGACCGGGTCATATCGTGGTCGGGATTGCTGGTGCATCGCTAAATGTAAAGGGGCCTTTAGAGTACAGGGAAAGTGAGCCCTGAGATCTACTAACATATTAAAGGGTTAATTAATGTTTTCTGGTCCACTTATCTACTATAACGTTCTTGTCTCATTTATGAGAAATGTATATCTGCAGGAGATGAAACAGTTACTCTATAGTCATCACGTTCAGTTTAGAGTAGAAATGACGAAAAGGATTTGCATGATTTGGGTCCGTTAAGTCTGTGGCCACCAGAACACTGTGAATTGCCTCCTACCTGCCGGAATCCCCGACACCTCTTCTGGTTTGTAGTCATAACACACACATGACATCAAGTAAGCAGGTTGCAGGATGCAGTGACAGGCAGAAGGCAGAGCAAGACTTAATAACTTTACTTTAACAGGGGAATACTCCACGCAAAGAGGTAAACAGTTAAATGAGGAAATAAACGGTTCAATTTGAAAAGGAAATGCAGAGTTCAGGAACAGTGAATCAGGTAACGGCAGTTCTTGTGAAACACTTAACATGTCAGAAGTTCCTCAGACTGTGACTCCTGCTGGGAAATCAATAGCGCCAACAACAGCTGGCATGGTGCTTATCCAGGAAGGTCCTGTAGGCAACAAAGGTCTGTCTTTCTGGTGGCAGCGGTTGGTCTCCGGTAACTTCCGCTGAGCCCCTAGTCCAGTGTTTCTCAACTCCAGTCCTCAAGACCCACCAACAGGTCAAGTTTTCAGGATATCCTTAGTATTGCACAGGGGATAATTTCAACACCTGCTCAAGCATTAATTCCATTACCTGTGCAATACTACGGAAATCCTGAAAACATGACCTGTTGGTGGGTCTTGAAGACTGGAGTTGAGAACAGTGCCCTAGTCCATAAACTGATGCGGCCGAGCTATCCGGGTCCAACGTAGACCGGCAAGTATCAACTGGCAAATCAGGGTGCAAGTGTCTGTCCTGTACTCGGTTTTCTTATGTGGCATGTGCCCTGTACTCATGGACACGGAATGTATGGCACCTTGTTCTCTGGTAGTCACC
Source organism: Dendrobates tinctorius (assembly GCF_039654945.1). Taxonomy (NCBI): domain Eukaryota; kingdom Metazoa; phylum Chordata; class Amphibia; order Anura; family Dendrobatidae; genus Dendrobates; species Dendrobates tinctorius. Next base: position 41,414,131 of record NW_027361671.1, on the reverse strand, counting down.
GGGCACCCTACACCACTCTCAAGTCCCCGGCGGGGGTTAATGGACACAGGCCTGCCTGCACCAAAACTGTCTCTAGGCGGTTTAGGTGCGTAGCACGCTGCCTGCCCTGCTGCTCGCACGCTGACGGCTGGGGCCTCTCTGCAGCTTCACGCACTTTCTACCTCAGCTTCCGGCCAGGTTCTCTGATTAAACACGCCCCCTCTTCCTGGGTCATGGGGTCTGTATGGGGTACCCTCTTCCTTCCCGTCAGGAAACAAGAAAGGCAGCCTCAACAGTTCCGGTCTCTGCAAGCAGGTACACGCAGCCCGGTCTTCTCCCTTATAATCATGCTGAGCCTACTAGTCAGAAGAGGCTCTGGGGATACTGCTGCTAATATTGGCCCTATAATTGCATCTTCTACATTCTATGCTGAACCTTAAAGGAGTCCCATAAACAATATTTCTCACCTATTCACAGGATAAATGATAAATGTATGATTGCTCAGGTTTGGCTTCAAAGACCTCCACTGACCCCAAAGTTCTTTACGTAAATAGAGTGGTGATGAGCACGTGTGACCACCACTCTTAGAGTTGCACATGCTCATTACTGCTTTATTTTATTTATCGTTTCATTTTAGCAGCACTATGGATAAAGGCTCGGGATGTTTCAAAATATTATGTGATCAATTACTCATTGCTGACCTATGTTAATTTGCATTTGAATAAAGAACTATCTACACTCAAACTGAGTGTTCAGTGAATTCCTTCCACCCTTTTTACGAAAAAAATCAGTAGTAAATACTTGCATCTTTTGCTCATTTTGTCTATAGGACCAGTGGTTGCTTATTCTCATTGTATCTTTGTTTTTACTAGGAAGTAAGTTAAGTGGGGGTTTTTGCAGCCAGACCCAGAAATCAAACATTTATTTTCTATCCTGTGGAGAGGTGACAAATATTGTTTGCGGGAATCCTTCAAGGCCCAAGACAAAATGCCGATGCCATACCATTACCATGGTGACCCTGGTTTCAGCCATCAGCTTTTGCAGCCTTCAAGGCAAGTGTTCAGTCTCTACTGCCCACTGGTTGAACGAGATGTGATGACGGGTCCCAAACTCTTCTATGGACCATCATATCCACTGCCAGTCATAAGTAGTGACCTCCCCCCGGGATGCCAACACTCGCTACCTTATGGCTAGCGGACCCACTAGCATGTCTCCAGCCCTAGTCCTGGTTCTCCTTCGTCTCTCTTCCGAAGAGCCTAGGCCCTGCAGTCCGCTCACTAGTTGCTGGATCCTGGCTCTCTCATCTGCAGTCTGCAAAAACCTCAGTGGAGGAGGCTGTGGCCTGGGTTCAGGCTTTGATGGTTCCGGGAAAGCCGCCAATTCTGGACCACAGGCTTCTGTCACCTCAACTTTCATGCCAACTTGGTCTGGCTCCAATATTCCTCCGGTTGCTCCCTCTGGAGTCTCGTGGAATTTTACCATCTTTGTCACTTTGTCGCTTTCTAAGCATGTTACACTGTATGGATTACTAATTCAATACAGAAAACATTTTAAATGCTTTTCGGAGTGTTATATCCCACCAAAATGTAACACAAAGCATGTAATACTCTATGGATAACTAATTGAATGCAGAAAATATTTTCAACACTTTTTAGGAATTTTATATATGACCTAAATTTAACAGAAAGCATGTAATACGCTTTGGATGACTAATTGAATCCAGAAAATTTTTTCAACTCTTTTTTTGGAGTGTTATATACCACTGAGATTTAACACAAATCATGTAATACTCTATAGATGACTAATTGAATCCAGAAAAATATTTGAACGCTTTATTGGAGTGTTATATACAACCAAAATTTAACAGAAAGCACGTAATACTCTATGGATGATTAATTAAATCCGGAAAATTTTGGAACGCTTTTTTTTAAGTGTTTTATACCAATGAACTTTAACAGAAATCATGTAATACTCTGTGTATGACTAATTGAGTTTAGAAACATTTTTAAATGCTTTTTTGGAGTATTATACTGCTGAAATTTAACAGAAAGCAGGTAATACTCTATGTATGACTAATTAAATTCAGAAAATATTTCACACTTTTTTGGAGTGTTATATATTACTGAAGTTTAATAGAAAGCAAATAATAAATACTGTATGGATGACTAATTGGATACAGTAAAAATGTTGAATGCTCTTTTGGAGTTTTATATATCACTGAAATTTAACATATAGCATGTAATACTGTAAGATTGAATAACTGAATCCAGAACAATTTTTTAACACCTTTTTGCAATGTTATATAAAACTGAAATTTAACACAAAGCACATAATACTCTAGGGATGACATTATAGCCAATTTTTCCACCCCCAAAAAAAGTATCACGTGCAGCAGTTATATACACTGCTCAAAAAAATAAAGGGAACACTTAAACAACAGAATATAACTCCAAGTGAATCAAACTTCTGTGAACTCAAAGTGTCCACTTAGGAAGCAACACTGATTGACAATCAATTTCACATGCTGTTGTGCAAAAGGAATAGGCAACAGATGGAAATAAAATAAAAATAAATAAATAAAAATAAAAATAAAAATATTGGAGAAAGAGAAACCAATCACAAACTGAAATGTTTCTATACTAATGCACAAAGCATGGGCAACAAACAAGGAGAATTGGACTAACACAGGAAAAGAAATATGATGTCATTGGAATCACTGAAACTTGGTGGGACAATACACATGATTGGAATACAAGACTAGAAGGATACAACTTATTTGCAAGAAACAGACTTGATAAACGAGGAGGGGGTGTCGCATTGTATGTTAGAAACGCGTATATCTGCACAGAGATTGAAGCTTCAGAGACTGGGAGTTCTGTGGAAACTGTTTGGGTAAGAATACAAGGACAGAACAATGGAAAGGACACCATTGTAGGCATTTACTACAGGCCGCCTGTGCAAGCTGAAGCTATGGATGAACTCTTTATGCATCAAATGGCCAAGTTCTCCAAAAAATATGACATAGTTGTCATGGGAGATTTCAACTATCCAGACATTTGTTGGGAATCTCTCTCAGGCAAAACTAACAGGTCAAGGAAATTCTTATCCTCTCTTGCTGACAACTTTATCTTCCAAAAGGTAAGGGAGAAAACAAGGGGAACTGCTACCTTGGATCTAATCCTTATAAACAGGGAGGAAATGGTTGAGGAGGTAAAAGTGGCTGGGACCCTAGGAGGTAGCGACCATGCTATTTTAGAATTTTGGATAACTAGAGGCGGAAGACCTGTGAAGACTCAGACGTCAAGGTTAGATTTCAGAAAGGCAGATTTCAAGGGATTCAGAAAGAGAATTGGAGGGATCCAATGGCTGGATATCCTTAAAGACAAAAATGTCAAGGAAGGATGGGAAATCTTGAAAAATGAAATTCTCAAAGCACAGTTGTTAACAATTCCGAAAAGAGGGAAGAATAGGAAGCAGTTAAGGAAACCAGGATGGATGAACACAGAACTTAAGCACATGCTAAAAAGGAAGAAAAAAATGTTTATAAAATGGAAAGAGGGAGGCATATCTAAAGAAGAATATAATGCTGTCTGCAGAACCTGCAGGGCACAAATCAGATTATCTAAAGCTGAAAATGAATTGAGGCTTGCAAGAGATGTCAAAAGCAATAATAAAGGATTTTGGGGATATGTCAAAAGTAAAAGAAAAGTCAAAGATGCTATAGGATTTTTACAGGATGAAAATGATGAAATGGTAAGACAGGATGTTGAGAAGGCTGAACTTTTAAATTCCTATTTTGCATCTGTTTTCTCTCAGAAAGGAAATGTAACATCAACTGTTATTCACTGTCCTATTAAGGGAATAGAAGAATCCAGGATATCTATAAACAGAAAGATAGTGAGGAAACACTTAGCTAGCCTAAATGAATTCAAGTCTCCAGGTCCAGATGAATTACACCCCAGACTACTGAAGGAGATAGCAGAAGAAATTTTTGAACCCCTCTCTATAATCTTTGAAAATTCTTGGAGAACAGGAGAAGTGCCAGAAGACTGGAGAAGAGCAAATGTTGTTCCTATCTTCAAAAAGGGGAAGAAGGTGGACCCAGGTAACTATAGGCCGGTGAGTCTGACTTCTATACCAGGAAAGATCTTTGAACAAATTATTAAACAACATGTATGTCAATACCTGGATAAGAATGAAGTGATTAAACAGAGTCAGCATGGGTTTGTAACTAATAAGTCATGTCAGACTAACTTAATTTCCTTCTATGACGGTATCACTGATTGGGTGGATCAAGGAAATGCTGTAGATATAGTATATCTTGACTTCAGCAAAGCATTTGACAAAGTCTCTCATACAATCCTTATTGAAAAAATGATTAAGTATGGAATGGACAAGGCAACTGTTAGGTGGATTCATAACTGGCTTAGTGATCGGACCCAAAGAGTGGTCGTAAATGGCTGCACATCCAGTTGGAAGAATGTCTCAAGTGGGGTACCACAGGGCTCTGTCCTGGGCCCTGTATTGTTCAACATCTTTATCAACGATTTAGATGAAGGAATTGAGGGTAAACTGATTAAATTTGCTGATGACACAAAGCTAGGAGGGATAGCTAATACTAGAGAAGAGAGAGAGAGGATTCAAAAAGATTTAAATAAACTGGAGAAGTGGGCAGCAACTAACAGAATGGTTTTTAACAGGGAGAAATGCAAAGTACTACATCTGGGCAATAAAAATGGAAAAAGCATATATAGAATGGGAGGAATAGGGCTAAGCGACAGCACATGTGAAAAAGACTTGGGTATACTAATAATCACAGACTGAATATGAGTCAACAGTGTGATGCAGCAGCAAAAAAGGCAAATGCAATTCTAGGATGTATTAACAGAAGCATACAGTCTAGATCACGTGAAGTCATTATTTCCCTCTACTCCTCTTTGGTCAGACCTCATCTGGAATATTGTGTCCAGTTTTGGGCACCACATTTTAAAAAAGACATCAACAAACTGGAGCAAGTTCAGAAAAGAGCGACCAGAATGGTGACCGGTCTGCAAACCCTGTCTTATGAGGAAAGGTTGCTGGATTTGGGAATGTTTAGTTTGCAAAAGAGAAGACTGAGAGGAGACTTAATAGCTGTCTTCAAATATCTAAAGGGCTGTCACATTGTAGAAGGATCAACTTTATTCTCATTTGCACAAGGAAAGACTAGAAGCAATGGGATGAAACTGAATGGGAGGAGACACAGATTAGATATTAGAAAAAACTTTTTGATAGTTAGAGTGATCAATGAGTGGAACAGGCTGCCACGAGAAGTGGTGAGTTCTCCTTCAATGGAAGTCTTCAAACAGAGGCTGGACAGACATCTGACTGGGATGATTTAGCGAATCCTGCTTTGAGCAGGGGGTTGGACCAGATGGCCCAGGAGGTCCCTTCCAACTCTACGATTCTATGATTCTATGAGTCTATGATTCTATTGGCAATTGTCAAGACTCCCTCAATAAAGGAGGTTCTGCAGGTGAGGACCACAGACCACATCTGAGTACCAATGCTTTCTGGCTGATGTTTTGGTCACTTTCGAAAGTTGGTTGTGCTTTCACACTCGTTGTAGCATGAGATGGACTCTACAACCCTCACAAGTGGCTCAGGTAGTGCAGCTCATCCAGGATGGCACATCAATGCGAGCTGTGGCAAGGTTTGCTGTGTCTGTCAGCGTAGTGTCCAGAGGCTGGACACGCTACCAAGAGATAGGCCAGTACACCAGGAGATGTGGAGGGGGCTGTAGGAGGGCAAAAACATAGCAGCAGGACCACAACCTCCACCTTTGTGCAAGGAGGAACAGGAGGAGCACTGCCAGAGCCCTGCAAAATGACTTCCAGCAGGCCACAAATGTGCATGTGTCTGCACAAACCATTAGAAACTGACTGCATGAGGATGGTCTGAGGGCCTTACATCCACAGATGGGGGCTGTGCTTACAGCCCAACACCGTGCAGGAGGCTTGGCATTTGCCACAGAACACCAGGACACCAGGATTGGCAAATTCACCACTGGTGCCCTGTGCTCTTCACAGATGAAAGCAGGTTCACACTGAACACATGTGACAGATATGACAGAATCTGGAGATGCTGTGGAGAGCGATCTGCTGCCTGCAACATCCTTCAGCATGACCGGTTTGGCAGTAGGTCAGTAATGGTATGGGGTGGCATTTCTTTGGAGTGCCGCACAGTGTTGGGCTGTGAGCACAACCCCCATCTGTGGACGTCGGGTCCTCAGACCATCCTCATGGAGTCATGTTTGTGCAGACACATGCACATTTGTGGCCTGCTGGAGGTCATTTTGCAGGGCTCTGGCAGTGCCCTGTTATGAATGGGAAACCGAGGAGGAAAAAAAGACAACAAGCTAAGTCTCAGAAAACCAGAGAAGTTGGTAACTATGCAGATTGCAGATGCCTGATCTTAACCGCAACAACTAGCAGCAGTCGTGGAGCGTTCCTACGTTGGTCCTAGACACCTCGTCACAACCGGAGAACTACATAAGCCTAAAGCAGGAAAAGAGGAAAACTAACTGCCCCAGAGCAGACCCCAAAGGAAAGACAGCCCCCCACATGTATTAACGGTGAAACAAGATGAAAATACAAACAAAGGCAGGAAAATAGGCTGAGCAAACGATGGGGCCCGGCTAACTAAAAGGACAGAAAAGGAAAGACACTGTCTGCAATCTGAAAAAAAACCCTACAAAAATATTGTCCAACACTTCTGATAGCAAAATTAACCCTGAAGTCACTAGACTTCAAAACCTATATCAGCACTCTGAAATATTCTGAGACAGAGCAAAAAGAGGCCAATCTAATAAGGGACAAAAAGCAGATTGGCAAATACTGACTAATAGGAGTGGAATTTCAGCATAGCCCCAGCAGGGGCAGGCTGATTACACAAAAAATGGAATTGACCAGCAAGCGCAAGTGTGAACAATAGCAAAAAACAAGTTTAACTTGAGAAGACTGGAAGAGAGCTGAAGTCCAGGACCTGAGAAGCAGACCGAATCACCAGCACCCGGATAGGGTGTCGGCTGTCCTATATCCAGTCTGATACTCCAGAGATCCAATCGTTATCTTCCTAATCAGGTGGCAGATCACTACCACTTAAACCAACAGCACTACCTCCTGTCACCACCAGAGGGAGAACGGAAGGGGAACTCTCAACTGGTGGAGCAGAAAATGAGTTCATGACAGTACCCCCCCTTGAGGAGGGGTCACCGAACCCTCATCCATGCCACCAGGCCGATCAGGATGGGCCCGGTGAAAAGCACGAACCAATTTATTGGCATGAATATCAGAGGCAGAGACCCAAGAATTATCCTCCCTTCCATAACCTGTTGTGAGTTCATTTTTCCCTTCACCATTGAGGTCTGATGAAATCCCTCCTCTGGTGAAGGAAGGTAGTGAGGCTGATTACCAAACACCTGGGCAGCTAGATGATGACTGGGTGGCTGGAATTGAGGACTGGATATAAGGCTGCCGACGCCCTTCTTCCTGGCTGGTGATTTTCCTGCTGGATTCTTGGAGACCAGTCTGATTCCTGCATCTCAAAGCTAAGTTTTTCTGCTCTTCTTTGTACTCTTCAGTTTTGTTTTTGTTTTGACTTGTTTTTTGGGAGTTCTGCCATCCCCGGCCGGGGGTGAGCTGAACTCCATTTTTGTCTCTGATCTGTTGATATTTTGCTCTTTCTTCAGAATATGCCTGAGTGCTGATATAGTCTTTTGAAGCCTAGCGACTTCAGGGCCTGTTTTTCCTATCAGTCGGTTGGCTCATTTTGATAGGGTTTTTGCGGATGGCAGACAGCAGCTTTCCTATCCTGTCCTATGTAGTTAGCTTGGCCCCATCATTTGCTCAACCTATCTTTCTATCTGTGTTAGTGTTTTCATCTTGCTTCACCGTCATTATATGTTGTGGGCTGCCTATTGCTTTGGGGTCTGCTCTGGGGCAGTGTAGTTTTTCCCCTTTCTTTCTTTAGGCTATATAGTTCTCCGACTGTGATCAAGGGGTCTAGGGCACCGTAGGAACCCCCCACGGCTACTGCTAGTTGTTGTGATAGGTTCAGGGGTCTGCAATCTGATAGCTGCCAACCTCTCTGGTTTTTCTGGACTTAGCTGGTATTTTGTTTTTTCCTCCTTCGGTGACTCATCATAACAATAACCCTTCCATTTGACCAAATACTGGAGTCTCCGCCTAACCAAACGAGAATCCAATATTTTCTCTACCTCATATTCCACATTGCCTTTAACCAATACAGGATCAGGTGGTGCTGCCACAGGAACTACTGGCTCAACAAACCTCTTCAACAGTGACTTGTGAAATACGTTAAGGATTTTGAACGTAACTGGAAGAGCCAATCGAAAAGAAACAGGATTAAGAATCTCCAAAATCTTCTAAGGTCCAATAAATCTTGGCTTAAATTTTGGAGATGCAACCTTCATAGGAATATTCTTAGATGACAGCCAAACCATATCACCCACTTTAAACCGGGGACCAATGGTCCTATGCCGTTTGAGAAAACGCTGGGCCTTTTCCTGAGAGAGTGACAACTTATCCACCACTTGGTCCCATATCTGCTGCATTCTCACAACCACAGTGTCCACACCTGGGCAGGATGAAGATTCCACTTGCCCTGAAGAGAATCGAGGATGAAACCCAAAATTACAGAAAAAGGGTGACATCAGAGTGTTCAGCGCAAATTCGGCCAAGGGCAAAAATGAGACCCAATCATCTTGATCAGCAGATATAAAACATCTTAAATAAGACTCCAGGGTCTGATTTGTTCTCTCAGTCTGCCCATTGGTCTGGGGATGAAACGCGGAGAAGGATAACTGAATTCCCAGATTGGAACAAAAGGCTTTCCAGAATCTGGAAACAAACTGGACCCCTCTATTGGACACAATGTTCTCAGGAATCCCGTGTAACCGAACCACCTGTTGTAAAAACAAGGGCACCAACTCAGCGGAAGACGGCAACTTTGGGAGTGGTACAAGATGGACCATCTTCGAAAATCTATCACAAATCACCCAGATAACAGTCATTCTCTGAGAGACAGGAAGATCAGAAATACAATCCATTGAGATATGGGTCCATAGCCTCTTGGGCACCGGGAAGGGCATCAGCAACCCTCTAGAATGAGAACAGGGTTTAGACCGAGAACAAGTCCCACAGGACTGTACAAAATTCCTGACATCACGAGATAAGGCAGGCCACCAAAACGACCGACTCACCAAATCTCTGGTACCAAAAATACCCGGATGACCAGTCAATGCGGAGCAATGGACTTCAGACATCACTGTCTTTCTCCACTTGTCAGGAACATACAATCTTACCATAGGGCAACGCTCAGGTTTATCCTCCTGAAATTCCTCCAGGGCGTGTCTCAAATCGGGCGAAATGGCAGAAAGAACTACCCCCTCACCTAGGATAGTAGTAGGCTCGGTCACATTAAGAGAATCAGCAAAGAAACTCCTAGAAAGGGCATCTGCCTTAACATTCTTAGTGCCCGGATGAAAAGAGACCACAAAATTAAAAGGCGTGAAAAACAAGGCCCATTTAGCCTGTCTAGGATTCAAGCGTTTGGCCGACTCCAGATAAATCAGATTCTTGTGATCGATGAGGACCACAAATTGATGTCTACCTCCCTCCAACCAATGTCTCCACTCCTCAAATGCCCATTTCATGGCCAACAATTCCCGATTCCCCACGTCATAGTTGCGTTCAGATGGGGAAAACTTTCGAGAAAAGAAGGCACATCTTAGAAGTCACAAGGTCTTTTTGGGACAACACAGCTCCTGCACCAATCTCAGAAGCGTCCACCTCCACTTGAAATGGAAGTGAGACATCAGGTTGCCATAAAACTGGAGCAGAAGTAAATCTCCGCTTAAGCTCCTGAAATGCTGAGACAGCCTCAGGAGACGAATTCAGCACATCAGCTCCCTTCTTGGTCAGATCAGTCAGTGGTTTGACAATACTAGAAAAATTACCTATAAATTTACGATAGAAATTAGAAAAACCCAAAAACTTCTGGAGAGCCTTCAAAGAAGTAGGCTGAACCCAATCAATAATGGCCTGTACCTTGGCCAGGTCCATTTCAATAGTCGATGGAGACAAGATAAATCCCAAAAATGAAATCCTCTGTACACAAAAGAGGCACTTCGATCCCTTAACAAACAGGGAATTCTCCCTCAAAATCCAGAACACAGTCCGGACATGTTCCACATGGGAATCCCAATCACTAGAAAAAATCAAAATATCATCCAGATAGATGATCAAAAACTTATCCACAAAGTCTCGGAAAATATCATTCATAAAGGATTGGAAGACCGAAGGGGCATTAGAGAGCCCAAAAGGCATCACCAGGTACTCAAAATGTCCCTCCGGAGTATTAAACGCCGTCTTCCATTCATCCCCGAGCTTAATGCGAATAAGATTATACGCCCCCCTGAGGTCAAGCTTAGTAAACCAGCTGGCACTCTTAACTCTGGAGAATAAATCAGACATCAGAGGTAACGGGTACTGATATTTAACCGTCATCTTGTTAAGGGAACGATAATCAATACACGGTCTTAATGAACCATCTTTCTTGGCCACAAAAAAAAAACACCGCCTAACGGTGACGAGGATGGTCTAATATGACCCTTCTCCAGCGACTCCTTAATATAGGATCACATAGCATCATGTTCGGGTACAGATAAGTTGAAAAGCCGACCCTTGAGAAATTTACACCCAGGCATCAACTCAATTGCACAGTCGTAACTCCTACGAGGAGGCAAAGACGCAGACTTACTCTCACTAAAAACATCAGAGAAATCAGCCAGATAATCAGGAATTTCATGAGACTGAGGAGAGGTCGAGAAAACAGGAGCGTCCCTAAGAACACACTGACAACCCCAACTCACCACAGACACAGATTTCCAATCCAAAACTGGGTTATGAGTTTGCAACCAGGGGAACCCCAGGACAATAGTATCATGCAAATTATGTAGCACCAAAAATTTACAATTTTCTTGGTGGTCAGGGGCAACTCGCATTATCACCTGGGTCCAAAACTGAGGTTTTTTCTCCGCCAAAGGAGTGGCATCAATACTCCTCAAAGGAATGGGCGCCTGCAGAGGCATCATGGACAAACCACAACGTTTAGCAAAGTCCAAATCCATCAGATTCAGAGCTGCTCCTGAATCCACAAAAGCCTTAGTGGAAAATGTGGACAAGGAGCAGATCAGAGTAATTGTCAAAAGGAACTTAGGTTGTATACTGCCCACAGCAAATGTGTGTGCAAAACGTTTCTCTCGTTTAGGGCAGACAGAAATAGTATGAGCGGTGTCTCCACAGAAAAAACACAGCTTATTACGCCTTCTAAACTCCCGACGTTGCGCCCTAGACAAAACCCCATCACATTGCATAGGTTCAGACATTTGTTCAAAAGGTGGCAGCGCCTCCCGTGTAGTTTTATGTTCACGTAAACGCCGATCAACTTGAATGGCTAATGACATAGAGCCATCCAGACCAGAGGAAACAGGAAATCCCACCATAACATCTTTTACGGTCTCTGATAAACCTTTCCATGTAGTAAGGACCACCCACTTTCAAAATTTTTGACAGTTCAACTCTGCAGGATCCTGACCCTAGTTTAATGCCAACAGGGTTCTCTCAGCTTGATCAACGGCATTAGGTTTATCATACAACAACCCCAAGGCCTGAAAAAATGCATCCACATTAGTCAGAATAGGATTTTCAGGTGTCAGAGAAAAAGCCCAATCTTGGGGATCGCCGCGCAGCAAGGAGATGACAATTTTAACCTGCTGCACAGAGCTCCCCGATGAGTTAGGCTTCAAAGCAGTAAATAATTTACAATTATTCTTAAAATTCAGAAATTTAGACCGATCCCCAGAAAACACATCAGGAGTAGCAATCTTGGGTTCAGCAGCATGTGACTGAATAAGGTAGGTGCAAATTCCCTGTACTTCAGCAGCAAGCTGCTCCACACGATCAGACATTTGCTTAATCTCCATTAGGAAAAAAATCCTCCTACGGCCCCAGAGAAAAAGAGGAAAAAATACATTAAAAAAAAATAAATTCTGACACTTTTTTTCTTTCTCTAACAATTCTTTCCTGCTTTTGAGTACCCTAGAATCTGCGGTATGGCTGGTGATTCTGTTATGAATGGGAAACAGAGGAGGAAAAAAAGACAACAAGCTAAGTCTCAGAAAACCAGAGAAGTTGGTAACTATGCAGATTGCAGATCCCTGATCTTAACCGCAACAACTAGCAGCAGTCGTGGAGCGTTCCTACATTGGTCCTAGACGCCTCGTCACAACCGGAGAACTACATAAGCCTAAAGCAGGAAAAGAGGAAAACTAACTGCCCCAGAGCAGACCCCAAAGGAAAGACAGCCCCCCACATGTATTGACGGTGAAACAAGATGAAAATACAAACAAAGGCAGGAAAATAGGCTGAGCAAATGATGGGGCCCGGCTAACTAAAAAGGACAGAAAAGGAAAGACACTGTCTGCAATCTGCCGAAAAAAACCCCTACAAAAATATTGTCCAACACTTCTGATAGCAAAATTAACCCTGAAGTCACTAGACTTCTAAACCTATATCAGCACTCAGAAATATTCTGAGACAGAGCAAAAAAGAGGCCAATCTAATAAGGGACAAAAAGCAGATTGGCAAATACTGATTAATAGGAGTGGAATTTCAGCATAGCCCCAGCAGAGGCAGGCTGATTACACAAAAAACAGAATTGACCAACAAGAGCAAGTCTGAACAATAGCAAAAAATAAACTTAACTTGAGAAGACTGGAAGAGAGCTGAAGTCCAGGACCTGAGAAGCAGACTGAATCACCAGCACCCGAATAGGGCGTCGGCTGTCTTATATCCAGTCTGATACTCCAGAGATCCAATCGTTATCTTCCTCATCAGGTGGCAGATCACTACCACTTAAACCAACAGCACTACCTCCTGTCACCACCAGAGGGAGAACGGAAGGGGAACTCTCAACTGGTGGAGCAGAAAATGAGTTCATGACAGTGGCCCTCCTGTTCCTCCTTGCACAAAGGTAGAGGTAGCTGTCCTGCTGCTGGGTTTTTGCCCTTCTACAGCCCCCTTCATGTCTCCTGGTGTACTGGCCTATCTCCTGGTAGCGTGACCAGCCTCTGAACACTACGCTGACAGATACAACAAACCTTGCCACAGCTCGCATTGATGTGCCATCCTGGATGAGCTGCACTACCTGAGCCACTTGTGTGGGTTGTAGAGTCCATCTGATGCTACAATGAGTGTGAAAGCACAACCAACATTCAAAAGTGACCAAAACATCAGCCAGAAAGCATTGGTACTAAGATGTGGTCTGTGGTCCCCACCTGCAGAATCACTTCTTTATTGAGGATGTCTTGACAATTGCCAATAATTTCCATCTGGTGTCTATTTCATTTGTACAACAGCATGTGAAATTGATTGTCAGTCAGTGTTGCTTCCTAAGTGGACAATTTGATTTCACAGAAGTTTGATTTACTTGGAGTTATATTCTGTTGTTTAAGTGTTCCTCACACATTTATTGGCTGTGTAACGAGCGCCAAACATGTGGGGTGGGAATTCAAGCTTCAAATCTGAGCACCACTAAATGCTCTCCGAGTGCCAAATGCTGAGCACATCTGGGCACCCAGGTACTTGAGTGATATCCGAGTATCACAGAGCATGTTCGCTCATTCCTATTTATATGATTTTTTTGTGTTTACATTTTTTTTATTATTTTTTTTAATTATCAAAGAAATTAGCTGGAACACATGTAGGTACACATTCACACTGTGGCCACTAAGAAACATAACCTAGGATAAAAACAAAATGAATAAATACCCTGCAGTAAGTAAATAAGTAAATATTAATAGTAAATGTAAATACCATAGGGTACTTAGTGACATTATTTTGATCAAAAAAGCATAGAGGCCATCCCACAGCAACAAGGTGTACCCACTCAGGATGGTCTTATTTCTCAAGTAAAACCTCTTAATGTGCCATTGGCCTCAATAGATGTGGGCAGAGCAGGACACAGGTCTGACAATTTAAACATTTTCCTGTAGAAAGCTATATAAACTAAATGCACATTTCAGAAAGGGGAAGCCAATCGCTTATTTGTACAAAAAGTACAATAAACTAATCTATTTGCATTGTATTTACTCATTTTATTTTTATCCTAGGTTATATTCTTATTTTTTGGTATTTTTTTGGACAAGGTTAATGGCATGAGCCACTGAGCTCAGTAATTGGCTGAAGCAGTTGTGTGAGTTGTTGTTGTGACATTGCTGCTGCAGATAAAACACTGAGATCATGGCGGCAGCAGAGAGCCAGCCCTGGAACTGGGAAAGGTGAGTACTGTCTGATTTTATTATTTTAAATGACAGGAAATGTTTGGGATCCACTTTTCTAAAAGTGGGAAAACCCCTTTAAACAAAAATACGCTTGAGTTATGAGTGCCAAATTTACCTTAGCACATTTTCTACAATCTTTCAGCTACCCAAATCCAAGCTTTCAACAACATTTTGGCACTTTTTGGAGTGGCAACTTTTCCCATTGCGTTTTGTTACTACATTTAGAAAAGCTGACAAAATAGTGTGTGAAAGACACCAGGTAGAGCGCAATTTTTTTGTATAAGTGAATGCAGGGGATTCAAAGACTCTTGACTGTTCTTGATATCCCCTAAATTTGGCTGAAGATCACCAATGTGCATACCAATGTATTACAGCTTACCAAAGGGATCATCAAATAATAACAAACCCTAAGGTGTCCCTCGATAGCAATTTACTTTTTACGGTACATTGTAGAAAATGTGGAAAATTAACAATTCAATATGTAATAGACAGAGAAAAAAGGAACTAAGATGTCTATATATCTTCCATTCTTTTTCCCGGTTTAATTAAACCGCAGGTTTAATTTTCGAGCCTTCATTTCCTCGATTTCTTTACTTGTCATCATTCTGTATCTATGTTCTGTAGAAATTGTGCACATCAGCACCTTTCTAAAAACAGTACTTTAAATATATGATAATAAAATCTCATTTATTGAGAGGCCATAGAGAAAAGCAGCGGAATTGTGTTCAATCTTCTGATCTCTTCTGGGATGTTTTTTTCCCGGAGAACGGTGAGCTGTAAATCCCACAAAGCACTGTCTGCTAGTAATAGCTAAGGGAGACTGCTCTATAATAGCAAAACAAGAGGAATTAGCATTCTGAAATATTACTGCTTAGCTATTCACTGCGTGGCATTTAGGAGCTTCACATTGATTGGGGCGCTAGGTTATGAGAAAAGATTGGAAATAGATCTGAACCTTTTATCAAGTGGCTGTTACTGCTGTTTACTTAATGAAGGTTTAAAGACTTATAGAAAATAGATACATGCTTTCTTTGGACTTTTTTTGTTTCACTTTTAGTGGGTGAGACAGATTGCACATTATTGCAAGACAGCTCTCGTTCTGGTCAATATATCCAGTAGAAGATTCTTGCGTATTTCTTATATGAAGCTGAGAAAAAGTTAATTGGGTTCATGGTCAAGAACACTCATTAGAATAAAATGTGCTTCTTTACATAGTAAGTGTTTAGAGGAAGCAAGGCAAAGGAGCCACATGCGAAACTTATAACACCAGTGAGTACTGTAAAAAGTAGAGCTAATCAGCAAGCACTTTCCATATGATGCACAAGGAAAATTAATCTTGTTAATTATTTCCCTAGTGTTATAGGATGTGATATTAGGTTGCTTAATAAGCTTCACCGTCCTATGTAAAGGCAGCTGAGTTACAGTGCAAGTTTAAATGTCACCGTACTTTCCAATATCTCAATCTTATTTGATCTTGTACTACCGTGTTTCCCCGAAA
Organism: Dendrobates tinctorius; assembly: GCF_039654945.1. Classification (NCBI taxonomy): domain Eukaryota; kingdom Metazoa; phylum Chordata; class Amphibia; order Anura; family Dendrobatidae; genus Dendrobates; species Dendrobates tinctorius. The sequence continues at coordinate 41,398,250 of NW_027361671.1, read as the reverse complement.
GTAAGACCCTGTCTTACATTAATTTTACCCCAAAAAGTCCCACCCTGTCTTACTTTCGGGGGAGGTCTTACATTAGCCGAAAAAAAATGACAATTTCTTTTTAACCAATAAATTAACATTTATTAACATGCTGTTATACCCCATAACAGTGCCGTATCCCACTGCACACAGCCCCACACCCCATAACAGTGCCGTATCCCACTGCACACAGCCCCACACCCCATAACAGTGCCGTATCCCACTGCACACAGCCCCACACCCCATAACAGTGCCGTATCCCACTGCACACAGCCCCACACCCCATAACGGTGCCGTATCCCACTGCACACAGCCCCATACCCTATACAGTACATGTTTCCCTACTTGGTTTTTAAATGCTGGACGTTTTCCTCTGCGGTGCGGCTGTGGGTGCGGAAGGCCTGTGCTGCAGGGAACGCTGTGCCAATCAGCAGGGAAACAGCAGTGACGTGGGGCTGGGGCGGCCAATTACAGCCCGAGCTGCTGGACCAATCAGTGCTCGAGCCGGGGGCCGGCGGTGACGTGGGGAACAGGGGCGGCCAATGAGCTGTTGAGCTGGGCGGATTGCGGGGTTAACACGGCGAGTTAACCCCATGAGCGCTGGACCCGCCCAGCTGCACCTGAGGACACCTCTGGAGCCTGGGGACCCAATGGGGGACAGCGGCGGCCCAAAGGTAAGGGCCTTACATTTCACAGCGGCCCCCAACCCTGCCTTACATTCGGGGGAGGCCTTACATTGAAGGACCCCCCGTAACCCCCACCCTGTCTTACTTTCAGGGGGGTCCTACTTTCGGGGAAACACGGTAAATAGACTGAAATTCACTTTAATTAAATATTTGCTGCTTTACCCCTTAAAAACCCTCCACATTTCAGGCCACTGAAGCCCCGATTTATCAAGACCGGTCTAGATGAGGAGGCGTGCTGGAGTCAGATGCTCCTGATTCATTAAAAGGCACATGCCTCTCAAAGGTTCAGAATCATTGCACAAATGGTGCGTGCCTCCCTGTGCGACTTACCACAAATCCTCACTTTGACGGCCCTGGGTAAAAATGGCGTGAAAACCCCAGAAGTCACAAAATTTTAGCACAGCTTCAAGTTGTGACTTTTAAAGCTTTCAAAGCTTTTTATGGCAGTATTCTGGCATAAAAGGTTTGATTAATCTGGTGCTGTATGTCTCTATCTGACTAACATGCGTCCGCTTCCTATTGCTGAGGATAACCTGTCTGTAGCAGCCATGATGCCAAGATGGATTACAAAAAGTGCAGATGAATCTTTGTCTCTCTATCAATAATATCTTGTCCGTCAATCTTCATACTGACATAGCAAAAATGACATAGATTGACAAGCCATAATGTCAGAAGCAATTAGTGATGAGCCCATCAGCCAAATTTAGAAATCACCTGTTCGCTGGATCTTCCCCAGAAATTTTGCCCTCGGGTCTCTTCAAGACCCCCCAATCTGGTGACGTTGCAACAATATCGTTCACAATATTGTTGCGTGTAACGGGGCCTTAACACCTTGGCCCCCATTATACCTGCAACATTAAAAAGGACTAGAGCTCAGAACTAGGTATTGTGAATATTTTTGTTTATTTTATTTGTATGTACACATTTGTATAGATTTTACATAACATCTGGCAGCAATTTTACATAAAATAAAAGTGCATTACTACAAGAAGATACCTCAAGTAATGTTGCAAATGGTGACTGAATCCAGAAAAAAGGCATTTTATGTAATTTACGATTTCACACTCTTTCACTTTCTTATTAAGTTTTTGCTTTTGCCAAAAAATGTTTTTCAAATATATTTTAACTAAGTGATTATGAAAATATTAATTCCTATTTATCACATAATATTTTACCATGGATGTCTCTTTTGGTCAATAGACACCCCTATTGGTGAAAATATAATCATTAGGGTATGAGTTATTTACATAGTCTTAGGAAAGAGAGTCAATGCATGCCTGTGTGGAGATTCTTGATAACTGGCATAGAAAGCTCTGTGTTTTAAAGTGCTATTCTGTGAGCCTAGACCCTAATAATGAGGAACTCTGTGAATGCTTTGCTAGTGACTAGAGTTGAGCGACTTTTGGTTTTTTAGGGTCGCGTTTCGTGACTTTCCAAAAGTCGGGTCGAGCAAGATCGTCCGATTATAGGGAAAAGTCGGGGTCATCCCGAAACACGAAACCCAATGTAAGTCAATGGGGAATAAAAGTCGGCAGTGAGAGGAGGACAGGAAACATACCTACAGTGCCCATTTGAATGCCAAAAGCATCAATTCTTCTTACTTAAGCTTGTCAACCTTAATTAACTTCATAATACAAGTTACGCACTGAAAAATGGGGGTTATTTGGCTACAGTTGTGGGGGGGGAGGGCTGGCTCCAGGTTTTCATGTACCCTGGGCGAAAGAGCGCCCCTTTAACACATACCACAACTCATCATGCTCCGATATGGCAGAGAAATAGCGGTATAGTACAATGAAAAATACTTCACTTTTTACATCTCATGACGAGGCCCATCTATTTCTCCATACAGAATCATTGGTCCCATATAATGTTTGAAACAGTATATGATGAGCTCCACATAATGCTACAGTATATGTTGGTCCCCATGGATGAAGCTCCACTGTCTTATGGGCCCAAATAATGCTCCAAATATAATGGGCCCCATTTCTAATGCTCTAGTGTATAATGGGCCCTGTAAATGCTGCTCCAGTGTCTGATGTCCACCTTTGGAATGTTCCAGTGTATGGTGGGCCCCATCTATCATTCTCCAGAGTATAGTGCTCCCCAAAAATTGCTGTCCCAACATTGAAAACAATCAAATAAGTCTCTTCGCTAGGGAATCCCTGTACTTGTCTGGACTCCTCGTCGTCCCCATCTTCCATCTCACTGCACAGTATTTCAACTTTGCAAGTGCTATGATCCTGAGCAAGCAGGGGGGGCCCACTCATTGGCGACGGCACTGGCACAGGGCCCCTGATAGTACGGTGGTGTGTCTGATGGCGGGTGGGCCGAACCTGCACTTTCATCTGCAGCTTCCTCTTTGTCACCGTGTAAGATGGAACTGTATATGGGAAGGGTAACCTGAGTTTCATCAGGGTCAGATTCAGGCCGTGTAGCGTGCGAGGGGAATGTAGTGGTCTGGGTCAATGTACCAGCAGATTCATCGAGCAGTGGCTAGGCATCAGTGCACTTGTGTCGCCCCCAGGAGTATGGTCGCCACAGTGGCATTACCTTCCTCCTAGGGAGTGTGATGTCATGCTTGGGAGCAACGAAGGATCTCTCTAGCAGGATAACTGATTGGGCGGCGTTATTCCCACGAATCATGACCCTCCAAACAGCGTTCATGAACGCAAAGTGTTTGTTTTACGTGGGCAGTATGGTTGCAAAGCTGAACCTTAAAGGAATGTCCAGAAGGGCACCACCAGGAGTGGAGCCTACGGTTAAATTCGACTCCACCTGGGAAACCTCAAACATGCCAGCTACAGAACAGATGCACACATTGCAAGCTTAATTCCGTTAACGAACGAGACTCCGTCATGCCCCGCGGTCCGAGTCCGGCTTAGTAGAGGGACACGTGAGGCTCTGGCACATGAGATTGGCCAATAACTGGTGTGTCATGCCCTTACATGTCCGTGGCTGCATGTGCGCTACACTGAAAAGGCCAGCGTTTGTCGCTTACAGGTGCTGATAACCCGCTGAACAACGTTAGTGATGGGGATCACTGATTACAATTATTACCCGCGAACAATGATTTCCCAGTAAGTGCAGGTCAACCGCAGTTCCGGAATTAGGCCTAACCGTCATTCCTGAAAAAATGAAAAACTTACGTGTGCAAACCACAGGTGCTGTAGCTTGCTTAACAGCTCGCCAGCCGTTCTCACGCCCAGTATGGATTACACGTGATTGCACAAAGGTGAGAAAGGGTACCGTATCCCCAGATAACATGTATGGATAGCGTACACATTCAAAATATATGTCTATACATCAGGAGGCAGGCTCAAACGGTGTCAGGCCCAGTATGGATTGCACGTGATTGCACAAAGGTTAGAAAGGGTACCGTATCCCCGGATAACATGTATGGATAGCGTACACATTCAAAATATATATCTATACATCAGGAGGCAGGCTCAGACGGTGTTAGGCCCAGTATGGATTGCACGTGATTGCACAAAGGTTAGAAAGGGTACCGTATCCCAAGATAACATGTATGGATAGCGTACACATTCAAAATATATGTCTATACATCAGGAGGCAGGATCAGACGGTGTTAGGCCCAGTATGGATTGCACGTGATTGCACAAAGGTTAGAAAGGGTACCGTATCCCCGGATAACATGTATGGATAGCGTACACATTCAAAATATATGTCTATACATCAGGAGGCAGGCTCAGACGGTGTTAGGCCCAGTATGGATTGCACGTGATTGCACAAAGGTTAGAAAGGGTACCGTATCCCCGGATAACATGTATGGATAGCGTACACATTCAAAATATATGTCTATACATCAGGAGGCAGGCTCAGACGGTGTTAGGCCCATTATGGATTGCACGTGATTGCACAAAGGTTAGAAAGGGTATCGTATCCCCGGATAACATGTATGGATAGCGTACACATTCAAAATATATGTCTATACATCAGGAGGCAGGCTCAGACGGTGTTAGGCCCAGTATGGATTGCACGTGATTGCACAAAGGTTAGAAAGGGTACTGTATCCCCGGATAACATGTATGGATAGCGTACACATTCAAAATATATGTCTATACATCAGGAGGCAGGCTCAAACGGTGTCAGGCACAGTATGGATTTAACTGCCCAGACTACACAGCGGAGAAGCAGGGAGAGGTAAAGATTGCAAATGCTGGGGCCCTGCCCAAGCAAGGGGGACCCACTCGTGGGCGTCAGTACTGGCACTGGGCCCCTCATAGTACGGCGGTGTGTCTGACGGCGGGTGTGCACCACCACCGTCAGAGACACTTGATTGCACTATGAGGGACCCTGTGCCAGTGCCCGCGCCCAAGAGTCGGCCTACCCACCTGTCCAGGGCAACGGCACTCGCACGGTGTCATGCGCTAGGTGGTGACCCCGGCCATGGGGGGGGGAGGCAGCACAGTTAGGGAGTTTTAGAAAGTTGCATATGTTGATGTTGGACATTCAGCTGATGCAAAAGGTGAAATAGGTCAAGTCCCAGGAAGAGGTGGACCAAAGCAAGCCATTTTTCTGTCACCCTATGTGTCATCAGGGGAAGGTGGGACAAAATCCTTGGAAACCCATGCGTGGTTCATTTTAATGAAGGTTAGATCATCCACATTTTGGGTTGACAGACGGGTCCTTTTTTTCTGTCAGGATTGATCCAGCTGCACTGAAGACTCTTTCCGATAGCACACTTGCAGCTGGGCAAGCGAGCTCCTGTAAGGCATATTGTGCCAATTCAGGCCAGGTGTCCAGTTAAGCTGCCCAATAGTCAAAGGGGAATGACCTGTGTGGGAGAACATCGATATGGGAGGAAAAGTAGTTTGTAACCATAGTTGACAACTGCTGTCTCCTGTCACTTTCCATCGATGCAGTATTACCAGTTGTGTGAGCGGTACTTGAAAAATCAGTCCACAACATTGTCATGAAACCCCTGTCTCCAACGCCACTTCTGCTGTGTGCACCACGAACACCTCTGGCAAGCTGCCCCCGGCCCGTGCGGCTCGTGTGAGAACCATCACCGCTGCTGTGTGCTGGGAATGCCTTAAGCAACCGATTTACCAGAGTTGCTTGTTTATTAGCCAATATTAGGTCAAAGTTCTCCTGTGGCATGATGTTTTGTAATTTGCCTTTATAGCGTGGATCCAGGATGCTGGCCAACCAGTAGTCGTCATCGTTCAACCTTTTTTGCAATGCGGGGGTCCCTTTTTAGGATCAGCAAGGCATAATCTGACATGTGGGCCAATGTTCCCGGTGTCAATGATGCACTGCGAGTGCTGGTTGGAGGAGCACTTTCTGGCAAATCCACATCCCTCCAGTCACGCACAAACCCTGTACCAGACCTTGCCACGCCAACATTTTCACTTGCCCCACGAGATGCATCCTCCTCCCCTAAGTAATCATCCCCATCATCCTCCTCCTCCTCCTCTTCTTCTTCCTCCACCTCGTCCAGGAGAGGTCCCTAAGCACACAATGGCTGAATGTCATCAAGGATTCCCTCCTCCTCTTCCTCCTCATCAACATTGGCTGCAGAAGCCAGCTCCTTAAGGTGCGTCAAAGTTTGCATGAGCAGACGCATAAGTGGGATGCTCATGCTTAGGATGGCGTCGTCTGCGCTTACCAGCCGTGTGCATTCCTCAAAACACTGAAGGACTTTACAGAGGTCTTTCAGCTTCGACCACTGCACACCTGTCAACTCCATGTCTGCTCTCAAAGTGCCTGGCCGTGTATCCTCCCACAAATGCATTATGGCCTGCCTCTGCTCGCACAGCCGCTCCACCTTGTGCAGGGTGGAGTTCCACCTTGTTGCAATGTCGATAATGAGGCGGTGGTTGGGAAGGTGGAGCAATCGCTGCAGCTTCTGCATACGAACGGAGTGTACAGGCGACCGGCGGATGTGCGCGCACAGTCTTCGCACCTTCTGGAGCAGGGCTGTTAACTCCGGATAATTTTTGAGGAAGCACTGCACCACCAGGTTCAAGGTGTGAGCCAAGCAAGGTATGTGGCTGAGTTTTGAAAGGGCTATGGCTGCCACAAAATTACGGCCGTTATCACTAACTACCTTGCCTGCCTCAAGATGTACACTGCCCAGCCATGACTCAGTTTGTCGCTTCAAGTACTCGGCCAGCACCTCGGTGGTGTGTCTGTCGCCCAAACACATCATCTTCAAGACAGCCTGCTGACGCTTTCCACTAGCTGCTCGATAGGGGGACACCTCGTGTGCAACAGTGGCAGCTGCAGATGGAGTGCTCGTACGACTGCGCTCTGTGGACGAGCTTTCGCTTCTGGAGGAGGAGGAGGAGGAGGAGGGTCGAACGCCTACAGCCAACTGTTTCCTATACCGTGGGCTAGGCAGCACTGTCCCACCACCGCTGTCCCCTGTGGACCCTGCATCCACCACATTAACCCAGTGCGCAGTGATGGACACGTAATGGCCCTGGCCATGCCGACTGGACCATGCATCAGTTGTGAGGTGCACCTTTCCGCTCACTGACTGCTTGAGTGCATGGACAATGCGGTCTTTCACATGATGGTGGAGGGCTGGGATGGCTTTGCGAGAGAAGAAGTGGCGACTGGGTAGGTCATAGCGTGGTACTGCCTAGGCCATGAGTTCACGGAAAGCTGCGCTTTCCACCAACCGAAAGGGCATCATCTCAAACGAGATTAGTTTGGCAATGTGGGCGTTCAAACCCAGTGTACGCGGATGAGAGACTGAGTACTTTCTTGACCTACTCATAGTGTCTGGGAGGGTGAGCTGGACTTGAGAGCTGCATATGGTGGAAGTAGCAGTGGACAGGGCGGACTGAGAGAGGGTTGATGATGGTGATGGAGTTGGTGTTCTTTCTGATGGCCTAGAATCAGTCTTTCGTTGATATAACAGTGGGATTCCCTGACTGCTGTGGCCTTGCAACGACACCTCAACATTTGCTGCTGTGCTAACCGGTGGGCTTACAGTGGGGGAAACAATGTAGCGTTGCTGACTACCTTCGTTGTGATCAGTTGCACATGTGGCACTTGAGGTTTGGTGTTGTGTCCACGCTTGCAAGTGCATGGTGTTTAAATGTCTAAGCATGCAACTGGTATTCAAATTTTTCAGATTTTTCCCTCGGCTAAAGGTCTTTGCGCACTTCTTACAGATAACCTTGGCCTGATCATGAGGATTTTGTTCAAAAAAGTGCCACACTGCACTCTTCCTACTTTGGCAGACATTTTGCGGCCTAGCACGCTGTGATCTTTTGACCCTCTGGACAAGCTGTCCAGCAACTCTTTTGATTTTTGGAACCTGTCTTTGGAGTGCTCCGGGCCTGCCAGATAACAGCTGTTGTGATGTCGATGTCTGCTGTGGATGCTCCTCATCTGAGCTATTGGAAGCAGCACCCTCTTCCCCCAATGGATGCCAATCTGGGTCAACAACTGGGTCATCCATCACCTCCTCTTCTATGTCATGTGCACCTTCCTCTGTGTCACCGTGTATGGTGGTATAGTGTGCGGGAAGGGGCACCTGAGTCTCATCAGGGTCAGAATCTGGCTCTGTACACTGCGAGGACAATGTAGTGCTCTGAGTGAATGTACCAGCAGAATCATCCATCAGCGGCTGTGCATCAGTGCACTCCATGTCAGATTCATCTTGGCCTGGGTAATTCACCATTTCACTTGATAATCCAGGCATGGTATGTGAAAACAGCTCCATGGAGTAATCAGTAGTATGGCCTGCGTCATCCTTCAATCTTGGTTGGGGTGAAGGACACAAGGAAAGGTGTGGTTCATGAACATGAGCCTCCAATGACGACTCAGTGCTTTTACTTTTTACAACTGAAGAAGAGGAGGCGATAGAGCTGGAGGCTGAGTCAGCAATGTAAGACAAAACTTTTTCCTGATGCTCTGGCTTTAAAAGCGGTTTGCCAACTCCTAGAAAACTAAGCCTTCGAAGCCAGACGATGACGCAGGCTCAACACCTCCTGCATTCGGTCCTATTTTGCTCTTGCCACTACCATCAGATCCACCACCAACACCATCATTACCAGCTGCCAACCCCCGCCCAATTCCACGGCCTCTTCCACCAGCCTTCCTCATTTTTGGTAGAAATGTAAACAAAATCCAACAAACTATATAGTAATGTAAAACAAGGTACAAGGTGTCTATAGGACAGGGGAGATTTTGAATTTCTGCTCACACTAGTGGACACTGGACACTTTTGGATTGTGTGAGGCCCACTGAATATCTGAGCGCTATGTGACAGGCTCGATGGCACAGCTGTGACCAAAGTGACTAGAGGATAAGGGAGATTTTGAATTTCTGCAGACACTGGACACTTTTGGATTGTGTGAGGCCCACTGAATATCTGAGCGCTATGTCACAGGCTCGATGGCACAGCTGTGGCCAAAGTGACTAGAGGATAAGGGAGATTTTGAATTTCTGCAGACACTGGACACTTTTGGATTGTGTGAGGCCTACTGAATATCTGAGCGCTAGGTCACAGGCTCGATGGCACAGCTGTGACCAAAGTGACTAGAGGATAAGGGAGATTTTGAATTTCTGCAGACACTGGACACTTTTGGATTGTGTGAGGCCCACTGAATATCTGAGCGCTATGTCACAGGCTCGATGGCACAGCTGTGACCAAAGTGACTAGAGGATAAGGGAGATTTTGAATTTCTGCAGACACTGGACACTTTTGGATTGTGTGAGTCCCACTGAATATCTGAGCGCTATGTCACAGGCTCGATGGCACAGCTGTGGCCAAAGTGACTAGAGGATAAGGGAGATTTTGAATTTCTGCAGACACTGGATACTTTTGGATTGTGTGAGGCCCACTGAATATCTGAGCGCTATGTCACAGGCTCGATGGCACAGCTGTGACCAAAGTGACTAGAGGATAAGGGAGATTTTGAATTTCTGCAGACACTGGACACTTTTGGATTGTGTGAGGCCCACTGAATATCTGAGCGCTATGTCACAGGCTCGATGGCACAGCTGTGACCAAAGTGACTAGAGGATAAGGGAGATTTTGAATTTCTGCAGACACTTGTGGACACTGGACACTTTTGGATTGTGTGAGGCCCACTGAATATCTGAGCGCTATGTCACAGGCTCGATGGCACAGCTGTGACCAAAGTGACTAGAGGATAAGGGAGATTTTGAATTTCTGCAGACACTGGACACTTTTGGATTGTGTGAGGCCCACTGAATATCTGAGCGCTATGTCACAGGCTCGATGGCACAGCTGTGACCAAAGTGACTAGAGGATAAGGGAGATTTTGAATTTCTGCAGACACTTGTGGACACTGGACACTTTTGGATTGTGTGAGGCCCACTGAATATCTGAGCGCTATGTCACAGGCTCGATGGCACAGCTGTGACCAAAGTGACTAGAGGCGTAGTGACAAGCTTAAAAAGCTGACAGCTCTTTGAGGTATGTGGCCAGGTGATCTGATTGTCCCAACCTTGGTGCTCCAAATGTCTTTATGGGCTCAGTGATGGGCAGTGAATACAATCTGTATTCCTCTGGCTGAAGCCATGGTGCCTGGCTGTTGTTCTGTCAAGTATTACTGGAAACAGAGGCAGATCCCCTTTTTTATAGTTCACAGCTCTTATTAAGGCATTTTTCTACAGGATTGGGGAAAGGTGGCAGGAGCTCACAACTCATTGTTTACGGGTTCATAGTTTGTCTTTTAATCTTTGCAGGACAACTTGTTGCATAGACTGATACATTGGGTAATCAACATATTACCAAACATTGATTGTTCAATTTGTCCCCCAAGGATGGTAGAATAATAAACTATAGGAGCAGATATAATAGATAAACAGCAGCCATTGAACAACTCAACAAACATCAATACAAGAGTCAATGTTCAGGCTGATATGAACAACGGCTTACAGTATGTCTCTTGACCTACTGGAAAATACATCTGGGATAATTAAGAATAAATGCAGTGTCTTCATACTCTAGTGCTAAGTTAAATAACAGGGGTGATAAAGGGCTTCCTTGTCACTTACTCCTATGTCGTTCAAAAAGCACAGATGAAAAAAAAACCTTGTTTGTAGATCCATGCTTGGGGTGAGCTAAATCATCCAGTTAAAAATATCCTGAATGATCCGTCTGTCTCAAAGTTATCCAGAATTTCTCCCAGCCATCTTCATGAGACCTGATGAAGAGCAAAAGTATCCTACGCAAACAAAGTAAAAAACAAAATTATTTAGCTTATTAAATATACAACATAAAGATATGGTAACAAAGGAGATAAAAATACATACTCTACAGACGACGAAAAAATCACTGTGAAAGAAGGTAAGTCATATTAACAGGTATATGGTACATAAAAGAACATTATTTGTTAGGAATCACGTTACAATTTGTGTTTGTCTCCAGCTACTGATCTGCAGTATCATACATTGTATTATGCAGTCCAATACATACATCTTGGTATGAATGATGAAAAAGCATATTGGTAAAATGCTAGGCACATAGAGTGTAAAGAATATGCTAGACAACACTGGAAACTAACCCAATCCTGTGCTGTAAATCAGAGGCATCAGATGGTTAGAAGAAAAGGCCCCTTCACACATGGCGACGCACCAGCGATAACGATCCGACCTGGCAAAGATCGCTGGTGCGTCGTTACATGATCGCTAGATAGCTTTCAAATAGTCCAATCTCATCAACGACGGAAGACAGATCAGCGATCTGCATAACGACCTCGTTGGTCGTTGAGTACCTTTCACACAACTTAATTGTAACCGATTCAGACCTGTATCGCTGAGCTCTGTGTCGCTAACGACGTCGCTCGTCGTTTTTAAGCTTCAAACACAGCGGGACGCCAGCGATGGAAAAATGGATCTGCTCATTCTAGCTCGATCAGCGATAGCCAGCGGGGGGTCCGGTCACGGCTACATTTCACACTTATCGAGATCGCTAGCGATATCGCTGTTGCGTCACAATATCGGTGACGCTCGGGCGATATCGCTAGCGATCTCGCTATGTGTGAAACCCCCTTAAGGCTATAGTGGCATTTATTATGAGTCCTCTGTCTGCAGACAGATTTAGGTTACTTAAACAGACCATACTGAACAAGATTCAAATATTAGATACTGATAAAAATATTTACCCACAATCAGGACTTGCAAAAGTTGACCCACTGAATGAAGTATATATTTTTATCAGTATCTAATTGTTGGCAGCGGACTATTCAGTATAGTCTCCAAGCATGTGACAACAGAGCTTCTTTATTCAGGAACAATCAGGAACAATAAATGATAAGCTTAATAGATCAGGAATAAATCATTTGTGTGTCTCTATCTGTGCAGCATCCACAGCAGGCTACTTCTCTCATACACAAACACAGGAAAAACAGGATATACAGTCACATGCTCTCCCTTTGTGAGCCTCTGGGAGTTTTAGTTTTTTTTGTTCTATCTTTAGAAATAGCATACAAATTTAACAACTGAACACTCATAGACAGGAATGGAGTTGCTGCACCAAACATATTCCAACACCCCCCATTATTATCCTGTTAGTCCCATTGCGGTTTTGAAGTCCATAAACTTGGCTCTTGATTAAGGCTTTGTCATACGATCGGCTATCATCTTGTCAGACTCGCAATAAACAAACTCGAGTACACCACGTTCCACGTTAAAGTCACGTAAGTGGTGATGTTTTACATCAATGTGCTTAGTCTTTGCACTAATCTACTCACTGCTGGCAAGTTTAATGCATCCTTGGTTGTCCTCATAGATAACTGCTGGTTAAGCTATGGCTTGCCGAAATCTTCCAAAGGTTGTTTCAACCAAATTACTTCTTGACTTGCATAAGCAGCAGACCTACATTCTACTTCTGTAGAAGATAGTGCGACTGACACTTGTTTTCTGCTGGACCAAGAAATTGAATTTTCTCCTAACTTGAACAAGTAACCATTTGTTGATTTCCGATCACTTGAATTTCCCAATCTGCATCCACATAACCTCTGAGAGTGAGATCTCCTGATACAGATATTTTAAGATTTAGCCTTTGAGTTTCTTTAAGATATTTAAGAATTCTCTTAATTGCATTCCAGTCTCTTTGGCGTGGCTTGCTTACACATCTGCAGAGAATTCTCATTGCTTGGTAGCAGATCTTCTCCTTCCAACTTTAAGTAGGATGGATCCATTGATGTTGGCGCACCTTTGGCTTCTGACATTCCAAACTGGTTTAGGAAGTGTTCTGACCATATAAGAAAGGCGTATAGCTGGGATACCTTTGTTTGGCCTTTCTGATCTTCTGACTGGAGGTTGACTTGGTTCTTCTGTGTCTTCCTTGGTGGCTTCAGAGCTTATCAACACTTCAGTGTTTTCTTTTTCGGTGTCTGGGTTTGGTGATTGAGATTCTTGCTCTTGCTTCTTAGGTTGAATAACTGGTGTAACTTCATGGAATTTGAGCGATACAGAGTTTTCATCAATCACTACATCTCTGCTGATTGTTACTGTGTTGGTCTCTGAGTGTAAGATTCTGTATCGCTTTTGAGTTTCCCTATAGCCCACCAGGTCTCTTGCTTTGCATGTGATTCCCACTTGGAACGTTTTTCTTTGGGAACATACACAAACATTTTTCTTCCAAATATCCTGAGGTGCTTCAGGATAGGCTTCTCGTAGTTCCATAGCTCATATGGAGTTTTATTTGTGGCTTTACCAGGCCCTCTGTTTTGAAGATAGCAAGCTGTCATGATGGCTTTTCCCCAATACGTTGTATTTAGATTCACATCAAACAACATACTTCTTCCACTTTCACAGATAGTGTTATGGTTGCTGTAGCGGGAAGGTACGGAGATGCAACCTGGAAGTGGACCCTCTGGGTCACGGCTCCAGAGCCCCCAAGGGCGAGCGCCCAGGTGAGGACCACCCCCTATACAGGAAGTGTTAGGGGCAGACCCCCAGGGGATGGAACCGCAACAGCCGGAACCAAAGGGGCGACTAGGGCTAGGCAGGAGTGGAGGCACAGGCGTATCCATACAGAGAGCACAAGAGAGCACAGAGAGCGTAGGGATCAGGCAGAGCGCAAGACCGGAGCGTAGCGGGTGCGGGTGGCTGGAGGCTGCAAAAGAAGACACAAAAAGTGGAAGGATGTGAGGAGCAGGGCCGAGTAGGAGCAACTGAGGAACACAGTACAGCAGGGGAGCAGGGGTGGGACTGACGGAGGCAGAGAAGGTAGAGGCAAGAGTAAGGGTGCAAGGAGCAAGAGCACAAACAGAGGCAGGATAATAGGGCCTGGGACACGGAGTGTGCTGCAAAGACAGCAAAACCGTGTTAGAAGAACAGACGTCTTACCTGTCCAGACGCCGGACATAAATAACGCTGGGCGCCGCCATGTTGGAGGCGGGGCCAGCGCGTCATGTTACCCAGGGGGCTGCGTGCCTGGAGGGAGGCAGTGCACAGACTCCTGCCACCGGGGGAGCCGGAGGCCGGGCGCGGGGACACGCCGGAGAGCAGGGGCGTGCAGGGAAGAGAGCGCCGCCGGGTAAGTGAAGCCCGGGGGGCGTAACAGTACCCCCCCTTTACGTCCCCCTCTCCTCACACTGGAGAGAAATCGTCTCATAATGCGAGGAGCATCAATATTCTCCTGGGGTTCCCATGATCTCTCCTCAGGACCGAAACCCTTCCAATCCACCAAAAACAGGGTCTTTCCCTTAACTGTCTTCATAGCCAATATATCCCAAACCTCAAAGGTATTATCCGAGCTAAGGGGTTGGGAAATTTGGGAAGGCGCGGAGTGGTATTGGTTAAATACTGCAGGTTTGAGGAGAGATACATGAAAGGTATTGGGAATCCTTAGTGAAGCGGGCAATTTCAATTTGTAGGCCACGTCGTTGATGCAACTTAAGATCTTAAAGGGGCCAATGTAACGAGGACCTAATTTATAGGAGGGAATCTTCAACCTGACATGCCGAGAAGACAACCAAACTCTATCCCCTGGGCGATACAGAGGTGTGTCTAGCCGACTCTTGTCAGCATACCTCTTCATCCTGAGGCTGGCACCCTCGAGGGCTACTTTGGTCTCCCTCCAAATCTGAGAGAAGTCCGCAGACAAAGAATCCGCTGCCGGTACACCCGAGGTAAGGGACACAGGAAGGGGAATGCCGGGGTGCTGACCAAAAACCACAAAAAAGGGAGATTTGGAGGAGGCTTCACTTGGGTGGTTATTACATGCAAACTCAGCCCAGGGAAGAAGTGAAACCCAATCATCTTGGTGCGCATTGGAAAAATGCCGAAGATAGGATGTTAGAGCCTGGTTGACTTGTTCGACTTGACCATTAGACTGGGGGTGGTAGGCAGAGGAAAAATCCAAAGTAATCTTCAGCAACCTGCAGAGGGCTCGCCAAAAATGGGAGGTAAACTGGACTCCTTGATCCGAGACAATACAATCATGGCCAAAAGTATTGACACCCCTGCAATTCTGTCAGATAATATTCAGTTTCTTCCTGAAAATGATTGCAAATACAAATTCTTTGGTATTATTATCTTCATTTAATTTGTCTTAAATGAAAAAACACAAAAGAGAATGAAGCAAAAAGCAAAACATTGATCATTTCACACAAAACTCCAAAAATGGGCCGGACAAAAGTATTGGCACCCTCAGCCTAATACTTGGTTGCACAACCTTTAGCCAAAATAACTGCGACCAACCGCTTCCGGTAACCATCAATGAGTTTCTTACAATGCTCTGCTGGAATTTTAGACCATTCTTCTTTGGCAAACTACTCCAGGTCCCTGATATTTGAAGGGTGCCCTCTCCAAACTGCCATTTTTAGATCTCTCCACAGGTGTTCTATGGGATTCAGGTCTGGACTCATTGCTGGCCACCTTAGAAGTCTCCAGTGCTTTCTCTCAAACCATTTTCTAGTGCTTTTTGAAGTGTGTTTTGGGTTATTGTCCTTCTGGAAGACCCATGACCTCTGAGGTAGACCCAGCTTTCTCACACTGGGCCCTATATTATGCTGCAAAATTTGTTGGTAGTCTTCTGACTTCATAATGCCAAGCACACGGTCAAGCAGTCCAGTGCCAGAGGCAGCAAAGCAACCCCAAAACATCAGGGAACCTCCGCCATGTTTGACTGTAGGGACCGTGTACTTTTCTTTGAATGCCTCTTTTTTCTCCTGTAAACTCTATGTTGATGCTTTTGCCCTAAAAGCTCTACTTTTGTCTCATCTGACCAGAGAACATTCTTCCAAAATGTTTTAGGCTTTTTCAGGTAAGTTTTGGCAAACTCCAGCTTGGCTTTTTTATGTCTCGGGGTAAGAAGTGGAGTATTCCTGGGTCTCCTACCATACAGTCCCTTTTCATTCAGATGCCGACGGATAGTACGGGTTGACACCGTTGTACCCTCGGACTGCAGGGCAGCTTGAACTTGTTTGGATGCTAGTGGAGGTTCTTTATCCAACATCCGCACAATCTTGCATTGAAATCTCTTGTCAATTTTTCTTTTCCGGCCACATCTAGAGAGGTTAGCCACAGTGCCATGGGCTTTAAACTTCTTGATGACACTGCGCACGGTAGACACAGGAACATTCTGGTCTTTGGAGATGGACTTGTAGCCTTGATATTGATCATGCTTCCTCACAATTTGGTTTCTCAAAACCTCAGACAGTTCTTTGGTCTTCTTTCTTTTCTCCATGCTCAATGTGGTACACACAAGGACACAGGACAGAGGTTGAGTCAACTTTAATCCATGTCAACTGGCTGCAAGTGTGATTTAGTTATTGCCAACACCTG
Source organism: Dendrobates tinctorius (assembly GCF_039654945.1). NCBI lineage: Eukaryota > Metazoa > Chordata > Amphibia > Anura > Dendrobatidae > Dendrobates > Dendrobates tinctorius. Next base: position 41,381,799 of record NW_027361671.1, on the reverse strand, counting down.
TTAGGTGCCACAGGTAAGTTATAGGTGCTGTTAATTACACAAATTAGAGAAGCATCACATGATTTTTCGAACAGTGCCAATACTTTTGTCCACCCTCTTTGTTATGTTTGGTGTGGAATTATATCCAATTTGGCTTTAGGACAATTCTTTTTGTGTTTTTTCATTTAAGACAAATTAAATGAAGATAATAATATCAAAGAATTTGTGTTTGCAATCATTTTCAGGAAGAAACTGAGTATTATCTGACAGAATTGCAGGGGTGTCAATACTTTTGGCCATGACTGTATGCTGTGGGAAACCATGGAGGCGAAAGACATGGAGCAGGAAGATCCTTGCCAACGCAGAAGCGGTAGGAAGACCAGGTAGAGCGATAAAGTGAGCCATTTTGGAAAATCGGTCCACGACTACCAAAATAACCGTACATTTGGTAGAGGAGGGCAAATCGGTGATGAAATCCATCGCAATATGAGTCCATGGATTGGTAGGTACAGGTAACGGATGTAGGAGTCCCGAAGGACGATGTCGTGGTACCTTGTTCCGGGCACACGAAGGACAGGAGGCGATGAAATCCTGGACGTCCTTGCGAAGCGAAGGACACCAATAATGGCGGGAGGCAAGCGAGAGAGTCTTCTTAACTCCAGAATGTCCTGAAAATTTTGACGAGTGGCTCCAACGAAGAACCTTGAGTCTATCTCCACTCCGAACAAAGGTTTCACCAGAAGATGGGGAGACTAGGCTTAGAGGGGCCACGGTAAGGATCCTGGCGGTGTCGATGAGGTGTGCTGGACCCTCCTCCTTATCCACTGGCTGGAACGACCGTGACAGGGCATCTGCCTTAACATTCTTATCCCCGGGTCGGAAGTGGAGTTCGAAGTCAAAGCGTTCGAAGAACAAGGACCATCTGGCCTGCCGTGGATTGAGCCTTTGGGCGGACTGAAGATAGGCCAAATTTTTGTGATCCGTAAAAATGATGAACGGATGGAGAGCACCCTCGAGAAGATGGCGCCATTCTTCAAGAGCCATCTTTATGGCCAAAAGTTCTCTGTCTCCAATGGCATAGTTATGTTCGGGAGCGGAGAAAGCCTTTGAAAAGAATCCGCAGGTGAGAGTATGCCCGGAGGAGGGCTTCTGCAGAAGGACTGCTCCTGCTCCCACCGAGGAGGCGTCAACCTCTAAAATGAATGGTCGGCTGGTATCTGGATGATGAAGTACCGGAGTCTTCGCAAACTCCTGCTTCAAGGTTTCAAAGGCAGCTTCAGCATCAGAGGGCCAATGATTGGGATCAGCCCGTTTGCGAACAAGAGCCGAGATGGGTTTAGTCAACGAAGAAAAGTGGGGGATAAATTGCCGGTAATAATTGGCAAACCCCAAAAACCGCTGGATAGCCTTTAGTCCGAGGGGACGCGGCCACTTGAGAACTGCCGAGACTTTCTCAGGGTCCATCTCTAACCCTGTGTTCGAGACAATGTAACTAAGGAACGGCAATGACGTCTGCTCAAAGAGGCACTTCTCCAACTTGGCAAAAAGATGGTTCTCCCTAAGACGTTGGAGGACTTGGCGAACGTCTCGGCGATGTGTGGCCAGATCCGGAGAGAAGACTAAGATGTCGTCAAGGTAGACTACGACACAGGAGTAGAGGAGATCTCGAAAGACATCATTAACAAATTCCTGGAATACTGCAGGTGCGTTGCAGAGCCCAAAGGGCATAACCAAATACTCGTAATGCCCGTCTCGTGTGTTGAATGCCATCTTCCACTCATCTCCAGCACGTATGCGAACCAGAGAATACAGGCCCCTCGTAGGTCAAGCTTTGCAAACACACGTGCTCCTTTCAGCCGATTAAAGAGCTCAGAGATGAGTGGCAGTGGATATTTGTTCTTCACGGTGATGCGATTCAGGCCACGGTAATCGATGCAGGGACGCAACGACCCATCCTTCTTTACAAAAAAGAAGCCCGCTCATGCAGGGGACGATGACTTGCAAATGAAACCCCTGGCCAGGTTGTCTTGGATGTATTCAGACATGGCTTGGGTCTCCGCCGAGGAGAGAGGATAAATCCTACCCCGAGGTGGAGTGGTGTCTGGAGCGAGCTCAATGGGGCAGTCGTAGGGTCGGTGCGGCTGTAGAGTTTCGGCCTCTTTCTTATCGAAAACATCCACTAAGGCACTGTAGGCAGACGGCAATCCGGAGAGAACAGGAGAGGGAAGAGGGGTACCCACAGGACGCACCGGCAGCAGACACCGAGCCTGACAAGACTTCCCCCAGTGCAAAACGTTGCCACTATGCCAGTCTAAAGTAGGCTCGTGGAGTTGTAACCAAGGAAGACCGAGTAGAATAGGATGGGAGAAACCTGCCAAGACAAAAAACGTAATTTTCTCCCTGTGTAGGGCTCCTACCTGCAACTCTATCACATGAGTGACATGAGTAACTGTCTCTAGCAGGGGTCAACCATCTACAGAAGCGAGGCTTAGGGGGTTCACTAAGGGTTTCACAGGAACCGAAAATTTGTTGACCTCCTCAAGCCTAATAAAATTTCCGTCGGCACCCGAGTCCACATAGGCCACCAGAGAAGCCCGCTTCCCTTCATCATGCAAAAGGACAGACAAAGTGAGGGGTTGAGAGGTATCAAAAATGCCCAGGAAGGCCTCTCTTACCTGGCCTAGGCGGAGAAGTTTTCCGGACGGTCAGGACAGGTTCGGAGCAAATGGGAGCTATGCCGCAGTAGAAACAAAGGCCTTGCAGGGTTCTCTCCCTGCGACGCTGGTCAGAGAGCTTCAGGCGGTCCACCTGCATAGGTTTAGGGGCGGAGGCTGAGGAGAGAATCCTGGGGTCTGGGACTGGATGGTCTGCGAAGAGAAGATAAAGGACGAGAGGCCCTCCTCTCCCTGGCCCGTTCCTGAAACCGGAGATCTATCCATGTGGCCAGGGAAATCAAGTCTTCCAGAGCTGTAAGGGTATCTCGACCAGCGAGCTCATCTTTAATACGACTCGAGAGACCTCGCCAGAAAGCGCCCACCAACGCCTCGTTATTCCAACCTAAGTCGTCGGACAGGGTCCTGAACTGTATGGCGTACTGGCCCATGGTTAATGAACCTTGGCAGAGGCTAAATAGAGCCTCGGTGGTGGAAGCTAACCGACCTGGTTCGTCAAAAACCCGACGAAAAGTGTCCATAAAAACGGATAACTGGGTAACCACCGGGTCATCACGCTCCCAGAGGGGATTGACCCAAGCCAGAGCATCTCCCTCAAGGTGCGAGAAGATGAAGGCTACTTTGGCTCGGTCAGTGGGGTACTGCTGGGGCATTAATTCAAAATGGAGGCGGCACTGATTTAAAAAACCCCGACACAATTTGGTGTCACCGCTATACCGGGGTGGTTTGGCCAGCCGTGAAGAAGGATGGGAACCCGCAGCGGGAGAGGCAGAGGCGGCCGAGTGCAAAGCGAGCAACCGACCGTCCACCGAAGCCATATAGCTGAGGATATGGGACTGGGTATCATGCTGCTGCGCCAATTCTTGTTGTAAGCCAGCCAACTGAGCGGCATTACCAGGGTCAGAGGATTGGAGAGCGGAAAGATGCGAGTCCATGGTTTTCATAAAGGACATCATGTGCGTCTGGTTCTCCCGAAGGAAAACCAACTCCTTTTGGGCAGCCATGGCTCCAGCGGGGTCCATGGCCTGTTCTTACTGTTACGGTTGCTGTAGCGGGAAGGTACAGAGATGCAACCTGGAAGTGGACCCTCTGGGTCACGGCTCCAGAGCCCCCAAGGGAGAGCGCCAAGGTGAGGACCACCCCCTATACAGGGAGTATTAGGGGCAGACCCCCAGGGGATGGAACCGCGACAGCCGGAACCAAAGGGGCGACTAGGGCTAGGCAGGAGTGGAGGCACAGGTGTATCCGTACAGAGAGCACAGGAGAGCACAGAGAACGTAGGGATCAGGCAGAGCGCAGGACCGGAGCGTAGTGGGTGCGGGTGGCTGGAGGCTGCAAAAGAAGACACAAAAAGCGGAAGGATGTGAGGAGCAGGGCCGAGTAGGAGCAACTGAGGAACACAGTACAGCAGGGGAGCAGGGGAGGGACTGACGGAGGCAGAGAAGGTAGAGGCAAGAGTAAGGGTGCAAGGAGCAAGAGCACAAACAGAGGCAGGATAATAGGGCCTGGGACACGGAGTGTGCTGCAAAGACAGCAAAACCGTGTTAGAAGAACAGACGTCTTACCTGTCCAGACGCCGGACATAAATAACGCTGGGCGCCGCCATGTTGGAGGCGGGGCCAGCGCGTCATGTTACCCAGGGGGCTGCGTGCCTGGAGGGAGGCAGTGCACAGACTCCTGCCACCGGGGGAGCCGGAGGCGGGGCGCGGGGACACGCCGGAGAGCAGGGGCGTGCAGGGAAGAGAGCGCCGCCGGGTAAGTGAAGCCCGGGGGGCGTAACAGTACCCCCCCTTTACGTCCCCCTCTCCTCACACTGGAGAGAAATCGTCTCATAATGTGAGGAGCATCAATATTCTCCTGGGGTTCCCATGATCTCTCCTCAGGACCGAAACCCTTCCAATCCACCAAAAACAGGGTCTTTCCCTTAACTGTCTTCATAGCCAATATATCCCAAACCTCAAAGGTATTATCCGAGCTAAGGGGTTGGGAAATTTGGGAAGGCGCGGAGTGGTATTGGTTAAATACTGCAGGTTTGAGGAGAGATACATGAAAGGTATTGGGAATCCTTAGTGAAGCGGGCAATTTCAATTTGTAGGCCACGTCGTTGATGCAACTTAAGATCTTAAAGGGGCCAATGTAACGAGGACCTAATTTATAGGAGGGAATCTTCAACCTGACATGCCGAGAAGACAACCAAACTCTATCCCCTGGGCGATACGGAGGTGCGTCTAGCCGACTCTTGTCAGCATACCTCTTCATCCTGAGGCTGGCAACCTCGAGGGCTACTTTGGTCTCCCTCCAAATCTGAGAGACGTCCGCAGACAAAGAATCCGCTGCCGGTACACCCGAGGTAAGGGACACAGGAAGGGGAATGCCGGGGTGCTGACCAAAAACCACAAAAAAGGGAGATTTGGAGGAGGCTTCACTTGGGTGGTTATTACATGCAAACTCAGCCCAGGGAAGAAGTGAAACCCAATCATCTTGGTGCGCATTGGAAAAATGCCAAAGATAGGATGTTAGAGCCTGGTTGACTCGTCCGACTTGACCATTAGACTGGGGGTGGTAGGCAGAGGAAAAATCCAAAGTAATCTTCAGCAACCCGCAGAGGGCTCGCCAAAAACGGGAGGTAAACTGGACTCCTTGATCCGAGACAATATGCTGTGGGAAACCATGGAGGCGAAAGACATGGAGCAGGAAGATCCTTGCCAACGCAGAAGCGGTAGGAAGACCAGGTAGAGCGATAAAGTGAGCCATTTTGGAAAATCGGTCCACGACTACCAAAATAACCGTACATTTGGTAGAGGAGGGCAAATCGGTGATGAAATCCATCGCAATATGAGTCCATGGATTGGTAGGTACAGGTAACGGATGTAGGAGTCCCGAAGGACGATGTCGTGGTACCTTGTTCCGGGCACACGAAGGACAGGAGGCGATGAAATCCTGGACGTCCCTGCGAAGCGAAGGCCACCAATAATGGCGGGAGGCAAGCGAGAGAGTCTTCTTAACTCCAGAATGTCCTGAAAATTTTGACGAGTGGCTCCAACGAAGAACCTTGAGTCTATCTTCACTCCGAACAAAGGTTTTACCAGAAGATGGGGAGACTAGGCTTAGAGGGGCCACGGTAAGGATCCTGGCGGTGTTGATGAGGTGTGCTGGACCCTCCTCCTTATCCACTGGCTGGAACGACCGTGACAGGGCATCTGCCTTAACATTCTTATCCCCGGGTCGGAAGTGGAGTTCGAAGTCAAAGCGTTCGAAGAACAAGGACCATCTGGCCTGCCGTGGATTGAGCCTTTGGGCGGACTGAAGATAGGCCAAATTTTTGTGATCCGTAAAAATGATGAACGGATGGAGAGCACCCTCGAGAAGATGGCGCCATTCTTCAAGAGCCATCTTTATGGCCAAAAGTTCTCTGTCTCCAATGGCATAGTTATGTTCGGGAGCGGAGAAAGCCTTTGAAAAGAATCCGCAGGTGAGAGTACGCCCGGAGGAGGGCTTCTGCAGAAGGACTGCTCCTGCTCCCACCGAGGAGGCGTCAACCTCTAAAATGAATGGTCGGCTGGTATCTGGATGATGAAGTACCGGAGTCTTCGCAAACTCCTGCTTCAAGGTTTCAAAGGCAGCTTCAGCATCAGAGGGCCAATGATTGGGATCAGCCCGTTTGCGAACAAGAGCTGAGATGGGTTTAGTCAACGAAGAAAAGTGGGGGATAAATTGCCGGTAATAATTCGCAAACCCCAAAAACCACTGGATAGCCTTTAGTCCGAGGGGATGCAGCCACTTGAGAACTGCCGAGACTTTCTCAGGGTCCATCTCTAACCCTGTGTTCGAGACAATGTAACTAAGGAACGGCAATGACGTCTGCTCAAAGAGGCACTTCTGCAACTTGGCAAAAAGATGGTTTTCCCTAAGACTAGAGTTGAGCAAAACGGGTGAAAAATTTCAAAAGTCGCCGACTTTTGGCAAAGTCGGGTTTCATGAAGCGAAACCCGACCCTAGGATGAGGTCGGCCACGAGGTCGGCGACTTACAAGCCAAAGTTGCGTTTCAAAAGTTTGTTTTGCGCTCTTTTTCAGCCAATCAGGATCCACGGACACTGTGGGCAACGTGATGACATAGGCACGGGTCACCACCATCTTTCAGAAGGGCATGCAAGTGATTGGCTTGCTTTGGGGGGCGTCACAGGGGGTATAAAAGGGCGTGCACGCCGACCGCCATGTTACTCATGCTGATCTCAGAATAGGGAGAGCTGCTGCTGCTGCTGATTTTGTAGGGAGAGCGTTAGGCAGGGAAGAAGACACCAAAAACTGCTTCTGCTGCTAGCGATTGTGCCTGTACAACACACCAGTCACTGTGTGTGCAGTGCAAGGGGAGGCTATATAGTGGTGTATCAGTGGTGTTGGTTGTTGGGCTGCCTTCTAAGGCTTCCTGACATTCCTGCATTGCTGTTTACCCACTGCTCCGCAAACTGCTTTTTTAAAAGCAATCCCAATTTTTTTTTTTGTCCTGCTGAGAAGAAAAAAAAACTGCTTCTGCTGCTAGCGATTTTGCCTGTACAACACATCAGTCACTGTGTGTGCAGTGCAAGGGGAGGCTATATAGTGGTGTATCAGTGGTGTTGGTTGTTGTGCTGCCTTCTAAGGCTTCCTGACATTCCTGCATTGCTGTTTACCCACTGCTCCGCAAACTGCTTTTTTAAAAGCAATCCCAATTTTTTTTTGTTGTCCTGCTGAGGTACTGAGCGTGCATTTTTTCACACCATAGAGCGGTGTACGCTCCTCACACAGTACCGTGTAACGGCTGTTATCACAGCCACAGTGAAGCTATCAGTGTGTCACTCTGTGAGAATAAAACGAGGACATGTTCCGTTCTTACAGACCTGCAATCTAGGGAAATTCCTATTCTGCCCTATTCTACATACACCTTGTAGTTTGTGATACACTAGCCAATTTCTGCCTGTGACATAGCGCTGTGATATTCAGTGGGCCTCACACAATCCATAAGTGTCCAGTGTCCACAAGTGTCTGCAGAAATTCAAAATCTCCCTTATCCTCTCGTCACTTTAGTCACAGCTGTGCCATCGAGCCTGTCACATAGCGCTCAGATATCAGTGGGCCTCACACAATCCAAAAGTGTCCAGTGTCCACATGTGTCTGCAGAAATTCAAAATCTCCCTTAATCTCTCGTCACTTTTGTCACAGCTGTGCCATCGAGCCTGTGACATAGCGCTCAGATATCAGTGGGCCTCACACAATCCAAAAGTGTCCAGTGTCCACAAGTGTCTGCAGAAATTCAAAATCTCCCTTATCCTCTCGTCACTTTTGTCACAGCTGTGCCATCGAGCCTGTCACATAGCGCTCAGATATCAGTGGGCGTCACACAATCCAAAAGTGTCCAGTGTCCACAAGTGTCTGCAGAAATTCAAAATCTCCCTTATCCTCTCGTCACTTTTGTCACAGCAGTGCCATCGAGCCTGTCACATAGTGCTCAGATATTCATTGGGCCTCACACAATCCAAAAGTGTCCAGTGTCCACAAGTGACTGCTGAAATTCAAAATCTCCCTTATCCTCTAGTCACTTTTGTCATAGCTGTGCCATCGAGCCTGTGACATAGCGCTCAGATATCAGTGGGCCTCACACAATCCAAAAGTGTCCAATGTCCAGTGTCCACAAGTGTCTGCAGAAATTCAAAATCTCCCTTATCCTCTCGTCACTTTTGTCACAGCTGTGCCATCGAGCCTGTGACATAGCGCTCAGATATTCATTGGGCCTCACACAATCCAAAAGTGTCCAGTGTCCACAAGTGTCTGCAGAAATTCAAAATCTCCCTTATCCTCTCGTCACTTTTGTCACAGCTGTGCCATCGAGCCTGTCACATAGTGCTCAGATATTCATTGGGCCTCACACAATCCAAAAGTGTCCAGTGTCCACAAGTGACTGCTGAAATTTAAAATCTCCCTTATCCTCTCGTCACTTTTGTCACAGCTGTGCCATCGAGCCTGTGACATAGCGCTCAGATATCAGTGGGCCTCACACAATCCAAAAGTGTCCAGTGTCCACAAGTGTCTGCAGAAATTCAAAATCTCCCTTATCCTCTCGTCACTTTTGTCACAGCTGTGCCATCGAGCCTGTCACATAGCGCTCAGATATCAGTGGGCCTCACACAATCCAAAAGTGTCCAGTGTCCACAAGTGTCTGCAGAAATTCAAAATCTCCCTTATCCTCTCGTCACTTTTGTCACAGCAGTGCCATCGAGCCTGTCACATAGCGCTCAGATATTCATTGGGCCTCACACAATCCAAAAGTGTCCAGTGTCCACAAGTGACTGCTGAAATTCAAAATCTCCCTTATCCTCTAGTCACTTTTGTCACAGCTGTGCCATCGAGCCTGTGACATAGCGCTCAGATATCAGTGGGCCTCACACAATCCAAAAGTGTCCAATGTCCAGTGTCCACAAGTGTCTGCAGAAATTCAAAATCTCCCTTATCCTCTCGTCACTTTTGTCACAGCTGTGCCATCGAGCCTGTGACATAGCGCTCAGATATTCATTGGGCCTCACACAATCCAAAAGTGTCCAGTGTCCACAAGTGTCTGCAGAAATTCAAAATCTCCCTTATCCTCTCGTCACTTTTGTCACAGCTGTGCCATCGAGCCTGTCACATAGTGCTCAGATATTCATTGGGCCTCACACAATCCAAAAGTGTCCAGTGTCCACAAGTGACTGCTGAAATTTAAAATCTCCCTTATCCTCTCGTCACTTTTGTCACAGCTGTGCCATCGAGCCTGTGACATAGCGCTCAGATATCAGTGGGCCTCACACAATCCAAAAGTGTCCAGTGTCCACAAGTGTCTGCAGAAATTCAAAATCTCCCTTATCCTCTCGTCACTTTTGTCACAGCTGTGCCATCGAGCCTGTCACATAGCGCTCAGATATCAGTGGGCCTCACACAATCCAAAAGTGTCCACTGTCCAGTGTCCACAAGTGTCTGCAGAAATTCAAAATCTCCCTTATCCTCTCGTCACTTTTGTCACAGCTGTGCCATCGAGCCTGTCACATAGCGCTCAGATATTCATTGGGCCTCACACAATCCAAAAGTGTCCAGTGTCCACAAGTGACTGCTGAAATTCAAAATCTCCCTTATCCTCTAGTCACTTTTGTCACAGCTGTGCCATCGAGCCTGTCACATAGCGCTCAGATATCAGTGGGCCTCACACAATCCAAAAGTGTCCAGTGTCCACAAGTGTCTGCAGAAATTCAAAATCTCCCTTATCCTCTCGTCACTTTTGTCACAGCTGTGCCATCGAGCCTGTCACATAGCGCTCAGATATCAGTGGGCCTCACACAATCCAAAAGTGTCCAGTGTCCAGTGTCCACAAGTGTCTGCAGAAATTCAAAATCTCCCTTATCCTCTCGTCACTTTTGTCACAGCTGTGCCATCGAGCCTGTCACATAGCGCTCAGATATTCATTGGGCCTCACACAATCCAAAAGTGTCCAGTGTCCACAAGTGACTGCTGAAATTCAAAATCTCCCTTATCCTCTAGTCACTTTTGTCACAGCTGTGCCATCGAGCCTGTGACATAGCGCTCAGATATCAGTGGGCCTCACACAATCCAAAAGTGTCCAGTGTCCACAAGTGTCTGCAGAAATTCAAAATCTCCCTTATCCTCTCGTCACTTTTGTCACAGCTGTGCCATCGAGCCTGTGACATAGCGCTCAGATATCAGTGGGCCTCACACAATCCAAAAGTGTCCAGTGTCCACAAGTGTCTGCAGAAATTCAAAATCTCCCTTATCCTCTCGTCACTTTTGTCACAGCTGTGCCATCGAGCCTGTCACATAGCGCTCAGATATCAGTGGGCCTCACACAATCCAAAAGTGTCCACTGTCCAGTGTCCACAAGTGTCTGCAGAAATTCAAAATCTCCCTTATCCTCTCGTCACTTTTGTCACAGCTGTGCCATCGAGCCTGTCACATAGCGCTCAGATATTCATTGGGCCTCACACAATCCAAAAGTGTCCAGTGTCCACAAGTGACTGCTGAAATTCAAAATCTCCCTTATCCTCTAGTCACTTTTGTCACAGCTGTGCCATCGAGCCTGTGACATAGCGCTCAGATATCAGTGGGCCTCACACAATCCAAAAGTGTCCAGTGTCCACAAGTGTCTGCTGAAATTCAAAATCTCCCTTATCCTCTAGTCACTTTTGTCACAGCTGTGCCATCGAGCCTGTCACATAGTGCTCAGATATCAGTGGGCCTCACACAATCCAAAAGTGTCCAGTGTCCACAAGTGTCTGCAGAAATTCAAAATCTCCCCTGTCCTATAGACACCTTGTACCTTGTTTTACATTACTATATAGTTTGTTGGATTTTGTCTACATTTCTACCAAAAATGAGGAAGGCTGGTGGAAGAGGCCGTGGAATTGGGCGGGGGTTGGCAGCTGGTAATGATGGTGTTGGTGGTGGATCTGATGGTAGTGGCAAGAGCAAAATAGGACCGAATGCAGGAGGTGTTGAGCCTGCGTCATCGTCTGGCTACATAAGGCCTCGAACGCTTAGTTTTCCAGGAGTTGGCAAACCGCTTTTAAAGCCAGAGCATCAGGAAAAAGTTTTGTCTTACATTGCTGACTCAGCCTCCAGCTCTATCGCCTCCTCTTCTTCAGTTGTAAAAAGTAAAAGCACTGAGTCGTCATTGGAGGCTCATGTTCATGAACCACACCTTTCCTTGTGTCCTTCAACCCAACCAAGATTGAAGGATGACGCAGGCCATACTACTGATTACTCCATGGAGCTGTTTTCACATACCATGCCTGGATTATCAAGTGAAATGGTGAATTACCCAGGCCAAGATGAATCTGACATGGAGTGCACTGATGCACAGCCGCTGATGGATGATTCTGCTGGTACATTCACTCAGAGCACTACATTGTCCTCGCAGTGTACAGAGCCAGATTCTGACCCTGATGGGACTCAGGTGCCCCTTCCCGCACACTATACCACCATACACGGTGACACAGAGGAAGGTGCACATGACATAGAAGAGGAGGTGATGGATGACCCAGTTGTTGACCCAGATTGGCATCCATTGGGGGAAGAGGGTGCTGCTTCCAATAGCTCAGATGAGGAGCATCCACAGCAGACATCGACATCGCAACAGCTGTTATCTGGCAGGCCCGGAGCACTCCAAAGACAGGTTCCAAACATCAAAAGAGTTGCTGGACAGCTTGTCCAGAGGGTCAAAAGATCACAGTGTGCTAGGCCGCAAAATGTCTGCCAAAGTAGGAAGAGTGCAGTGTGGCACTTTTTTGAACAAAATCCTCATGATCAGGCCAAGGTTATCTGTAAGAAGTGCGCAAAGACCTTTAGCCGAGGGAAAAATCTGAAAAATTTGAATACCAGTTGCATGCTTAGTCATTTAACCAGCATGCACTTGCAAGCGTGGACACAACACCAAACCTCAAGTGCCACATGTGCAACTGATCACAACGAAGGTAGTCAGCAACGCTACATTGTTTCCCCCACTGTAAGCCCACCGGTTAGCACAGCAGCAAATGTTGAGGTGTCGTTGCAAGGCCACAGCAGTCAGGGAATCCCACTGTTATATCAATGAAAGACTGATTCTAGGCCATCAGAAAGAACACCAACTCCATCACCATCATCAACCCTCTCTCAGTCCGCCCTGTCCACCGCTACTTCCACCATATGCAGCTCTCAAGTCCAGCTCACCCTCCCAGACACTATGAGTAGGTCAAGAAAGTACTCAGTCTCTCATCCGCGTACACTGGGTTTGAACGCCCACATTGCCAAACTAATCTCGTTTGAGATGATACCCTTTCGGTTAGTGGAAAGCACAGCTTTCCGCGAACTCATGGCCTATGCAGTACCACGCTATGACCTACCCAGTTGCCACTTCTTCTCTTGCAAAGCCATCCCAGCCCTCCACCATCATATGAAAGACCGCATTGTCCATGCACTCAAGCAGTCAGTGAGCGGAAAGGTGCACCTCACAACTGATGCATGGTCCAGTCGGCATGGCCAGGGCCGTTACGTGTCCATCACTGCGCACTGGGTTAATGTGGTGGATGCAGGGTCCACAGGGGACAGCGGTGGTGGGACAGTGCTGCCTAGCCCACGGTATAGGAAACAGTTGGCTGTAGGCGTTCGACCCTCCTCCTCCTCCTCCTCCAGAAGCGAAAGCTCGTCCACAGAGCGCAGTCGTACGAGCACTCCATCTGCAGCTGCCACTGTTGCACATGAGGTGTCCCCCTATCGAGCAGCTAGTGGAAAGCGTCAGCAGGCAGTGTTGCAGATGATGTGTTTGGGCGACAGACACACCGCCGAGGTGCTGGCCGAGTACTTTCAGCGACAAACTGAGTCATGGCTGGGCAGTGTACATCTTGAGGCAGGCAAGGTAGTTAGTGATAACGGGCGTAATTTTGTGGCAGCCATAGCCCTTTCAAAACTCAGCCACATACCTTGCTTGGCTCACACCTTGAACCTGGTGGTGCAGTGCTTCCTCAAAAATTATCCGGAGTTAACAGCCCTGCTCCAGAAGGTGCGAAGACTGTGCGCGCACATCCGCCGGTCGCCTGTACACTCCGTTCGTATGCAGAAGCTGCAGCGATTGCTCCACCTTCCCAACCACTGCCTCATTATCGACATTGCAACAAGGTGGAACTCCACCCTGCACATGGTGGAGCGGCTGTGCAAGCAGAGGCAGGCCATAATGCATTTGTGGGAGGATACACGGCCAGGCACTTTGAGAGCAGACATGGAGTTGACCGGTGTGCAGTGGTCGAAGCTGAAAGACCTCTGTAAAGTCTTTCAGTGTTTTGAGGAATGCACACGGCTGGTAAGCGCAGACGACGCCATCCTAAGCATGAGCATCCCACTTATGCATCTGCTTATGCAAACTTTGACGCACCTTAAGGAGCAGGCTTCTGCAGCCAATGTTGATGAGGAGGAAGAGGAGGAGGGAATCCTTGATGACATTCAGCCATTGTCTGCTCAGGGACCTCTCCTGGACGAGGTGGAGGAAGAAGAGGAGGAGGAGGATGATGGGGATGATTACTTAGGGGAGGAGGATGCATCTCGTGGGGCAAGTGAAAATGTTGGCGTGGCAAGGTCTGGTACAGGGTTTGTGCGTGACTGAAGGGATGTGGATTTGCCAGAAAGTGCTCCTCCAACCAGCACTCGCAGTGCATCATTGACACCGGGAACATTGGCCCACATGTCAGATTATGCCTTGCAGATCCTAAAAAGGGACCCCCGCATTGCCAAAATGATGAACGATGACGACTACTGGTTGGCCAGCATCCTGGATCCACGCTATAAAGGCAAATTACAAAACATCATGCCACAGGAGAACCTTGACCTAATATTGGCTAATAAACAAGCAACTCTGGTAAATCGGTTGCTTGAGGCATTCCCAGCACACAGCAGTGGTGATGGTTCTCACACGAGCCGTACGGGCCGGGGGCAGCTTGGCAGAGGTGTTCGTGGTGCACACAGCAGAAGTGGCGTTGGAGACAGGGGTTTCATGACAATGTTGTGGACTGATTTTTCAAGTACCGCTCACACAACTGGTAATACTGCATCGATGGAAAGTGACAGGAGACAGCAGTTGTCAACTATGGTTACAAACTACTTTTCCTCCCATATCGATGTTCTCCCACACAGGTCATTCCCCTTTGACTATTGGGCCGCTAAACTGGACACCTGGCCTGAATTGGCACAATATGCCTTACAGGAGCTCGCTTGTCCAGCTGCAAGTGTGCTATCGGAAAGAGTCTTCAGTGCAGCTGGATCAATCCTGACAGAAAAAAGGACCCGTCTGTCAACCCAAAATGTGGATGATCTAACCTTCATTAAAATGAACCACGCATGGGTTTCCAAGGATTTTGTCCCACCTTCCCCTGATGACACATAGGGTGACAGAAAAATGGCTTGCTTTGGTCCACCTCTTCCTGGGACTTGACCTATTTCACCTTTTGCATCAGCTGAATGTCCAACATCAACATATGCCACTTTCTAAAACTCCCTAACTGTGCTGCCTCCCCCCCCATGGCCGGGGTCACCACCTAGCGCACGACACCGTGCGAGTGCCGTTGCCCTGGACAGGTGGGTAGGCCGACTCTTGGGCGCGGGCACTTGCACAGGGTCCTTCATAGTGCAATCAAGTGTCTCTGACGGTGGTGGTGCACACCCGCCGTAAGACACACCACTGTACTATGAGGGGCCCAGTGCCAGTACCGACGCCCACGAGTGGGCCCCCCTTGCTTGGGCAGGGCCCCAGCATTTGCAATCTTTACCTCTCCCTGCTCCTCCGCTGTGTAGTCTGGGCCGTCAAATCCATACTGTGCCTGACACCGTCTGAGCCTGCCTCCTGATGTATAGACATATATTTTTCATGTGTACGCTATCCATACATGTTATCCGGGGATACGGTACCCTTTCTAACCTTTGTGCAATCACGTGCAATCCATACTGGGCCTAACACAGTCTGAGCCTGCCTCCTGATGTATAGACATATATTTTGAATGTGTACGCTATCCATACATGTTATCCGGGGATACGGTACCCTTTCTAACCTTTGTGCAATCACGTGCAATCCATACTGGGCCTAACACCGTCTGAGCCTGCCTCCTGATGTATAGACATATATTTTGAATGTGTACGCTATCCATACATGTTATCCGGGGATACGGTACCCTTTCTAACCTTTGTGCAATCACGTGCAATCCATACTGGGCCTAACACCGTCTGAGCCTGCCTCCTGATGTATAGACATATATTTTGAATGTGTACGCTATCCATACATGTTTTCTGGGGATACGGTACCGTTTCTAACCTTTGTGCAATCACGTGCAATCCATACTGGGCCTAACACTGTCTGAGCCTGCCTCCTGATGTATAGACATATATTTTGAATGTGTACGCTATCCATACATGTTATCTGGGGATACGGTACCCTTTCTAACCTTTGTGCAATCACGTGCAATCCATACTGGGCCTAACACCGTCTGAGCCTGCCTCCTGATGTATAGACATATATTTTGAATGTGTACGCTATCCATACATGTTATCCGGGGATACGGTACCCTTTCTAACCTTTGTGCAATCACGTGCAATCCATACTGGGCCTAACACCGTCTGAGCCTGCCTCCTGATGTATAGACATATATTTTGAATGTGTACGCTATCCATACATGTTATCCGGGGATACGGTACCCTTTCTAACCTTTGTGCAATCACGTGCAATCCATACTGGGCCTAACACCGTCTGAGCCTGCCTCCTGATGTATAGACATATATTTTGAATGTGTACGCTATCCATACATGTTATCTGGGGATACGGTACCCTTTCTAACCTTTGTGCAATCACGTGCAATCCATACTGGGCCTAACACCATCTGAGCCTGCCTCCTGATATATAGACATATATTTTGAATGTGTACGCTATCCATACATGTTATCTGGGGATACGGTACCCTTTCTCACCTTTGTGCAATCACGTGTAATCCATACTGGGCGTGAGAACGGCTGACGAGCTGTTAAGCAAGCTACAGCACCTGTGGTTTGCACACGTAAGTTTTTCATTTTTTCAAGAATTATGGTTAGGCCTAATTCCGGAACTGCGGTTGACCTGCACTTACTGGGAAATCATTGTTCGCGGGTAATAATTGTAATCAGTGATCCCCATCACTAACGTTGTTCAGCGGGTTATCTGCACCTGTAAGCGACAAACGCTGGCCTTTTCAGTGTAGCGCACATGCAGCCACGGACATGTAAGGGCATGACACACCAGTTATTTGCCAATCTCATGTGCCAGAGCCTCACGTGTCCCTCTAGTAAGCCGGACTCGGACCGCGGGGCATGACGGAGTCTCGTTCGTTAACGGAATTAAGCTTGCAATGTGTGCATCTGTTCTGTAGCTGGCATGGTTGAGGTTTCCCAGGTGGAGTCGAATTTAACCGTAGGCTCCACTCCTGGTGGTGCCCTTCTGGACATTCCTTTAAGGTTCAGCTTTGCAACCATACTGCCCACGTAAAACAAACACTTTGCCTTCAAGAACGCTGTTTGGAGGGTCATGACTCGTGGGAATAACGCCGCCCAATCAGTTAACCTGCTAGAAAGATCGTTCGTTGCTCCCAAGTATGACATCACACTCCCTAGGAAGAAGGTAATGCCACTGTGGCGACCGTACTCCTGGGGGCGACACAAGTGCACTGATGCCCAGCCACTGCTCGATGAATCTGCTGGTACATTGACCCAGACCACTACATTCCCCTCGCACGCTACATGACCTGAATCTGACCCTGATGAAACTCAGGTTACCCTTCCCATATACAGTTCCATCTTACACGGTGACAAAGAGGAAGCTGCAGATGAAAGTGCAGGTTCGGCCCACCCGCCATCAGACACACCACCGTACTATCAGGGGCCCTGTGCCAGTGCCGTCGCCAACGAGTGGGCCCCCCCTGCTTGCTCAGGATCACAGCACTTGCAAAGTTGAAATACTGTGCAGTGAGATGGAAGATGGGGACGACGAGGAGTCCAGACAAGTACAGGGATTCCCTAGCGAGGAGACTTATTTGATTGTTTTCAATGTTGGGACAGCAATTTTTGGGGAGCACTATACTCTGGAGAATGATAGATGGGGCCCACCATACACTGGAACATTCCAAAGGTGGACATCAGACACTGGAGCAGCATTTACAGGGCCCATTATACACTAGAGCATTAGAAATGGGGCCCATTATGTTTGGAGCATTATTTGGGCCCATAAGACAGTGGAGCTTCATCCATGGGGACCAACATATACTGTAGCATTATGTGGAGCTCATCATATACTGTTTCAAACATTATATGGGACCAATGATTCTGTATGGAGAAATAGATGGGCCTCGTCATGATATGTAAAAAGTGAAGTATTTTACATTATCGGAGCATGATGAGTTGTGGTATGTGTTAAAGGGGCGCTCTTTCGCCCAGGGCACATGAAAACCTGCAGCCAGCCCTCCCCCCCACAACTTTAGCCAAATAACCCTCATTTTTCAGTGCGTAACTTGTATTATGAAGTTAATTAAGGTTGACAAGCTTAAGTAAGAAGAATTGATGCTTTTGGCATTCAAATGGGCACTGTAGGTGTGTTTCCTGTCCTCCTCTCACTGCCGACTTTTATTCCCCATTGACTTACATTGGGTTTCGTGTTTCGGGATGACCCCGACTTTTCCCTATAATCGAACGATCTTGCTCAACCCGACTTTTGGAAAAGTCGGGTTTCACGAAACGAAACTCGACCCTAAAAAACCAATAGTCGCTCAACTCTACCTAAGACGTTGGAGGACTTGGCGAACGTCTCGGCGATGTGTGGCCAGATCCGGAGAGAAGACTAAGATGTCGTCAAGGTAGACTACGACACAGGAGTAGAGGAGATCTCAAAAGACATCATTAACAAGTTCCTGGAAAACTGCAGGTGTGTTGCAGAGCCCAAAGGGCATAACCAAATACTCGTAATGCCCATCTCGTGTGTTGAACGCTGTCTTCCACTCATCTCCAGCACGTATGCGAACCAGAGAATACAGGCCTCTCGTAGGTCAAGCTTTGCAAACACACGTGCTCCTTTCAGCCGATTAAAGAGCTCAGAGATGAGTGGCAGTGGATATTTGTTCTTCACGGTGATGCGATTCAGGCCACGGTAATCGATGCAGGGACGCAACGACCCATCCTTCTTTACAAAAAAGAAGCCCGCTCATGCAGGGGACGATGACTTGCAAATGAAACCCCTGGCCAGGTTGTCTTGGATGTATTCAGACATGGCTTGGGTCTCCGCCGAGGAGAGAGGATAAATCCTACCCCGAGGCGGAGTGGTGTCTGGAGCGAGCTCAATGGGGCAGTCGTAGGGTCGGTGCGGCTGTAGAGTTTCGGCCTCTTTCTTATCGAAAACATCCACAAAGGCACTGTAGGCAGACGGCAATCCGGAGAGAACAGGAGAGGGAAGAGGGGTACCCACAGGATGCACCGGCAGCAGACACCGAGCCCGAAAAGACTTCCCCCAGCGCAAAACGTTGCCACTATGCCAGTCTAAAGTAGGCTCGTGGAGTTGTAACCAAGGAAGACCGAGTAGAATAGGATGGGAGATACCTGCCAAGACAAAAAACGTAATTTTCTCCCTGTGTAGGGCTCCTACCTGCAACTCTATCTCATGAGTGACATGAGTAACTGTCTCTAGCAGGGGTCAACCATCTACAGAAGCGAGGCTTAGGGGGTTCACTAAGGGTTTCACAGGAACCGAAAATTTGTTGACCTCCTCAAGCCTAATAAAATTTCCGTCGGCACCCGAGTCCACATAGGCCACCAGAGAAGCCCGCTTCCCTTCATCATGCAAAAGGACAGACAAAGTGAGGGTTTGAGAGGTATCAAAAATGCCCAGGAAGGCCTCTCTTACCTGGCCTAGGCGGAGAAGTTTTCCGGACGGTCAGGACAGGTTCGGAGCAAATGGGAGCTATGCCGCAGTAGAAACAAAGGCCTTGCAGGGTTCTCTCCCTGCGACGCTGGTCAGAGAGCTTCAGGCGGTCCACCTGCATAGGTTTAGGGGCGGAGGCTGAGGAGAGAATCCTGGGTCTGGGACTGGATGGTCTGCGAAGAGAAGATAAAGGACGAGAGGCCCTCCTCTCCCTGGCCCGTTCCTGAAACCGGAGATCTATCCATGTGGCCAGGGAAATCAAGTCTTCCAGAGCTGTAAGGGTATCTCGACCAGCGAGCTCATCTTTAATACAACTCGAGAGACCTCGCCAGAAAGCGCCCACCAACGCCTCGTTATTCCAACCTAAGTCGTCGGACAGGGTCCTGAACTGTATGGCGTACTGGCCCATGGTTAATGAACCTTGGCAGAGGCTAAATAGAGCCTCGGTGGTGGAAGCTAACCGACCTGGTTCGTCAAAAACCCGACGAAAAATGTCCATAAAAACGGATAACTGGGTAACCACCGGGTCATCACGCTCCCAGAGGGGATTGACCCAAGCCAGAGCATCTCCCTCAAGGTGCGAGATGATGAAGGCTACTTTGGCTCGGTCAGTGGGGTACTGCTGGGGCATTAATTCAAAATGGAGGCGGCACTGATTTAAAAAACCCCGACACAATTTGGTGTCACCGCTATACCGGGGTGGTTTGGCCAGCCGTGGAGAAGGATGGGAACCCGCAGCGGGAGAGGCAGAGGTGGCCGAGTGCAAAGCGAGCAACCGACCGTCCACCGAAGCCATATAGCTGAGGATATGGGACTGGGTATCATGCTGCTGCGCCAATTCTTGTTGTAAGCCAGCCAACTGAGCGGCGTTACCAGGGTCAGAGGATTGGAGAGCGGAAAGATGCGAGTCCATGGTTTTCATAAAGGACATCATGCGCGTCTGGTTCTCCCGAAGGAAAACCAACTCCTTTTGGGCAGCCGTGGCTCCAGCGGGGTCCATGGCCTGTTCTTACTGTTACGGTTGCTGTAGCGGGAAGGTATGGAGATGCAACCTGGAAGTGGACCCTCTGGGTCACGGCTCCAGAGCCCCCAAGGGAGAGCGCCAAGGTGAGGACCACCCCCTATACAGGGAGTATTAGGGGCAGACCCCCAGGGGATGGAACCGCGACAGCCGGAACCAAAGGGGCGACTAGGGCTAGGCAGGAGTGGAGGCACAGGTGTATCCGTACAGAGAGCACAGGAGAGCACAGAGAGCGTAGGGATCAGGCAGAGCGCAGGACCGGAGCGTAGCGGGTGCGGGTGGCTGGAGGCTGCAAAAGAAGACACAAAAAGCGGAAGGATGTGAGGAGCAGGGCCGAGTAGGAGCAACTGAGGAACACAGTACAGCAGGGGAGCAGGGGAGGGACTGACGGAGGCAAAGAAGGTAGAGGCAAGAGTAAGGGTGCAAGGAGCACAAACAGAGGCAGGATAATAGGGCCTGGGACACGGAGCGTGCTGCAAAGATAGTGAAACCGTGTTAGAAGAACAGGCGTCTTACCTGTCCAGACCCCGGACATAAGTAGCGCTGGGCGCCGCCATGTTGGAGGCGGGGCCAGCGCGTAATGTTACCCAGGGGGCTGCCCGCCTGGAGGGAGGCAGTACGCAGACTCCTGCCACCAGGGGAGCCGGAGGCCGGGCGCGGGGACGCGCCGGAGAGCAGGGGCGCGCAGGGAAGAGCGCGTCGCCGGGTAAGTGAAGCCCGGGGGCGTAACAGATAGTATGGTTCTTTCTCTCTGCAATGCCATTTTGTTCTGGGTTGTATGGAATGGTAGTCTGGAACATGATTCCATCCTTTTTCAAAATGGTTTGCACCTTACCACTTGTATATTCGGTTCAATTATCTGCACACAGGGCTTTTGGTAGTTTTCTTAATTTGTTAAACACTACAGCAAGATTTCTTCAAGTTTCTGTGGAACTTCATCCTTACTGTGAAGCAGGTAGGTGACTGTATATCTGGAGTAGCCATCAATAAATGTGAGAAAATATCTCTTCTTGCTAGGAGTTTGAACACTCATTGGACCGCATACATCTGTTTAAATCAGATCCAGTGACTGTGCAGAACTAGTGGTGCTTATTTTAGGATAGGATTTTCTGTACATTTGACTACACTGGTTGATTTCAGATAAAAATCAATATAAGAAAGTCCTTACAATATCACATGGTTCCAAGCAGAACATGAACCATGAAAACAATTGGTTTAATTTAAAATAGTTTTTTTATTAATTGATATTAAAAATTAATGAACCAATTAACAGCAAAAGTCACATATCAGGTGCCTCAAAAAATAAAGGAATTGGAACCACTATGCAGTACATACATTTATAGATAAATGGACCATCCAATATAAATGTAATACGTTGTTTATAGAGAAAATTTTTTTTAACGAAGATTGAAAAGAGTTATTAAAGCAATAATGTATCTTTATATTGGATATCTTCTGAAGGCCTATACAAAGGTAAAACCACACATCAATGTGCAAAATACATGCAAATTATCTTTTGTGCTTAGAATTATCATATAAAGACATCTACTGTGAATGAAAAGTATATGCACAAAATCCCTATAGATAGAATTTTGCCTGTTGGGGAAAAAATGTAGGCAGAAAATAAATATACAAAGTCTCTATGGAGACATATAGTAGGCAGAATGTAAGCGCTATTGCATAAATATCTACATATGAAATCCCCTACTAAAAATGATAAAGGGAGAGTATATACACAAAATCCATGTGAAATAAATTCATCT
The DNA here is from genome assembly GCF_039654945.1 of Dendrobates tinctorius. Lineage (NCBI taxonomy): Eukaryota > Metazoa > Chordata > Amphibia > Anura > Dendrobatidae > Dendrobates > Dendrobates tinctorius. The sequence continues at coordinate 41,359,898 of NW_027361671.1, read as the reverse complement.
GTTAGTAAAATTAAATGGAGGGTATATACACTGAATCTCTATGGGGAACAAAGTGTAAGCGCTATTGCACATAAATTTGTTCAAGAATTTTCTACCAGGCAGAAGTGAAAGGAATAACAATATTATAATTACCTAGGCCAAAATAAAGTGCAGAGTGCTGGTGGCGTCTTTCCCTCACCCCAACGCACATTTCGTCATTTCTTCCTCAGGGAGCGTGTATGAGACTAGGGTGTCACATGGTATTATAGACAGGAGACCGGCCAATCACCGCTTACACGCAGTCAATGTGTTAATCTAATTAGGCAGTCAGCTGTACCAGAAAGCCATGTGTCCGGGTATGTATTGGCGTGGTCAATGTGTTAATCTAATTATGTGGTCAGCTGTGTCGGGAAGCCGTGTGTCCGGGCATGTATCGGCGCACCAGATGATGTGTGCATGACCAGAAAAGAGGCGTCCTCAGCGCCGTCCATTGAGAGACGGCAATGCATCGCAACATCCCGCGGAACCGGAAATTATCGGACCCAGGTCACCGCCCACACATTCAGCGCGCTCCCCCAAGACAATTGCTTGCCTGACAATCCCGAAAAATATAAAATAATTTTTTGACCGTTACAAAAGACAATTATGGAGCTATATTGTGAAAAGTGCATAGTGTGCATAGCAGTATTATAAATTGTGTGTGAAGAAATTATTATGTAAAAAGAATTAATAGTGCTGCATAAGATAACAAGTGAATTATAATATAATATTCAAAATAAGTACAAAATAACAATAGCATATATCCATATTACACCATAATAAATAAAATATACTTTTATAAATAAAACATTTTATATATAAATAGGGCATAAAGTGACAAAACCATTGTGCTGTGATTAATCTTCATTTCTCGTTTGTTCACTCTCATTTTTCATTTTCTCCAATTCAATGTGCAATAAAGTGCTAAGGTGCTGTCCATAATTCATTCATTTTCATAAACCATGTTCAAAGAAATATTTATGGAAAATATGAGATCTAGTAGGCAACATCCCATAATGACAAATATCTAATAGAAATAGAACAGATATTAATTAGTTCAAAAATAAATAAAATCATAAAAACTGATAAAACCTCGAACCCTAATCCCACACTAAAAAGGATGCTACAATATATATGCATATGCGTGAATGCGCAAATGCATATTTACAATTATATAATAATCTACAAGAACGCACTAAAGCCAAAGTTTTCATTTAAACCTTGTTGAGATAAGGTCCCCAATCTATAGATCCATTTACTTTCCATCTGGGCTAAGGTTCTGCCCAGATCACCACCTCAGGAACCAAGATAGACACTGTCAATTAGAGTTGAGTGAAACTAGTCAGTCAAATTCATAAGTCGCCGACTTCCACTGAAGTCGGGTTTCATGAAACGAAACCTGACCATAGCGTGAGGTCGGCCACGAGGTCGGCGACCAGAGCGCCAAAGTCGCGTTTCAAATGATGCTTCCAATGCCCTTTTTCAGCCAATGATGGAGGGCGCACACTGTGGGCAACGCGATGACATGGGCATCGGTCACCATCATCTTTGAGAAGGGCATGCAAGTGATTGGCTTGCTTTGTGTGGCATCACAGGGGCTATAAAAGAGCATGCACGCCGACCTCTATCTTAGGCTAGTTTCACACTAGCGTTTATTTCCTGCAGCGCACGGTGCCGCTAAGCCCCATCCCCTCCCGGCTCCCTGCCCACCCCATCCGGTCATCGGCGCCTACTAGCGCACATGGGCGCTTGAGATCTGCGCACCCTATCTTTAGCATAGGGTGCGCAGATCGTGCACTGGCCGTGCGCTAGTAGGATTTTAGCGTGCGCTGCGCACTTTTGAAGGTGCGCTGGTGTGCGCCGAATGCAGCATGTTGCATTTTGGCGTGCACGGCGCACCTTCAAAAGTGCGCAGCGCGCACTAAAATCTTACTAGCGCACGGCCAGCGCACGATCTGCTCACCCTATGCTAAAGATAGGGTGCGCAGATCGCAAGTGTCCATGTGCGCTAGTAGGCGCCGATCACCGGATGGGGCGGGCAGGGAGCCGGGAGGGGGCGGGGCTTAGCGGCACCGTGCGCTGCAGGAAATAAACGATAGTGTGAAACTAGCCTTACTTCTGCTGATATTAGCATTAGGGAGAGGTTGCAGCTGCTGATTCTGAATTAGGGAGAGCATTAGGCAGGGAAGAAGAACAAAAAAACTGCTTCTGCTGTTAGCAATTCCCACTGTACAACACAACAGTTTGTGTGCAGTGACAGGGGTGGTTATATTTTTTGGGCATCAGCTCTGTTGGTTATTAGGCTGCCTTATAAGACTCCCTGATAGCTGCATTGCTGTTTGCACACTGCTGTGCAAACTGCTTTTTTTAAAAGCAAAAATACTTTTCTTCCTCTTTTCTGCACAGTTACCAAGCATTCATTTTTCCACACTTTTGTGTGCATCAGTCCTGCTTATTAGGCTGCCTGCTGCCATACTTGGACTGAGAGCATCATTGTCAGCCTCCTAAAATATCTAGGGAGATTCAAATTCTCCCCAATACTATATACACCTTGTACTTTGTCATACACCAGCCAATTTCAGCCTGTTAAATTGAGGTGTAATCTATATTGGGCCTGAGATAATAGTTCAGCCTCCTAAAATCTCTAGGGAGATTCAAATTCTCCACAATACTATATACACCTTGTACTTTGTCATACACCAGCCAATTTCATCCTGTTAAATTGAGGTGTAATCTATATTGGGCCTGAGATAATAGTTCAGCCTCCTAAAATCTCTAGGGAGATTCAAATTCTCCCCAATAATATATACACCTTGTTCTTTGTCATACACCAGCCAATTTCAGCCTGTTAAATTGAGGTGTAATCTATAGTGGGCCTGAGATAATAGTTCAGCCTCCTAAAATCTCTAGGGAGCTTCCAATTCTCCCCAAAACTATATACACCTTGTACCTTGTTTTACAGTACCATATAGCTGGGGGTATTTTGGGTACATCTTTCCAAAAATGAGAAAGTATGGTGGAAGAGGCCGTGGAAGTGGGTGGGGGTTGCCAGCTGGTACTGATGGTGGTGGGGGTGGTGGTGCATCTGCTGGTAGTGGCAATAGCACAATAGCACCTAAGGCAGGAGGTGTTGAGCCTGCATCATTGTCTGGCTCCACAAGGCCTCGAAGGCTCTCTTTTCTGGGAGTAGGTAAACCGCTTTTAAAGCCGGAGCTTCAGGAACAAGTTTTGGCTTACATTGCTGACACAGCCTCCAGCTCTAGCGCCTCCTCTTCTGAAGTTTCAAAAAATAAAAGCACTGAGTCGTCAGTGGAGGCTCCTGGTCAGGAACAACACCTTTCCTTGTGTCCTTCACCCCTACCAAAAGTAAAGGATGCGGCAGGCCACACTACAGATTACTCCATGGAGCTCTTTTCACATACCATGCCTGGGTTATCAAGTCAAATTGTGAATTCCCCAGTCCAAGATGAATCGGACATGGAGTGCACTGATGCACAGCCACTGCTAGATTTTTCTGCTGGTACATTCACTCAGAGCACTACATTGTCCTCGCAGTGTACTGAGCCAGTATATGACCCTTATGAAACTCAGGTGCCCCTTCCCGCATACTATACCACCTTACACGGTGACACAGAGGAAGGTGCACATGAAATTGAAGAGGAGGTGATGGATGACCCAGTTGTTGACCCAGATTGGCATCCATTGGGGGAAGAGGGTGCCGCTGCCAATAGCTCAGAAGAGGAGGAGGAGGAGGATCCGCAGCAGGCATCGACATCGCAACAGCTGTTATCTGGCAGGCCAGTAGCAGTCCAAAAACGGTTTACAAAAACCCAAAGAGTTGCAGGACAACTTGGCCAGACGGTCAAATTAGTACAGCGTGCAAGGCCTCAAAATGTCTTCAATAGTAGGGAGAGTGCAGCATGGCACTTTTTTGAACAAAATCCTAACGATCAGGCAAAGGTTATCTGTAAGAAGTGCGCAAAGACCTTTAGCTGAGGAAAAAATCTGAGAAATTTGAATACCAGTTGCATGCTTAGACATTTAACCACCATGCACTTGCAAGCATGGACGGACTACCAAACATCACGTACCACATGTGCACCTGCTCCGAATGAAGGTAGTCAGCAATGCTACATCGCTTTCCCCAGTGTAAGCCCACCGGTTAGCACACCACCAGCAGCAAATGTTGAGGTGTCGTCACAAGGCTAAAGCAGTCAGGGAATCACCATGTTATTGCTACGAAAGACTGAATCTAGGCCATCAGCAAGACCACCAATACCATCAACATCACCAACCCTCTCTCAGTCCGCCATGTCCACCGCTAGTTCCACCATATGCAGTTCTCAAGTCCAGCTCACCCTACCAGAGATTCTTAGTAGGACAAGAAAGAGTAGGACAAGAAAGTACTCATCCTCTCTTCCGCGTACACAGTATTTGAACGCTCACATTGCAAAACTAATCTCATTAGAGATGATGTCCTACCGGTTGGTTGAAAGCGAAGCTTTCCACGAGCTCATGGCCTACGCAGTACCATGCTATGACCTACCCAGTCGGCACTTCTTTTCTCAAAAAGCCATCCCAGCCCTCCACCTGCATGTGAAAGACCGCATTGTCCATGCACTCAAGCAATCAGTGAGTGGAAAGGTGCACCTCACAACAGATGCATGGTCCAGTAGGCATGGCCAGGGCCATTACGTGTCCATCACTGCGCACTGGGTTAATGTGGTAGATGCAGGGTCCACAGGGGACAGTGCTGCCTAGCCCACGGTATAGGAAACAGTTGGCTGTAGGCGTTCGACCCTCCTCCTCCTCCAGAAGCGAAAGCTCATCCACAGAGCGCAGTCGCACGAGCACTACATCCGCAGCTGCCAGTGTTGCACACGAGGTGTCCCACTATCGAACAGCTAGTGGTAAGCGTCAGCAGGCTGTGTTGAAGATGATGTGTTTGGGCGACAACAGACACACCGCAGAGGTACTGGCTGACTACTTGCAGCGACATCATGACTGGGCAGTCTACATCTTGAGGCAGGCAAGGTAGTTAGTGATAACAGCCGGAATTTTGTGGCAGCCATAGCCCTTTCAAAACTCAGACACATAACTGTCATGATCCATGCTGGATCAGGACATATAAAAGCACAGGTAACCTTTTTTTTCCCTAAGCTGTGCTTAAGGTTGGTTTTTGCCCCCGGTGGCCATTAGGATTATTGCACTGTGGTGTCGTTTGTTCTAAGTTTGCCCCCGGTGGTGGTGAGCATCATTGCACTCTAGTTTCTTTACTTAAGTGCACATGATTATAATTCAGGTGTGATTGCTGGCTCTGCTATAAAAGAGTCACAGGTGTTGCAATCAGTGTTGGTGATAGTGTTCATTTCAACCATCTTTGGTAGAGGAAGGAGCTGGAGAGCGTTCCTGGCAGCACTGTCTTAGCCCTGGTGTGAAAGGAGTCATAGGGGATTTCCTTGTAGCTCTGGCAGAGCTTGGTGGCAGCGATTCAGGAAAAATGCTGCATGCTGGTGGTGAACTCTGTTGCCAGGAGCAAGTGCAACAGAGTAAAGCCAAGTGGTGTTTCCCTGTTTGTGTTTTTCCTTAGTGTGTATTAGTACAGCAGTGGGGCCAGTACCTGCGCCACCCAGCTCCCTAGCAAGGGATAGGTGTAGGGTGTGCTAGGGCGACAGGTTCCTGATCGGCGCCCGGTGCGGAACCGGCATAGGAAGAGCGTTAGGGACACTGACTCAGGGGAGTGCAGGAGGTCTCCACGTTCCCTTTCCCTATCACAAGGCCCACCGCTGTGACTGTTTCCCTACCCCTTGTCTTGTTGTTTTAGTTACCAGCCTGTGAGCCGTGTCACACAGGACAGTATCACGTGTCGCGTCCTGTTGTTCTAGTTACCAGCCTGCTGGTTGCGTCACACAGGACGGGTCCACGTGACATTGTCACCAACCTTGACATTTTTTTTCCTCTGCTGAGCCATGGACCCAGTTCAGGCTTAGCCCGAACCCAAGATATCCCTCCCTGACAGATTTTCTGGAGGGAGAGATCAATTCTTGGTTTTTCACCAAGCCTGTAAATTGTATTTCAGGCTGCACCCTCATTCATCAGGGAGTGAAGAGCAATGGGTGGGAATCATTATGTCCCTTCTTAAAGGGGATCCCCAATCCTGGGCCTTCTCCCTACCGGACGATTCCCCATCTTGAGAGTCTGTGGATGAGTTCTTTGCGGCTTTGGTACTTGTGTATGGGGATCCTGATGGCGTCGCCCTGGCGGAATCCCGAATCCGTAGGTGTAAACAGGGAGCCCGGGTGTGACATCTGCCTGCGGTCTGGGCTGCAGCCAGACAACACCCCGAGAAACACTGATACCCTTTACCCCTATACAGGGATCTGGATTTATAGCAGAGCCCAGGAGGCGCTGTCTGAATAGGAGCAATGACCAGAGCAGGACGGTCGCCAGAAAGGTGTTCCAATACAGGACACAGAGGCAATGATATCCGAGACTAAACCAGTCAGGCAGAAATGGTATTAAAACAGTAGACAGCAGCAAAGTCAGATTCCAGGCCGAAGCCAGAGTCATAAACCAGGAGAGTCGCAGAGGTACAGAATCGTTAGGCAGAAGCAGGGTCAGAAGTCCAGGCAAAAGTCAGAGTCAGTCAAACAGTAATTCACACAGTAACACGTAGGGGAACCAAGAATATATCCGGCGGCCTGCAAGAGCAGTCCCAAGGTATTTGAGGGATCAGGTCATCCCTCACAGGCTCCTGGGCTGATGATGTCATCCGGACCGCCCCCAGGACCAGGCTGGATGGTGATGCACCAGCCCCTTCATGACTGACCGAGGAGCGAAGCCTGCATCCAGCAGACGCCTGCGCAGGAGCCTCATAACTATCGCCGCCATCACTCGGGGTTGAAGCACAGCGCCTCCCAGAGACCGAGGCTGGGACCGCAGGCCACGGGTCAGACGGTGATAGGACAGTCTGGCGCCTCCTAGTGGTCGAGGCCGGGACAGCAGGCCCTGAGTCTGACGGTGATTTGACAGTCCGTCGCCTGCTAATGGCCGAGGCCGGGACAGCAGGCCCTGAGTCTGACGGTGACGTGACAGTACCCCCCCTCTAAGAGGGGCCTCCGGACCCTCAAAACCCGGTTTGTCAGGGTGGAGGAGGTGAAACCTTCTAATCAACCGCTTTGTATGAATGTCACTAGTGGGGACCCAGGACCTCTCCTCTGGGCCGTAGCCCTTCCAATGCACTAAATATTGCACAGAGTTTCTCACTAGACGGGAATCAAAGATGCCCTGGACTTCGTACTCCAAGGCGCCCTTGACCAAAACTGGAGGAGGAGGGGACTGGACGGGACGAATTGGGGAGCGGTACACCTTGAGGAGGGACTTATGGAAAACATTAGGAATTTTAAACGACTTCGGGAGCTTTAACCGAAACGCTACCGGGTTAATTACCTCTAATATTTCATATGGGCCGATGAACCTGGGACCCAGTTTGGCAGACGGTACCTTAAGTTTGAGGTTTCTTGTAGAGAGCCAAACCTTGTCACCAACTCCCAGGTGAAGCCCCTGGGATCGTTGTCTATTAGCCGCCGAAGCCTGTCTAATCTGAGCCCCTTTCAAATTAGAGTTTACTTCGGACCAAATAGTCTTCAGAAGATGTATATTTTGCTCAACCCCTGGGAGTTCCGACATCTTGGCCGAAAATGATCCAAAGCACGGATATAGTCCAAGGTTACAGAAAAAGGGGGTAGTTTTGATGGAGTCTTGGTATCTATTATTGAGAGCGAACTCCGCCAATGGCAAATGTTCCACCCAATCTGACTGATGTGCTGAGACATAGCAGCGGAGGTATTGCTCCAGCGCTTGGTTGGCACGCTCAGTTTGACCATTGGTTTCGGGATGGTATGCCGAGGAGAAGGACAACTCAACACCAATACGTTTACAGAACGCCCTCCAGAACTTCGAGACAAACTGGATACCCCTGTCGGACACAATATTTGCCAGAACGCCGTGCAAACGTACAACGTGAAGAACAAACAACTTACTTAAAGTTTCAGAGTTAGGCAAGCCAGACAGGGGAACAAAGTGACACTGCTTACTGAACCTGTCCACCACCGCCCAGATACAAGTTTTCCCATCGGGGGGTGGCAGGTCTGTAATGAAGTCCATGGAGATGTGGGTCCATGGACTCTCAGGGGTGGGCAAGTGCTGAAGCCAGCCGGTAGGACGATTATGGGGGGGACTTGGCGCAGGCACAGACTTCACACGCTGAGACGTAGTCCTTACAGTCCTTGGCCACCGTTGGCCACCAAAAGTTCCTGGTTACCAGCCTAGTGGTATTATTGAGACCAGGATGACCTGCCAGGACGGAGTCGTGTGATTCTTTTAACACTTGTAAGCGAAAGGAGCTGGAACGAATCATTTTTTGGGGGGTGTAGTGTCAGGAGCTCGTTCTGATGACCTACGGATCTCCTCCAGAAGATCCAGAGATACTGCCGACACGACAATTCCATTAGCCAATATTGGAACTGGTTCATTGTCCTCGGTTTGTGTGGGGCAAAAGCTGCGGGAGAGGGCATCTGCCCTCACATTTTTAGTTCCGGGGCGAAAGGTGATTAAAAAATCAAACCTGGAGAAAAACAAGGCCCACCTGGCCTGCCTAGGATTTAGTCTTTTAGCCGACTCTAGGTAGGTTAGGTTTTTGTGGTTTTTGAAGCTTCCAGGCTGCAGCATGCTTGAGCCTGAGAGTGACCTTCCAGGCTGTGCAATGTAACAGGTGTTTGGGCCGAGAATCAGCTCAGTCAGGAGGAAGAGGAAAAAAAAAGGTAAGGAAAACTGCTTTTATATGTGTTAAGTATAGACACAAAAATCAGTTTTATTTTTTGGGCCGGATATAATGTGACGTCTGCCTGCGGTCTGGGCTGCAGCCAGACAACACCCCGAGAAACACTGATACCCTTTACCCCTATACAGGGATCTGGATTTATAGCAGAGCCCAGGAGGTGCTGTCTGAATAGGAGCAATGACCAGAGCAGGACGGTCGCCAGAAAGGTGTTCCAATACAGGACACAGAGGCAATGATATCCGAGACTAAACCAGTCAGGCAGAAATGGTATTAAAACAGTAGACAGCAGCAAAGTCAGAATCCAGGCCGAAGTCAGAGTCATAAACCAGGAGAGTCGCAGAGGTACAGAATCGTTAGGCAGAAGCAGGGTCAGAAGTCCAGGCAAAAGTCAGTCAGTCAAACAGTAATTCACACAGTAACACGCAGGGGAACCAAGAATATATCCGGCGGCCTGCAAGAGCAGTCCCAAGGTATTTGAGGGATCAGGTCATCCCTCACAGGCTCCTGGGCTGATGATGTCATCCGGACCGCCCCCAGGACCAGGCTTGATGGTGATGCACCAGCCCCTTCATGACTGACAGAGGAGCGAAGCCTGCGTCCAGCGGATGCCTGCGCAGGAGCCTCATAACTATCGCCGCCATCACTCGGGGTTGAAGCACAGCGCCTCCCAGAGACCGAGGCCGGGACCGCAGGCCACGGGTCAGACAGTGATAGGACAGTCTGGCGTCTCCTAGTGGTCGAGGCCGGGACAGCAGGCCCTGAGTCTGACGGTGATGTGACAGTCCGGCGCCTCCTAATGGCCGAGGCCGGGACAGCAGGCCCTGAGTCTGACGGTGATGTGACAGTCCGGCGCCTCTTAATGGCCGAGGCTGGGACAGCAGGCCCTGAGTCTGACGGTGACGTGACACCGGATTGCTGAGGAGTACTGCTCTGAGTTTAGGAGATGAGCCACTAATACTCAGTGTAATGACCCTGCACTTAGGAGTCAATTTGTGCAGGGTTTGTCTCCAAAGTTGCAGGATACTCTGGTGCAGTACACCGCCCCCAGGTCGCTGGAGGCCGCCATGTCCCTTGCCATCGGGGTGGATAGACGCCTTAGGGAAAGACATATACAAAAAGTGCCCCCTGATGTCCTCGTTAGGGAGGCGGACCCACCAGTGCGGATGGAGGAACCCAGACAGCCCGGTGTTGTTGATACAAAAAAGGGGGTGTCTGCGGCTCGTCGTGGTGGGGGGTATGCTTTTCCTGTGGGAAGCCTGCCCATTTTAGAAGAGCCTGCCCAGTTCATGCCAAGTCTCCTGTCAAACCTATGCAAGTAGGAGGAGCTAGTTTGTTTTCGGAGCTGCCTACTGTTCAAGGAGTGGTGTCAGAATGTTTGTACTGTTGGCAGACTGGTCATGTCCTGAAGGCTTGCCCCTTGCGTGCCAAATTATCTGTGCCATCTGAGAAGTTGCATTCCCCTGGTTGGAGGGAGGCGACCAGGGAGTATACATTTCCTCCATTTTTCCCTCCCAAAGTACCATGTCAGCAGAGGTCTTGGCTGGCGGAGTACTGGAGGTGATACCGGTGTTTGTGGACAGCAGAGCAGGAGTCAGTCTGGTGGATGCTCGCTTTGTCAAGACTCATGGTCTGAGGTGTAGGACGCTAGCCCAGCCTATAAGCGTCCGGGCCATAAACTGTGTTCCACTGAGCCAGGGGAGCTTGACCAAGGTCGTAGAGAATACTCATCTGCGTATAGGACATCATGAGGAGTCCTTGTCATGCTACGTCTTGGAGGGAATGCCAGTACCTATTGTTTTAGGCCTCCCTTGGCTGAAGAGATACAACCCAGTAATAGATTGGCGGGCGAGGGAAGTGGTCAGCTGGGGGCACTCGTGTGAGGGCTGCTGCCTAGAAACTACTGTCTCTGCCGTCTCTCTTCAACGGACCCTTTCCTCTCCGGTGAGGGCAGCAGATGTGCTGCAGGAGAGTAGGGTCAAGTCTCAACCCTCGCCATTGGCCAACCCTGGGAGGCGCAGACCTCGTGGTGGAAGGGGTTGGAGAGTAGTGTACCCCGTGGTGAGGTGCGGAGGTGTGAGTGTGGTGACACAGGGGGATGCCTCTGTTATCAATCCCAGAAAGAGTTCTCCAAGTGGTGACAAACGAACGAGTGGCAATAAACATTCAGGTCCGGACCTGTGTGTGAACGAGCGTGTATGGGTGGCCACCAAAAAACATCCAGTGGAAGTGTGTTGTGGAGTGTTACCAGCTCATACCAAACATACATATACACAATCCGTTCCCCAGGTCAGCGCTTCGGAGATGTGTGTTGCCTCCAGAACATACGTTGCCAATACTAGCGGGCTCGTTTCTCATCAACCTGACATGCGGGTAGTTGCTGGGGTGAACTCTGGGTCTGGGCGTCCCCGCTGTAGGTGGTTCCCTGATGGGGAGCGGTCTTGAGGGTCCAGAGGCCACTCATTAAGGGGAGGGTACTGTCATGATCCATGCTGGATCAGGACATATAAAAGCACAGGTAACCTTTTTTTTCCCTAAGCTGTGCTTAAGGTTGATTTTTGCCCCCCGTGGCTATTAGGATTATTGCTCTGTGGTGTCGTTTGTTCTAAGTTTGCCCCCGGTGGTGGTGAGCGTCATTGCACTCTAGTTTCTTTAGTTAAGTTCACATGATTATAATTCAGGTGTGATTGCTGGTTCTGCTATAAAAGAGTCACAGGTGCTGCAATCAGTGTTGGTGATAGTGTTCATTTCAACCATCCTTCGTGGAGGAAGGAGCTGGAGAACGTTCCTGGCAGCACTGTCTTAGCCCTGGTGTGAAAGGAGTCATAGGGGATTTCCTTGTAGCTCTGACAGAGCTTGGTGGCAGCGATTCAGGGGGAGAGCTGCATGCTGGTGGTGGACTCTGTTGCCAGGAGCAAGTGTAACAGAGTAAAGCTAAGTGGTGTTTCCCTGTTTGTGCTTTTCCTTAGTGTGTATTAGTACAGCGGTGGGGCCAGTGCCTGCACCACCCAGCTCCCTAGCAAGGGATAGGTGTAGGGGGTGCTAGGGCAACAGGTTCCTGTTCGGCGCCCGGTGTGGAACCGGCATAGGGAACGTTAGGAGCGTTAGGGACACTGACTCAGGGGAGTGCAGGAGGTCTCCACGTCCCCTTTCCCTATCGCAGGGCCCACCGTTGTAACTGTTTCCCTACCCCTTGTCTTGTTGTTTTAGTTACCGGTCTGCGAGCCGTGTCACACAGGACGCGTCCTGTTGTTCTAGTTACCGGCCTGCTGGTCGCGTCACACAGGACGGGTCCACGTGACAATACCTTGCCTGGCTCACACCTTGAACCTGGTGGTGCAGTGCTTCCTCAATAATTATCCGGAGTTAACAGCCCTGCTCCATAAGGTGCGAAGTCTGTGCTCGCACATCCGCTGGTCACCCGTACACTCCAGTCGTGTGCAGAAGGTGCAGTGGTTGCTCCACCTTCCCAAGCACCGCCTAACTATCAACGTTGCAACAAGATGGAACTCCACCCTGCACATGGTTGAGAGGCTGTGCAAACAGAGGCAGGCTGTAATGCATTAGTGGGAGGATACACGGGCAGGCAGTTTGAGGGCAGACATGGAGTTGTCTGGTGTGCAGTAGTCAAAGCTGAAAGACCTCTGTAAAGTCCTTCAGTGTTTTGAGGAATGCACATGGCTGGTAAGCGCAGACGATGCCATCATAAGCATGAGCATCCCACTTATGTGTCTGCTCATGCAAACTTTGATGCACATTAAGGAGCAGGCGTCTGCAGCCGAGGAGGAAGAGGAGGAGGGAAGCCTTGATGACAGTCAGCCATTGTCTGCTCAGGGAAGTCTCCTGGATGAGGTGAAGGAAGAAGAGGAAGAGGAGGAGGAGGAGGATGATGGAGATGATTATTTAGGGGAGGAGGATGCTTCTCAGGGGGCAAGAGAAAATGTTGGCGTGGCAAGGTCAGGTACAGGGTTTGTGCGTGACTGCAGGGATGTTGATTTGCCAGAAAGTGCTCCTCCACCCAGCACTCGCAGTGCATCATTGACACCTGGAACATTGGCCCACATGTGATTATGCCTTGCAGATCCTAAAAAGGGACCCCCGCATTGCTAAAATGATGAACGATGACGACTACTGGTTGGCCAGCATCCTGGATCCACGCTATAAAGGCAAATTCCAAAACATCATGCCACAGGAGAACCTAGAGCTAATATTGGGGTCGGGGTCACCACCTAGTGCACGCACCCGTGCGAGTGCCTTTGCCCAGGACAGGTGGGTGGGCCCACTCTTGGGCGACGGCACTGGCACAGAGTCCCTCATAATACAATCAAGTGTCTCTGATGGTGGGGGTGCACACCCGCTGTCAGACACACCGGCGTACTATGAGGGGCCCTGTGTCACTACCGATGCCCACGAGTGGGCCCCCCTGCTTGCTCAGGGCCCCAGCACTTGCAATACTTACCTTTCCCTGCTCCACCGCTGTGTAGTCTGGGCTGTTAAATCCTTCACTGGGATTGCTAATACAAATTTGGTGAACTGATAGATGATGGTTAAGATGTAGATATGCAATGTCCTGCTGGGCTCTATCTTCAGATGATCAATGGCTTCCATTTGTTATGGACGTCGACTCACAATGAGATGCAGTGGTGGTTTATCATCAGCTTTCACGGTTTTCCTACTCACAGACGTGTGATATTCCTGCCCACATTTTTAAATGTGTCTTCTCATGCCAATCCAATAGATTCACCTACGGCCTGTGGTTTCGGTCTTTTGCACTCCAAAGTTACCTGACAGATCATGATAGGCAGTGAGGACAATGTCTACATCTCTCCCTGTGATCACAATTTGATGGAGATGAGTAACGGTGATGGGATCCACGGTACTGCGATACAGCAAACCTTTCTTCACAAAGAACTGTTTTCGCTGTCTCCACAGACAAAGTAATTGAGGGTCAGCATCGCTTCTGAGAATTCTCCCCGGAGTTTTTCTCGTGATTAGTAATTCCAAAATTTCTGCAATCACTCGACTTTCCGTCTGTACTCGTATCCATCTCGTTTCCTCTTGCGGAGAGTCTGGACTGTCTTACTGAGACTGAAATATATATGAAGATTGAAAAATACCCCAACAGTGTATACTGGTGTACGCTTCGACTACATTACCCTTTTTCTACTTTTTAGATTCTTGTCTAATCCATACTGAGGCTGTGAGTGTCTTTGTCGGACTCCGGAAATATACACAGAGATTTTTAATGTTTAAACTATGCTACATATACACTCACTGGCCACTTTATTAGGTACACCTGTCCAACTGTGTGTTAAGACTTAATTTCTAATCAGCCAATCACATGGCGGCAACTCAGTGCATTTAGGCATGTAGACATGGTCAAGACAATCTCCTGCAGTTCAAACCGAGCATCAGTATGGGGAAGAAAGGTGATTTGAGTGCCTTTGAACGTGGCATGATTGTTGGTGCCAGAAGGGCTGGTCTGAGAATTTCAGAAACTGCTGATCTACTGGGATTTTCACGCACAACCATCTCTAGGGTTTACAGAGAATGGTCCGAAAAAGAAAAAAAATCCAGTGAGCGGCAGTTCTGTGGCCGGAAATGCCATGTTGATGCCAGAGGTCAGAGGAGAATGGGCAGACTGGTTCGAGCTGATAGAAAGGCAACAGTGACTCAAATTGCCACCCGTTACAGCCAAGGTAGGCAGAAGAGCATCTCTGAACGCACAGTGCGTCGAACTTTGAGGCAGATGGGCTACAGCAGCAGAAGACCACACTGGGTACCACTCCTCTCAGCTAAGAACAGGAAACTGAGGCTACAATTTGCACAAGCTCATCGAAATTGGACAGTAGAAGATTGGAAAAACGTTGCCTGGTCTGATGAGTCTCGATTTCTGCTGCGACATTCGGATGGTAGGGTCAGAATTTGGCGTAAACAACATGAAAGCATGGATCCATCCTGCCTTGTATCAACGGTTCAGGCTGGTGGTGGTGGTGTCATGGTGTGGGGAATTTTTTCTGGGCACTCTTTGGGCCCCTTGGTACCAATTGAGCATCGTTGCAACGCCACAGCCTACCTGAGTATTGTTGCTGACCATGTCCATCCCTTTATGACCACAATGTACCCAACATCTGATGGCTACTTTCAGCAGGATAATGCGCCATGTCATAAAGCTCGAATCATCTCAGATTGGTTTCTTGAACATGACAATGAGTTTACTGTACTCAAATGGCCTCCTCAGTCACCAGATCTCAATCCAATAGAGCATCTTTGGGATGTGGTGGAACGGGAGATTCGCATCAGGGATGTGCAGCCGACAAATCTGCGCCAACTGTGTGATGCCATCATGTCAATATGGTCCAAAATCTCTGAGGAATGCTTCCAGCACCTTGTTGAATCTCTGCCACGAAGAATTGAGGCAGTTCTGAAGGCAAAAGGGGGTCCAACCCCTTACTAGCATGGTGTACCTAATAAAGTGGCCAGTGAGTGTATACCTGTTATCTGGTGATACTGTACCCTTTCTCAACTTTCTACAATCTTGTTGAATCCATACAGGGCCTGAGACCGTCTGAGTCTGTCTCCTAATTAGAGATGAGCGGTGTTCGAGATGACCTATTCGCCAAGTTCAAATTCGAGCTGTTTTGGGCGGTGTTCGAGCCGTTCGTCGAACTCGAACACTTTGCTTAAAATTCGGCTGTTCGAGGACGGTTCGTTCACCAAAAGTGTAACTTTATTTTCACATTAATAATGGTTTTCAATGTTAGTAGACAGTTTCATGGCATAGTAGCGGTGTCTGGTAGCCAGCGGTATACTACACCTGTCAAGGAGCTACACCATGTGTGTTTCTAATAATTTTTTACCGCATCTTGTCCAGAAAATCCTTTTGGGCCTTGTAGCACTGTCTGCTACTCAGCAGAGGAGCCCACCTGTGAGCCTAGCTATGCCGCCTGTTTATGAAAGAACCAGTTTTTGACTGCATTTAGCCCAGTTAATACTTTGGGCCTAGTAACTGTGTCTGCTACTCAGCAGAGGAGCCCACCCGTGAACCAAGCTGTGCCGCTTGTTTATGTAAGAACCATTTTTTAACTCCATTTAGCCCAGTGAATACTTTGGGCCTAGTACCTGTGTCTACTGCTCAGAAGAGGAGCCAACTCATGAACCTAGCTATGCCGCCTGTTTACGTAAGCACTGTCTGATACTCAGCAGAGTTGCCCACCCGTGAACCAAGCTATGCTGCCTGTTTATTTAAGAACTGCATGCTACTCAGCAGAGGAGCCAAGCTGTTAAGCAAGCTACAGCACCTGTGGTTTGGACACTTATTTTTTTCACATTCTTTCTGGAATGCCGGTTAGGCCTAATTCCTGGATTCCAGTTGACCTGCACTTACTGGGAAATCCTCGTTCGCGGGGAAGAACTGGCATCCCAGATCCCCATCACTAACGGGGTTCAGCGGGTTATCCGCACCTGTAAGTGACACACGCTGATCCTTTCAGTGTAGCATGCATGTAGCCCCAGACATGTAAGGGCATAACAGACCTGTTATTGCTCGATCTCGCGTGCCAGACCCTCGCGTGTCCCTCTAGTAAGCTGGACGCGGACCACGGGGGCATGCCGGAGTCTCATTTGTTAACAGAATTAAGCTGACAAATCGCTAGCACAACTAAAAACGGCCATGCACCAACACCCACAGAATCGACAAAGCTTGCAATCTGTCCATCTTTTCCGTGGCTGGCATGGTTGAGGTTGCCCGTGTGGAGTCTAATTAAGCCGCAGGCTCCACTCCTGATGGTGCCCTTCTGGACATTCCTTTAAGGTTCAGCTTTGCAACCATACTGCCCCTGGAAACCAAACACTTTGCCTTCATGGACGCTGTTTGGATGGTCGTGGGAATAATGCTGCCCGATCGGCAGTTGGCATAATTTATGGTGGGAAGTCCGACGGTATATGATCGTCTTCGATTTTAGAATTTTAGATTTTTTTTTTATTTTAGATTTTTAGTCCAGCCTTTCTTGACTTTATAAGGGCATGACATGCCTATATCTGTGTCTCTTCCTCCTCCTTTTACTCCACCTCTTTTCTATATGAAGTTGCCCTTTTCCATGTGTTATTTTTGTCTTCTGAGCATTTTGTCTGCTTTGGTACACCCTTTAAGGCGTTTTGTAATTGTTTTCTATGTGTTTGTATGTGTTTGTGCTTGCCTGCCATTGTTTTCAATGGGGCTCGACGGTGTTCGTCGAACGTTCGACGAACTCGAACGCTTGCGGGGTAGCTCAACACTACTCCTGATTTATAAACGTACATTTTTAATGTTTAAACTATGCTATATATACCTGGTATCTGGTGGTACTGTACCCTTTCTGCCAGGAAGTCCTCCTCTACCCACCACTCTAAGTGTATCATTGATACCTGGAACATTGGCCCACATGTGTGATTATTTCTTGCGGATCTTCTTTTTATATTGTGGTGTGATCCATCCTGAGCATGTGAGAGTCTGTGGGTTACTCCTGCAATTTATATGTAGATTTAAAAATTACCCCAACACTGTATACAGCTCTACGCTTGTGATATATTACCCATTTACTGAGAATGACAATGACCCCTACACTGTGTACAGCTGTATGCTTCAGATCCATTACCGTTTTATGACTTTTTATATTGTGTTGTAATCCATACTGAGCCTGAGAGCGTCTTTGTCTGCCTCCTGAAGTATATACGGAGATTTAGAATGTTTAAACTATACTATATATACCTGGTATCTGATGATACTGTACCCTTTTTCTACTTTTTACATTTTTGTCTAATCCATACTGAGCCTGTGAGCGTCTCTGTGTGACTCATGAAATATATAGGGAGATTGACAATTATCCTTTGACTGTATAGAGCTGTACGCTTCTGATACAGTACCATATATCTGATGTTATTTTGGGTACATTTTCTCCAAAATTTGGAAGTATGGTGGAAGAGACCACGGACGTGGGCGTGGGGGGGCCAGCTGGTACTGATGGTGGTGGTGCATTTGCTGGTAGTGGCAAAAGCACAATAGCAGCTAAGGCAGGAGGTGTTGAGCCTTCATCATGGTCTGGCTCTGGAACGCCTGGAAGGCTACCTTTTCTGGGAGTAGGTTAACCGTTTGTAAAGCCGGAGCATCAGGAACTGGTTTTGGCTTACATTGCCGAAACAGACTCCAGCAAATATGCCCTCCTCTTCTGAAGTTTCAAAAAATGCAAGCACTGAGTCATCAAGTGCTGGATCCTGGTCAGGAAGAACCCCTTTCCTTGTGTCCTTCACCCCCACCAAAAGTGAATGATGCAGCAGGCCACACTTAACATTAGTCAATGTAGCTCTTTCCCACATACCATGCCTGGGTTATCAAGTCAAATCGTGAATTCCCCAGTTCAAGATGAATCTGACATGGAGTGTGGGTGGCCAGCCAGGGCAGTGGGGTTAATCGGTGCCGGGCTGGTGTCTCAGAGGGATGTGTCACCGTGGTGGTGACCCGGTCCATGGGCCTGGGCGTCCATGCAAAGGGGTGAATAACGTTTATAGGTGAATGATACGTGACGCCAGCTGTGGTTTCTGATCAGATTGACCAGCGCTGCAGTGTCGCTTCTCTGGGACAGATGTTGTGGTGCTGTAGAAGCCCTGCACAGGTAGGGCCGTAGTCGCAGGGCAGATGAAAGAGTTGGTAGATGGTGTGCAGTGCAGGATGTAGCAGAGCCATGCACCAGGCGCAGGAGAAAGATGACAGACACAGTCGTGTGTTGTGAGTTTGTTTTCCCCTTCACCATTGAGGTCTGATGAACTCCCTCTTCTGGTGAAGGAAGGTAGTGAGGCTGATTACCAAGCACCTGAGCTGGATGATGATGACTGGGTGACAGGAATTGCTGACTGGATATAAGGCAGCCAACGCCCTTCTGCCTTGCTGGTGATCTCTCTGAGGGATTCTAGGAGACCAGTCTGATTCCTGCTCCTCAAAAGCTAAGTTTTCTGCTCTGCTTTTTGCATTTGTGTTTTGGTTTTGTTTTGCCTTGTTTTTCTGGATTTCTGCCATTCCCTGCTGGGGTGAGCTGAATTCCTTTTTGCTCTGTCTTCAGAAAATACCTGAGTACTGATATAGTCTTTTTGAAGCCTAGCGTCTTCAGGGCTTTTTTCCCTATCAGTCTGTTGGCCTTTGTTTTGATAGGGTTTTGGTGGATTGCAGACAGCAGCTTTTCTATCCTGTCCTATTTAGTTAGCTTGGGCCCCATCATTTGCTCAGCCTAGCTTTCTATCTGTGTGAGTGTTTTTCATCTTGCTTCACCGTCATTATATGTGGGGGCTGCCTATTGCTTTGGGGTCTGCTGTGGGGCAGTTTAGATTTCCCTTTCTGTCTTTAGGCTATTTAGTTCTCCGGCTGTGATCGAGGGGTCTAGGGCACCGTAGGAACCCCCCACGGCTACTGCTAGTTGTTGTTGATAGGTTCAGGGGTCTGCAATCCGATAGCTGCCAACTTCGCTGGTTTTCTGGGCTTAGCTAGTATTTCTGTTTTTGCCTCCTACGGTGACTAATTCATAACACTCGTGCAGTTCCTTTACCTGTACTTGGTAAGTGCCGTACATGACCCAGAGTACAGATGGAGAAGGAGTTGGTCAGCCTGGAAGCAAATTAGAAATTCTCTCTCTGCAGACAGGTAGTGTGGCCTCCGTTCTAGCGCTTATCTGAGGTACTCGCAGTACTGAGTTCACTAAAGTTCCCCCTGTTGACTCTCTTTTGAAACTTTTTCATATGGCAGGCAGCCATAGCCTTTTCCTTCTGGCTCACACAAGTCGCTGCTGGGGTCTCCGAGCCTTAGTTGGAAACAGAGCATTTACAGCTGCTACTTCCTCCAGTTTCTGCTGCAGGACAGTCAGTGTCCCTACAAACTCGGAGACCGGAATCCGGACCTTGCGCTCCAGCTAGGAGTGTGTTATGAGTTCATTTTCCCCTTCACCGTTGATGTCTGATGAACTCCCTCTTCTGGTGAAGGAAGGTAGTGAGGCTGATTACCAAATACCTGATCTGGTAGATGATGACTGGGTAACAGGAACTTCTGACTGGATATAAGGCAGCTGACGCCCTTCTGAGTCGCTGGTGATTTCTCTGCTGGATTCTTGGAGACCAGTCTGACTCCTGCTTCCCAAAGATAAGTTTTTTCTCTGCTATTGAACTTATTAGTTTTGTTTTGTTTACCTTGTTTTTTGGAGTTCAGCCATCCCTGGTCGGGGGTGTGCTGAGTTCCATTTTTGTCTCTGATCAGTTTGTCTCTTTGCTCTGTCTTCAGAATTTACCTGAGTGCTGATATAGTCATTTTGAAGTCCTAGCGACTTCAGGGCCTGTTTTTCCTATCAGACGGTTGGGACATTTTTTGGTAGGGTTTTTTACGGATTGCAGACAGCAGCTTTTCTATCCTGTCCTTTTTAGTTATCTAGGGCCCCAACGTTTGCTCAACCTATCTTTCTATCTGTGTTAGTGTCTTCATCTTGCTTCACCGTCATTATATGTTGGGGGCTGCCTATTGCTTTGGGGTCTGCTCTGGGGCAGTTTAGATTTCCCATTTCTTTCTTTAGGCCTATTTAGTTCTCCGGCTGTGATCGAGGGGTCTAGGGCATCGTAGGAACCCCCCACGGCTACTGTTACTTGTTGTGGATAGGATCAGGAGTCTGCAATCCGATAGCTGCCAACCTCTCCGGTTTTCTGGACTTAGCTTGTATTTTTGTTTTTTCCTCCTTCGGTGACTCATTCATAACAGGAGTGAGCCTTAACTTTGCTCATCCTCCAGCTCCCCTTCTCACATCCACACACTTCCCCTTCCCTTCACAGACTGCCCTAACTTCCCTCCTCCCGACCACAGAGAGCAGCTCCGCAGCAGTCAGGTTCAGAGCTCTCCCTGCTGGCCTGGAGTGGGAACTGTGTTGTGTGTTGGTTTAACTGCTAGAGAGATCCTTCGTTGCTCCAAAGCATGATATCACACTCCCTAGGAGGAAGGTAATGCCACTGTGGCGACCGTACTCCTGGGGGCGCCACAAGTGCACTGATGCCCAGCCACTGCTGGTACATTGACCCAGACCACTACATTCCCCTCGCACTCTACACAGCCAGAATCTGACCCTGATGAAACTCAGGTTCCCCTTCCCGCATACTATACCACCTTACACAGTGACAAAGAGAAAGGTGCAGATGAAAGTGCAGGTTCCTTGAGCAGGTGAGGGGGGGAATACTCATGGGCGACGGTACTGGCACAGGGCCCCTTATAGTATGCAAAAGTGTCTCTGCCGGTGGGAGGGCGGGCCCGGGTGGGGGCGGGCCCACCCACCTTCAGACACACCGCCGTACTATGAGGGGCCCTGTGCCAGTGTCGTCGCCAATGAGTGGGCCCCCCCTGCTTGCTCAGGATCACAGCACTTGCAAAGTTGAAATAATTATCTCTCCCTGCTCCATCGCCGTGATGTCTTCCGCATTTCCTGACAGTGACATTCTGGTCAGAGAGCGCGGTGACATCACGTCTGTACGCGCTCTGCCTAAACAGTCCAAGTGCAGAGTGATGGAAGATGGGGACGATGAGCAGTCCAGACTAGTACAGGGATTCCCTAGCGAGGAGACATATTTAATTGTTTTCAATGTTGGGACTGCAATTTTTGGGGAGCACTATACTCTGGAGAATGATATATGGGGCCCACCATACACTGGAGCATTCCAAAGGTGGACTGTTATGATTGAGTCACCGTAGGAGGCAAAAACAGAAATGCTAGCTAAGTCCTGAAAACCAGAGAAGTTGGCAACTATCAGATTGCAGACCCCTGAACCTATCAACACAACTAGCAGTAGCCGTGGGGGGTTCCTACGATGACCTTGACCCCTCGATCACAGCCGGAGAGATACATAGGCCTAAAGAAGGAAAAGGGGAAATCTAACTGCCCCAGAGCAGACCCCAAAGCAATAGGCAGCCCCCCACATATAATGACGGTGAAGCAAGATGAAAACACTTACACAGACAGAAAGACAGGCTGAGCAAAGACGGGGCCCAAAAACTACCTAGATAGGAACGGATAGGAAGGCTGCTGTCTGCAATCTGCCAAAACCCTATCAGCGACAAAAGCCACAAGCTGATATAAAAATGGCCCTGAAGCAACTAAGCTTCAAAAACTAAATCAGCACTCAGGTACTTTCAGAAGACAGAGCTCAAGGAACACTGCACACTCCAACAGGGAGTGGCAGAATCCAAAAAGCAAGAAAAACAAAAACAAATGTTAGATGCAAAAAGGCAAAACAGAAAACTTTGCTTTAGGAGAGCAGGAATCAGACTGGTGTCCAAGAGTCCACAGAGAAATCACCCGCAGGGCAGAAAGGGCGTAGGCTGCCTTAAATCCAGTCAGTGACTCCACTCAGCCAATCATCTTCATTAGTCCCAGGTGCCTGATAATCAGGCTCACTACCTTCCTTCACTAGAATAGGGAGTTCACCAGGCCTCAGTGACGGAGGGGAAAATGAACTCACAACAGTACCCCCCCTTGAGGAGGGGTCACCGAACCCTCAACAACGCTACCAGGGCGATCAGTGTGAGCCCGATGAAAGGCACGCACCAATCTTTTGGCATGAATATCAGAGGCAGAGATCCGGGAATTATCCTCCTGACCATAACCCTTCCACTTAACCAAATACTGGAGTCTCCGTCTAGCCAGACGGGAATCCAGAATTTTCTCTACCTCATATTCCAAGTTACCTTCAACCAATACAGGGTCCGGAGGTGCCACCTCAGGCACCACTGGCTCAACAAACCTCTTCAACAGGGACTTATGGAACACATTATGGATCTTAAATGTGACAGGAAGAGCCAAACGAAAAGAGACCGGATTAATAATCTCCAAAATCTTGTAAGGTCCAATAAATCTAGGCTTAAACTTAGGAGAAGCCACCTTCATAGCAATATTTTTTGATGATAACCACACCATATTACCAATCTTAAACTTGGGACCAACGGTCCTATGTCGATTGGAAAACCGCTGGGCCTTTTCCTGGGAGAGAGATAACTTATCCACCACTTGGTCCCAGATCTGGTGCATTCTCTCCACCACAGTGTCAACACCTGGGCAGACAGAAGGCTCCATCTGCCCTGAAGAAAATCGAGGGTGAAAACCAAAGTTACAAAAAAAAGGTGACATCAAAGTGGCAGAACTAGCTCTATTATTTAAAGCAAATTCGGCCAAGGGCAAAAATGAAACCCAATCATCCTGATCAGCGGAAATAAAACATCTCAAATACGACTCCAAGGTCTGGTTTGTTCTCTCTGTCTGCCCATTGGTCTGAGGGTGAAAAGCAGAGGAGAAGGACAACTGAATTCCCAACTTGGAACAGAGCGTCCTCCAAAATTTAGATACAAATTGGACTCCTCTGTCAGATACAATGTTCTCAGGAATCCCGTGCAAGCGAACCACCTGTTGCAAAAACAGAGGCACCAACTCAGAGGAAGATGGCAGCTTAGGGAGTGGTACAAGATGAACCATCTTAGAGAACCTATCACAAATCACCCAAATAGCAGTCATTCTTTGAGAGACCGGCATATCAGAGATGAAATCCATAGAAATATGGGTCCATGGCCTCCTGGGGACCGGCAAAGGCATCAACAACCCACTAGAGCGAGAACAAGATTTAGACCGGGAGCAAGTCCCACAGGACTGCACAAAATTCCTGACATCATAAGACAAGGTGGGCCACCGAAAAAAAAAGAGAGACTCACCAGATCTCTAGTACCAAAAATACCTGGATGACCAGCCAATGCAGAGCAATGAACTTCAGACATCACTCTCTTCTTCCACTGGTCAGGAACATACAACTTTCCACTGGGGCAACGCTCAGGTTTGTCCTCCTGGAACTCTTGCAGAGCAAGTCTCAAATCGGGCGAGATGGCAGAAAGAACTACCCCTTCGCCTAAGATGGTGGCAGGCTTGGTCACCACAGGAGAATCAGCAAAGAAACTCCTAGAGAGGGCGTCTGCCTTGACATTCTTAGTTTCAGGAAGGAAAGAGACCACAAAATCAAAACGTGTTAAAAACAAGGCCCATCTAGCCTGTCTAGGGTTCAAGCGTTTAGCCGACTCTAGGTAAATCAAATTTTTGTGGTCAGTGAGGACCACAACTTGATGTTTGGCTCCCTCCAACCAATGTCTCCACTCCTCAAATGCCCATTTCATGGCCAACAGTTCCCGATTCCCCACATCATAGTTACGTTCAGATGAAGAGAACTTACGGGAAAAGTAAGCACAGGGATTCATTTTAGATGTTACCGGATCCTTTTGGGACAACACTGCTCCTGCACCAATCTCAGAAGCATCCACCTCTACCTGGAACGGGAGTGAGACATCAGGTTGCCGCAGAACCGGGGCGGAGGTAAATCTACGCTTCAGCTCCTGAAAGGAAGCAACCGCCTCCGGAGACCAATTCAACACATCCGCACCCTTCCTGGTCAGGTCAGTCAATGGTTTGGCAATACTAGAAAATTTTGCTATAAATTTCCGATAAAAATTAGCAAAACCCAAAAACTTCTGGAGGGCCTTCAAAGAAGTGGGCTGAACCCAATCATAAATGGCCTGTACCTTGGCCGGGTCCATTTCAATAGTTGACGGAGACAAAATAAATCCCAAAAAAGAAATTCTCTGTACTCCAAAAAGGCATTTTGATCCTTTGACATACAGAGAATTCTCTCTCAAGATCCGGAACACAGTCCGAACATGTTCCACATGAGAATTCCAATCCTTGGAGAAGATCAAAATATCATCCAGATACATAATCAAAAATTTATCGACAAAGTCTCAGAAAATATCGTTCATGAAGCACTGGAAGACAGAAGGGGCATTAGTGAGCCCAAAAGGCATCACCAGGTACTCAAAATGTCCCTCCGGAGTATTAAACGCCGTCTTCCATTCATCCCCCTGCTTAATGCGGATAAGATTATACGCCCCCTGAGGTCAAGCTTGGTAAACCAGCAAGTACCTCTGACTCTAGAGAATAGATCCGAAATCAGGGGTAACGGATACTGATATTTAATAGTAATTTTATTGAGGGCACGATAATCAATACAAGGCCTTAAAGAACCATCCTTCTTGGCCACAAAAAAAAACCCGGCACCTAAGGGTGAAGAGGATGGTCTAATATGACCCTTCTCCAACGCCTCCTTAATATAGGACCGCATAGCCTCGTGCTCAGGTACAGATAAATTGAAGAGCCGACCCTTAGGAAATTTACACCCCGGGTTTAGTTCAATTGCACAGTCATAACTCCTATGAGGAGGCAAGGACGCAGACTCATTCTCACTAAATACATCATAGTAGTCCGCCAAATAGTCAGGAACCTCATGCGACTGAGGAGAGGTGGAAAAAACCGGAGCCTCACTAAAGGTACACCGGCAACCCCAACTCACCACAGACACAGACTTCCAATCCAAAACTGGATTATGAATCTGCAACCAGGGAAACCCCAGAACAACGGCATCATGCAGACCATGCAACACCAAAAATCTGCAATTTTCTTGGTGGTCTGGGGTGACCCGCATGACCAACTGGGTCCAAAACTGAGGTTTATTTTTAGCCAGAGGGGTAGCATCAATCCCCCTCAAAGGGATAGGCGTCTGCAGAGGTGTCAACGGAAATCCACAACGTTTAGCAAAATCCAAGTCCATTAGGTTTAGCGCTGCTCTCGAATCCACAAAAGCCTTGGCAGAAAATGTGGACAGGGAAAAGATCAGAGAAATCGCCAAAAGAAACTTAGGCTGAACCCCACCAACAGAAAACGTGTGTGCAAAGCGTTTCTCACGTTTAAGACAAACAGAAATAATATGCGAGGCATCTCCACAGAAAAAACACAGCTTATTACACCTTCTGAATTCCTGACGTTGCGCCTTAGACAAAACTCTATCACATTGCATAGGTTCAGACGTCTGTTCAACCGGTGGCAACACCTCTCGTGTAATCCTGCGTTCACGTAAACGCCGATCAACCTGAATGGCTAAAGACATAGAATCGTCCAGACCAGAGAGAACAGGAAATCCCACCATAGTATCTTTTACGGCTTCTGACAAACCCTTCCGAAAGAAAGCAGCCAAGGCACTATCATTCCAGGTAGTAAGGACCGCCCACTTTCGGAACTTTTGACAGTACAACTCTGCAGATTCTCGACCCTGGTTCAATGCTAACAGGGTCTTTTCAGCCTGATCAATAGCATTAGGTTCGTCGTACAGCAACCCCAAGGCTTAAAAAAATGCGATCACATTAGTCAGAATAGCGTCATCTGGTTTCAAAGAAAACGCCCAATCCTGGGGATCGCCGCGCAGCAAAGAGATGACAATTTTAACCTGCTGCGCAGGGCTCCCTGACGAGTTAGGCTTCAAAGCAAAAAATAATTTACAATTATTTTTGAAACTCAAAAATTTAGATCGATCCCCAAAAAATACATCAGGTGTGGGGATCTTTGGTTCAACAGCATGTGAACGAGCAAGATAGGCGGAAATTCCTCGCACTTCAGCAGCGAGCTGCTCCACACGATCAGACACTTGCTTTATCTCCATTGAGAGAAAAAAAAAAATTCCCCCTACGGCCTCAGAGATATAGAGGAAAGAATATACACACCCTTTTTTTTTTTTTTTTTAAACACAATTCTTTCCTGCTATTGAGTACCCCAGGATCTGCGGTTTGGGCGGGTGATTCTGTTATGATTGAGTCACCGTAGGAGGCAAAAACAGAAATGCTAGCTAAGTCCTGAAAACCAGAGAAGTTGGCAACTATCAGATTGCAGACCCCTGAACCTATCAACACAACTAGCAGTAGTAGGCGTGGGGGGTTCCTACGATGACCTAGACCCCTCAATCACAGCCGGAGAGATACATAGGCCTAAAGAAGGAAAGGGGAAATCTAACTGCCCCAGAGCAGACCCCAAAGCAATAGGCAGCCCCCCACATATAATGACGGTGAAGCAAGATGAAAACACTTACACAGACAGAAAGACAGGCTGAGCAAAGACGGGGCCCAAATACTACCTAGATAGGAACGGATAGGAAGGCTGCTGTCTGCAATCTGCCAAAACCCTATCAGCGACAAAAGCCACAAGCTGATATAAAAATGGCCCTGAAGCAACTAAGCTTCAAAAACTAAATCAGCACTCAGGTACTTTCAGAAGACAGAGCTCAAGGAACACTGCACACTCCAGCAGGGAGTGGCAGAATCCAAAAAGCAAGAAAAACAAAACAAATGTTAGATGCAAAAAGGCAAAACAGAAAACTTAGCTTTAGGAGAGCAGGAATCAGACTGGTGTCCAAGAGTCCACAGAGAAATCACCCGCAGGGCAGAAAGGGCATAGGCTGCCTTAAATCCAGTCAGTGACTCCACTCAGCCAATCGTCTTCATTAGTCCCAGGTGCCTGATAATCAGACTCACTACCTTCCTTCACTAGAATAGAGAGTTCACCAGGCCTCAGTGACGGAGGGGAAAATGAACTCACAACAGTGGACATCAGACACTGGAGCAGCATTTACAGGGCCCATTATACACTGGAGCATTAGAAATGGGGCCCATTATATATGGAGCATTATTTGGGCCCATAAGACAGTGGAGCTTCATCTATGGGGACCAACATATACTGTAGCATTGTGTGGAGCTCATCATATACTGTATCAAACATTATATGGGACCAATGATTCTGTATGGAGAAATATATGGGCCTCATATATGGAGTAATATACTGTCCGTTTTTGGAGCTATTGGAGAATTTAAAATGCATATCAGTCATGTGATGTAAGAAGTGAAGTATTTTTCATTGTACTATACCGCTATTTCTCTGCCGTATCAGAGGATCATGAATTGTGGCCTGTGTTAAAGGAGCCCATTGACACTCTTGGGCCCTGGGCCCACGAAAATCTGGAGCCAGCCCTACCCCCCCCACAACTTTAGCCAAATAACCCCCAGTTTTCAATGCCTAACTATTATTATAAAGTAAATTAAGGTTGACAAGCTTAAGTAATAGAAATTGATGTTTTTGGCATTAAAATGGGCACTGTAGGTGTGTTTCCTGTCCTCCACTCACTGCCGACTTTTCTTCCCCATTGACTTGCATTGGGTTTCGTGTTTCAGTCGGCCTTCGACTTTTCACGATAATCGGCCAATTTCGTTTGACCCGACTTTTGCGAAAGTCGGGTTTCATGAAACCCGACTCGACCCAAAAAAAAGGCAAAGTCACTCATCTCTACCGGGGACCAATGGTCCTATGCTGGTTGGAAAACCGTTGGGCCTTTTCCGGAGAGTGGGACAACTTATCCACTGCTTGGTCCCAAATCTGCTGCATTCTCTCTACCACAGAATCCATACCTGTGCAGGCAGAAGCTTCTACCTACCCCAAAGAAAATTGAGGATGAAACCCAAAGTTACAAAAGAAAGGAGATGTCAAAGTGGCAGAGCTAGCCCTATTGTTTAGCGCGAATTCGGCCAAGGGAAAAAATGAGACCCAATCATCCTGATCAGCAGATATGAAACATCTCAAATAGGACTCCAACGTCTGGTTTGTTCTCTCAGTCTGCCCATTTGTCTGAGGATGAAATGCAGAGGAGAAAGACAACTGAATTCCCAGTTTGGAACAAAAAGCCCTCCAAAATCTGGAAACAAACTGGACCCCTCTGTCCGACACAATGTTCACAGGAATCCTGTGCAAACAAACCACTTGTTGTATAAACAAGGGCACCAACTCAGAAGAAGATGGCAACTTTGGGAGTGGTACAAGATGGACCATCTTAGAAAATCTATCACAGATCACCCAAATAACAATCATTCTCTGAGAGACAGGGTGATCAGAGATAAAATCCATTGAGATGTGGGTCCATGGCCTCCTGGGCACCGGCAGAGGCATCAACAAACCACTAGCACGAGAACAGGGCTTAGACCGAGAACAAGTCCCACAGGACTGCACAAAATTTCTGACATCATGAGATAAGGCAGGCCACCAAAAAGACCGACTCACAAAATATCTGGTACTAAAGATATCTGGATGACCAGCCAACATGGAGCAATGAATTTCAGACATTACTCTTTTCCTCCACTGGTCAGGGACATACAATTTTCCCATAGGGCATCGTTCAGGTTTATCCTCCTGAAATTCCTCCAGGGCACATCTCAAATCAGGAGACATGGCGGAAGAACTACACCCTCATTTAGAATGGTCGTAGGCTCGGTCACGTCAAGAGAATCCGCAAAGAAACTCCTAGAAAGGGCGTCCGCCTTAACATTCTTAGTGCCCGAAAGAAAGGAGACCACAAAATTAAGACACGTGAAAAACCTAGCCTGTCTGGGATTCAAGCGCTTGGCTGATTCAAGATAAATCAAATTCTTGTGATCGGTGAGGACCACAACTTGATGTCTAGCTCCTTCCAACCAATGTCTCCACTCTTCAAATGCCCACTTCATGGCCAATAATTCCCGATTCCCCACGTCATAGTTACGTTCAGATGGAGAAAATTTTCGAGAAAAGAAGGCACATGGATTCATCTTAAAGGTTACCGGATCTCTTTGAGACAAAGCGGCTCCTGCACCAATCTCAGAAGCATCTATCTCCACTTGAAGTGGGAGTGAAACCTCAGGTTGCCATAGAACCGGAGCAGAAGTGAATTTCTGCTTAAGCTCCTGAAATGCCGAGACTGCCTCTGGAGACCAATTTACCACATCAGTGCCCTTTTTGGTCAAATCCATCAGAGGTTTAACAATACCAGAAAAATTACTTGTAAATTTACGGTAGAAATTAGCAAAACCCAAGAACTTCTGAAGAGCCTTCAGAGAAGTGGGCTGAACCCAATCATAAATGGCATGTATCTTGGCTGAGTCCATTTCAATAGCAGACGGGGACAAAATGAATTCCAAAAACAAAATCCTCGGTACACTAAAAAGACATTTTGATCCCTTAACATGCAGAGTATTTTCCCTCAAAATCCGGAACACAGTCCGGACATGTTCCACATGAGAATCCCAATCACTGGAAAAAATCAAAATATCATCCAGAAAAATGATCAAAAACTTATCCATAAGGTCCCGGAAAATATCGTTAATAAAAGATTGGAAGATGGAAGGGGCATTAGTGAGCCCAAAAGGTATCACCAGGTACTCAAAATGTCCCTCCGGAGTATTAAACGCCGTCTTCCATTCATCCCCGTGCTTGATGCGAATAAGATTATACGCCCCCCTGAGGTCAAGTTTGGTAAACCAACAAGCACTTTTAACTCTGGAAAATAAATCAGAAATCAGGGGTAACGGGTACTGATATTTAACAGGGATTTTGTTAAGGGAACGATAATCAAGACATGGCCTTAATCAGCCATCTTTTTTGGCCACAAAGAAAAAACCAGCACCCAAAGGCGAAGAGGATGGTCTGATATAACCCTTCTCCAATTATTCCTTGATATAAGATCGCATAGCATCATGTTCAGGTACAGATAAGTTGAAAAGCCAACCCTTGGGAAATTTACAACCGGGCATTAACTCAATTGCACAGTCATAACTCCTATGAGGAGGCAAAGACACAGACTTACTCTCACTAAATACATCAAAAAAATCAGCCAAATAGTCAGGAACGTCTTGAGACTGGGGAGAGGTGGAGAAAACAGGAGTGTCACTAAGAACACATTGACAACCCCAACTCACCACAGACAGCGATTTCCAATCTAAAAGAGGATTATGGGTTTGCAACCATGGAAGACCCAGTACAACAGTATCATGTAAATTGTGCAACACCAAAAATTTACAATTCTATTGATAGTCCGGAGTGGCACGCATTGCCACCTGGGTCCAAAACTGGGGTTTATTCTCCGCCAAAGGGGTAGCATCAATCCCCCTCAAGGGAATAAAGGTTCTCAGGGGCACCATAGGGAAACCACAACGCTTGGCAAAGTCAAGATCCATCAGATTCAAAGCTGCTCCTGAATCAACAAAGGCCTTAGCAGAAAAAGTAGACAAGGAGCAGATCAAGGTAACTGCCAACAGGAATTTAGGCTGTACACTGCCCACCGCAAATGCGTGAGCAAAACGTTTTTCTCATATAGGGCAGACAGAAATAACATGAGAGGCGTCTTCACAAAAGAAGCATAACTTATTACACCTTCTAAACTCTTGACTTTGCATCCTAGACAAAACCCTATCACATTGCATGGGTTCAGAAGTTTGTTCAAAAGGCAGCACCGCCTCTCACGTACTTTTAGTTCACATAAACGTCGATCAATTTGAATGGCTAATGACATGGAGTCGTTAAGACCAGAGGACAGGAAATCCCACCATAACATCTTTTACGGTTTCTGCTAGACCTTTCCGAAAGAGAGCTGTTAGGGCTTCATGATTCCATTTAGTAAGGACTGCACACTTTTGGATCTTCTGGCAGTATAACACCGCAGCATCCTGACCCTGGTTCAATGCCAATAAGGTCTTCTCAGCTTGATCAATAGTATTAGGTTCATCATACAACAACCCCAAGGCCTGAAAAAACACATCCACATTAGCCAGAATAGGATCTCCAGGTGTCAGAGAAAAAGCCCAATCCTGGGGATCGCTGCGCAGCAGGGAGATGACAATTTTAACCTGCTGCACCGAGCTCCCCGATGAATTAGGCTTCAAGGCAAGAAATAGTTTACAGTTATTCTTGAAATTCAAAAATTTAGACCGATCCCCAGAAAACACATCACATCTTTGGTTCTACAGCAGATAATTGTGCGAGATAGGCAGAAATTCCCCACACTTCAGCAGCAAGCTGCTCAACACAATTGGATAATTGCTTAGTCTCCATTAAAGAAAAAATCCTCCTACTGCCCCAGAGAAAAAGAGGAAAAAATATATAAAAAAAATTCTGACAATTTTTTTTTTTTTTTTACAATTCTTCCCTTCTTTTGAGTACTCTAGAGTCTGTGGTTATGCTGGTGATTCTGTTATGAATGGGTCACTGAGGAGGATGGCAGGAACAGGCTAAGTCACCAGAAGACCAGAGAGGTTGGTAACTAAGCGGATTGCAGACCCCTGATGCTATCCGCACAACTAGCAGTAGCCGTGGATCTTTCCTACGATGCCCTAGATGCCTCCTCTCAGCCGGAGGACTAGCTAAGCCTAAAGACAGAAAGATGAAATCTTAAATGCCCCGGAGCAGATCCCCAAAGTAATAGACAGCTCCCAAGCATATATTGTCGGTGAAACAAGATGAGACACAAACACAGGCAGAGAACAGACTGAGCAAATGGTGGGGCCCAAGATGCCTGGACAGGACAGGATAGAGAAGATACGCACAAAAGCCTGAAAAAGTCCAACACTACTGAAATACAAAAACCTGAGATCACACGATCTCACCCCTGCTAGATCAGCACTCTGGCATAAACTGGCAGCAAGCAAAAAGATACTAACATAACAGGGGACTGAACAAGCTGCAACATATGAAGCAGGACCCAGCGATGCCCCCAGCAGGGAGCATGCTGAACCCTAGCAGCAAAACAGAAAGCAAAAAAAAGACACAACCAGATTAGATGCAAAGGATTAGCAAAAGAATAACTTAGCTGAACCATGCAGATCAGGCAGGGGACAAAAGAGCTCCAAATGCACACTGAGGAAATTACCAGCAACCTCCAAGAGCAGCCAGCTCAATTATATGCTCCCAGCCAGTAATCCCAGGTTTCCAATTATCGTCATCAGGTGGGGAACTTCCATCCACCTGGCCAGCTCCACTACTCTCAGCAACCACCAGAGGGAGCAGAGGGAGCTTCGGCTTAGAACTCTGAGCAAGAGAATTCACAACAGATATGCCTTTTCTTGGGTGGCTGAGAGCTGATGTTTTTAGCCTGGGGGGAAGCAGTACCCATGGCCCCTTCCTAGGCTAATAATATCAGTCCACAGTTGTCTGCACAGTCTTTGATGGTTATTAATTACGGGAGGACCCTACATCTTTTTTTTACAGTCCCCATTTTAATAGCCAACAAAGGTTAAGTATACAGTTGTGAGCTGATATTAGTAATCTGAGAAGCTCCATTGATATTACCCCTTCCCAGGCTATAAACATGTTCCCCCAAGCTGTCAGCTTTCCCTCTGCTGTTTAAGAAAATTACACGGGAACCAACACCATTTTTTTCAGATGAATAATCTTTTATTAAATAAATACATGTACAGTAAGCTGCACACACTGTACTAATTGTATGTGTCACTGACATCTATGTATCTATGTATTCTATATGTAATCCATCTCTTCTATGCTGTCAGCTCCTGCTGTGATTTTACAGTACATGGCTGCTTCTTCTATGTAATATATACGTATACAGTGCATATATATATGTGTGTCACTGACCTCTATAAATATATATATATATATTCTTTATGTATATATCTATTCTATTTTATTCTAACCTGTCACTATGTGATTTTACTGTACTCGGGAGATGAATTGCCAACTTTTCAATTGACATCGGTGTGTAAAAATCAGACAGCACTCCCATGGTCTGAGTGCTGTGTGATTTTTTTCTCTCACCCATAGGCTTGCATTGACGAGTCTCGGCCAAGTCTCAGTGACTATCACAGCATGCCGAGATTTTACACGCACGCCGAATATGGCTGAGAATATCAACGATGATGTGAGCTGCCCCATAGATTAACACTGGGCCGAGTGTTACGCAATGTTTTCTCGCATAACACTGGGCCGTATTCTATGGTAGTGTGACTCTGGCCTAACCCTGCAACTTTGTGGCTGATAGTGAAGCATCCAATACTTCCTAAAGGGAAGCTGTCTGGTTCCCATGCCCTCCAGCCCTGCAGAATTCACCTATGTATGATCAAATTCCCTACCTAACCATCCCTGTATAACATTATTGAGTGAAAACAAGGTAGAACAAAAACAAATGTAATGTTTGCATTTACTATGCTAATGAGGGCTTTGAATTGTCAGTGGGGCATTGGTTACCTAAGACCCAAAGGGGTGGAGTTACAGGTAGGGGCCCTATATCAGGAGAAGATAGCTTTCTACGTCATGTCTGGCCTATCTCACCCGGTTCTTCTGGGCCTCCCATAGCTAAGGGCATATGGGCCAATCCTCGACTGGCATACGGGTGGCATACTTCGATGGGGACAGTTTTACCAGGAACGATGTCTGCTGTCAGTCCGTCTGGTTGGTTCATCACGGCCTCCTCCTGCCCCCGCTGGTTTACCATCCTCCTATAGGTCATTCGCGGATGTCTTGAACAAGAAGGAGGCTGAAACTCTTCCGCTGCACCGGCCATATGACTGTCGGATTGAGCCCCCCTGCTCTGCTCCTCCCAGGGGCAGGACCTATCCGCTATCTCCCGCTGAGACCCAGGCCATATCGGAATATGTCCAGGTGAATTTAGCCAGGGGCTTTATTCAGGAGTCTTCCTCTCCTGCAGGCGTGGGGTTCTTTTTTGTCTCTGTATCGATTACAGAGGTCTGAACAATATTACAGTAAAGAACAAATACCCACTGCCGCTTATCCTGGAGCTCTTTGATCGGTTGAGAGGGGCACAAATCTTCATCAAGCTTGATCTCCGCAGGGCCTACAACTTGGTTCATATCCGCACTGGGGATGAGTGGAAGACCGCATTTAACACGCAGGATGGTCATTATGAATTATTTGGTCATGCCCTTTGGCCTCTGCAATGCTCCCGCAGTATTTCAGGAATTCATTAACAACGTCTTCCAGGATCTCGTATATTCCTGTGTTGTGGTGTACCTAGACGACATTCTCGTTTTTTCTCCGGATCTACCTTCTCATAGACGAAACGTTCGTCAAGTGTTATTTCATCTGAGGGAGAATTATCTCTATGCCAAGTTCAAGAAGTGTATTTTTTATCAGACATCCTTACCATTTTTGGGGTACATCATCTCTGACTCTGGCCTATGAATGGATCCCAAGAAGGTGTCCACCATCCTCAATTGACCGAGACCCCTCCGGACGAGGGCCATCCAACAATTCCTCAGCTTTGCAAACTATTACAGACAGTTCAGTCCCCATTTTTCCTCGTTATCCATGCATGTCTCGTCTCTGATCCGCAAAGGAGCTAATCCCAGTTTTTGGTCTGTGGAGGCTGAGAACGCCTTCCTGACTCTGAAGCAGGCCTTAGCGAGAGCACCAATACTTCATCGTCCAGATGCTAGCAGACCATTCATTTTCGAGGTGGATGCCTCCTGTATGGGAGCCGGGGCTGTGCTTTCACAGAAGTCTTCTTCCGGTCGATTAATCACTTGAGGATTCTTCTCCAAGGCGTTTTCTACTTCTGAACACAACTACTCCATCGGAGAAAGAGAACTGTTGTGAGTTCATTTTCCCCTACGTCACTGAGGTCTGGTG
The DNA here is from genome assembly GCF_039654945.1 of Dendrobates tinctorius. Classification (NCBI taxonomy): domain Eukaryota; kingdom Metazoa; phylum Chordata; class Amphibia; order Anura; family Dendrobatidae; genus Dendrobates; species Dendrobates tinctorius. Next base: position 41,324,681 of record NW_027361671.1, on the reverse strand, counting down.
AACTCCCTATTCTGGTAAAGGAAGGTAATGAGCCTGATTATCAGGCACCTGAGCCTGATGATGATGACTGGCTGAGTGGAGTCACGGACTGGATATAAGGCTGCCGACGCCCTTCTGCCCTGCTGGCGATTTCTCTGTGGACTTCTAGGAGACCAGTCTGATTCCTGCTCCTCTAAAGCTAAGTTTTCTGCTTTGCCTGTTAGCATTTGTGTTTTGTTTTTGTTTGCCTTGCTTTTCTGGATTCTGCCATTCCCTGCTGGGGTGAGCTGAATCTCCTTTTGCCGGTTGCTCTGTCTTCAGAATATTCCTGAGTACTGACATAGCTTTTTGAAGTCTAGCGTCTTCAGGGCCTTTTTCACTGTCAGTTTGTTGGCTCTTATTTTCATAGGGTTTTTCACGGATTGCAGAGAGCAGCCTTCCTGTCCTTTCCTATCTAGTTAGCTTGGGCCCCGTCTTTGCTCAGTCTATATTTCTGTCTGTGTTAGTGTTCTTTCTTCTTGCTTCACCGTCATTATATGTTGGGGGCTGCCTTTTGCTTTGGGGTCTGCTCTGGGGCAGTTTAGATTTCCCTTTCTGTCTTTAGGCTATATAGTTCTCCGGCTGTGATCAAGGGGTCTAGGGCATCGTAGGAACCCCCCACGGCTACTGCTAGTTGTGTTGATAGGTTCAGGGGTCTGCAATCCGAAAGCCGCCAACTTCTCTGGTTTTCTGGACTTAGCTAGCATTTCTGTTTTTGCCTCCTACGGTGACTCATTCATAACAGAATCACCCGCCATACCGCAGATCCTAGGGTACTCAATAGCAGGAAAGAATTCTGTTTAAAAAAAAAAAAGAGTGTGTATATTCTTTCCTCTATATCTCTGAGGCCGTAGGGGGAATTTTTTTTTTCTCTCAATGGAGATAAAGCAATTGTGTGATTATGTGGAGCAGCTCGCTGCGGAGGTGCGGGGAATTTCCGCCTACCTTGCTCGTTCGCATGCTGTTGAACCAAAGATCCCTACACCTGATGTATTTTTTGGGGATCAATCTAAATTTTTGAGAATCAAAAGTAATTGTAAATAATTTTTTGCCTTGAAGCCTAACTCGTCAGGGAGCTCCGCGCAGCAGGTTAAAATTGTCATCTCTTTGCTGCGTGGCGATCCCCAGGATTGGGCGTTTTCTTTGAAACCAGATGATCCTATTCTGACTAATGTGAATGCATTCTTTCAAGCCTTGGGGTTGTTGTATGACGAACCTAATGCTATTGATCAGGCTGAAAAGACCCTGTTGGCATTGAACCAGGGTCGAGATTCTGCAGAGTTGTACTGTCAAAAGTTCCGAAAGTGGGCGGTCCTTACTACCTGGAATGATAATGCCTTGGCTGCTCTCTTTCGGAAGGGTTTGTCAGAAGCCGTAAAAGATACTATGGTGGGATTTCCTGTTCCCTCTGGTCTTGACGATTCTATGTCATTAGCCATTCAGGTTGATCGGCGTTTACGTGAACGCAGGATAGCACGAGAGGTGTTGCCACCGGTTGAACAGATGTCTGAACCTATGCAATGTGATAGAGTTTTGTCTAGGGCGCAACGTCAGGAGTTCAGAAGGCGTAATAAGCTGTGTTTTTTCTGTGGAGATGCCTCGCATATTATTTCTGTTTGTCCTAAACGAGAGAAACGCTTTGCACACACGTTTTCTGTTGGTGGTGTTCAACCTAAATTTCTTCTGGCAATTACTCTGATCTGCTCCATGTCCACATTTTCCGCCAAGGCTTTTGTGGATTCAGGAGCAGCGCTAAACCTAATGGACTTGGATTTTGCTAAACGTTGTGGATTTCCTATGACACCTCTGCAGACGCCTATCCCTTTGAGGGGGATTGATGCTACTCCTTTGGCGAAAAATAAACCTCAGTTTTGGACCCAGGTGGTCATGCGGGTCGCCCCAGACCATCAAGAAAATTGCAGATTTTTGGTGTTGCATGGTCTGCATGATGCCATTGTTCTGGGGTTTCCCTGGTTGCAAATTCATAATCCAGTTTTGGATTGGAAATCTGTGTCTGTGGTGAGTTGGGGTTGTCGGTGTGCCTTTAGTGAGGCTCCGGTTTTTTCCACCTCTCCTCAGTCGCATGATGTTCCTGACTATTTGGCGGACTTTTATGATGTATTTAGTGAGAATGAGTCTGCATCTTTGCCTCCTCATAGGAGTTATGACTGTGCAATTGAACTGAGCCCGGGGTGTAAATTTCCCAAGGGTCGGCTCTTCAATTTATCTGTACCCGAGCACGAGGCTATGCGATCCTATATTAAGGAGGCGTTGGAGAAGGGTCATATTAGACCATCCTCTTCACCCTTAGGTGCCGTTTTTTTTTTTGTGGCCAAAAAGGATGGTTCTTTAAGGCCTTGTATTGATTATCGTGCCCTCAACAAAATTACTATTAAATATCAGTATCCGTTACCCCTGATTTCGGATCTATTCTCTAGAGTTGGAGGTGCTTGCTGGTTTACCAAGCTTGACCTCAGGGGGGCATATAATCTTATCCGCATTAAGCAGGGGGATGAATGGAAGACGGCGTTTAATACTCCGGAGGGACATTTTGAGTACCTGGTGATGCCTTTTGGGCTCACTAATGCCCCTTCTGTCTTCCAGTGCTTCATGAACGATATTTTCCGAGACTTTGTCGATAGATTTTTGATTATCTATCTGGATGATATTTTGATCTTCTCCAAGGATTGGGATTCTCATGTGGAACATGTTCGGACTGTGTTCCGGATCTTGAGGGAGAATTCCCTGTATGTCAAAGGATCGAAATGCCTTTTTGGAGTACAGAGGATTTCATTTTTGGGATTTATTTTGTCTCCGTCAACTATTGAAATGGACCCAGCCAAGGTACAGGCCATTTATGATTGGGTTCATCCCACTTCTTTGAAGGCCCTCCAGAAGTTTTTGGGTTTTGCTAATTTTTATCGGAAATTTATAGCAAAATTTTCTAGTATTGCCAAGCCATTGACTGATCTGACTAAGAAGGGTGCTGATTTGTTGAATTGGTCTCCGGAGGCTGTTGCTTCCTTTCAGGAGCTGAAGCGAAGATTTACCTCCGCCCCGGTTTTGCGGCAACCTGATGTCTCACTCCCGTTCCAGGTAGAGGTGGATGCTTCTGAGATTGGTGCAGGAGCTGTTTTGTCCCAAAAGGATCCTGTAACATCTAAAATGAATCCCTGTGCTTTCTTTTCCCGAAAGTTCTCTCCATCTGAACGTAACTATGATGTGGGGAATCGGGAACTGTTGGCCATGAAATGGGCATTTGAGGAGTGGAGACATTGGTTGGAGGGAGCTAAACATCAAGTTGTGGTCCTCACTGACCACAAGAATTTGATTTACCTAGAGTCGGCTAAACACTTGAACCCTAGACAGGCTAGGTGGGCCTTGTTTTTTACACGTTTTGATTTTGTGGTCTCTTTTCTTCCTGGAACTAAGAATGTCAAGGCATACGCCCTCTCTAGGAGCTTCTTTGCTGATTTTCCTGTGGTGACCAAGCCTGCTACCATCTTAGGCGAAGGGGTAGTTCTTTCTGCCATCTCGCCCGATTTGAGACTTGCTCTGCAAGAGTTCCAGGAGGACAAGCCTGAGCGTTGTCCCAGTGGGAAGTTGTATGTTCCTGACCAGTGGAAGAAGAGAGTGATGTCTGAAGTTCATTGCTCTGCATTGGCTGGTCATCCAGGTATTTTTGGTACTAGAGATCTGGTGAGTCGCTCTTTTTGGTGGCCCACCTTGTCTCATGATGTCAGGAATTTTGTGCAGTCCTGTGGGACTTGCTCCCGGTCTAAATCTTGTTCTCGCTCTAGTGGGTTGTTGATGCCTTTGCCGGTCCCCAGGAGGCCATGGACCCATATTTCTATGGATTTCATCTCTGATATGCCGGTCTCTCAAAGAATGACTGCTATTTGGGTGATTTGTGATAGGTTCTCTAAGATGGTTCATCTTGTACCACTCCCTAAGTTGCCGTCTTCCTCTGAGTTGGTGCCCCTGTTTTTGCAACAGGTGGTTCGCTTGCACGGGATTCCTGAGAACATTGTATCTGACAGAGGAGTTCAATTTGTGTCTAGATTTTGGAGGACTTTCTGTTCCAAACTGGGAATTCAGTTGTCCTTCTCCTCTGCTTTTCACCCTCAGACCAATGGGCAGACAGAGAGAACAAACCAGACCTTGGAGTCGTATTTGAGATGTTTTATTTCCGCTGATCAGGATGATTGGGTTTCATTTTTGCCCTTGGCTGAATTTGCTTTAAATAATAGAGCTAGCTCTGCCACTTTGATGTCACCTTTTTTTGTAACTTTGGGTTTCATCCTCGATTTTCCTCAGGGCAGGTGGAGCCTTCTGCCTGCCCAGGTGTTGACACTGTGGTGGAGAGAATGCACCAGATCTGGGACCAAGTGGTGGATAAGTTATCTCTCTCCCAGGAAAAGGCCCAGCGGTTTTCCAATCGACATAGGACCGTTGGTCCCAAGTTTAAGATTGGTGATATGGTGTGGTTATCATCAAAAAATATTGCTATGAAGGTGGCTTCTCCTAAGTTTAAGCCTAGATTTATTGGACCTTACAAGATTTTGGAGATTATTAATCCGGTCTCTTTTCGTTTGGCTCTTCCTGTCACATTTAAGATCCATAATGTGTTCAATAAGTCCTTGTTGAAGAGGTTTGTTGAACCAGTTGTTCCTGGGGTGGCACCTCCGGACCCTGTATTGGTTGAAGGTAACATGGAATATGAGGTAGAGAAAATACTGGATTCCTGTCTGGCTAGACGGAGACTACAGTATTTGGTTAAGTGGAAGGGTTATGGTCAGGAGGATAATTCCTGGGTCTCTGCCTCTGATATTCATGCCAAAAGATTGGTGCATGCCTTTCATCGGGCTCACCCTGATCGCCCTGGTGGCGTGGTTGAGGGTTCGGTGACCCCTCCTCAAGGGGGAGGTACTGTTGTGAGTTCATTTTCCCCTTCGTCACTGAGGTCTGGTGAACTCCCTATTCTGGTAAAGGAAGGTAATGAGCCTGATTATCAGGCACCTGAGCCTGATGATGATGACTGGCTGAGTGGAGTCACGGACTGGATATAAGGCTGCCGACGCCCTTCTGCCCTGCTGGCGATTTCTCTGTGGACTTCTAGGAGACCAGTCTGATTCCTGCTCCTCTAAAGCTAAGTTTTCTGCTTTGCCTGTTAGCATTTGTGTTTTGTTTTTGTTTGCCTTGCTTTTCTGGATTCTGCCATTCCCTGCTGGGGTGAGCTGAATCTCCTTTTGCCGGTTGCTCTGTCTTCAGAATATTCCTGAGTACTGACATAGCTTTTTGAAGCCTAGCGTCTTCAGGGCCTTTTTCACTGTCAGTTTGTTGGCTCTTATTTTCATAGGGTTTTTCACGGATTGCAGAGAGCAGCCTTCCTGTCCTTTCCTATCTAGTTAGCTTGGGCCCCGTCTTTGCTCAGTCTATCTTTCTGTCTGTGTTAGTGTTCTTTCTTCTTGCTTCACCATCATTATATGTTGGGGGCTGCCTTTTGCTTTGGGGTCTGCTCTGGGGCAGTTTAGATTTCCCTTTCTGTCTTTAGGCTATATAGTTCTCCGGCTGTGATCGAGGGGTCTAGGGCATCGTAGGAACCCCCCACGGCTACTGCTAGTTGTGTTGATAGGTTCAGGGGTCTGCAATCCGATAGCTGCCAACTTCTCTGGTTTTCTGGACTTAGCTAGCATTTCTGTCTTTGTCTCCTACGGTGACTCATTCATAACAGAGAACTACTGGCTATAAAATTGGCATTAGAGGAATGGCGATACCTTCTCGAAGGAGCAGTACATCCTTTCACAATTTTCACCAACCACAAAAATATGGCTTACATTGTATGCTCAAAGACTCAACCCCCAGCAAGCCAGGTGGTCTCTGTTTTTCGCCTGCTTTGACTTTGAACTTCACTTCCGGCCAGGCAATAAGAATGTCAATGTTGATACACTGTCAAGGTCCTTCCAGTCGGTCGATGTAGAAGAGGAACCATCCCACAATATCGATCCTTTCAAGATCATCACTGTGGCATCCCCAAATTTTGCTACCCTACCACAAGGTAAAACTTTCATTGAATCATTGAATGATTCAAAGATTCGTTTCAGAAAAGGACAGATAAAGGGTGTTGCTCTGGGGACATTCTTCTAAATTTTCCGGTCATGCTGGTGTTAAGAATGCCCTCTCCCTTATCTATCGCCATTATTAGTGGCCCTCTCTCCATCGGGACGTCAAAGATTTTACAGCGTCCTGTCCATCCCGTGCCAAGGGCAAGATTCCAAGGCAACTACCCTCCAGGGCCCTACACCCTCTTCCTGTGCCATTGGTTCCTTGGCGGCATATAGCTATGGATTTTATCACCGACCTTCCATGTTCCACGGGTTGCACAATTGTTCTGGTAGTTGTGGATCATTTTTCTAAAATGGACCACTTCATTCCGCTATGATAAATGGAGTTGGTTCACTACAATACCCAGAAAGGTTATCAAAATTAGGTCTATTTACTCTAGAAAAGAGAAGACTTAGGGGAGACTTAATTTATATGTACAAGTATATCAGAGGGCAATACAGAGAGCTCTCCAATGAACTGTTTGTACCAAGGACTGTGACAAGAACAAGGGGGCATTCTCTTCGTTTGGAGGAAAGACAATTTCTGCACCAGCATAGAAGAGGGTTCTTCACGGTAAGAGCAGTGAGGCTCTGGAATTCTCTTCCCGAGGAAGAGGTGATGGCCAACTCACTGAATGAATTTAAGAAAGGAATGGATGCTTTTCTTGTGAGTAACAGTATAGAAGGTTACGAAGAACAGAATATTATAGGTAGATGGTTGACTCAGCTTAGGGGAAGGAATTTTTTTCCCTATGGAGAAAATTGGCTTCTACTCTACTTCTAAGGTTTTTTGCCTTCCCCAGGATCAACAATGCAGAACAGCTGCACTAAAAATAGGCTGAACTAGATGGACATAAGATCTTCCTTCAGCCTTCAAAACTATGTTACTATGTTACCTGGCTTGCCCTCAGCTCCCAAGTTGGCAAGGATTTTCATTGGTCAAATCTTCAGAATCCATGGATTCCTGCAACACATCGTGTCAGACAGAGGAGTCCAATTCACCTTCCGGTTATGGAGAGCTCTCTGCAAACTTATGAACGTGACTCTGGACTTCTCCTCTGCCTATCATCCCCAGTCCAATGATCAGGTGGAATGAATTAACCAGGTCTTAACTTCATATCTTTGACATTTTTCTAATGCCCACCAGGTTGATTGGGTAAGTCTCCTTCCTTGGGTAGAGTTTGCATATAACAATCATTCCAGCGAGTCTTCTGCCAAGTCTCCGTTCTTCATCGTTTCCGGACAGCATCCTAACCTGCCTCTTCTGCTCTTTCCTATCTCGGGTGTTCCAGCAGCCAACTCTTTGTCCAAGGAATTTTCTAGGATTTGGGAGGAGACTAAGAGTGCGCTTGAAAAGACTTGTCACAGGATGAAGAGGCATGCTTGCAAAAGGCGTTTGGACGCCCCTCCTTATCATCCTGGTGATAAAGTTTGGCTCTCGTCCAAGTATATCTGACTTCAAATTCTGTCCTATAAATTGGGTCCTTGCTACATTTGTCCTTTCGAGAACCTGGGACGAATCAATGACGTTGCCTACAAATTGAAGTTGCCTGCCTCGCTCCGTATTCCCAACACCTTCCATTTGTCTCTCCTTAAACCTGTGGTACTTAATCACTTTCATTGTTCTCTTGGTCACTCTCCTTGATCTGTTAGCACCGAGAACATCTTTGAGGTGAGGGAGATACTTGCCATGGAAAAGATTAGAGGAAAAACATTCTTTTTGATTGATTGAAAGCGGTTTGGCCCTGAGGAGAGGTAGTGGGAACCACGGGAGAAGATCAATGCTCCCCGTATCCTGAGCAGATTTCTTTTCCAGCCTTGAGAAGGAGGGATGTAAGGGAGGGGGTACTGTTACAGCTGCCATCCATGATACTTACCTCACTCCCTCCGCTTCCCGGCTTGACGACGAGTGGGTCCCTCGCCGCGTCTTGCCAGCACTTAATGGTCCTCAGTCGAACTGGGGATCCTGCTGCTTGCGCATGCACGCCAGGCCGCTAAGGTCGCAGTCACATGCTTTCCCGGTATCTTAATATGGCCACTGGGTATATCAGGCTGCTTCCTGCTTGAGGAGACGCCTGTTTATTGTTAGTGCCTACCCCTGTGCCTTCTCTAGGTCTCGTGCTGGTGCTGCCCCATACTCAGGCTCCCTTGTTCTCCTCTGAGCGCTACCTCTTGTTGTAGTGTCATCCCTCTCTTGTCCCTATTGTCTTTCAGAGTCCTGATCCCTGGATTCCGATCTTTTTTGGTACCCTGCCCTGCCTCCACAGTCCCTGGTCCTTGGATCCAGATCCTACACTTGCTCTTCCACTATTATTTTCTGTTTCCATCTGCGTCTTCCCTTTTCCCAGTCTCCGGGTGCACCCTGTCATCCTGCAGTCCTATTATCCTTTTCCTGGTCTTCTATGAGCCGCCACTCGGTATTGGCTGTCATGGTATTAGACCCCCTGGGTTTGCCCCTGACGCTCCCTGTATAGGGGGTGGGTTCACTAAGTCAGGAGGGCTTGAGTACCATGATCCTGAGGGTCCACTCTAGGAAGTGTTACAGTAGCCCATTGTATCGATACCCCCAAGGAAGAAGCGGGATAGCGAAACGGCGCTGTCGAGGTGGGAGCACATCTCCAGAGGCTTTATGCACACGTCACTTTGTAAGTAATGCAGACAATTTTGTTTGCTTTCTTTGCACAGCTAATTTAATTTTGCTTAATGCGCACATAGCATGGTTTGCACAAATTATCTTGTGAACTCTGCAGATTCATCTGAGTTGCTTTTTTATCACATTTACAATAAGGGCGTCTGTTTGCACACATGATTCAATCCCGTGTAACTATGCAGCATAGGAACATTTCATTCATGTTCCTTTTCAATTAGGTATGGCAATACATTTATATTTATTTCTATGCTATCAGTTATGATTTATCATACAGTGCACTTTGCATAAGATTATTGTAATAATAATTTCATAATTGTTACATTTGTGTATAATAAATTACCATTGCCTCCTGTCATATATAGTATAAAAAAATTTTTTTTTTGCATATATGTCATGTATTATTTTTATGTGTGCATTTTTTATGTGTGCATTTTTCAACTACATTCATGATATTTATCTAGTGCTGGATTTTTGAATGCTCCTTTTTTGTGTTCCATTGCTTGGAGAATCACTATTTTTTATATATGTTCCTAATAAAGGTGTTTTACTTAATAAATTATTTTTGCCAACATATCGTCTCTTTGGCTGGTTTCACATTTGCGTTTTTAGCGCTGGAAAAAAACGCATATGTGCGCATGCGTTTTTTCCCCTATATTTAACATGGGTGCGCATACCTGCGCGCTTGTAAGCGCATGTATGCGATTTTCATGCGCTGCGTTTTTTTGGGGTGTGCGTTTGTATTTTCCAGACGCAGCATGTTGCATTTTTTGGCCCTGCAAAAAAGCGCATGCGCACATATGCGCACGTTTTGCGCTAAAAATGGCCATTATAGCCTATGGATGCGCATATGTGCGCACTGGCATGCTCATGTATGCGTTTTTTTGCACATGCGTTTTTTTTTGTTAACCATGGAATTTAGGGGTTTGGGTTAGAGTTAGGGTTAGTTAAGGGGGTTTAGGGTTAGGGTTAGGGTCAGGGTCAGGGTTAGGGTTGGGGTTTGGGTCAGGGTTAGGGTTAAGTATGGTTTGGTTAAGGGTTAGGGTCAGGGTTAGGGTTAGGGTTAGGGTCAGGGTTAGGGTTAAGTATGGTTTTGTTAAGGGTTAGGGTCAGGGTTAGGGTTGGGGTTTGGGTCAGGGTTAGGGTTAAGTATGGTTTGGTTAAGGGTTAGGGTCAGGGTTAGGGTTAGGGTTAGGGTCAGGGTTAGGGTTAAGTATGGTTTTGTTAAGGGTTAGGGTCAGGGTTAGGGTCAGGGTTAGGGTTAAGTATGGTTTGGTTAAGGGTTAGGGTCAGGGTTAGGGTCAGGGTTAGGGTTAAGTATGGTTTGGTTAAGGGTTAGGGTCAGGGTTAGGGTTAGGGTTAGGGTTAGGGTCAGGGTTAGGGTTAGGGTTAGGGTCAGGGTTAGGGTTAAGTATGGTTTTGTTAAGGGTTAGGGTCAGGGTTAGGGTTAGGGTCAGGGTTAGGGTTAAGTATGGTTTGGTTAAGGGTTAGGGTCAGGGTTAGGGTCAGGGTTAGGGTTAAGTATGGTTTGGTTAAGGGTTAGGGTCAGGGTTAGGGTTAGGGTCAGGGTTAGGGTTAGGGTTAGGGTCAGGGTTAGGGTTAGGGTCAGGGTTAGGGTTAAGTATGGTTTTGTTAAGGGTTAGGGTCAGGGTTAGGGTTAGGGTTAGGGTTAGGGTCAGGGTTAGGGTTAGGGTTAGGGTCAGGGTTAGGGTTAGGGTCAGGGTTAGGGTTAGGGTTAGGGTTAGTTAGGGTTTAGGGTTTGGGTTAGGGTTAAGTATGATTTGGTTAAGGGTTAGGGTCAGGGTTAGGGTTAGGGTTAGGGTCAGGGTTAGGGTTAGGGTTAGGGTCAGGGTTAGGGTTAGTAAAGTCATGGTTTGGGTTAGTGTGAGGGGCCACCTAATGTTGGAAAAAAACGCAAACGCGGTAAAAACGCACTAAAAACGCATACAAACGCATAAAAACGCTGCGTTTTTTTCATGCATGCTCATAAAAATGCTTGAAAAAAACGCAGCAGTTGTATGCTTTTGCATGCGTTTTTTCAATGCGTTTTTTTGCGGGAAAAACGCGCTGCAAAAAAAAGCAAGTGTGAAACTAGCCTTTCCTTGGTCATAATCTGAGGTTGTGTGTTTCTATATCTATTTTTGACATTTTTTGCTGTACTCCGTTCTATGAGATTGTGGTAATTAAAGTTATAATATGCAATAAATGTACAAGAATTTCACATCAAATTTGTTCTTTCTAGCTGTGAGATTCTCACTAGTACAAAGAAATTACATGTATTTTACTATCAACTACATTTACTTTTAAGTCCAGTCTGATATATTAACTACAAGATATTGAACTCTTAAATCTCTACAACTGATCATAGACAACTTGATTATTTTCTATAGGGCAAAGGCAAGTAGAATCATTAGTACTTTGTACCTTCTGTCATGTTTAGTGACATTCTCTTTGAATTATTTTAACCCAGTGCCCCGACAAATTACTACTTTAGCTTTAGCCTGTAGGTAAACCTATACTATTACTTGTCTAGACTGCTGCTACAAATAAGGAAGCTGTTGATGGGTACACCATAGGTGCACAATTACAGATGATTTGGAGTTTAATTCTTCCCAGCAGGCCCTGATTGAATTTCTTACCATAGAGCTAAGACCTTTCAAGAAAGAAGTGTCCTACTGAGAGCCACTGTCAGTCAGACCATTCCATTGATCAATATCCAAAAACAGTTCTTTACAGAATTCAGGGAAATATAAGCTTTCATAACAACTTAAAACCCATGACGTATCTAACTTCTGGTAGCAATGCTAGAAAGCTTACATATCCATATATATTGTGTTCCATGATTCTTAATACTTATGAATTCTTCCTACTTAAAAGTAACAGAAAATACTTTCTGTTTTGTCATTATCTGCAATACTGAGCATAGTGGATGCATCCCATAGAAAACATTTACTAGTAAAAGAATTTACTAAAAAGTCAATGGAGCTCTTGCATTTAGATTTAGACCAATTAAAGATTTACTATGACACATTGGATGAATCTGGTGCAGCTTATATATTAAATTAGCAACACAAATATAGTTAAAGGGTTTTTCTGGTGAAAACAGCCCCTGTCCATATACCCTATTAAGTTTAAACTTGGGACTTGGGTAATAATTTGATTATCAACCCAAGTGCCATATTTTAAAAGAAATTGTGATGAGAAAAACTCTTTAAAAACTTTATATATTTCTTCTGATAGTGTAATTGGGTAAATGACTAAATAGAACCAGGCCATAACTGGCAAATTACATGTCACTTTATTCCTTATAACCACTTGCAGTGTTATTGTACTTTTATACTTTCGTAGGGTTTTTTCTTCCTGTTACAATATGAAGCAAATTAAATTGTGCGAGAAATATGCCATATAAGAAATTATAAATACACAGTATAAAATACCACAACGTAAGACTGCTTCAAAACTAGAAGCATTAATAGTTTATTTTCATCAATTAACAAAACGCAAAGTGAACGAATAAAAGAGAAAAGTAAATCAAATCAACATTTGCTGTGACTGTCCTCTGCCTTCAAAAGCAAATGGGAGCTTAATTTCTTCTAGGTCCACTTGAACAGAGATTTTCAAAGAAGTTAGCAGGGAGGTTGTTCCAAATATTTTGGGGAACTAACCATAGATCTTCTAAAGATGTAGGCTTGTGAAAATTCCTGTGTCTTCACTCGTAATGCAAAGTTAACTCGATGATGTTAAGCTAAGGGTTCCGTGGGGGTCATATAATCACTTTTAGTACTATTTGTTCTTCTTTACACTGAAGATAGTTCATAATAACAGGCTGTATGTTTGGGGTTGTTGTCCTGCCAAAAATACGTTTGACATCAATCAGATGCCTACTTGAAGATATTACATGATGGATAAATATCGGCTTGAATTTCTCAGTATCTAGGACAAAAAAACACAGGCAAAGTTGATGACCATAGATGCAGTGGTTCGCCAAGGAAACTTAGTGCAGCCAATGAAATAAACAATGCTTATTTCCCTTTAAATTTGCAGGATTTCCAGCAATGCCATCAGCTCAAAATTGGCAGCAATCAGTTAAACCCAGCTACACCCATCTACTGTTTGGAAAAGTCCAGCTAGAAGTGCTTTCCATGAAAGAATTTCAGTCAAAATGCCATACTTTTGACATGGAAACATGGTTCAGTAACTGAATAATGTAGGAAGTCATAGGAATTGGGGAGCAGGAAAATGACAGCAGGTGCTCTGGACTAAAGAAACAAAATGTGAAATATTTGGCTATAATAGAAGGCAGTTTATTCGCTGACAGGGTAGAGAGTGTAACAATAATGAGTGACTCTAGGCGACACCGATGTGGGTTGCTTGCAAATTTGGGGCTGCATTTCAGAAATTGGGGTTTGGAATTTGATCATGACTAATTGTGCCCTCAATGGTGTGAAATACAGGCAGATACGTATCTATCATGCAATACCATGAGTGAGGAGTCTCTTGTTGGCTCCAAATTTGTTCTGCAACAGGATAATGTCATTAAGCCAATCAAAATCACCAGGAAAACTTCAGCACTCAAACTATATGTTTATTGTCGTGTGTCAAATAGAGGCAAAAAACAAAAAAGGAAGAAGACAAACCTTGTGGATACAACAATAGTAGAAAAAAGAAGAAACAAAAAATATGACCCTTTTTAAGATACAGATTATCTCAGTGCTACAATGTTTCGGCTTGACTAAGCCTTTTTCAAGCATGAATCTGTGTGAAGACACAAAGTATTGGTGTACATAATTAATGTAATGTATAATATACAATATATATCATGATATATTGGCACAAAAGTAATCCTAATTACCCAAACCAAGTAAAACGGCATTATAATGAAGAACCTACATTACAACCATATGGTAATAAATATAGGAAAAATGCTTGAGTCTGTATATTTCATATTGTCCTGAAACAAGGTGATGTACTGCTAATTATATTGAGCATCAAAAAGACAAATTTATTTAATTAATTAAATAAAATTGAATTCATTAATTAAATAAAAGACATACTCTGGTTACTTGAAAAACGGGACAAAACATGATAGTTGTAATAAAAGTAAACCAAAACCTACTAAATAGGATAGGATCAGAAGTTGCTGTTGGCCTCCAGCATCTGTATCAAGGTATTTGTGGTTATTTGTAAGCCCCAAAGGGAAAATTAGTGATAAACTTCCTGTAGCAGGTAGGGGTTAAAGCATAAGAAGCTCTATGTCCACTTAGGGATACTGACCAGGTAAGAGACATATAATATAGGCATAATAAGAACTTTTTGTGCGAAAATTACCTGTAATGGCGACCACATGTTACAGTCAGCTAGTGTCAGTGTTTTAGATGGCGGGTCTGTGGCTTATATATGTCCCCTGAGCCACAATTAGCCGCGTGCTTCCTGTGTCAGGACGGCTGAGCGCTTCCGGTGTAGCCGCACTTGCATATATGCGTCAGAAAAGCATGTAAAAGACCTATGTGCAAAGTGTCCTGTAGAGGCGGTGAAGTTCCTGATCTAGACGAAGAGTATTAAAAGCAGGTGTTGGACAAAAGGTTAAACCCTTCTGTAATAAGGTCAGTTCTGTGGAGGAGATGCACTGTCATTAAGCCAATGTCATTAAGAACTACAGTGGGTATGGAAAGTATTCAGACCCCTTTAAATTTTTCACTCTTTGATTCATTGCATCCATTTGGTAAAGTCAAAAAGTTCATTTTTTTCTTATTAATGTTCACTCTGCACCCCATCTTAACTCAAAAAAACAGAAATGTAGAAATTGCTGCAAATTTATTAAAAAATAAAAAATAAAATATCACATGGTCATAAGAATTCAGACCCTTTGCTCAGACACTCATATTTAAGCCACATGATGTCCATTTCCTAGTGATCCTTCTTGGGATGGTTCTACTCCTTCATTAGAGTCCAGCTGTATTTAATGTCCATATAAGACCTCACAGCTCAAGGTGCATGTCAGACGAAATAAGAATCATGAGGTCAAAGGAACTGGCCAAGGAGCTAAGAGACAGAATTGTGGCAAGGCACAGATCTGGCCAAGGTTACAAAAGAATTTCTGCAGTATTCAAGGTTCTTAAGAGAAGAGTGGCCTCCACAATCCTTAAATGGAAGAAGTTTGGGATCACCAGAAGTCTTCCTAAACCTGTCTGTCCAGCCAAACTACGCAATCATGGGAAAAGAGCCTTGGTGAGAGAGGTAAAGAAGAACCCCAAGATCACTGTGGCTGAGCTCCACAGATGCAGTAGGGAGATGGGAGAAAGTTCCACAAAGTCAACTATCACTGCAGCTCTCCACCAGTCAGGCCTTTATGGCAGAGTGGCCTGCCAGAAGCTTCTCCTCAGTGCAAGACATATGAAAGTCTGCATAGAGTTTGCTAAAAAACACATGAAGGACTCCCAGATTATGAGAAAAAAGATTCTCTGGTCTGATGAAATGAAGATAGAACTTTTTGGTGATAATTCTAAGTGGTATGTGTGGAGAAGACCAGGCACTGGTCATCACCTGCCCAATACAATCCCAACAGTGAAACATGGTGGTGGCAGCCTCATGCGATGTGGGTGTTTTTCAGCTGCAGGGACAGGCGACTGGTTGCAATTAAAGGAAACATGAATGTGGCCAAGTACAGAGATATCCTGGATGAAAACCTCTTCCAGAGTACTCTGGACCTCAGACTTAGCCAAGGGTTCACAAATCTGTGACCATTCTTGACTGGCCCAGCTAGAGCCCTGACCTAAACCAAATTGAGCATCTCTGGAGAGATCTGAAAATGACTGTCCACCAACGTTCACCATCTACCCTGACTGAACTGCGTTGTTTATGCGCATGCGTTCGATATGACACCAGACAAAAATGGGTGTGTCTCTATATGTATTTTGAATAACACATGCGTATCGAACACATGCGTACACATGTCCTTGCGTATGCATGTATTCCCATAAACAGTAATCTATTTTTTTACGCACTCATCTGCATGCGCATGCCTGCGCATATTTGACAGATTTTTGCCGCCTCAAAAAATGCAACATGCTGCATTTGCTGCACACCGCGAAATGATGCATGCGTACGCAAAAGCATGCAAACACATGTCCCTGCATACACCATGTTAAATATATGTATGCATGGCGCACGCGGATCTATGTGGATTAAACGCTGTGCACACAGATGCAAATATGAAACAAGCCTTACTTAGTTATTTGAGTCAAGCTGTACTTTGAAATATATTCTATCTATTGGATAAATGAAAAATATCTTGGAGGAAGCCAGCAGGACTACTGGGCTCTGTAACAGACATTTTACTTATGCGTATTACAATTAACTAATGTATCATTAGTGACAATAAAACAGAATTGGACTGAGAATGAGATCTCTGTCCCTCCCGAAATGTAGGACAGTATGACTGCAAGAATCCGTATTTAAAGTGTGTAATCAGTGTCAGGAAACGTGAAATGTGTTTACAAGGACATTAATGATGTCAGCCTGCTCTAATTTCACGGTGGAGAATTTATTCAGAAGTATATAGTCTATTCTATTCTTGCTGCAGGTGTAACTGCTTTTTGAGAAATCGAGTGTGTTAATACAGTGCATATTCTGAGCGAAAGGAACCCTAAAACATCAATATATTTTAGTGCTTAGTAATTCCTTGTTCATGGTCCAGTCTGAGCAAGCTTGAGGAATTAGGTTTGACTACAAAATGAAAAACTGTTCTTCTTTAGCATGAAGCATTTGCTTTAGTGTGCCTAGATAGTGTAATTCTTATTTGCTTTCTTACTGTTTGAAAACATTTCATTTGTTGAAATAACCTGGTAAGATATGAAATGCCCATCGGCCTGAGTGCTTTCAGAGTGATTTTATTTTTCTCACTGCATAATTTAGCATTTTTAAACTGTCAGAACATTAAAGCATCGCAAAACCCCAGACTTATGTATAAATAATGCATTCATGGAATTGTTCGCCTTTCTTGCAGATTGCTTTTATTTTTACTACTAATTTATAATGTTGTCCTTACCAATCATGTTTGCTGTAATCGGGTACCAAAACCTATTTTGCAACCACTAAAGTGCAAAGCAATCTGAATCCAAAAGATCTAAATTACAAATGTGATTATCCCTCAATCCACAAAGTTATATGTCACTTTAGCATTAACATTTAAAGGAACATTAAACATACAAATAATATATGATAAAAAGAAATAAATATAGGAGACAAAATATATGATGAGACAGAAAAACTTCCCCAGATTCTACAATCCATATCGTAGGCAATTTCTGCAGTTTGTCAGAGCTGCAGTTTGTTTTTAACCCTTTCAGCCCCTAAACCTGTTATCAACCTTCATGTCCAGGACAAGCATTCCAATTCTGACCAGTGTCACTTAATGAAGTTATAACTCTGGAACGCTTCAACGAATCCCACTGATTCTAAGAATGTTTTCTTGTGACATATTGTACTTCATGATAGTGGTAACATTTGTTTGATATGACTTGCTTTCATTTGTGAAAAAAAAAATTGTAATTTACCAAAAATGTTGAAAATGTAGCAATTTTCAAATTTTCAATTTATATCCCAGAGTCACATCACACAAAATAGTTAACAAATAACATTTCTCACATGTCTACTTCAGCACAATTTTTTAAACATAATTTATACTTATTAGGAAGTTAGAAGGGTTAAAAGTTGACCAGCAATTTCTCATTTTTCCAACAAAATTTATAAAACCATTTTTTTATGGACCACCTCACATTTGAAGTGACTGTGTGGACATATATGACAGAACAGACTTAAAAATGACACCATTCTGAAATCTACACCCATGAAGGTGCTCAAAACCACACTCAAGAAGTTTATTAACCATTAAGGTGCTTCACAGAAAATGGACCCCAAAATATGTGGGGAAAATTTACTGTTTGGGCGCATGGCAGTGCTTGGAAGGTAAATAGCACTGTTTGACTTTTTAAACGCTAAACTGACTGGAATTAAGATCGGACACCATGTCCTGTTTTCAGGGTCCCTGATGTGCCTAAACAAGTAAAAGCCCCTCAAGTGACCCCATTTTAGAGACTATATCCTTTATGGCACTTAACTAGATGTGTGGTAAGCACCTTCATCTTGTGAAAATAAAAAAGCACATTTCTTCCACTAAAATGTCCTTTTAGCCTCCATTTTTTTATTTTCATTTCAAGCGTAACAGAAAATCGACTCATAAATATGTTGTGCATTTGCTTGTCCTGAGTATGCCTATACCCCATATTTGGAGGAGAACTACAGTGTGGACCATTTATATGGATACACCTAAATAAAATGGGAATGGTTGGTGATATCAACTTCCTGTTTGTGGCACATTAGTATATGGGAGGGGGGAAACTTTTCAAGATGGGTGTTGACCATAGCGGCCATTTTGAAGTTGGCCATTTTGGATCCAGCTTTATTTTTTCCAATAGGAAGAGGGTCATGTGACACATCAAACGTATTGAGAATTTCACAAGAGCAACAATGGAGTGCTTGGTTTTAACTTAACTTTATTCTTTCATGAGTTATTTGCAAGTTTATGACCACTTATAAAATGTGTTCAAAGTGCTGCCCATTGTGTTGGATTGTCAATGCAACCCTCTTCTCCCATTCATGACACACTGATAGCAAAACCGCAGAAGAAATGCTAGTCTAAGAGGGTCATTTTCCTTGTAGGAAGGCTCAGACCTGACACCCATAATGTGGTGGTGCACCATCTTGCTGGAAAAACTCAGGGAATGTGTCATCTTCAGTGCATAAATAGGGCAACATATCGTAATATAGCAATTTCAGATATCCAGTGGCATTGAGGTTTCCATTGATGAAGAATGGCCACACTATCTTTGTACCCCATACACCACACAATACCATCAATTATGGGTGTCAGGTCCGAGCATTCCTACATGAACAGTTTCCTGGAAAGTGGATTGGTTGTCGTGGGCAAGTAGAATAGTAGAATCGTCAACAATGTCTCCTGATCTGACCCCCTTAGACTTTTATCTTTGGGGTCACCTGAAGGCAATTGTCTATGCTGTGAAGATAAGAGGTGTGCAGCATCTGAAACAACGGATACAGGAAGCCTGTGCTAGCATTTCTTCTGCGGTGTGTACCAAATTTTATTCAGGTGTATGTGTTTGGTGTAAACTTTTTATATTTAGAATAAAAAAAAGAAAAGTATCAAAAAAAAAAAGTTTAAAAAAAATATGAAAATTTGGTAAAATAAAAAAACAAACTTTCTAAATGGACATCAGTAAAAAAAATTACTGAGCACCCACAACTAACTCTGATTATATTTAATGATAAACACTACAGTAGTCGTCGATTACTACCATATATTTTTACTGTGCCTAATCTAGTCCTATCAACTAATCTAAATTATTTTTTAATTCTTTTTTTCACACCAAAAAACCCAATAACCAGAGGCCGATCAGTGATATGAAACTGCAGGGTGGTCAAAGCAAGATCAGATTGCATCTGTGCATTCTGATTGATGTGATTGGTGTCATTGTACAGTCACACCAATCAGAACTGTGCCTGGTGATGCTGGTGTTGCTAAGCTTTCGCCTATGATCGGTGATGTTGTACCACCGATCATAGGCTAAACATTAGTGTTTCATGCAATTTCATTGGCTAAAACATTGATAAGGGTGGAATTGGCTGTTCAGATTTGAAGAGCCAATCACAGTGATTTTAGTTGCAGGGGGCCATAGCCACCCCGCCATGATGACTCTCTGTGCCCTGTTATGAGAGTCAGCAGGCATCTTAATGCAATCAAAAAATATAAACCACTGATACACACCCATTACTCATATAGGTAAATAGACCTTCATTGAGGATATATAAGTAACTACGGAAACTCCACTATAATATAAATCCTACAAAAGAACACAGAGATATATCCCGCAAGTATAGTAAAAAAAGTCACTTAATTATTACAAACTCTTTAGACAAAATGTACAAAATACAGACAACAAACAAAATGCTCATGCAGGACTCATATATGGTAACCGCTAATAACACCCTATCTATAATAATAAATGCCCTAACCAGCTTCCGGTTGTAACAACTTCCGTCCAGTTGTAACCGGTGACGTCACCACACACACACACGCACATGTTAACCCTCAACACACCACACCGCCTCAACACACACTCCTCTCACCTTTCACCTCCACTCATGTCCACTCACTCTTTCACTCCACATACGTTCCTTTCTCTCACTCCGTTTCTCATACTCACACAGTCATCGTCGCTGCCCCGACATCTTCCTCCGCCGCCGCGATCCAGGATCCAGACGTTCTCCAGGCCGCCGACATTGGGATCCAAAAAGATGGCGTCGGCGAAATCTCGCGAGATTACGCCGACGCCATTTTGGATCCCAATGTCGCCCATGCCAGCGACATGTTGTTGCGGCGACGCCATCTTGAATATCGCGGGACTTCACGAAATCCAAGATGGCGTCCCGCAAGAACATGTCGGCGGCCTGGAGAACGTCTGGATCCTGGATCGCGGCGGCGGAGGAAGATGTCGGGGCAGCGACGATGACGGTGTGAGTATGAGAAACGGAGTGAGAGAAAGGAACGTATGTGGAGTGAAAGAGTGAGTGGACATGAGTGGAGGTGAAAGGTGAGAGGAGTGTGTGTTGAGGCGGTGTGGTGTGTTGAGGGTTAACATGTGCGTGTGTGTGGTGACGTCACCGGTTACAACTGGACGGAAGTTGTTACAACCGGAAGCTGCTTAGGGCATTTATTATTATAGATGATGAGGAAGAAGCTGTCTGTTGTTGGCGGTGATGGCGTGTAGAGGCTTCTTCAGCCAATGTAATAGATTTAGAGTTAGGGGATTCGTGTGTGAGACGACGGCATTTATAAGCCTTAATCTTGTCAAGTCGATGCTGTTTTTCCTCAGGAGTCTCATTAGCACGGCGTTGTTTTTGTCGTAGTGCTAAAGCTGCTTTCCTTTCACTGGCATTGGCATACTGTGCATCGGTATTGAATGGTGGTATTGATAGGGCAGAAACAGATTGCTGATTAGTTATGTCAGTGAACGGCATATGGGATGAAGTGTAGCAGTAAATTGTTCCACATGCTGATGTGGAAGCATCCTGTTGTGAGTCTAATAATAATGATGAGGAAGAGGCCGTCTGTTGTCGGCGGTGACGGCGTGCAGAGGCTTCTTCAGCCAATCTTATGGATTTAGAGTTAGGGGATTCGTGTGTGAGGCGACGGCATTTATAAGCCTTAATCTTCTCAAGGCGATGGTGTTTTTCCTCAGGAGTCTCATTAGCACGGCGTTGTTTTTGTCGTAGTGCTAAAGCTGCTTTCCTTTCACTGGCATTGGCATACTGTGCATCGGTATTGAATGGTGGTATTGATAGGGCAGAAACAGATTGCTGATTAGTTATGTCAGTGAACGGCATATGGGATGAAGTGTAGCAGTAAATTGTTCCACATGCTGATGTGGAAGCATCCTGTTGTGAGTCTAATAATAATGATGAGGAAGAGGCCGTCTGTTGTCGGCGGTGACGGCGTGCAGAGGCTTCTTCAGCCAATCTTATGGATTTAGAGTTAGGGGATTCGTGTGTGAGGCGACGGCGTTTATAAGCCTTAATCTTCTCAAGGCGATGGTGTTTTTCCTCAGGAGTCTCATTAGCACGGCGTTGTTTTTGTCATAGTGCTAAAGCTGCTTTCCTTTCACTGGCACTAGTAATTGCTACACAGAGATAAAATTATGATCTTGTGACCATGAACATATACCCCTTAACAGTGAGAGCATATAGAGGCGCAGTTCGGAGATAAAAACCACCACAGATAGTAATAGAACAATCAGAAAACGGAAAGGTTGCTGCCAACAACCAAACTATACTGTTAAATAGTTATACCTGTGGATTTATAAATGCTCCTACACGCCAGAGGTAGCTGCCCTTCCCCAACGCGCGTTTTGGCCAATTGCCTTCGTCAGGGGGTGGATACTGGCAGGAACCAATAGGTATTTATGTACCAAACAACCAATCATAGCTCGTAGAACAAGATTTAGACCAATCATGGTCAAAAAGGCGTGGTGCTTCGGTTATTATTAAAGTGTATGCATATAAATGCACACAACCTGTATTCAATGAAACTGCCACATCTAACATTAGGATACTAAATAATAATAAACTGCAGAACCGTCATGTCATAAGACACTGCACAGATCGTAGTTTATGTGATAGCTAACATTGTATATCAAACAGCCAATCATAGCCCTTAAAACAAAAATTGGGCCAATCAACATCCAGGAGGTGTGGCGCTTCAAACAGTCACTCAATTTGTACAAGATTACACCTATAACTGGTATCATACCAGACAAGCCTATAACCTGCAGTAACCACCGATCGACCAAACCGCTGCACGACCAGCTCTACCCTCGCCTACTGTATTATCACCCATCCCTTGAAGATTGTGAGCCCTCGCGGGCAGGGTCCTCTCTCCTCCTGTACCAGTTATGACTTGTATTGTTTAAGATTATTGTACTTGTTTTTATGTATACCGCTCCTCACATGTAAAGCGCCATGGAATAAATGGCGCTAGAACAATAAATAATAATAATAATAATACCAAACAACCAATCATAGCCCTTAAAACAGAAAATGGGCCAATCATAGTCTAGAAGGCGTGGCACTTCAAACGATATCTCCGTTCAAGCAAAAGTGCAGATGCATACATACATTACTTAATAATCACTGCATCAAGCACTTAATTGGAGATCACAAATCATCGGGGTCACTACATCACACATTACTGTATTGCTTAAACAGATGGCCAATCATAAGCCTCATATCAAAAATAGTGCCAATCAAAATCCAGGAGGCGTGGTACTTCGGACAATATCGCGGTTTATACAAAACATAAACTGCAATTGCTGCAACAAACACATGGATGATGATCACAAATGACGCCACATAGCACATTACTACGCAGTTTAAAGAAACCGCCACTGTATAATAACTTAAATCCTGCAAGGCTAAACCAAAGGTCACAATTATGTCATACTGACGGATATATACTTCTCTACACCAGAAAGGAATCCGTCACATGTTTCACATAACTATACCAATTATAATCAATAGAAGTATATAATTTGATTTCTATAAGATCGTAAATAGAAGAGGCATCTAGATGGTAATTAGCACCGGTAGTTGTAGTGTGCAAAAAAAACCTATACATCTATAGGTCTAAATAGACTGAATAGTATTTGGTTGCTGCGCATTTGTAAAAAACCGCAGTGTCTGAATATCACATCCCTAACTATATGGATTCACTTACTACTTAAATAATAACACAACTGCCACATACACAAAAATTATTAAAACCAAAATCTATCATGTCCAAACATGCATATAATTTGAAATTATGTAAACCCATTGATAAAAAAAATGTCAATCACAGACATAATTAAAGGAGGATATAAGAAACCGTCCTTAATAAATTACAGGGTGTTGCTGACCATATGCATACCCAGGTCAAAAGACTGATCCAAATATATATAGACTTATGACCCAAGACCAAAACACAATTGTTGAAAGGCACATATCCATGTCATACAGGCATACATTATAACCCATCAACAATAGTACTATAGTCATTGATATACAAAATATTAATCCAAAATAAAATAATAATAATCAAGGAATATGCACAAGTTGAAAACTGCAATACTCAGTAGATGGCAGTGTATCGACGCACATGACGCATAGGACAGCAGGACACTACACCGAGCCGCGTCAGCCTCCCCACTGAAAGCATGTTGCAGAAGGGAAGTGAAAGACGCGACACAGTTGAGGCCCATGCATGCCCAATTGCAGCATGCGCGTACCTGACACAACTGATGTATATGCAGTACACAGACAATAATAGTGATAATTACACCCTATATAAAAGAATACACAGGAAAAGAGGGAAATTTCATTCATCTTGAGGAACTTCAAAGATGTTCTCAAGGTCCATGTTGACAGGTGTAAATATTCGGATTATGTAAAGTTCTTCATATTATATAGCATGTATATGGTTCCAGCCTCCAGGCAAATATTTCATATAGAAACAACCACGTACTGAAGGAACTGTTAAAATAAATAAAAATATAAAATGTAAAAAAACATATATTGTCATGTTGGTACATAAAAAAGAAATATAATAAAAATAGAGAGAATAATTATTAGAAAATACTAAAAATAATGAATTCAGAGAAATGGAGCAAAACTGTTATGTTCATTGAGACCAAATGGCTGGACCGTGTTAAGTGTCCATATCCATTTGGTCTCACACTGTGCAAGTTTTTGACTAACCTTCGAACCTCTGATGTTAGTAATCAGAGTATCTATACCACGAACTCTTAATTGTGTACTATCACAGTTGTGGTGTATTTTAAAATGTCGAGGAATAGTTTTCAAATTGTCCAAATTATCCTCATTCTCAGCTGCCTTAATGCCAAGAACATGTTCTCGAACTCTAACTTTGAGCTGTCTCGTTGTCATCCCTACATATATTTTTTGGCATGGACATACAGCAAAATACACCACCGCTTTAGATGCACAAGTAATATGGTGTCTAATCTTAAATATACGATCCCCCGCCTGATTGAAGAACGTATTTATACGTTCAATGTTGGTGCAGGCCACACATTCCCCACACGGAAAACAACCAGCATTATTTCTGGAGAAATTATCCAAAAACGTTTTCTGGGGAACAGGTACATAATGGCTCTTAACCAACATATCACGTAAATTATCAGAGCGTCTAAATGTAATCTGCGGTTTTTCTTGTAAATAATTAGCTAATATTGGATCAGCACATAACACTGGCCATGACTTCTCCAAACATCTTCTAATCGCTTCAGACTGGGCATTAAATTTTGTGAAGAATCTTACTTTGTTAGATGTATTCTCCTTTTTACTGTTGTATAATAACGAATTCCTCGTTGAGTGTTTAGCTCTTAGGTAAGCTTTTTTCACCATCCGGTGGCTATACCCTCTAGCATAAAATCTGCTCTTAAGATCGCATGCCCTATCTTCGAAAACTACATCTGAAGAACAAATCCTCCTTAACCAGAGGAATTGGCCAATGGGGACTGACCTAATAAAAGATCGTGGGTGGGCTGATGCGGCATGTAGTAGAGAATTTACTGAGGTTGGTTTTCGAAAAATGTCTGTTTGTAAGACATCATTACAATCACGTTTAATAGAGACGTCCAAGAAGTCAACACAATCAACTTGGGCTGTATAGGTCAAATGTATGTTGACCGCATTATCATTAAGGCTTAGCATAAAAGAATCAAAAGTATTCTGGGTGCCCTGCCAGATCAGAAGGATGTCGTCAATGTACCGCGCCCAGAAGGGGACGCGATCCATTGACGACAGGCGATCTGACAAAAAGAGGTCCCTCTCCCACAGCCCCAGGAACAGATTAGCATAGGCCGGCGCAAAGGCCGCGCCCATTGCAGTGCCCTGGAGCTGCAGGAAGAAGGACCCCTTAAACGTAAAAAAATTATGCGATAAGGAAAATTCCAACAACTGTAGGATAAATTTTACCATCTCATTTTCGAAGTTGGAGGTCTCAAGAAAAAATTGTACTGCTCGTATACCATCGACATGTCGTATATTAGTGTACAGTGATTCAATGTCACATGTCACTAATAAGGTATCTTTCCCAATATGTAACCCATCTACCTTTTTCAAAATGTCAGATGTATCCTTTACATATGATGGGAGGGATTCAACCAATGGCTGGAGTTTAGCATCAATAAACCGATTTATTAGTTCCAAATAGTTCCCTGTCCCTGATACAATGGGCCTACCAGGTGGTGATGTTTTATCTTTATGGATTTTTGGTAGTAGATATAGAGTGGGGATGATGGGTTCAGAAACTCTCAGCGCCATATGTAGTTCTTTAGATATAACCCCATCATTATGTGCTTGCTTCAATATTCTATCCAATTCTGCTCCAAAACTATTAGAAGGGTTATATGTTAATTTTTTATAATATTGCTGGTTCTTTAACTGGCGAAAGACCTCTTGCTCATACTGTTCAGATGGCCAGATGACAATGTTGCCACCTTTATCTGAGGGTTTAATCACCACATCATCCCAACTGCGGATCTTCTCTATTGATCTACGTTCCTCACCTGATAGGTTATCCATTTTGGCATATCTTGATATAGACTCCAAATCCTTAGATACGAGCTTAACAAATAAGTCTACATTTGGGCATGTTGATAGAGCTGGAAATTTCTTAGATTTTGGCTTTATAGAAGCTGGAATGATGTCACTCTCGAGAATATTATGCTCTTCTGCCAATTCTTCAAGATTCCTTAAAGCCTCCTGCTCCTCTTCTGTGGGGAACATATTACACAAGGTTTGGTCATGAAAATATTTTTTGTATATTAGTGTTCTGGCAAAAATGTGTAAATCTTTAATTACAGTAAATAATTGAAAATCAGTTTTAGGTGAAAACGATAACCCTTTAGACAGGACACATATATCTGCTTCAGCAGTACATGTGTACTCAAATTAATTACCTTCATATCTCTTTTCTCCTTATTAGGGGAGTCATCATTACTACGTTTGAATGAAAAGTGTCTCTGTTCCCGATTGCGTTTTGGTCTTGCTCCAAACCGTGTCATCATATTAAAGGAGGCTGAAGAATTGGCAGAAACATCACTTATTGAGGTCCCAGATGATACTGATGGAGTCCTCTGATTTTTAAAGTCAACTCTATGTTTCCTCCATCTATAGACATTATTTGTTTGAAAGTCTCTACTATCTCGATTATATTTAGTAATTTGAGATTCTTGTATATTCTTAACTAATGCTTCTTCTGTTTGAAGCGCCACACCTCCTGGATGTTGATTGGCCCAATTTTTGTTTTAAGGGCTATGATTGGCTGTTTGATATACAATGTTAGCTATCACATAAACTACGATCTGTGCAGTGTCTTATGACATGACGGTTCTGCAGTTTATTATTATTTAGTATCCTAATGTTAGATGTGGCAGTTTCATTGAATACAGGTCGTGTGCATTTATATGCATACACTTTAATAATAACCGAAGCACCACGCCTTTTTGACCATGATTGGTCTAAATCTTGTTCTACGAGCTATGATTGGTTGTTTGGTACATAAATACCTATTGGTTCCTGCCAGTATCCACCCCCTGACGAAGGCAATTGGCCAAAACGCGCGTTGGGGAAGGGCAGCTACCTCTGGCGTGTAGGAGCATTTATAAATCCACAGGTATAACTATTTAACAGTATAGTTTGGTTGTTGGCAGCAACCTTTCCGTTTTCTGATTGTTCTATTACTATCTGTGGTGGTTTTTATCTCCGAACTGCGCCTCTATATGCTCTCACTGTTAAGGGGTATATGTTCATGGTCACAAGATCATAATTTTATCTCTGTGTAGCAATCCCTGCTGGACATTATTGCACTTTGCACTTTATTGTTTTTTAATTATACAAATTGTGTTTTTTTTGGTTGCACATATGTTGCACTTTATTTCATTGGTATGTTGTTGTGATAACACATGTTTATAATCACAGATTTTTCATGGCATTATTATATATATTTTTTATGCAACACTATTGTATCATGAGCATATCATGATTCCGGTACACTGCTTCCAGCGGTCACATTAATTAAATAATATATTTTTTTAATAATTTTCTGTTGTATGGGATCCTACACATATATGTAACCTCTTTTCAAGATTATGGTTAGTTGACCCTTCAATCTCTAATTATATGATTATGTATACTTGATGCTTTGCCTATTTACTAATTAACCTTGTTTTTATGGTATTATCTAATAAAAATAAAAATATTTTTTATTGATAGGACTATGGTCATGTGTTGTCGTTTTATTCTAGAATTTCAAAAAAGTAAAACTCATGAAATAGGCCTGGACAGAAATGATGGTACCCTCAATATTTTGTTGCACAACCTTTTGAGGCAATCATTGCAATCAAATGATTCCTGTAATTTTCAATGAGACTTCTGCACCTCTGGACGGGTATTTTTGCCCACTCCTCAAGAGAAAACTGCTCCAGTTGTCTCGTTTTGAAGGTTGCCTTTTCCAGAAGGATACTACTAATGACTGTAGCTTCATCCTGAGAGCGAAGCAAGGCAGCCTGA
This sequence comes from Dendrobates tinctorius, assembly GCF_039654945.1. Lineage (NCBI taxonomy): Eukaryota > Metazoa > Chordata > Amphibia > Anura > Dendrobatidae > Dendrobates > Dendrobates tinctorius. Next base: position 41,296,706 of record NW_027361671.1, on the reverse strand, counting down.
GAATACCTAGGATAAAATCAGCAAATACCCTGCAGTAAGTAAAAAAGTAATTAGTAATAATAAATTTAAATACCATAGGGTACTAAGTTGACACTATTTTAATCATAAGAGCGTAAAAGCCATCCCACCACCACAAGGTGTACCCAGTTGGGATGAACCCTAACTTTAGTAGTTCACCTCACTATTTGTCAGTAGACTTTAAAATTGATGAGGGAAGAGTAGGACCCAGACCGGACAGTTTTGCACCTGCCCATGGAAAGCTATATAGACAAGATTCCCAACCCATAAAAGGAGGAACCATTCCCCTATATGTTCAAAGTACAAAGAACTAAAACAAAACCAAAGAAATGAGCCTGATATGTGCTTATGCTTCCAGAGAGACGATAGTTGGGGGGCTAGTTTTATTGTAAGGGTCGTATATTATTATGGGGCGATCTCATATGGTGTATTGCGAAGGGTTGTACTCCTGACAGGGTGTGATGTACCTTGCGGTGGCCAAGCTTTCTGTCAGGAGAAGAATCTTTCATTCTCAAATTACACACACACAGGAAACTCCACAATACAATATTTGCACAGTAACTGCCTCTAGGCAGAAGATGATGATGGTGGTAGTAGTGGGTGCATTTGAGCCCCAGTCATGAAGCAGCCATAAAAATTGAAAATGGAAGTCTTTTTACTGAAGGTAATGGAGCAAATTATTATTTACAAACAGTGGGAAACTGAGGTACAGGATTACACTCACAGTTGATGATTGCTGTATACCTACAGACAGGCATATCTTAGTAACCTCTGGTTTTATTAAGTCTGAATATTTCTTCTTCAACAATGTGCTCTGTTTCTGCCCTGAGGTAATTCTTACTCCTAGAGGTACAATGGTAGTCATCCTCATACAAAGGCTATTAACTCCCCTTATTGTGTCAGTCCCCTTTTTAAGCAAAGCAGGCAGGGGGAAGGTAGGTAATTCTTTCACCTACAAAATAGCTTCCTCTTCTCAAGATGTCTGACCACCAACTGCCACTTCAAATTAAAATTATCTCACAGGACTTGGCTCCTTCCCTTTCTAAGTAACTGTAGTGCTGCAGTCATTGGCTGACTGCCCTGAGGCATTTTTTCAGTACCTTCTGCACATTAAAACGGAGCTGGGTCACCTGACCAAGCCTGTAAGGAGTAGATTAACCCTTTTTGTGCTGCCTGTCAGCAGGTTTCATAATGTATTTAAAATGCACAGTCCACATAAAAATTCACAGCATTTATATGAAACACACTATATATCTGGCATCCCATAGAAATGGCCACTTTGTGGGATACGACAACTATATTCCTGTTGAAGCATCATTTTACTGCAAGGGGTATAAGCGCATGGATAACCATGGTCTAGGGCTATTTTTAAGCCTCATTTGCTCACTTTCCCATAAAATCCCATGTTGTAACCTGGTTTGTCTACATTGTACACAACTTTCTTCTTCACTCCCTTTCTCTAGCTTAGGCCGGGATCACACTAAGGACGAGTTTTGCATGTTAATACCCGGCACTGCCACCAGCACTCAGGAGCGGAGGGTGCGGCTGCATGTATTGCTTTGCGGCTTCACTCTCTGATCTGAGTGCCGGCAGCAGCGCCAGGTATTAACATGCGAGACTCATCCGAGTTTCTCACATGTGTGATCCCGACCTTATACTTGTCAGACCACTTACTAGATCTTTTTCCTGTTCTTCCCCATTTTTTGCTTGTTGAATTTGATTAAAATTTGATTTGTGTGTAAGTTTGACAAAATAAATCCATATGTACCTGTGTTTGTGCAATATATTTGGTAATCTTCTACTGCCATCTCACAATGACTCACTGATATAGACAGAAGTAAAAAAGAAATGCTTTTTTTCTATTTTATTTCTTATGAACTACCAACATTATCATACAGGACATCGATATTTTACGCAAGATTCAAACACAATTCAAAATATATATACACAGTTGGGAAAATAAATTTTTGGTACACTGGTGATTTTGCAAGTTTTCTAACCTATAAAGAATGGAGAAATTATTATTATTTTGCTTTGTTATATAGTGCCATCATTGTCCTCAGAGCTTTACGGACATTATCATCACTATCCCCATTGGGGCTCACAATCTAAATTCCCTATCAGTATGTGTTTGGAGTGTGGGAGGGGACCCATGCAAACATGAGGAGAACATACAAATTCCTTGCAGATGTTGCCCTTAGTGGGATTTGACAATCCCAGGACCCTGAGCTGCAAAGCAAGTGCTAACCACTGAGCCAGAGAATTCAATAATTTTTATTGTAGGTACACTTCTACAGAGAAGGACAGAGTCTTAAAAAATCAATACAATCACATTCTATGATTTTTACATATGCATTAATTTGCATTTTAATGCATGAAATAAGGATTTGATACAATAGAAAAACAACTTTATATTGGGTGAATGTACAATACAAAATAATATTGTGGTACCATGTTAGCCAGAAAAATAGATCTATGCCCCCCCCCAAAAAAAATTGAGAAAAGTATTCAAGCAGTGAAACCTTTATTGGCTAATCAGAGAAATTATATTTGCAAGCAAGCTTTCAGGGCTCAAAAGGCCCCTTCATCAGGCTAGATTACAAGTGAATTACTGAGAAGAGATGGCAACATTTAAATAGAAATTACAACAGGACATGAGGTGATACAGGCCAAGGAAATTAAATTAAGGTTTTTGTTACACATGTAAATGAGGTGGCAGTGTTCTATTAGAGATCTGAAATTCCCACACAGCAATGGCATAAAGTGAGACTAGGGACTTTTTTTTTTTTAAGTGGCGGAGGAATACAGTGCGGAAGGATACCTACCTTCCGTCATTGGATTCCTGCAGCCCGTAGAGAACGGCAGCATCATCTGATGCTGCAGTTCTCTACCCAAGATCGTCGTGGGACACACTCGTGGACTGCTTCGGATCGTGGGTGAGTATTTTTGTGGTTTGTTATGTTAATATTTATTCCGGAAAAGACAATGGCTTCGGGGAACAATGTGACAAGTATTGGTAAGTATGTTACTCTATGTTATATGTACTGTATGTCTATGTATGTATTGTATGAATGTATTGTATGTATGTAGTATATATGTGGTATGTATGTAGCATGTAGTATGTATGTAGTATGTATGTAGCATGCATGTAGCATGCAGTATGTATGTAGCATGCATGTAGTATATATGTAGTATGTATGTAGCATGCATGTAGTATATATGTAGTATGTATGTAGCATGTATGTAGTATGTATGTGGTATGTATGTAGCATGTAGTATGTATGTAGCATGCATGTAGTATATATGTAGTATGTATGTAGCATGTAGTATGTATGTAGTATGTATGTAGTATGTATGTGGTATGTATGTAGCATGTAGTATGTATGTAGCATGCATGTAGTATGTATGTAGTATGCATGTAGTATGCATGTAGTATGTATGTAGCATGTATGTGGTATGTATGTGGTATGTATGTAGCATGTAGTATGTATGTAGCATGCATGTAGTATATATGTAGTATGTATGTAGCATGTAGTATGTATGTAGTATGTATGTAGTATGTATGTGGTATGTATGTAGCATGTAGTATGTATGTAGCATGCATGTAGTATGTATGTAGTATGTATGTAGTATATATGTAGTATGTATGTAGCATGTATGTGGTATGTATGTAGCATGTAGTATGTATGCAGCATGTAGTATGCATGTAGCATGCATGTAGTATATATGTAGTATGTAGTATGTATGTAGTATGTGGTATGTATGTAGCATGTAGTATGTATGTAGCATGCATGTAGTATGTATGTAGCATGCATGTAGTATGTATGTAGTATGCATGTAGTATGTATGTAGTATGTATGTAGTATGTATGTAGTATATATGTAGTATGTATGTAGCATGTATGTGGTATGTATGTAGCATGTAGTATGTATGTAGCATGCATGTAGTATATATGTAGTATGTAGTATGTATGTAGTATGTATGTGGTATGTATGTAGCATGTAGTATGTATGTAGCATGCATGTAGTATGTATGTAGCATGCATGTAGTATGTATGTAGCATGCATGTATGTATGTAGCATGCATGTAGCATGCATGTAGTATGTATGTAGTATGTATGTAGCATGCAGCATGTATGTAGCATGTATGTAGCATGTATGTAGTATGTATGTAGTATATATGTAGTATGTATGTAGCATGTAGTATGTATGTAGCATGTAGTATGTATGTAGTATTTTTTTTTTTTAACATTTAACACATTAGCCGGATGATGGGACTACTACTGTCCCATCATTGGCTAATGTGTCAATCACTGTCATGGTAGCAGGCATCGCCAGATGGGACTTGTAGTCCCATCGGACGATGCTTGCACAGACCCCCGGACATCAGCACAGCCCCCCGGCAGGCCGGCACAGCCCCCCGGCAGGCCGGTACAGACCCCCACAGGGTGCACAGACCACCGGCAGGCCGGCACAGCCCCCCGGCAGGCCGGTACAGACCCCCACAGGGTGCAGAGACCACCGGCAGGCCGGCACAGCCCCCCGGCAGGCCGGTACAGACCCCCACAGGGTGCACAGACCACCAGCAGGCCGGCACAGCCCCCCGGCAGGCCGGTACAGACCCCGGGCAGTCCACACAGCCCCCCGGCAGGCCGGCACAGCCCCCCGGCAGGCCGGCAGAGACCCCCGGAAGGCCCGAAATGACGGCGCATCATGATGCGCACACACCGCGCATCATGATGACGTCAGGCTGTCAATCAACTGAACTTCCGATTCCGATGCCGAATTCCGATATTGAAAAAATATCGGAAGTCGGTATCGGAATTCCGATACAGCAAGTATCGGCCGATACCCGATACTTGCGGTATCGGAATGCTCAATACTAGTGGTCAGACATTTCCTAGTTATTGCCCAAGTTTGCGCACACTGCAGCAAGAAATTTGGCCCACTCCTCCATACAGATCTTCTCCAGATCTTTCAGGTTTTGGTGCTGTCACTGGGCAACATTGAATTTCAGCTTTCTCCAAAGATTTTCTATTGGGTTCAGGTCTGGAGACTGGCTAGGTCACTCCACGATCTTGAAATGCTTCTTGCAGAGCCACACCTTTGTTGCCCTGGCTGTGTGTTTCCAATCATTGTCATGCTGGAAGATCCAGCCACAACCCATCTTCAATGCTCTTACTAAGGGAAGGAAGTTGTTGGCCAAAATCTCTTGATACATGACCCCATCCATCCTCCCTTCAATCTAATGCAGTCGTCTTGTCCCCATTGCAGAAAAGCATCCCAAAGTATGATGTTTCCATATAATACATATAACCCCTGTGGTGTCACATGTCATAAAATCTTGGATTTGTACCTCCACAGACTTGTTAGTAATGACCGATTGTCTTTTAAGATCCAATTTTTTGCAGGGTCCACATTTTCTGCATGGATAAAAGCTTGCGGGTAATTTTTGTGAATAGGATGTGACATTCCTAAAGGACTTAGAAATAGGGGGGGCTATGATATTGCCCAAATTCTTCGCCTTCCTTTGTTTTTTTACAAAGGAATCAGTAGAGAGGATACCAAGGGATCAATTATTGGAACAACGGAAGAAAGGAAGTGACCATTCCATTATGGAAGAAATCCCTATAGTTACATAGTACAATGCCAACAGTATAATCCTCAAAAAAATTGTTAATGGACAATTGCTTCTACATACTACAATAACGCCATGCTTTTATGGCATGCATATATCATTAATCTGAGAGCACAAATAGCTTTCCTGAAATGCACTGTAAGACTAGTGGTCTTGTGCTTCAATGGAAGAGTGATCCAATATTTTTGTTATTCATATAACGTCTGCAATGAATGTGATATATGATAGATGTTGACCAGTGGTGATTATTTGACCTAAATAATTACACTTATAATCAAGCTGTCTGAAGTATATGTGATTACTACTCAGAGATGGGCCAGAGCTGTGCAGGTTATATGATCTGATGTGCAGCAATGTATCATACATTACTATGCACCCGTTTCTTGATTACTTGGCAAGCCAATACCTTTAATCGGTGGAGATGACATAAGAAACGTTATTCATTTTAGCTTATACGTTATGACCTCAGTGAATGCTCCTTTTTCATACAAATTATTCTTATTAATTTAAAGGTGAATGGAGTCTTTGTCTTTGCAACTGCAAAGTCTGTATGCAAGCATAAAACATCTCTACTAATCATACTGTATATGTATTGCAGAGAAAATGTAGGTTTGACATACCTTTTGTTTTTAGCACAGACTGAATAATCTCTAATTTATGTTCCCCGGCATGGCATTGCTATTGCATGGAGCTCACATAAAATGAATAGCTTCCATTAACTGAAATGGCTTCACCATAACTTGCCAACGACTTCTCCTCAATCTTCAGCCACAGCACTAGAGTTGTGACATTTTTAAAAATGGCCCAAATGTCTTGTGAGTTACTGTAACTATTTCATATAGTAAATGACTGACAATAATAATCATTGGTCTAAGTGCATTTAGGAGCCACACACTTAAGAGCTATGGTATATAGCAGATATGAAAAGCACATACATAAAGCAACCTCCAGTAAGTAACCAGCTGTAATATAGCTCTGTTTAAGTTTTGAGTTGTACAAAGCCACATGCTTTGTTCACAGGAGTATATGCAGGGATTGCTCAGACTGGCCCACAGGGGAATAGGTGAATTCACCGGTGGGTCCCTGTGGAGGAATAGTCCCCTCACCCTACAGTATGAGCAGTAGTTTGCACAGTATACTTGATTCTCTAAGTACAGACAAGGGCAACCTCTCCTCATTCATTTAGCAAACTACCTAGTTCATGATCATAAAGACATATAGGTAAATTTGTAAATTAGGCAATATAATATGTGGTTGTAGCTAAACTTCGGCTCCCAAAGTTGTTACTTGTGGGTCCTTGGCATCCCAGTCTGACACTTTGCAAGAATATGATCTGGATGAAATAATATCCAATTCAGCGAAACAAGTAGAAAATGGGCTGTCAATCCCCTTTTAACAAGTGCAAATCACGCAGGTGGCACAGTGATGATATCATCGCCCTGTCTGTGCTGTTCCACAAGAGATGCAGAAATAATGCTGAAGGTAACAGCAGCATCTGAATAAGCAAGATGGGAGAACGACAATGCACCAAAAGGGGAGGAGACAGAAAACCAGGTTTCTGCACACTGCTTTTGTCCCGTCTATAAAGACTTCCCCATAGACTTCAGGAGAATGCAATATTACAGAGTGTGGGCACAAAAGGGATACTATTATAGTGTGAGGGAACAGAAAGCGGAACTATTTCTTTGTGGGGGGCATACCAGTATGTCACACACATGGTTCATTGACCCACTGTGCCACAATCTGGGCTTACCTAGGAGGAGCGTAGCTAAGTGGCTACCTGGTGCTCACTAGAGCTCATGAGGGTGAGTTAAGGTACTGTCACACTTAGCGATGCACCAGCGATCCCGACAACGAGATGGATCGCTGGTGCATCGCTAAGTGGTCGCTAGTGAGCTGCCAAACAGGCAGATCTCACCAGTGACATAGCAGCGGTCGGCGGTCGCTACTTACCTTTCAGACGAGGCGATGAAGACGTCCTCCCGCCCGTGTCCACGCGTCGCTCGTCGCCACAGCAGGAAGCCCAGCAGGAAGCTGATGACGAGAAACGGCCCAGGCTGTTCTCGCGCAATCTGTGATAACCATCGGCGGAGCCGGTCGGAGGTAAGTATCACACATAGCAAGATCGCTAGCAATATCACTGCTATGTCACAAAACCAGTTGCGTTATAGCGATATTGCTAGCGATATCGCTTAGTGTGACGGGCCCTTTAGACTTGAGCTGTAGGTAGCAACCAGGTACCACTCCTAGGCAGTCCCCAGTACTGCAGTTGCTGACCACAAGGGTTAGGATCGCAGACATGAGCATGGGCTCAGAGTCACTGGCAGGACAGGATTCAGACACTGTTCAGACAGCACAGGTTCTTGGCTACCTGGCAGGATGGACACAGACTTGGTGTCTCTGGCAGGACAGGATTCAGGCACTGCTCAGAGAGCACAGATATTGGGTCATTGAACTGCATGGACACAGACTCAGAGTCACTGACAGGACACATTTTGGATACTGGAACAGGCTCCAACAGTAGAAGTCTGCAATGCTAACCAGTAGAGTTGAGCGAAACGGGTCGAAAAATTTCAAAAGTCGCCGACTTTTGGCAAAGTCGGGTTTCATGAAACGAAACCCGACCCTAGGATGAGGTCGGCCACGAGGTTGGCGACTTACGCGCCAAAGTCGCGTTTCAAAAGTTTGTTTTGCGCTCTTTTTCAGCCAATCAGGATCCACGGACACTGTGGGCAACGTGATGACATAGGCAGGGGTCACCACCATCTTTCAGAAGGGCATGCAAGTGATTGGCTTGCTTTGGTGGGCGTCACAGGGGTTATAAAAGGGCGTGCACGCCGACCGCCATCTTACTTCTGCCGATCTTAGCATAGGAAGAGGTTGCTGCTGCTGATTCTGTAGGGAGAGCGTTAGGCAGGGAAGAAGAAAAAAAAACTGCTTCTGCTGCTAGCGATTTTGCCTGTACAACACACCAGTCACTGTGTGTGCAGTGCAAGGGGAGGCTATATTGTGGTGGATCAGCGGTGTTGGTTGTTAGGCTGCCTTCTAAGGCTTCCTGACAGCTGCATTGCTGTTTACCCACTGCTCTGCAAACTGCTTTTTTAAAAGCAATCCCAATTTTTTTTGTCCTGCTGAGGTACTGAGCGTGCATTTTTTCACACCATACAGCGTTGTACGCTCCTCACACAGTACCATGTAATGGCTGTTATCACAGCCACAGTGAAGCTATCTGTGTGTCACTGTGGAAGGATAAGTGGAGGACTTGTTCCGTTCTTACAGACCTACACTCTAGGGAGATTCCTATTCTGCCCAATTCTACATACACCTTGTAGTTTGTGATACACTAGCCAATTTCTGCCTGTGACATAGCGCTCTGATATTCAGTGGGCCTCACACAATCCAAAAGTGTCCAGTGTCCACTAGTGTGTGCAGAAATTCAAAATCTCCCTCATCCTGTAGTCACTTTTTTCACACCTGTGCCATCGAGCCTGTGACATAGCGCTCTGATATTCAGTGGGCCTCACACAATCCATAAGTGTCCAGTGTCCACTAATGTGTACAGAAATTCAAAATCTCTGTGATCCTGTAGTCACTTTTTTCACACCTGTGCCATCGAGCCTGTGACATAGCGCTCTGATATTCAGTGGGCCTCACACAATCCAAAAGTGTCCAGTGTCTACTAGTGTGTGCAGAAATTCAAAATCTCCCTTATCCTGTAGTCACTTTTTTCACACCTGTGCCATCGAGCCTGTGACATAGCGCTCTGATATTCAGTGGGCCTCACACAATCCAAAAGTGTCCAGTGTCCACTAGTGTGTGCAGAAATTCAAAATCTCTGTGATCCTGTAGTCACTTTTTTCACACCTGTGCCATCGAGCCTGTGACATAGCGCTCTGATATTCAGTGGGCCTCACTCTATCCAAAAGTGTCCAGTGTCCACTAGTGTGTGCAGAAATTCAAAATCTCCCTTATCCTGTAGTCACTTTTTTCACACCTGTGCCATCGAGCCTGTGACATAGCGCTCTGATATTCAGTGGGCCTCACACAATCCATAAGTGTCCAGTGTCCACAAGTGTGTGCAGAAATTCAAAATCTCTGTGATCCTGTAGTCACTTTTTTCACACCTGTGCCATCGAGCCTGTGACATAGCGCTCTGATATTCAGTGGGCCTCACACAATCCAAAAGTGTCCAGTGTCCACTAGTGTGTGCAGAAATTCAAAATCTCCCTTATCCTGTAGTCACTTTTTTCACACCTGTGCCATCGAGCCTGTGACATAGCGCTCTGATATTCAGTGGGCCTCACACAATCCAAAAGTGTCCAGTGTCCACTGGTGTGTGCAGAAATTCAAAATCTCCCTTATCCTGTAGTCACTTTTTTCACACCTGTGCCATCGAGCCTGTGACATAGCGCTCTGATATTCAGTGGGCCTCACACAATCCATAAGTGTCCAGTGTCCACAAGTGTGTGCAGAAATTCAAAATCTCCCCTGTCCTATAGACACCTTGTACCTTGTTTTACATTACTATATAGTTTGTTGGATTTTGTCTACATTTCTACAAAAAATGAGGAAGGCTGGTGGAAGAGGCCGTGGAATTGGGCGGGAGTTGGCAGCTGGTAATGATGGTGTTGGTGGTGGATCTGATGGTAGTGGCAAGAGCAAAATAGGACCGAATGCAGGAGGTGTTGAGCCTGCGTCATCGTCTGGCTCCATAAGGCTTCGAAGGCTTAGTTTTCTAGGAGTTGGCAAATCGCTTTTAAAGCCAGAGCATCAGGAAAAAGTTTTGTCTTACATTGCTGACTCAGCCTCCAGCTCTATCGCCTCCTCTTCTGAAGTTGTAAAAAGTAAAAGCACTGAGTCGTCATTGGAGGCTCATGTTCATGAACCACACCTTTCCTTGTGTCCTTCACCCCAACCAAGATTGAAGGATGACGCAGGCCATACTACTGATTACTCCATGGAGCTGTTTTCACATACCATGCCTGGATTATCAAGTGAAATGGTGAATTACCCAGGCCAAGATGAATCTGACATGGAGTGCACTGATGCACAGCCGCTGATAGATGATTCTGCTGGTACATTCACTCAGAGCACTACATTGTCCTCGCAGTGTACAGAGCCAGATTCTGACCCTGATGAGACTCAGGTGCCCCTTCCCGCACACTATACCACCATACACGGTGACACAGAGGAAGGTGCACATGACATTGAAGAGGAGGTGATGGATGACGCAGTTGTTGACCCAGATTGGCATCCATTGGGGGAAGAGGGTGCTGCTTCCAATAGCTCAGATGAGGAACATCCACAGCAGACATCGACATCGCAACAGCTGTTATCTGGCAGGCACGGAGCACTCCAAAGACAGGTTCCAAAAATCAAAAGAGTTGCTGGACAGCTTGTCCAGAGGGTCAAAAGATCACAGCGTGCTAGGCCGCAAAATGTCTGCCAAAGTAGGAAGAGTGCAGTGTGGCACTTTTTTGAACAAAATCCTCATGATCAGGCCAAGGTTATCTGTAAGAAGTGCGCAAAGACCTTTAGCCGAGGGAAAAATCTGAAAAATTTGAATACCAGTTGCATGCTTAGACATTTAACCACCATGCACTTGCAAGCGTGGACACAACACCAAACCTCAAGTGCCACATGTGCAACTGATCACAAAGAAGGTAGTCAGCAACGCTACATTGTTTCCCCCACTGTAAGCCCACCGGTTAGCACAGCAGCAAATGTTGAGGTGTCGTTGCAAGGCCACAGCAGTCAGGGAATCCCACTGTTATATCAACGAAATACTGAATCTAGGCCATTAGAAAGAACACCAACTCCATCACCATCATCAACCCTCTCTCAGTCCGCCCTGTCCACCGCTACTTCCGCCATATGCAGCTCTCAAGTCCAGCTCACCCTCCCAGACACTATGAGTAGGTCAAGAAAGTACTCAGTCTCTCATCCGCGTACACAAGGTTTGAACGCCCACATTGCCAAACTAATCTCGTTTGAGATGATGCCCTATCGGTTGGTGGAAAGCGCAGCTTTCCGCGAACTCATGGCCTATGCAGTACCACGCTATGACCTACACAGTCGCCACTTCTTCTCTCGCAAAGCCATCCCAGCCCTCCACCATCATGTAAAAGACCGCATTGTCCATGCACTCAAGCAGTCAGTGAGTGGAAAGGTGCACCTCACAACTGATGCGCACTGGGTTAATGTGGTGGATGCAGGGTCCACAGGGGACAGCGGTGGTGGGACAGTACTGCCTAGCCCACGGTATAGGAAACAGTTGGCTGTAGGCGTTCGACCCTCCTCCTCCTCCTCCTCCTCCAGAAGCGAAAGCTCGTCCACAGAGTGCAGTCGTACGAGCACTCCATCTGCAGCTGCCACTGTTGCACACGAGGTGTCCCCCTATCGAGCAGCTAGTGGAAAGCGTCAGCAGGCTGTGTTGCAGATGATGTGTTTGGGCGACAGACACACCGCCGAGGTGCTGGCCGAGTACTTGAAGCGACAAACTGAGTCATGGCTGGGCAGTGTACATCTTGAGGCAGGCAAGGTAGTTAGTGATAACGGCCGTAATTTTGTGGCAGCCATAGCCCTTTCAAAACTCAGCCACATACCTTGCTTGGCTCACACCTTGAACCTGGTGGTGCAGTGCTTCCTCAAAAATTATCCGGAGTTAACAGCCCTGCTCCAGAAGGTGCGAAGACTGTGCGCGCACATCCGCCGGTCGCCTGTACACTCCGTTCGTATGCAGAAGCTGCAGCGATTGCTCCACCTTCCCAACCACTGCCTCATTATCGACATTGCAACAAGGTGGAAATCCACCCTGCACATGGTGGAGCGGCTGTGCGAGCAGAGGCAGGCCATAATGCATTTGTGGGAGGATACATGGCCAGGCACTTTGAGAGCAGACATGGAGTTGACAGGTGTGCAGTGGTCAAAGCTGAAAGACCTCTGTAAAGTCCTTCAGTGTTTTGAGGAATGCACACGGCTGGTAAGCGCAGACGACGCCATCCTAAGCATGAGCATCCCACTTATGCATCTGCTCATGCAAACTTTGACGCACCTTAAGGAGCAGGCGTCTGCAGCCAATGTTGATGAGGAGGAAGAGGAGGAGGGAATCCTTGATGACATTCAGCCATTGTCTGCTCAGGGACCTCTCCTGGACGAGGTGGAGGAAGAAGAGGAGGAGGAGGATGATGATGGGGATGATTACTTAGGGGAGGAGGATGCATCTCGTGGGGCAAGTGAAAATGTTGGCGTGGCAAGGTCTGGTACAGGGTTTGTGCGTGACTGGAGGGATGTGGATTTGCCAGAAAGTGCTCCTCCAACCAGCACTCGCAGTGTATCATTGACACCGGGAACATTGGCCCACATGTCAGATTATGCCTTGCAGATCCTAAAAAGGGACCCCCGCATTGCCAAAATGATGAACGATGACGACTACTGGTAGGCCAGCATCCTGGATCCACGCTATAAAGGCAAAATACAAAACATCATGCCACAGGAGAACCTTGACCTAATATTGGCTAATAAACAAGCAACTCTGGTAAATCGGTTGCTTGAGGCATTCCCAGCACACAGCAGCGGTGATGGTTCTCACACGAGCCGTACGGGCCGGGGGCAGCTTGGCAGAGGTGTTCGTGGTGCACACAGCAGAAGTGGCATTGGAGACAGGGGTTTCATGACAATGTTGTGGACTGATTTTTCAAGTACCGCTCACACAACTGGTAATACTGCATCGATGGAAAGTGACAGGAGACAGCAGTTGTCAACTATGGTTACAAACTACTTTTCCTCCCATATCGATGTTCTCCCACACAGGTCATTCCCCTTTGACTATTGGGCTGCTAAACTGGACACCTGGCCTGAATTGGCACAATATGCCTTACAGGAGCTCGCTTACCCAGCTGCAAGTGTGCTATCAGAAAGAGTCTTCAGTGCAGCTGGATCAATCCTGACAGAAAAAAGGACCCGTCTGTCAACCCAAAATGTGGATGATCTAACCTTCATTAAAATGAACCATGCATGGGTTTCCAAGGATCTTGTCCCACCTTCCCCTGATGACACATAGGGTGACAAAAAAATGGCTTGCTTTGGTCCACCTCTTCCTGGGACTTGACCTATTTCGCCTTTTGCATCAGCTGAATGTCCAACATCAACATATGCCACTTTCTAAAACTCCCTAACTGTGCTGCCTCCCCCCCCATGGCCGGGGTCACCACCTAGCGCACGACACCGTGCAAGTGCCGTTGCCCTGGACAGGTGGGTAGGCCGACTCTTGGGCGCGGGCACTGGCGCAGGGTCCCTCATAGTGCAATCAAGTGTCTCTGACGGTGGTGGTGCACACCCGCCGTCAGACACACCGCCGTACTATGAGGGGCCCAGTGCCAGTACCGACGCCCACGAGTGGGCCCCCCTTGCTTGGGCAGGGCCCCAGCATTTGCAATCTTTACCTCTCCCTGCTCCTCCGCTGTGTAGTCTGGGCCGTCAAATCCACACTGTGCCTGACACCGTCTGAGCCTGCCTCCTGATGTATAGACATATATTTTGAATGTGTACGCTATCCATACATGTTATCCGGGGATACTGTACCCTTTCTCACCTTTGTGCAATCACGTGCAATCCATACTGGGCCTAACACCGCCTGAGCCTGCCTCCTGATGTATAGACATATATTTTGAATGTGTACGCTATCCATACATGTTATCCGGGGATACGGTACCCTTTCTCACCTTTGTGCAATCACGTGCAATCCATACTGGGCCTAACACCGTCTGAGCCTGTCTCCTGATGTATAGACATATATTTTGAATGTGTACGCTATCCATACATGTTATCCGGGGATACGGTACCCTTTCTCACTTTTGTGCAATCACGTGCAATGCATACTGGGCCTAACACCGTCTGAGCCTGCCTCCTGATGTAAAGACATATATTTTGAATGTGTACGCTATCCATACATGTTATCCGGGGATACGGTACCCTTTCTCACCTTTGTGCAATCACGTGCAAGCCATACTGGGCCTAACACCATCTGAGCCTGCCTCCTGATTAGTGTTGAGCATTCCGATACCGCAAGTATCGGGTATCGGCCGATACTTGCTGTATCGGAATTCCGATACCGACTTCCGATATTTTTTCAATATCGGAAGTCGGTATCGGAATCGGAAGTTCAAAATTGATTGACAGCCTGACGTCACCATGATGCGCGGTGTGTGCGCATCATGATGCGCCGTCATTTCGGGCCTTCCGGGGGTCTCTGCCGGCCTGCCGGGGGGCTGTGTGGACTGCCCGGGGTCTGTACCGGCCTGACGGGGGGCTGTGCCGGCCTGCCGGTGGTCTGTGCACCCTGTGGGGGTCTGTACCGGCCTGCCGGGGGGCTGTGCCGGCCTGCCGGTGGTCTGTGCACCCTGTGGGGGGCTGTGCCGGCCTGCCGGGGGGCTGTGCTGATGTCCGGGGGTCTGTGCAAGCATCGTCCGATGGGACTACAAGTCCCATCTGGCGATGCCTGCTACCATGACAGTGATTGACACATTAGCCAATGATGGGACAGTAGTAGTCCCATCATCCGGCTAATGTGTTAAATGTTAAAAAAAAAAAAATAAAAAAAAAATACTACATACATACTACATGCTACATACATACTACATACATACCACATACATACTACATACATACTACATACATACTACATACATACCACATACATACCACATATATACCACATACATACTACATACATACTACATACATACTACATACATAACACATATATACTACATGCATGCTACATACATACTACATGCTACATATATACTACATACATACTACATACATACATACTACATATATACTACATGCATGCTACATACATACTACATGCTACATACATACTACATACATACTACATGCTACATACATACTACATATATACTACATGCATACTACATACATACTACATGCATGCTACATACATACTACATGCTACATACATACCACATACATACTACATACATACTACATACATACTACATGCATGCTACATACATACTACATGCTACATACATACTACATATATACTACATGCATGCTACATACATACTACATGCTACATACATACTACATATATACTACATGCATGCTACATACATACTACATGCTACATACATACTACATATATACTACATGCATGCTACATACATACTACATGCTACATACATACTACATATATACTACATACATACTACATACATACTACATGCATGCTACATACATACTACATGCTACATACATACCACATACATACTACATACATACTACATGCTACATACATACTATATATATATTACATGCATGCTACATACATACTGCATGCTACATGCATGCTACATACATACTACATACATACTACATGCTACATACATGCCACATATATACTACATACATACTACATACAATACATTCATACAATACATACATAGACATACAGTACATATAACATAGAGTAACATACTTACCAATACTTGTCACATTGTTCCCCGAAGCCATTGTCTTTTACGGAATAAATATTAACATAACAAACCACAAAAATACTCACCCACGATCCGAAGCAGTCCACGAGTGTGTCCCAGGACGATCTTGGGTAGAGAACTGCAGCATCAGCTGTTGCTGCCGTTCTCTACGGGCTGCAGGAATCCAATGACGGAAGGTAGGTATCCTTCCGCACTGTATTCCTCCGCCACTTAAAAAAAAAAAAGTCCCTAGTCTCACTTTATGCCATTGCTGTGTGGGAAATTCCCACGCAGCAATGGCATAAAGTGAGACTAGGGACTTTTTTTTTTTAAGTGGCGGAGGAATACAGTGCGGAAGGATACCTACCTTCCGTCATTGGATTCCTGCAGCCCGTAGAGAACGGCAGCAACAGCTGATGCTGCAGTTCTCTACCCAAGATCGTCGTGGGACACACTCGTGGACTGCTTCGGATCGTGGGTGAGTATTTTTGTGGTTTGTTATGTTAATATTTATTCCGTAAAAGACAATGGCTTCGGGGAACAATGTGACAAGTGTTGGTAAGTATGTTACTCTATGTTATATGTACTGTATGTCTATGTATGTATTGTATGAATGTATTGTATGTAGTATGTATGTAGTATATATGTGGTATGTATGTAGCATGTAGTATGTATGTAGTATGTATGTAGCATGCATGTAGCATGCAGTATGTATGTAGCATGCATGTAGTATATATGTAGTATGTATGTAGCATGTAGTATGTATGTAGTATATATGTGGTATGTATGTAGCATGTAGTATGTATGTAGTATGTATGTAGCATGCATGTAGCATGCAGTATGTATGTAGCATGCATGTAGTATATATGTAGTATGTATGTAGCATGTAGTATGTATGTAGTATGTATGTGGTATGTATGTAGCATGTAGTATGTATGTAGCATGCATGTAGTATGTATGTAGTATATATGTAGTATGTATGTAGCATGTAGCATGTATGTAGTATGTATGTAGCATATATGTAGTATGTATGTAGCATGTAGTATATATGTAGTATATATGTAGCATGTAGTATGTATGTAGTATGTATGTGGTATGTATGCAGCATGTAGTATGTATGTAGCATGCAGTATGTATGTAGTATATATGTAGTATGTATGTAGCATGTAGTATATATGTAGTATGCATGTTGCATGCATGTAGTATATATGTAGTATGTATGTTGCATGTAGTATATATGTAGTATGTATGTTGCATGTAGTATATATGTAGTATGCATGTTGCATGCATGTAGTATATATGTAGTATGTATGTTGCATGTAGTATATATGTAGTATGAATGTAGCATGTATGTAGTATGAATGTAGCATGTATGTAGTATGTATGTAGTATATATGTAGTATGTATGTAGCATGTAGTATGTATGTAGTATGTATGTAGCATATATGTAGTATGTATGTAGCATGTAGTATATATGTAGTATATATGTAGCATGTAGTATGTATGTAGTATGTATGTGGTATGTATGTAGCATGTAGTATGTATGTAGCATGCAGTATGCATGTAGTATATATGTAGTATGTATGTAGCATGTAGTATATATGTAGTATGCATGTTGCATGCATGTAGTATATATGTAGTATGTATGTTGCATGTAGTATATATGTAGTATGTATGTTGCATGTAGTATATATGTAGGATGCATGTTGCATGCATGTAGTATATATGTAGTATGTATGTTGCATGTAGTATATATGTAGTATGAATGTAGCATGTATGTAGTATGTAGTATGAATGTAGCATGTATGTAGTATGCATGTTGTATGTATGTAGCATGTATGTAGCATGTAATTTTTTTTTTTTTTTTTTTTTTTTTACATTCAACACATTAGCCGGATGATGGGACTACTACTGTCCCATCATTGGCTAATGTGTCAATCACTGTCATGGTAGCAGGCATCGCCCGATGGGACTTGTAGTCCCATCGGACGATGCCTGCACAGACCCCCGAAGCCTGCACAGCCCCCCGGCAGGCCGGCACAGCCCCCGTCAGGCCGGCACAGCCCCCCGGAGCCTGCACAGCCCCCCGGCAGGCCGGCACAGCCCCCCGGCAGGCCGGCACAGCCCACCGGAGCCTGCACAGCCCCCCGGCAGGCCGGCACAGACCACCGGAGCCTGCACAGACCCCCTGGCAGGCCGGCACAGCCCCCCGAAAGGCCCGTACAGACCCCAGAGAGGCTGTACAAGGGAAAAACAGGATTTTTCTTATTCCGATACCGGAAGTCCCATAGACTTGAATGGGACTTCCGGTATCGGAATCGGCGATACCGATACTTTTTTTTAAGATCGGCCGATCCATTCCGATCCGATACTTTGAAGTATCGGACGGTATCGCTCAACTCTACACCTGATGTATAGACATATATTTTGAATGTGTACGCTATCCATACATGTTATCCGGGGATACGGTACCCTTTCTCACCTTTGTGCAATCACGTGCAAGCCATACTGGGCCTAACACCGTCTGAGCCTGCCTCCTGATGTATAGACATATATTTTGAATGTGTACGCTATCCATACATGTTATCCGGGGATACGGTACCCTTTCTCACCTTTGTGCAATCATGTGTAATCCATACTGGGCGTGAGAACGGCTGGCGAGCTGTTAAGCAAGCTACAGCACCTGTGGTTTGCACACGTAAGTTTTTCATTTTTTCAGGAATGACGGTTAGGCCTAATTCCGGAACTGCGGTTGACCTGCACTTACTGGGAAATCATCGTTCGCGGGTAATAATTGTAATCAGTGATCCCCATCACTAACGTTGTTCAGCGGGTTATCTGCACCTGTAAGCGACAAACGCTGGCCTTTTCAGTGTAGCGCACATGCAGCCACGGACATGTAAGGGCATGACACACCAGTTATTGGCCAATCTCATGTGCCAGAGCCTCACGTGTCCCTCTAGTAAGCCGGACTTGGACCGCGGGGCATGACGGAGTCTCGTTCGTTAACGGAATTAAGCTTGCAATGTGTGCATCTTTTCTGTAGCTGGCATGGTTGAGGTTTCCCAGGTGGAGTCGAATTTAACCGTAGGCTCCACTCCTGGTGGTGCCCTTCTGGACATTCCTTTTTAAGGTTCAGCTTTGCAACCATACTGCCCACGTAAAACAAACACTTTGCCTTCATGAACGCTGTTTGGAGGGTCATGACTCGTGGGAATAACGCCGCCCAATCAGTTAACCTGCTAGAGAGATCCTTCGTTGCTCCCAAGCATGACATCACAATCCCTAGGAGGAAGGTAATGCCACTGTGGCAACCATACTCCTGGGGGCGACACAAGTGCACTGATGCCTAGCCACTGCTCGATGAATCTGCTGGTACATTGACCCAGACCACTTCATTCCCCTCGCACGCTACACAGCCTGAATCTGACCCTGATGAAACTCAGGTTACCCTTCCCATATACAGTTCCATCTTACACGGTGACAAAGAGGAAGCTGCAGATGAAAGTGCAGGTTCGGCCCACCCGCCATCAGACACACCACCGTACTATCAGGGGCCCTGTGCCAGTGCCGTCGCCAACGAGTGGGCCCCCCCTGCTTGCTCAGGATCACAGCACTTGCAAGGTTGAAATACTGTGCAGTGAGATGGAAGATGGGGATGACGAGGAGTCCAGACTAGTACAGGGATTCCCTAGCGAGGAGACTTATTTGATTGTTTTCAATGTTGGGACAGCAATTTTTGGGGAGCACTATACTCTGTAGAATGATAGATGGGGCCCACCATACACTGGAACATTCCAAAGGTGGACATCAGACACTGGAGCAGCATTTACAGGGCCCATTATACACTAGAGCATTAGAAATGGGGCCCATTATGTTTGGAGCACTATTTGGGCCCATAAGACAGTGGAGCTTCATCCATGGGGACCAACATATACTGTAGCATTATGTGGAGCTCATCATATACTGTTTCAAACATTATATGGGACCAATGATTCTGTATGGAGAAATAGATGGGCCTCGTCATGAGATGTAAAAAGTGAAGTATTTTTCATTGTACTATACCGCTATTTCTCTGCTGTATCGGAGCATGATGAGTTGTGGTATGTGTTAAAGGGGCGCTCTTTCGCCCAGGGCACATGAAAACCTGGAGCCAGCCGTACCCCTCCACATCTTTAGCCAAATAACCCCCATTTTTCAGTGCGTAACTTGTATTATGAAGTTAATTAAGGTTGACAAGCTTAAGTAAGAAGAATTGATGCTTTTGGCATTCAAATGGGCACTGTAGGTGTGTTTCCTGTCCTCCTCTCACTGCCGACTTTTATTCCCCATTGACTTACATTGGGTTTCGTGTTCCGGGACGACCCCGACTTTTCCCTATAATCGGCCGATCTTGCTCGACCCGACTTTTGGAAAAGTCGGGTTTCACGAAACGAAACTCGACCCTAAAAAACCAAAAGTCGCTCAACTCTACTAACCAGTAAAGACACTTGTGCTGGTTAAAGTACTGTCAGAACGGATACAGGTTCATGTACCGCTAAAGCAGCCTCAGGATTCAGGCCCTGGTACCGCAGGAGTGGTGTCAGGGTTCAGTAACCATGGCTGCGGGCTTAGGCTCAGGTAACGCTAAATCGGTGTCATGCTCAGGTGGTGCAGCTTCAGGCACTGGTCCCACCCGAGCAGTGTCAGGGTTCAGGTACCATGGATGCGGCTTCAGGCTCTAGTACCACCAAAGTGGTATCAGACTTCAGGTACCACACGTACAGTGTCAGGGTTCATGTACCATCTAAGCGGTGTTGGGATTCAGGTACCGCAGATGCGGCTTCAGGGTTCAGTTACAGCAGGTGCGGCTTCTGGCTCAGGTACTGCTGAAGCAGATTAATGGTACTCAACTATGCAACACGGGATATAGGAAAAGATTCAGACACATACAACACAAGACATGGCAATTCACTAGCTGTACAACACTACTAAATGGAGACTGCTGCTCGGGCACCTCACTACTGGGTGGAGTCCCTAATCTTCTTGATACGTTCCACCTATTGGCTGGAGGCAATTCCACAGTGTGTGCGCTGCCTCTTTAAGAATCAGGAGAGTGCGCACACTTGGCCCAGGGTAACCATGACAGGAAACGAGGACACTGCTGCATGGCCATGGTGGTGAGTATTTTGGCGTTCCTGCCGGAAGAAGGAAGAGGGAACACACGGGGATGCCAGCATTAGAGTTGCATATTACTAGATGAAGGCACAGAGGTAACCCTCCTACCATGCACTATTACTCTGTCAATGCACAGAGGAAGCAATATTATCATGTGGAGACACAGAGAGAGCACTGTAACTGTAAGGCTAGCTTCACACTTGTGGACGGAGGCGCTGCGGAGGACTGCAGACTTCCTCAGTGAAGCTCCGCCCACTGCCGTACCTCCTTCGGTCAGCTTCGCCTACGGCCGCATACTTCTGCATGCGGTCTGCGTACATATCTTTAGTATTAGGTATGCAGGTCATGCGGAAGTATGCGGATGCCTCCGCATGCGTCGTTTTGATGATGCGCCAAACAAAACAAATTCCAACATGATGCGTTCAGTGCAGGTCGCCGCACCGTCAAAATGACGGGTGCAGAGGCATCCGCATACATCTGCACGACCTGCGTACCCAATGTTAAAAATAGGGTAAGCAGGCCGTATGCAGAAGTATGCGGCCATAGGCGGAGCTATCCGTAGGAGGTGTGGCAGTGGGCAGAGCTTCACAGAGGAAGTCTGCAGCCATTCGCAGCTCCTCTGTCCGCAAACGTGAAACCAGCCTTAGTCACCATTACTATATGGGGATACTATTTCTGTGTGGAGGCACAGATTTACCATGTGGGAGCACTACTACCATGTAGAGGAATAGATGAACAAAGTGATGAGCAATAGATGCGTGTGTGTGTTACATTATGCATAGATGAGTTCTCAATGGAAAAAGTAATCATGGTGGACAGGGTTGAATAGAGACGAAAAGGGAAAATAAACAATTAGAGAAAATGCCAGTCAGTGGACTTATCTGCATGATAAACACACACAAGATCCGTAATGTGCTTGTATTAAACTGGTATTACCATTATATGATCATTTTATGGTGGCAATATTGGATTCACATCGGAGGGCATGTAACATCTGTAGTGGCGCATAAAACTGCAGGTAATATTGACTATTATGTTTACCTCTTGTTAAAAATTTGAACCTGGTGGTGCAAAATTGCAACTCTATAAGCATTCAATTTCATACATATGACAAGTTCTATTAAATGTCATTTTGTAGAGATACTCTATCTGAGGACCATTGATTTTAAGGTAAAAATCTCCATAATGCATTGCAATATAGAGGCAGAAAAAGGCAGTACATAAGCACTTTGGAAACTACCTGAAACAAAAAATATTCTAGATGTCGATAGTAAAACTCTCCTACAAATAACTAAGCTGTGTACAGGAGGCATACAACAGCATGCTTTCTGCTTTTTAATGCTCAGTTGAGTGACATGTCAGAGATGTTCTCCCATGGACAAAATGTTTTGGGGGAAGAATACTTGCGCAATAAATTATGCTAAAAATTATTCCCATATTTTAAAGTAAGGCTTCACACACCGTCTGTGTACAACACGGCTATGTTCATAAGGACGTATTCCTTGTACCATGTAGTCATCTTTATGTTTAATTAGGATTTTTTATGCTGTTTCCTGAGTTATTTAATGTATTTCTTTTGCTTGCTTAAGGGTGTGTGCACATGCTGCGGATTCTGCTGTGGATTGATCGGCGTGGATTTAGCAAAATCTGCAGGTCAAAAGACCTGCGATTTATCTGCGGATTAGCCTGCGGTTTTGCCCTGCGGTTTATCACCTCTACAATGGAGGAGATGGTAAACCGCAGCGGAATCCGCAGAAAGAATTGACATGTCAATTCTTTCTGCGGATTAGAAACCGCAGCAAATCCGTGCGGAAAAATCCGCACTGTCTGCACTGCGGTTTCCATTTACATTTTAGGATATTACACAGAAACTGCTGCAGATCCGCAGGACCAAAACAGCTGCAGATCCGCAGCAGAATCTGCAGCGTGTGCACACACCCTTAGGTTTTTGGTATATTAATGTGTTGGTAATAACCAGTGCATTTTTTGTGAACTATTTTTTTTACCTTACTCAGCAGTCTATTGTCACATCTGTCATACTCTTTTGCGATGGGATATTTTTCTGACTTTTCATTGTGGCAAAATCATTGTTATAAGTCAATAATAAAATATGAAAGCAGAAAAATATTGTATTTTACAGCATGCTCCTAAAAAAGTACTACAACAACAAAAAAAACAGTTGTTCAAGCACATGAAAACTACGATTTGGAATACCACATACAGCTGAAATCAGACATTTACATAAACTATATAAAATACATATTTGCAAGTTTTTCTCAATATCTGACATGAAATCTGAATAAACCTTTCGTGTTTTAGATCAATTAGGATTGCCATAATTATTAATATTTGCCAAATGTCAGAATAATGAGAGAGAGAGAGAATGTTTTAAAACATTTTTATTACTTACTGCAAAGTCATAAATGTACACACATTTCATTAGTATTTGGTATCATTGCCCTTAAATTGAATGACTTGGGTCAAACGTTTGGAGTATCCTTCCACAAGCTTCTTACTATAATTGGTCGGAATTTGAGTCCATTCCTCCTGACTAAACTGGTGTAACTGATCCAGGTTTGTAGGTCGCCTTACTCGCACCTGGCTTTTCAGCTTTGCCCATAAATTTTCAATAGGATTGAGCTCAGGGCTTTGTGATGGTCACTCCAAAACATTGACTTTATTATCCTTAAGCCGCATTTTTTACAATTTTGGCAGTATGCTCCAGGTCATTGTCAATTTGGAAGACCCACTTCCCCCCAAGCTTATTTAACTTCCTGGCTGATGTCTTGAGATGTTGCTTCAGTATTGCCACATAATCTTCTTTTTTCATGATGCCATCTATTTTGTAAAGTGCACCAGTCTCTCTTGCAGTAAAACAACCCCACAACATGATGCTGCTACTACCATGTTTCACAGTTGGGATTGTGTTCTTAGGCTTCCAAACTTCTCCCTTTTTCCTCCAAACGTAACGATGGTCATTATGCCAAAAAAAGTTCAATTTTAGTTTCATCAGACCACAAGACATGTCTACAAAAATGAACGTCTTTGTTCCTGTGTGCATTTGCAAGCATTAATCTGGCTTTTTTATGTTTCTTTTGGAGTAATGGCTTATTCCTGGCACAGTGGCATTTCAGCCAATGTTGACACAGTACTCGTTTCACAGTGAATATTGACACAATCTTACCAGCTTCCGCCATCATCTTCACAAGGTCTTTCGCTTTTGTTCTTGGGTAGATATGCACATGTCGAATCAAAGCAAGTTCATGTCTGGAAAACAGAACCCTTCCCCTTCCTGAGCGGTATGATGGCTGGACATTCCCATCTTGTTTGTACTTGCGTATAATTGTTTGGCTGATTTCTTTATACCTTTCCGATGATGCTATACAAAGAAGCATGTGTGCATTAAAATACATCCACAAGTGTGTCTCTAATTAACTCAGATGTGAAAAAAACAGAAGCTTGCAAACACATGACATCATAATATGGGCAGTCCAGAATTGTTTAAAGGCATAGTAATCTTAGTGTATGCAAACTTTTGACTTTGCAGTAAGTAATAAAAATGCTTTAAAACATTCTATCTCTATAATTATTATGGCATTTGGCAAATATTAATAATTATGGTAATCCTATTTGACTTAAAATGGGAAAGGCTTATTTTGATTTCATGTCAGATACTGAGAAAAACATGCATATGTGTCTTATTATATAGTGTATGTAAACTTCTGGTTTCAACTGTATGTAAATAGGGAATGCAGACAGTAATCTTCTTGCTGCAAAAACAAACATATATATGTGTAATGGGATGGATTTCCTATCTCTATGATTGATTGTAAATATTAAAGAAAGTATTTAGATTATATCTAATATATAAAACTCAATGTGTGTGTGTGTGTGTGTGTATGTTTGTATGTGTGTATGTCCGGGATTGGCATCTACACCATCGCAGCTACAGCCACAAAATTTTACACAGTCACACGTCTGGACCCCGAGAGCATTATAGGCTATGTTGTGAGGTGAAATTTTAAGCCCATGCGTTCCAATTCACCAAACAATTTGGCCTATTATTCTTATCATTTCTATGGTGTTATCGTCCTTCTGTAAAGCTGGAAATAACACAATTTATAACCGTGCCAACTCAGACCACCCTTTGACACAGACTGCAGGGGGAGCCCAGTATCACACAGGATAGAATTAGATACACTGCTCAGCAGTCAGTATCACACAGGATAGGATTAGATACACAGCTCAGAAGTCAGTATCACACAGGAGAGGATTAGTGTCATGATCCATGTTGGATTGTGACAGATTTAGCACAGATAATATTTTCTTTTTCCTTTAAGCCTTTTTCTTAAGGTTAGTTTTGACCCCAGTGGCTGCTGGGGTGATTACACTGTAGTTGCTTTAATTCTGTTTTTGACCCCGGTGGCCGCTGGGGTTATTACATGTAAATTACCAAGCCGGTGTGATTACCCTGGCTCCTACCTATAAAGGAGTATCCGGTGTTCTATTCACTGTTGGTGATATTGTTCATTCCCAGCCAACCATGGTGAAGAAAGGAGCTATTGTGAGGAGTTCCTTGCAGCTCAGCTAGAGCTTGGAATTGTCAGGAACACCGCACTGCACTTGCTCACTGAGCCAGTGCGCGTGTCCTGAGTACAAAAACAGTGCTCAAAGATATCTGTGGAGCAGGGCAGCAGCGGTGATGGTGTGCTTCAGACTGTCAAGACCTGAAGCACGTGACTGCTGGGGGCATGGCCTATGCTCCACAGAGCTTGGAGCTGCAGGGAAACTACTAGAAAGGTAACTACGAGACAAGTCACCAAGGGGCATAGACAGGGACGGAAACCAGATCAAGCCGGGGTCAAAGCACGAGATAGCAGAACAGTACCAAAGGGTTAACCGGAGTGGATAGTCAGGACGTAGCAATAGATCAGAAAACCAGAATGAGCAATAGACGGTACAAAAGGGGCAAACGGTAACGGAGTAACAATGGCCAAGCCAGGAGGTCAGAACCAGAGAAGACAATAGTACCAAAACGTGAGACAGAGAACAGAGTGAGGGGACAGACCGGGTCATACATGGGAATCAAACAAGCAATGCAGTTTATCAGCACACCAGGGGGGTCAGTCACACAGCCAGAATAACAGTATAGCTGACAGGGAATCCTAGTCTGGAGTGAGTATAAATACCCTTCCCAGATCCAAAGAGAGGCCGACAAAATTAACCCTGAGAAACCAGGACATTAACCATGTCCTAACCATGACAGTACCCCCCTCTGACCATGACAGGAATTAGCAGCTAATCAGGTGGATGCTGGATCCCGGTGTTGTACTCTGTTGCTTGGAGCAATTGCAGCAGAGCAAAGCTAAGCTGTGTTTTCCGTTTTGTTGTATTTTCCTAGTGTGTATTAGATACATGACTCAGCAGACAGTATCACACAGGATAGGATTAGATACACAACTCAGCACACAGTATCACACAGAATAGTATTAGATACATGGTTCAGCAGACAGTATCACACAGAATGGGATTAGATACACGGCTCTGCAGTCAGTATCACACAGGATAGGATTAGATACATGCAATTGCAGCAGAGCAAAGCTAAACTGTGTTTTCCCTGTTTTGTTGTATTTTCCTTGTGTGTATTAGTACAGCGGTTTGACTAGTGTCTGCACCATCCAGTTCACTAGTAAGGGATAGGTGCAGGGCGAGTAAGGGATTGAGGTATCCTGCTCGGCGACAGGTGAAGAGCCTGTATTGTGAACATTAGTAGTGTTCAGGGACACTGCCACAGAGGAGTGCAGGAGGTCTCCATGTCCCCGTTCCCTATTGCAGGGACCCACCATTTTAACTGTTTCCCCAGTGTTCCCCTTGTTTGTCCTGGTTTGAGTGCCGTCCTGCAGGTCACGGCACAGAGGACTGGTCACTCCGTGACAATTAGACACATGGCTCAGCAGTCAGTATCACACAGGATAGGATTAGATACACGGCTCAGCAGTCAGTATCACACAGGATAGGATTAGATACACAGCTGAGCAGTCAGTATCACACAGGATAGGATTAGATACACGGCTCAGCAGTCAGTATCACACAGGATAGGATTAGATACACGGCTGAGCAGTCAGTAACACACATGATAGGATTAGGTACACAGCTCAGCAGTCAGTATCACACAGGATAGGGTTAGATACATGACTCAGCAGACAGTATCACACAGGATAGGATTAGATACACTGCTCAGCAGTCAGTATCACACAGGATAGGATTAGATACACGGAAGAGCAATCAGTAACACACATGATAGGATTAGGTACACAGCTCAGCAGTCAGTATCACACAGGATAGGGTTAGATACACGGCTCAGCAGACGGTATCACACAGGATAGGATTAGATACACTGCTCAGCAGTCAGTATCACACAGGATAGGATTAGATACACGGAAGAGCAATCAGTACCACACATGATAGGATTAGGTACACAGCTCAGCAGTCAGTATCACACAGGATAGGGTTAGATACACGGCTCAGCAGACGGTATCACACAGGATAGGATTAGATACACTGCTCAGCAGTCAGTATCACACAGGATAGGATTAGATACACGACTGAGCAGTCAGTAACACACATGATAGGATTAGGTACACAGCTCAGCAGTCAGTATCACACAGGATAGGGTTAGATACACGGCTCAGCAGACGGTATCACACAGGATAGGATTAGATACACTGCTCAGCAGTCAGTATCACACAGGATAGGATTAGATACATGGCTGAGCAGTCAGTAACACACGATAGGATTAGATACACAGCTCAGCAGAAAGTATCACACAGGAGAGGATTAGGTACACAGCTCAGAAACAGGATTTGCCAAAGGAGAGGACATTTTCATTCCAAGAATTCAACTCATTCCATATGATTTGTTTTTTGATTTTAAACGCCTCCAGTTTCCAGTTCAACTGCTATTTGCAATGTCCATTAACAATGCTCAGGGACAGTCCTTGAAAGTAGTAGGGATTGATTTGCAATCTCCATGCTTTTCTCATGGTCAATTTTACGTGGTCTGTTCAAGAGTTGGAACTGCCAGAAATCTGTTCAGCTTTGCACCGAAAGGAAAAACCAAAAATCTTGAATGAGTTGAAAATAAAATACTATCAATACTTGGATAATCGTTTAGTTAATTTGTGTTGCAAATCTGTAGTGTTGAATATATGATGTGAAATGTTTTTATGTGCAATATAATCATTATAATTTGTTATAACTAACCACAGTTGGTTACTATGCCCAGGCAACGCCGGGCTCTTCAGCTAGTTTATTATATATACAGTACAGGTATATACAGTAAGTATTCATGTATATATAATAAATATAATCTAAATATTTTCTTTAATATTTACAATCAGTCATAGAGACTGGAAATTCTTAGAAACAAGAAAAGAAAAGAAAATATTTAGAGATTACATTTATTATATATTCATGAATACTTATATGCATGTATGTACATGGACATATATAAAGATACAGAGTACAAACACTGACAAGAATGTTAATCAATATCGGTCCTGTTTTTAACAAATCACTGTATTTGCTAAAGTTTTCTCCCTATAAACCAACTCTTTCCGCTTTCTTGTTCCATGTGTGTAAATTCACAGTATGAAAGCAGGAACATTAAGTGTAATAAAGAAAAATTATAGTCTATAGCAGTAGACTCAGTGATTTCCGTTAATTTATGTGTAGAAAGTTGCATTTTCTCTGTAGAAATTCCTGTAGAGCAGAGCGGCATATATCTAATGATGTGGAAAAACTCAAGCAAACATCTCGGTGAGGAATGAATCTAATTTTCCTTTTTAAGGGTAGTCAGCAAGTAAAACGAAGATCACATCACTAACAATACCTATTAGATCCCAGTGAAACAGCAGATGATCATGCTTTGCATGATGCTATTGCATGTACTACTGTATTAAGCTGATTAGCCTATTTAAGGTGATTAACTACCAGTGCTATACATTGCATTTTAATTCTTGATTTGGTTTATTTCATCCGATGCCTGTCTCTTAAGTATCCATTAATAGCCATACTTGAAAACATCATGTTCTACTTCATGTATCTTTCCCAGTAAATAATTTCAAATAAATACTTCTTGTGGAAGAGCGGATAATTAAAACGGCTTTTAAAAATCTCAGACGCTGAACATACACCAAAGTATATATATATATATATATCCTTTTAATATAACTAGCTAATATTCATTATAGGTTGGTGGATGTACAGTGGGGCACTGTTAGCTGGGATAAATTACTTTAAGATCTTTCTGGATGGTTAAAAAATGAATAATTGAAACCACTAATTACTGGGCTACAAATATGTATGTTTATAAAAACTGAAGTAGTTTCCAAGAAACTTCATGGAATTCTACATGTGCACTTAGATCAATCACTGAGCTCTCAGAGGATGTATTACTGAGTTGATTGAAAGAGACTTGTATTCAACAAGGTACTATGCGAGAACCTACACCAAGGCCTTTAACCTTTATGTAGAGGATCAATGTCCCTACCAAAACTTGTCCTTGCCTCCTAAATGAGAAATCTCTTTTCCTTCTGTCAGCTCCACATGTGAAACATGAGGCAATCTACATACCATAAATGTATTTAACAATTTCCAGAATTTTTTGTGGTGGGGTGGGAATTATAGGAGTACAGTAAGTAAGGATTATAGTGGGTATTTGACTGTAGCTCAGCTCAACCTACATGTTAGCCAGTTGATCAAAGAGCAGCCAGCTGATCTACTTTAGCCTTCTTTTTTGTGGAAACCATGTCCAGAAGAATTCCACATAAACTAAGAATTATTGGATTTTGATAAAAGAAAATTGGTCAATAGAGCTTTCATGCATCAAAAAGTGTCAAATACGGATAAAGAGGATAAAAATCTTTCCTTTTATTTTCATCATATAGTGACATGTCTCAGGGTGTGCACCCTTTTTATGCTAACTACAGTGCCTTGCGAAAGTATTCGGCTCCCTGGAACTTTTCAACCTTTTCCCACATATCATGCTTCAAACATAAAGATAGCAAATGTACATTTTGGGTGAAGTATCAACAACAAGTGGGACACAATTGTGAAGTTGAACGAAATTTATTCGTTATTTTAAATTTTTGTGGAAATTCAAAAACTGAAAAGTGGGGAGTGCAATATTATTCGGCCCCTATAACTTAATACTTTGTTGCGCCACCTTTTGCTGCGATTAGAGCTGCAAGTCACTTGGGATATGTCTCTGTCAGTTTTGTACATCGAGAGACTGAAATTCTTGCCCATTCTTCCTTGGCAAACAGCTCGAGCTCAGTGAAGTTTGATGGAGATAATTTGTGAACAGCAGTTTTCAGCTCTTTCCACAGATTCTCGATTAGATTCAGGTCTGGCCATTCTAACACCTGGATATGTTTATTTGTGAACCATTCCATTGTAGATTTTGTTTTATGTTTGGGATTATTGTCTTGTTGGAAGACAAATCTCCATCCCAGTCTCAGGTCTTTTGCACACTCCAACAGGTTTTCTTCAAGAATGGTCCTGTATTTGGCTCCATCCATCTTCCCATCAATTTTAGCCATCTTCCCTGTCCCTGCTGAAGAAAAGCAGGCCCAAACCATGATGCTGCCACCACCATGTTTGACAGTGGGGATGGTGTGTTCAGGGTGATGAGCTGTG
The DNA here is from genome assembly GCF_039654945.1 of Dendrobates tinctorius. NCBI lineage: Eukaryota > Metazoa > Chordata > Amphibia > Anura > Dendrobatidae > Dendrobates > Dendrobates tinctorius. The sequence goes on along the minus strand of NW_027361671.1, from coordinate 41,265,694 downwards.
TTGTCTTTACAATAAAACATATCGCCAAACAGTATCACGGACCTGCCTGTTGTGTTCCTTGGTCTTCATGATGCTCTCTGTGCTTCAAACAGAACCCTGAGACTATCACAGAGCAGGTGCATTTATACGGAGACTTGATTACACACAGGTGGATTATATTTATCATCATTAGTCAATTAGGACAACATTGGATCATTCAGAGATGCACAATGAACTTCTGGAGTGAGTTTGCTGCACTGAAAGTAATGGGGCCGAATAACATTGCACGCCCCACTTTTCAGTTTTTGAATTTCCACCAAAATTTAAAATAACCAATAAATTTCTTTCAACTTCAGAATTGTGTTCCACTTGTTGTTGATTATTCAACAAAAATTTATATTTGTAATCTTTATGTTTGAAGCTTGATTTGTGGGAAAAGGTTGAAAAGTTCCAGGGGGCCAAATACTTTCGCATGGCACTGTACATGATCATTTAGTCTGAAAAAGCAATACACAACCCGAAACATGTTTTATGTGTGATCAAATAAAATAAATACATCTTATCATCTTCACCCATCTCTGATTCTTCTTGGCCAGACAGTGTGGCTCTGTTTTAACTTACTTTCTTTTTGTACCTATTCTTAGCCAGATGTTCTGAACAACAGAAGAGTCTATCCTCTGATAATAAACACATGCTTCAAAGTGTTTTTTGCCTGTTATCAGTCAACATACATACCTGAACTAGACATACAGTCCTATGTTGCACCCTGTTTTTTAATTTCAGTACTTTCATGGTATTGCTTTCAAAGTAATGGACAAAGTACTATAGACATTTACAGTAGTGAACTTGAAAATGTGTCCATATTGCACTCGAACAATGTTGTGCACCAGATTTATTATGTGTTTTAGTTTTGCACCTCATTGAACAGTTTTCAAAGTGTCTGGAAAAGGGTGAGCATGAGTCCTAAAATGCATTAAATTTAGAAATTATGTGTGCCAAATAGTGATGAGTGAGCACTAAAATGCTCGGGTACTCGTTACTCGAGTTGAGCAAATCATAATGCTCGGGTGCTCAATCCAAGTGACGAGTATAATGGAAATCAATGGGAAACTCGAGCCTTTTCCCGGCAGTCCCCTCTTGAAATGGCATGGCAACTGAAATGGCATGGGAACAACACAGGGATTACCCTGGAAGCATCACTGGATCCCAAGTCGCTGCTAGGAACAATGTTGTCAGAGTATTATGCCACTTTTATGAACTGACAATAAAACATATAAAACCGCCATTAAAATGGATTTGACTGGAAAAAAAATGCTTGCGTTATGTTCACACGTAGTGTTTTTGCATGTTTGCATTGCTTTCAATGTTGAAAAAAACATTCTACAGGAAATGTAAGTTTAGCATTTTAATACCTTATCTGTGCATGTGGTGTGTGATTCTGTATCATTTATGAAGGAGAGTCTCTGAAAGTCACAATTTTTTTTTCATGGCCATTTGTGGCCCATTACAATTTGTAGAGGACCTTCAGCTGGCCATTACTATTGTTAGAGGGCCAGCAGGTGGCCCTCACTACTGTCAGAGGGCTGTCAGGCTCACTATGATTTTAGAGTGCCAGCAGCCAGCCCTCACTAAGAATTTTAGGAGGCCTAGCAGACATATATTTCTACTGCAATATAATTTATCCACCTAAGGTGCGTAAATTTTCTTTTTTCGGATTAATACTGTAAAGTTTGAAACTTGGAGGCCAGCAGACAGTCCTCACAATTTATAGAGGGCCAGCAGCTGTCCCCCACTAGTTTTAGAGGGCCAGCAGGCATCTTATGGACAGATGAGACCAAGTTAGAGTTTTTGGTAAAATACATCATTTTACAGTTTACTGTAAATGGAATGAGGCCAAAAAATAAAAGAACACAGTAGTTGCAATCAAATATGGTAGAGGTTCAAAGAAATTTAAGTTTTGTTTTGCCACCTCTGGCTTGACTGGGAATCTTCACATTTCATGATACCTTGCACACAAAGTATTTTGGGTTGCAATGTAGTGCCCAGGATCTGAAAGCTGGGTTTGCACCCTAGGTCATGGGTCTTCCAGCAGGACAATGTCCTAAACATACCACAATGACCTCAAGCACTCGAAAGTTCATAAGTGGTAATTCCAGTTCCAGTAGTGTAAAGTGTCCCACCACTACCTCTTACATACAGATGCTACAGAGAAACTGTGAATGAGCACATTACATCAATTAATTTTGCCTGCTTTGATGAATTTCTGAGTACAGAACACCGTAAAAGACATGAATTGGTCAATGAGTCCATGGAAAAAGCAGCATCAGGAAGGGTTAGAATTTATAAGGCAATGGGGGTGTGGCCTGGGCTCTGAGCATGTATGCAGCAAGAGCGCTAAGCTCCCACAGTCACATTCTAAAGCTACAAAATAAGCATGCATAGGGTTAACCAAAATAACCTTGCTGGACCCTATTTTATTTATGAACTTTGGGTGCCCATTTTGAGACAAAAAGCAGGACTCTGGTTCAAAGAGGACTGAAGAAATAAGCTTTTACAAGTCTGGATGGCTGCGGTGCATCAGAAGCTGAGGGACATCACCCCACATCATCTGCTCTCCTGTGAAGAGACCGGAGTGCCAGCGCGGGCTTTACTGAAGCCAGGATTGATCTGGAGGATCATTACTGGTACTGAGGACTTTGTTTGGACCCCCAGTAAGGCACAACGTAAATCCAGCTGTCTGCATGACTTTCTGTCTGTGGTGTGTGGAGGATAACGGAGTGGCTGTGGCGGAGGGATACAGACTCCTGCATGTTCATCTCTGCTGATTTATACCTGCGTGCCGCTGAATTCTGACTGCTGTAATATCAGGGTGAGGTTAGCGGGGACAGAGGAGCTTCCCTGGACATATTCTAGCATGGCACGCTGAAGAGGAAAGCAAAGACACGGGCGGGGACTCTTTCTTTACCACGGAGCTGAAGGGCGGAGGGATACCACCGGACCTCTAGGACCAGACTCCGGAATCGACCAAGAACAGCGCTATACAGCCTCATAAAGGACCGGATCAGAGGCGACTAGCACCGGGGGAGCCACTAGAAACTGCTGAGGTGAGGCACAACTGAAATCTGGTCACTAGAACCGGACGCTGCGCACTGATCACAGCCGCAATAGAACTCAATGGGAAGTAGTTCCGGCTGTGTCCAGCCTGTCAGTGTTACAGAAAGCTGACATCACAGGCCCTGCAGCCCACAACAAGTGGCCCCCGATACTACAGGCTCAGCTATACTCCCACTATACTGTGCAGCGCAACAGGCAGTTAACCCCATGTGTACTGGGGAGAAAGATATAGACTGCGGGGAGGGCCCTCATTATCCCCACACAATAAAGGAATACTGACTATTCTGCACTTACCAGCGGCACATACTTATAACACAATAGTGACCCGAGTTTCTGGCTGGTGGCCCCAGTGCCCTATACTCATCTGTGCAGTGCACCATAATAGAGGATTATCCACTCTTCAAGCAAGGATGAGAGCTACAGTGGATTGCTTGCATTATTATTGAGCAATTGTGTGACTTTTGGCGCTCTTACTGAGGGTTTCTCAGTTGACTCCTTTTCTGAAACTTGTTTTTAGACCATTTTACTTAACTCGTCTGATTGATCAAGCTAAAAGGGTCATAGATCTGAGGCCAGGCAAGATTGCGTGGCAAATTAAGATGCAGTTGGGCAGGGGCAGAATTATTAATAGCTAACACAGGGTGACGAGGCACAATTTGGGGGCATATTCAAAATCATATGAGGATATCCCTAATGTGTTAAACCCCACAAAATCTAGGTCACCTCTGAAAAGAAGTGAGCCAAAAACACCTAAAATAAAACAATCCCATAACCCTGCACCTGTCAAAGCTGCAAAAGGGGGATCAGGTATCAATAACCCATTGACCAAAACACTGCCTAAAACACAACCTGAAACACTTCAAAAAAAGAAAAATTTTGGGGGACACATTAAAACTCCCCCTCCAAATCAGCCTCTCATGGAGGAAATGGACACTTACAAATCAAACAAAAGGAAGGGCCCAGACGATCAGGAAAACACCGGAAGTCTTTCTTCTGAGGACTCCGACAGTGTCTCAGCTGACTATACCCCAAACACAAGCCCTGAAAGGCAGAGGTCTAGAAGGGACACTGGGGGTCCATTTCCTTCGTTTGAGGTTCCTCCTCCATCCATTAACCTGCGGGAATACAAGGGGTCCAATAAACAAGCCACCGAAGGATTCATGGCAGGTCTCTTCCAGTCCTTCAGTGATGCCCTAAAAATAGGGTTTGAGACTCAGGCTAAAGCCCTACAGGAAACTTGCAGGAATCTTAGCCAAAATGTTGGGAAATATGAGGTAACGATGGTACAGGCGGAGAGGGACATAGTCTACCACTCAAAGGAAAATTCTCTTCTCAAAACGGAGGTTATTTCCCTTAAAAACAAATTAACGGATCTGGAAGACCAAAGCAGGAGAAATAGCTTAAAAATATGAGGTATTCCTGAGTCGGTCTCCCAGGCAGATCTTTCAGATTACATTAAAAATTTATTTAAAAAACTATCACCAAAATTGACAGAATTAGAAGTAAATATTGATCGTATACACCGCCTCCCACATCCAAAAGGGGGCCCACAGGAAAAGCCTAGGGACACTATCCTCAGAGTCCATTTTTTTGAAACCAAGGAGAAGGTTCTAAAATTTCTGAGAGAGAGAGGTTCACCTCCAGAGCCATATAAAGATTTAAAGATTTTCCAAGACTTCTCCAAAGAGACAATGGATGCAAGAAGGTCCTTCAGAGATTTGACCTCTAAACTTAGAGAGCTCAGAGTGTCATATAGATGGGGTTTCCCTACCAAGTTATTAGTCTGGTATAATGACAAAAACTACCCCATCTACACTCCACATGAGGGTCAGAAGTTCCTTATATTTCTGATGGATGAACCAGCATTTAGGGATAGGGATTAGGACTGATTTTTATCTTATGTTCGAATTTACATGGTGTTTACTATTAATTTCCTTTTCCTGAATATGAATATCTTATGACCCGTATTTACAGTTTATTGTTGTCACTGTGGGAACTTGCCACTTAATTTTTTTCTCACTTTTTCCCCCACACCAAGGTGAGACACCAATCGGTTTGGAGTCCTCCAGGTGAACTCTCAAGTTACTAATTTTTTTTTCTGTATTTCACTGTTTTGCTTGTTTCCATTTTTCTGTTTTGATATTGCACTCGAACAATGAAAATCTTATCATACAATGTTAGGGGGCTCAACAGTCCGAATAAGAGGCATGCGGTATGGAAGGAGATCAACCGAACCCGTGTCGAATTGGTATGCCTCCAGGAGGTTAAACTGGCCTCCGATCAACAGCCGGTTTTCCAGCACAAGAACTTTCCACACATGTACAAGTCACTGTCCACAAAGATAAAGGCTGGGGTCATTACACTGGTATGTGGCACTGTTCCTTTTCAGCTCATCAAAGAGATACCAGACTCATTGGGCAGGTTTCATATACTCATATGCTTACTCCATGAAAGGCCATGCACAATAGTGAAAGTATACGCACCTAACAAGGGACACATTCAATTCTTGAACAAGCTAATCAAAAAAATAGACAAAGTCAAAACAGGTGATCTCATCTTACTAGGCGATTTTACTATTGTCCCAGATAGTAGCATTGATTCATCCTCATTAGTTCACCACAAGGTTCCAGCTTTAAAAAACTGGTTAATTCAAATTGAGCTTTATGATGCTTTTCGTTGCTTGAACACATCGTCTCGTGAGTATTCTCACTTTTCAGATGTACATAAGACAGCATCTAGAATCGATCTACTACTTACTAATATATTTACTTTAACCAAAATTAAGGATATACGGTTCATGCAAAAGACCATCTCGGATCATGCCCCGGTTCTCACTGAGTTCCTCGTGGGTCCTCCCTCTGACAAGCCATTCTCCTGGAAACTTAACCCAGCCTTGTTATATATACCAGAGTACAAGCAAGAGATAGAAAATGTTCTCTTAAACTACTTCAAGGAAAATGTATCTGGTGAAGTAGATCAGTTCACTGTCTGGAACGCCCATAAGGCGGTCCTGAGGGGATGCCTTATGCAGATCCTCTCTAAGCTTAAGAAGAGAAATAGGGAAAGAATTACAAACCTACGGGCCCAAATTAATGATCAGGAAAAAAAACAAACTAACTTGAAAGTTCCTTCCCAAACCATCCAGGCTGAGATTTTGAGACTTAGACAGAGTTTGAGATCTGAAATCTACCAGGAATATGATGCAGCCATCAAAGCATCTAGGTATAAATCGAATGCATTTCTCAACAAGTTTATGATGAGGAAGTTAAAAAGAGAAAGAATCAAAAAAAGAATAATTAAGATTGTATCTCCCTCGGGTGACCTCAAAATTCACCCTAGGGACATTGTCAACTCGTTTGCAGATTTCTTTAAAAATCTTTATAACCTGAAAGATGACCCCCAAACACTTGTGGTTAACTCGAATTTTGTGGATTCTTTTCTACATAGTATCGATTTACCAAGAGTTGATGAGCTGGACTTGAATTATGTCAATAGCCCTTTTACAGAGAATGAAATAGTTGACGTTATCAAGAAACTGCAGTCCCAAAAATCACCAGGGCCGGATGGCTTCTCTGGGGAATATTATAAATCCTTTTCAAAAATTCTGGCTCCACAGTTAGCTTTCGTCTTTGATCTGGCATTCTCTCAGGGCTCCTTCCCAAAGGAGATGTTAGAGGCAACAATTGTCATGATTCCAAAGGAGGGGGGAGACCCTGAGAGGATACAAAACTATAGGCCAATCTCGCTCATAAACAGCGATATTAAAATCTACTCAAAGATCATCGCAAACCAACTAAAAAACATCCTCCCACGCCTGTTGGTGGATTATCAAATAGGGTTCACAGAGGGCCGCCAGGCCTCAGACGGGACTAGAAAGGTGTTGAACCTAATAATTTTAGCTAACAACTCGAGAACCCAAACTGCTTTTCTGGCACTGGATGCCAAGTGTCAGGAACACCGCACTGCACTTGCTCACTGAGCCATAGCGCGTGTCCTGAGTACAAAGACTGTGCACAAAGATATCTGCGGAGCGGGCAGCAGTGGTGACAATGCATGCTCCAGGACCTGAATCACGTGACTGCTGGGGCGTGGCCTAAGCTCCACGGAGCTAGGAGCTGCAGGGAAACTCCTAGAAAGGTAACTACAGGACAATGTTACCAAGGGGCATAAACAGAGACAGAAACCAGATCAAGCCGAGGTAAAAGCACGAGATAGCAATACAGTACCAAAGGATTAGACAGATTGGATAGTCAGGACGTAGCAATAGATCTGTGGAGGTAGACCGTGACGGCTCCTGCAGCGCTGATTCAGAGGAACTGGAGTATGAGGAGTCAACGTGTACAGACTGGATTCCTACAATTCTTGAAGTTGGCAGAACACGTACAGCGCCACTCTCCAGATCTGTACCCGGCTCCACAACATTGACCTAATGGGCAGTGAGGGAAAGGTATCGCCCCTGTCCATGGTTACTGGTCCACGCATCGGTGGTCAGGTGGACATTGCTACTGACGGCATTTAATAGCGCATGTTTTATTTTTCCCTCCACATACTTTTGCAGGGCAGGGACGGCTTGCCTGCTGAAATAAAAGCAGCTGGGCACGGTGTATTGTGGGACTGCCAATGCCATGAAGTTCCAGAAGGTGTCAGTCTCCACCAGACTGAATGAGAGCATTTCAAGGGCCAGTAGTTTGGCAATGCCAGCTTTCAGAGCCTGTGCTCGGGGATGGTTTGCCGAATATAGCCTCCTTTTATCCCATGCCTGTGCTACCGATGGCTGTAGAGTGACCTGGGAGTGTGAGGATGACTGGGAACGTGGTGCTGTGGGTGGAATGTCACTGGGTCTCTGGACAACAGTGCCAGAGGTTCTTCCTTGGCGATCCTGTGAGGAAGCCGAACCAGCTGTGTGTGAGCTGGAGGAAGAGGCCCCAACACGAGCTGAAGAGGTGGTAGGTGGTGCTGTACATTGGCCTACGTCTTCAGTGTGTCTGTGTAACTCCAGCTCGTGCTTGGTCCGCACATGTTTCCACATATTTGTGGTATTGAGGTTGCTGACATTTTTCCCTCTTTTGACTTTCTGATGACACAGCTTGCATTTCACAAAGCAAATGTCATCTGCAAGTGTGTCAAAAAAGGACCACGCACTGCAAGTCTTGGGAGCGCCCGTTATGGCTTTTGGAAGAGGAATGCTCCTAACGGGTGCCGAAGTGGAGGCTACAGGCAACCAAGTCTGCCCCCTCCCTCTCCCTCCTGTTTTGGCCGTTCGGGGAATCTCTTCCTCAGAGCTGCTCCCACCACCTCCCTGTTCCTCACGCCATGATGGGTCAAGGATCTCATCATCTACACTCCCCTCTTCAAACACCTGCTTCTCTTGGGTAGTCTCGCCAGCACCATACCCACCAGAAAGTGGCACCTGAGTCTCGTTATCATCTGATGCGTACTGAGGTGTGCTGACCATAGGCACTAGCCCACCCGCCTCTTCAGATTCAGAGGGACAAAGAAATTGCACATCACTGCATACTCCCTCTTCTTCACATTCTTGAATTCTGCTTGGCTGGCCCCCTCTTTCCAAGCCAACAGATTCAGAGAACAGAAGTAGAGACTGTGATGGCTCCTGTCCAGGGCTCTCTGACTGCCTGGGCACTTTGGCAGGTGGTGAAGAGACAGATGGTTGCTCTTCAGTGCTCTGGCCCTGAGAGGACGTGGAAGTCATTGAAGTCGATGCGTTAGCTGCCATCCATCCGACAATGGCTTCAATTTGTTCCTCCCGCAACAGTGGGGTATGGCGAGGTTCTACAAAGCTGCGCATAAAGGACTGTTGCCTGGTAAAACTGGGGGATGCTGACTCAATGGTGCCCGCAGCAGGCACAGAATCCCCACATCCTCTCCCTGCAGAATCCCCACGTCCTCTCCCTGCTGAAACTCCATTCCCACGCCCACGTGCCTTACTCCCTGCCTTCTTCATCTTGGTAGACTGATAAAGATAGGCAGAAAAGTACAAAGGGGGGCTTAGTGTGCTTATTCCTGAACAGCTGCTAACAGGTATAAGAAACACTAATTTTATAAAGTGTGTGTGTGGACTACACTTTAATATGAGCTAATGTGGCCTACACAACTGTCAAATGGAGTGTTTGGTGAACTTTATTTTGCTTGTTTTTTTCAAAAAAACAAAAAGGATGTGACCAAAGATTTGAAAGCGATAGTATCACAAACTTTTTGGAGCTATTACAATGCAGGAAGGTAACCTACAATGCAAAAGATGAGGCTCCAAAAAATAGGGTAATACTAATCTGGCTGCAGCTGAAGGGCACAAGCCAGAAAAAAGGCTCCTCTATCTACTCCTATATAGTGTTTGCAACCAACCAATGTAGATGGATACGGATGGATGCACACTAATAGGAGAAGGAAAAATGAGCTGCAATAAAAGAAAAATATGTATGAGGCAGTGACACATGCTGAGCGGCCTACAACCAGACGTAGCTGTAGGACACACTACAGCGTGAGCTGCACTCACACACAGAGACCTCTCAGACAGCCGTGAACAGTGCAGATAAGTGGGCACTAGCACTGAAAGGCTGCAGAAAGGCTCCGCTGTCTACTCCTATAGTGTTTGCAACCAACGTATATGGATACGGATGGATGCACACTAATAGGAGAATGAAAAAGTGAGCTGCAATAAAAGAAAAATATGTGTGAGGCAGTGACGCACGCTGAGCAGCCTACAACCAGACGTAGCTGTAGGACACACTACAGCGTGAGCTGCACTCACACACAGAGACCTCTCAGACAGCCGTGAACAATGCAGATAAGTGGACACTATCACTGAAAGGCTGCAGAGAGGCTCCGCTGTCTACTCCTATAGTATTTGCAACCAACCAATGTAGATGGATGCGGATGGATGCACACTAATAGGAGAATGAAAAATGAGCAGCAAAAAAAGAAAAATATGTATGAGGCAATGACACACGCTGAGCGGCCTACAACCAGACGTAGCTGCAGGACACACTACTCAGTGTGAGCTGCACTCACACAGACCTTGCAGACAGCTGTGAACACTGCTGCAAGGCAAAAGAAAGCTACAGTGTTTTTTTATGTAGCCTGGGTAAAGTACAATATGATTTTGAAAATCGCTATCTCTAACTGTCCCTCAGAGTCTTGAACAGTAGCCTGTCCCTAACTGAATTCACAGCAGAGTGAACCCAAAATGGCGGCGGCGGCGGCTTTTATAGTGCATCGTGACATCATTTCAGCAGCCAATCACAGCCATGCCATTAGTTAACATGCCTGCATACCTAACAGGATGTGCCCACACTTCTGAGGATTGTCATTTGCTGAATCAAATCAAACTGGCTCATAGCATTATGGGAACTTCCAATTCCGGTATTCGATATGCTAAAAGTATCGGAACTCAGTATCGGAATTCCGATACAGTGAATATCGGCCGATACCCGATACTTGCGGTATCGGAATGCTCAACACTACTTACAATTCCAACATATCAATAGGTCTTCACGAGGGTTATTTTAAACTGTTAAATAGGTGGTACTACACCACGACAAAGTTATCACATTTTAACACAGAACTATCTTCTTTGTGTTGGAGAGGCTGTGGACAAAAAGGGAAACTCTACCACATATTTTGGGGTTGTTCAAAAATCAAAAACCTCTGGTTCCAGGTCACACAGCACATTAAACTCATTGCTAAGGACTTCAAAATTACGCCTGAAAGAGCACTTCTTTCATTAGACATGGAACAATTTGATGATTCGGTAAGATACATTATTATACACATCCTCTTAGTGACTAAGATCATGTTAGCACAATGGTGGAAGAAAGTCGAGGTTCCTAAGTTTTCGGACATACTTGATAAGATAGGCCAACATAGCGATTTAGAACGCAGATTTGCAACTAACAACAATCACATCCACAAATATACAAAAAAATGGAAGACTTGGAACAACAAATTCCATATCAAATAGACCTATTAAGAGGTATTATATTTTGAGGCCTAAGCATGGCCGTTGTAGTACCGAGATGTTGTATCTCCTTTCAAGAATGTTACCCCATAAGGATTGGCGATTTTCTTTTCCTTTCATGTTATTATTCGCTATATGCTATTAATGCCTATTTGTGGGTTCTCTAGTTTTAAATTTTTTCCGTACCTGTACAAGGTTCTTTACTTCCCATTCCTTTTCCTCCCTTCCTACCTTCCTTCCCTTACCCTGTTTAATTACTAAAAACCAATAAAATTATTTGAAAAGAATTTATAAGGCAATAATCCCATGCCTGTGTAAGGGGGTAAGATATGATGTCTCTTATGCTTCCCCTTCCCTCTGACTGTCTCCCAGTTCCTAATGTTTACAGATATGTTGCCTGCGGTACTGCTACATGTATAACAATGTATTACCCCTCTTTACTTGTGGTATTGCCACTTGAATGTGTTACCATTGTATAGATAATTGTGTATGATCCCTCATGTTCTTGAAAGATGCTACTGCTTGTATATTATATGTCATTTGTGTATGTACAGTTAGGGAAAGTTAGTGCATCCTTTATTGGGACATTAGAGGAGGGCACTCTTAGTATATAGTTTCCCCATAGGCTGGGTAGTTGTAATTATGTTGAGGTCCACTAGGTGGGGGTATACTAGTGGGGCCTGCTAGTAGGTTCTTAGAGGGTTAAATGTAGAAGGGGCTGCCAAGAGTAAGGTTGGTGAGGAAGGGTGGTTTAGTCACATGGGACCAGGGTGCCCAAGAGTCCACATGAGCTATAGGCCTTGGCAGTCACGTAATGTTAAGTCGTTATTGCCAACGTTACCCACGGCCACTGCAAGTCTTAGCAGTGGGTCAGGACAGGAAAAGGAAGATGTGGCACCTTTACGGCTGGGCCAATGCTTTTAGGGCAGAAGTTGGCTGGACTAAGAAGATGAAAGGAGTTGGCACTTCAACAAGATTGGTACAGACAGGCCGGATGCTTCACCGGGGGTCACCAAATGTAGTGATTGATGAATTCATGTCTGGGGTGAAATAGGCTGAAGGAAATGTTATTGTAGTGAGGCCAGACCTGGAAGGAACTGGGAAGCAATCTAGTACGGTCCGGTCCGGGCATGTACTGCACAGAAGTGAGAGCAAGCAAGGGAAAGATCAGAAAGCAAGTAAATGTGATGATGTACCAACTGTGGATGTAACGCGTGAAATCCTAAGTAAAGAGAGTGTTAACGTTGTCTCGGACTGTGCCTCCATTGCTGTGAGTCACCTAGAAAAGGGACCATTATGGCCTGAGAAGTGCCCGAGTGAAGATGTATCTGGAGATGTAGGTATGCCGAGGAGCATAGTATTGTTTCATGTAGGGGACACGATAGGTCATGTCTACGGTCCTGGCCCTCCCTTACACTTGTCATACGCTATACCTACTGCCAAACATCACCCTACATGAATTGCATATAAAAGTGGTTTTATTGTAGAATATAGAAGGGCTTTGAACCACTCTGAAAAGATGTTTTCCTGTATGTGGCAACAACAAAGTTTGCAGGAATGCAAGTAACACTGGCAGCTTTGATGTAAAAAACATGAAACGGTCAATGAGTCCATGGAGGGAACAACATCAAGGTTTAGAATTTATAAGGCAATAATCCTGTCAGGGTCCTGACAGCATTGGCGTACAGCCTCGGCTAAGCAGGGACTCACCCGCACCGTAGGGACCCCTGGGGACAAGAACAGCCGGACAATAAAGATGCACGGGACCTAAATGTAGAATATTAGAAAGCCGGCACAGGACCTACGGTCATGTGAACGGTCATGTGACTGCCAGGGGCGGGGCTTAGCATCCTGCTTTCAGAGGAGGAAGAAAACCCCGAGTCGGGCAAAGCAGAGGTCAGGCACAATACAGGCAAACGAGGTACAGGAGGGATAAACAGACGGGAGGTCAGACAAAGCCAAAGGTCGTACACAAGATATCAATACAGTACCAGGGATGAGACAGAACGGACAGTGAGGGCCAAGCAGAGATCAAAAACCAAACGGACATAGAAGGTACCAAGCAGAATCCAAAGCGATATCCAGAGAACAGACCGAGTCATACACAGGGAATCAAGCAACCAGAACACAGCACTAACACACTCAGTGGTCACCACACATTGCCAAGGGCGAAAGTATAACTGACGGGGGATGGGAGCTTCCTGAGGCTATAAGAAGCCTCCCCAGAACCAATGAGAGGCCACCCTAATTGGTCCCAGGTGTGCAGGTGAGAGTCTGCACTGCGATCAGAACATTAATCCCAGAAGTGCCGGTCACCCAGCACTGGTATCATGACAGTACCCCCCTCTCAACGGGGGGCCTCTGGACCCCCAGGCTTGCCCGGGTACCTAGCATGGAAAGCCCGAACCAGACGATCCGCATGCATCAACCGGGCCGGCACCCAGGACCTGTCCTCCGGCCCATACCCCTTCCAATGAACTAGGTACTGTACTGACCGCCGTACCAACCTAGAATCTACAATGTGACCAATCTCATATTCCACATGTCCCTCCACCAAAACCGGAGGAGCCGCAGACTCGGATTCTCCCCAGACTGCTTCAAACGGCTTCAGTAGGGATCTATGGAAGACGTTAGGGATCTTGAAAGAGGGTGGACGGCACAGCCTGTACGCTACCGGGTTGATTTTTTCCACAATCTTGTACGGGCCAATGAATTTGGGGCCCAACTTGGCTGACGGAACCTTTAACTTAATGTTTCGCGTGGAGAGCCAAACTTTCTCTCCCACCTGAAACATGGGACCAGGTGTTCGTTTCCTGTCCGCGAAAAACTTATACCTGCCTTGAGACCTAGATACATGCCGCTGGACTTCTGCCCATGTATCTTTTAACCGCTGAACAGAGTCCTCAGCCCCGGGGCACCCCGAATCCAGACGAGAAAACTCACCAAAATGAGGACTGAACCCATAGTTGATGAAGAAAGGGGACATACCAGTGGATTGACTCACCTGACTATTGAAGGCGAATTCAGCCAATGGCAGTATATCACACCAGTCATTCTGTCTAGCAGAAGTCAGACATCTGAGGATCTGTTCCAGAGACTGATTAGTGCGTTCCGTCTGACCATTACTCTCAGGATGGTATGCAGACGAAAAGGACAGAGATATCCCTAATTTTTTACCGAAAGCACGCCAAAACTTAGCCACAAACTGCACACCACGATCAGACACAACATTCAGGGGTACCCCATGCAAGCGGACCACATGCTGCACAAACAATCTGGATAAGATCTCAGCAGAAGGTAATGCGGACAGGGGTACAAAATGAGCCTGCTTAGATAATCTGTCCACCACTACCCATACCACCGTATTACCCCTGGAGGAGGTGAGATTGGTAATAAAATCCATGGACAGATGGTCCACGGTCTTTTGGGGACTTCAAAGGGCATCAGCTCCCCCGCCGGCCGGCTATGGGAGCTTTTAGAACGAGCGCAGACCCCACAACCAGAAATGAATTTCTTTATATCAGAACCCAGAGTAGGCCACCAGAAGATACTAGCCACCGCCAGTCGCGTGGCTGATATACCAGGGTGAGCACACAACTTGGATTCGTGGAACTCTTGCAAGAGTTTAAGGCGAAGTTGTTCTGGGACAAACAACTTGCCCCCTGGTTTGGCCGCAGGAGCCAGCGACTGGGCCCCCTCAATTTCCCATTCCAATTCAGACGAGATTCCTGCTAACACCACCCCAGGGTGCAGAATGGAGGACGGTGGCTCAGGGACAGACACAGGGTGAAAACTATGAGATAAGGTGTCAGCCTTGACATTCTTTGACCCTGGACGGAATGTAATAGTAAACTGGAAACGAGAAAAAAAAGTGACCAATGGGCCTGTATGGGCGTTAATCTTTTAGCAGACTCGATGTAAGACAAATTTTTGTGATCAGTGATCACAGTAACCGGGTGACTTACCCCCTCCAAAAAGTGCCTCCAAATCCTCAAACGCCAACTTAACCGCAAGAAACTCTCTATTGCCTACATCATAATTTCTTTCAGCAGCAGAGAACTTCTTGGAAAAGAAGGCACATGGCCTGAGTTTGGTTAGGGTGGCAGGCCCTTGAGACAACACCGCCCCCACCCCCACCTCGGAGGCGTCCACCTCCACCACAAATGGCTTGGAAGGATCTGGCTGTATCAAGACAGGAGCAGACATAAAACATTTTTTCAGCGTCGCAAAGGCCTCTTTTGCGAGTGAGGACCAATTTCTCACATCCGCACCTTTGCATGTTAGATCCGTGAGAGGTTTGACCACTTGCGAAAACCCCCGGATAAATTTGCGGTAATAATTGGCGAACCCCAAGAAGCCCTGAAGACCCTTAAGATCTCGGGGTTGCACCCAATCCGCAATGGCCTGCACCTTCTTGGGGTCCATGCGAAGACCCTCCCTGGATACAATTAACCCCAAAAAAGACAATTCTTGCACACAGAATACACATTTCTCCAATTTGGCATACAGATGATTTTCTCTCAGTCTTTGGAGAACTGTTCGTACATGTTCCAAATGAGAATGCTTGTCGGTGGAGTATATCAAAATATCATCTAAATAGATAATGACAAAACGACCAATGAGATCCGAGAATACCACGTTGATGAAATTCTGAAATATGGCGGGGACGTTGGTAAGACCAAACGGCATGACTAAATTTTCAAATAGTCCCTCGGTCGTGAGGAACGCGGTTTTCCATTCATCCCCCTCTCGGACCCTTATCAAATTATATGCCCCCCGAAGATCCAGTTTAGAAAACCACTTTGCCCCTGATAGTTGGTTACATAAATCGGGAATCAACGGAAAGGGGTACGTATTCCGTACAGTAATCTGATTAAGCTCCCGGGAGTCGAGACAGGGACGTAACCCGCCATCTTTTTTCTTTACAAAAAAGAAACCTGCCGCCACAGGTGAGACTGAAGGACGTATGTGTCCTTTGCGCAGACTTTCAGCAATGTACTCCTTCATAACCAAGTGCTCAGGACCGGACAAATTAAACAGACGGGCTTTAGGTAATTTAGCCCCCGGGACCAGCTCAATAGCGCAGTCAAAGGGTCTATGTGGCGGTAACGTCTCGGCCTCGCTTTCTGAGAATACATCTTCGAAGTCCTTCAGGCATTCCGGAATACCTTCCAGCTCGACAGATGATACAGACACAGATTTAACAGGTTCAACCAGCAGTGCGGATTTATCACGTAACTCAAAATCATTAAACCCCCATTGAACAATCTCCCCCGTTTTCCAGTTAATAACTGGGTTATGGTGTTGTAACCAGGGCATGCCCAACACCAACCCTGCAGGTAGATTGTCCAGCACAAAACAACTTCCAAATGAGTAGCGCCCACTCTGAGCGAAAACAAGTCAGACATAAAGCGAATTCCCTCCTTAGTGAGGGGAGAGGAGTCAATGGCCATCACCTTGATCGGAACCTTGAGCCTAACTGTTCCTATCTTGCAGTGTGTGACTATTTGGGAGTAAATGAGATTAATCGATGACCCGCAGTCAACGAAGGCTGTAGAGGAAAAAGAACTACCATCCACAAACAGTTCCACAGGCAGTAACACTTTAGAAAATGAGGAAAAGGGCACCTGAGGGTCTGAGCAGTCTCCATGTCGACTGCCCAGACCTATTCGTTTCCCGCCGACCGGGTTTGAAGACGGGCAATCAGGACACTCCCTTTTCCAATGTCCTGTTTTACCGCAGTAAAAGCATAACTGCTTGTCCTTCTGGCCTTTCCTCTCCGTATCCTTCAGGGAGAGGGCGCCTACATCCATGAGCTCAAGGGCAGTCTCTTTTCCACTGGGGAACAATGGAGTTTCCACCTGCATCACCCCTCTGGCCCACAGCCTGCGGTCCATCCGGATGGCCTGGGTCATGGCGTCCTCGAGAGAGTTAGGTGGGGGATGTAACACCAAGGCATCCTGCAGCCGTTCGGACAAGCCTCTGCGAAAGAATCCTCGGAGTGCGGCGTCGTTCCAAGAGACCTCTGCGGCCCAGTGGCGGAACTCAGTACAAAACCACTCAGCTGATTGTTTCCCCTGACACGTGTTTCTCAACGCAGTGATTCTAGAGCACTGCCCCCATCCCTTATGGGAAATATGTAAAACATGCAAAACAGAAGCCGCGGAGACACCATCACGTGTTTCTCAACGCAAGCAATGACCAGCCAGGTCTTTGCCGGGAAGGAACAACCACGGGAAGGGCAGTCTCCAATGAAGGAAACCACCTATGCCAAAACATGGTATCCATCCACATACAGCTGTTTCGGAGTATTGCCCCTCATCAGTGTGGAGTAGGAAACTGGCTGGTAGGAGCAATACCTAGTAAAAAGACTATGAAAAGGAGGATGAATGAACTCATGGAGATCAACATCCGACACTGCGGAGACACCATCACGTGTTTCTCAACGCAGTGATTCTAGAGCACTGCCCCCATTTGGCATAGGTGGTTTCCTTCATTGGAGACTGCCCTTCCCGTGGTTGTTCCTTCCCGTGCAAAGACCTGGCTGGTCATTGCTTGCGTTGAGAAACACGTGATGGTGTCTCCGTGGCTTCAGCTTTGCATGTTTTACATATTTCCCATAAGGGATGGGGGCAGTGCTCTAGAATCACTGCATTGAGAAACACGTGATGGTGTCTCCGCAGTGTCAGATGTTGATCTCCATGAGTTCATTCATCCTCCTTTTCATAGTCTTTTTACTAGGCATTGCTCCTACCAGCCAGTTTCCTACTCCACACTGATGAGGGGCAATACCCCGAAACAGCTGTATGTGGATGGATACCATGTTTTGGCATAGGTGGTTTCCTTCATTGGAGACTGCCCTTCCCGTGGTTGTTCCTTCCCGGGCAAAGACCTGGCTGGTCATTGCTTGCGTTGAGAAACACGTGATGGTGTCTCCGCGGCTTCTGTTTTGCATGTTTTACATATTTCCCATAAGGGATGGGGGCAGTGCTCTAGAATCACTGCGTTGAGAAACACGTGATGGTGTCTCCGCAGTGTCGGATGTTGATCTCCATGAGTTCATTCATCCTCCTTTTCATAGTCTTTTTACTAGGCATTGCTCCTACCAGCCAGTTTCCTACTCCACACTGATGAGGGGCAATACCCCGAAACAACTGTATGTGGATGGATACCATGTTTTGGCATAGGTGGTTTCCTTTATTGGAGACTGCCCTTCCCGTGGTTGTTCCTTCCCGGGCAAAGACCTGGCTGGTCATTGCTTGCGTTGAGAAACACGTGATGGTGTCTCTGCGGCTTCTGTTTTGCATGTTTCCCCTGACAGACACGCATCACCATGTCCTCTGCCAATTGCACTCGGTCAGGCTCATCATAAATGTGCCCGAGGGCCTCAAATGCATTCACGGACACTCTCAGGGGCAGTGGGAGAAAAGGAGAAAGCCCAAGCTTGTGGGGACCCTCTTAATAGAGGCATAACAACCCCGACCTTCTGACTTTCGTCCCCAGAGGAACGTGGTCTCAAACTAAAAAAAATTTTGCACCCCTCCATGAAGACCCTGAACTCCTTTTGGTTTCAAGAAAAAAAGTCAGGCAGTTTAACAGGTGGTTCTGGGGACACCAAAACAACATCACTCGACCCAGCCCCCAGAGACCCAGCAGCTAGAGCTCCCTGCACTGTCTCAGAAACCTGCTGCTGAGAACGAGCCAGAGCTTGCTGCTGAAACATCTGACTCAGACTTTTCATCTGGTCAGCCAGAGACTGTATGGGATCCATAACTCTCTGAATAAAAAACCCCCCAAAAACTTAATGGTCAATTATAATGTCAGGGTCCTGACAGTGCCGGCGTACAGTCTCCGCTAAGCAGGGACTCACCCACACCGTAGGGACCCCTAGGGACAAGAACAGCCGGACAATAAAGATTCACAGGACCTGAATGTAGAATATTAGAAAGCCAGCACAGGACCTACGGTCTTGTGAACGGTCATGTGACTGCCAGGGGGCGGGGCTTAGCATCCTGCTTTCAGAGGAGGAAGAAAACTCCGAGTCGGGCAAAGCAGAGGTCAGGCACAATACAGGCAAATGAGGTACAGGAGGGATAAACAGACGGGAGGTCAGACAAAGCCAAAGGTCATACACAAGATATCAATACAGTACCAGGGATGAGACAGAATGGACAGTCAGGGCCAAGCAGAGATCAAAAACCAAACGGACATAGAAGGTACCAAGCAGAATCCAAATCGATATCCAGAGAACAGACTGAGTCATACACAGGGAATCAAGCAACCAGAACACAGCACTAACACACTCAGGGGTTACCACACAATGCCAAGGGCGAAAGTATAACTGACAGGGGATGGGAGCTTCCTGAGGCTATAAGAAGCTTCCCCAGAACCAATGAGAAGCCACCCTAATAGGTCCCAGGTGTGCAGGTGAGAGTTTGCACTGCGATCAGAACATTAATCCCAGAAGTGCCGGTCACCCAGCACTGGTATCATGACAAATCCCTCACTAGATGCCTGTGATATGCTATACCTACTGCAAAACCTCACCGTAGATGAATTGCAGATGTATTATTGTAGAATAAAGAAGAAATTTGAACTGGCTCTGAAAAGATTTTTTTCTTGTGCGTGGTAGAAGCAAAGTTTGGAGGAGCGCAAGTAACACTGGCAGTTTTGTTGAATTTCTCAGGATAGATCATCATAAAAATCATGAATAGGTCAATGAGTCCATAGAAAAAAGCAACAGCAAGGTTTAGAATTTATAAGGCAATAATCCCTGACTAGAAGCCTTTCATACACTATACCTACTGCAACACCTCACCGTAGATGAATCGCAAATAAAAGCGGAATTATTATATCAGAATAGAATCTATTTGAATTAGCCCTGAAAAAAATGATTAGTTTAATGTAGCAGCATCAAGGACTGTTACTTGATATGCCCTGCTTGGAATACAGTGGAGCGCTTCGCATCTACTTAGCCTTATCTGGAGTATATCAGGACCATCTGTACTTACTGTACAAACTCTCCTGTCCTGGCTGTGAAATCCTGTGTGCAGTGTAAGAACTCCCTATGTGACTACCACATGACAGCCCACAACAAGGTACTGGATCATATACTAATAGAACCTCGGCTCTTTTGGTTTCAAAAAATGTTCCCTCAACTAGGAGGTGGATTCACAAAAAAAACATTTTTTCCCATTACTAATTAGTGGTACTCCTACACTGATAAAGCATATGCACTAAGTGCAAGGGATGCCAAAAATAAGAAACAGGCACTCCACTACCCCTTTGAAAAGACATAGTGGAGGACCTTATAAAACATGTTTTTCTCATTATTAAGGAGTGGGTATTCTAGACTGGTAATGCCCATGCCCTAAGTACATGGGCTGAAAAACATTTACCCTGGGGGTTATTCATATATATAAAGAATGCTTGAGGTGGATCTCTAAAAATTGTCAATGTGGGCATCATAAACACCCATAAAAAGTGTATAGCAAGGGTAGCATGATCACACTGTTAATATGCTGGTGGAGGAGGACGGCAAAAAGTGATGAAATCCTGAAATGTATACCCATGTTTAGGTGAGAAGGGGTGCATGGGAATAGATCAGAAAAAAAACAGACATTGGATTTGAGTTTATGTTCCTCTGCTGTCATCTAGTGGTGTACAGAAGTCTGGCCCAATTCAGCCCTTGTTCATTTTGATAAGAGTCAACCTGTCAGCATTTTCATGCACCTATTGGTTATAATACCACCGGCGGCATTAAAACCCAGGACCTCTAAGGCATAGAGAAACAGTTCATGCCATGTGTCTAGCTTGGATACCCAATAGTTGTAAGGCACACAGGAATCACAGAGTACGCTTTTATGGTTGGCAAGGTAATTGTTCAGCATCTTCCAAAACCTCCTTCCTTGTTAGAGTATCCATGCCTCAGAGCCTAGGCGATGGGAAGGTCTGAGAAAACTGTCTCGGTTCTTTGAGAGTGCTCCCCTGCCTCTGCTGCATCTGGTGTGTGTCTCCCTAGTCTCCACTCCTTGGTTTTCCAAGGAATTGTGACCTCTGCCGCCAGGGTTGTCATGTGGGAATTTGTTTTAATAATTCTTCAAGTAGGGCCTTTTGATACTGCAAAATATTAGACCTCTCCACCACAGGAAGGAGAGATGTAAAGTTTCCTTGTAGCGTGGGTCTAGAAGTGTGATCAATTAGTAATCAGTGTTGGCCAAAATGCTTATAACACGAGGGTCATGGGAAAGACAGCGGAACATAAACTCAGCTATGTGTGCCAGACTGCCAACAGCCAAGAATTCTCTGTCCCTACCAAGAGGATGACTGTTTATGTTGTCTCTTCATCCTCGTCCACCTCCTCATCCTCCCTCTCCTCCTCATATTCAGTCCATCCACGCTGAACAGATGGGATGAAGGTGGTGTGAGTACTACCATCTGTTGCTCAGGCAACCAGCTCCTGTTCCTCCTTTTTCTCCTCCTCCTCTTTATCACCCAATCTGCGTTGAGATGAGGCTTAGCTGCATAGCATCACTTAGCGTAGTTTCTTACTCCATCTCAACTTGTTCCACCTGCAAATCTTCCTCTTTAATTGTGAGCAGTGAGAGTTTTAGTAGACAGAGAAGTGGGATGGTAATGCTGATTATGGCATCATCGCAGCGCACCATCTTGGTCGAGTCCTCAAAGTTTTGGAGAACTGCACAGATGTCAGAAATCCATGCCCACTCATCAGCTCTTATGTGAGGAGGCTGACAGAAATATCGACGTGCATGGTGTAGCTGGTATTCAACTACTGCCCTCTGCTGCTCAGAAAGCCTTGCTAACATATGTAATGTTTAGTTCCAATGCGTGGTGACATCGCATATCAGTTGTTGAGCTGGAAGTTGCAAACGCTGCTGCAGCATTGCCATTGTTGTGGCAGCTGTAGCAGACTTGCGGAAATAGGCACACACAGCATACTTTCACTAGTAGCTCAGGCAGATCTGGGTAGGTTTTGAGAAAATTCTGTACCACTAAGTTGAACATGTGGACCAGGCATGGTACTTGTGTGAGGTTGCCAAGCTTCAAAGCTGCCACCAGGTTAGGCTACTTTCAGACTTCAGATTTTTAAATCCGGCGGGCTGCGGCGAAAAGTTGTCAAACCTGATCCGGTAGAAGCTGCAGCCCGCCGGATCATCTGTTGAGGCCGGAGATGGTGCAGGAGAGGGAGCGGGTGAGAGTCTTCGGGCATGCGCAGTGGAAAAAAGCGGTCCGGCGCTGTCAAAAAACGTTGCAGGGAACGTTTTTTGCAGACGCTGGACAGGCATTTTTTGCCGTATCCGGCAAAAGGCAGACACGCCGCATGGCCATCAGGCGCAATGCGGCGATAATGCTAGTCTATGGGGGAAAAGCCGGATCCAGTGGCAACCGGCGCCGGATCCGGCTTTTACATTTTTCGCCGCATCGCGCCTGATGCTTAAAAACTGAAGTCTGAAAGTAGCCTTACGGTGATTGTCTAACACAACCATACCTGGTTGTAGGTTCAGGGGCGAGAGCCACAGATCAGTTGGCCCAAAGAGTCGGTGCCTTGCTTGCATGTGCCTGAGCATGCTGGAGATGGTCAGGCTGGTAGTCGTGCTGCCCCTGTTGATGCTGGCATGGCAGATGCTGCAAATGTTTTTTTTTGTTTATCTGGACTGTCTTAAAAAAGTGCCAGACTCAGGAACATCTAAACATTGCCTTGTCAACTTCACCTGTGTTGGTGCTCTACCAAACAGTTGCATGCCTTGTGTCTCTGGTCACTGCTTCTTTCTGCCTGTTATAGTGCTGTAGATTCCTCCCCCTGTGCACAGCTGTCCAAGCTCTGCATGTCACCTTCCCAGATTTGGTCAGTAACTTAATCGTACACTTCTTCACCATGGTCCTCCTCCTGACTTGCTGTCGTAACAACACCACTAGGCAATTGTGTTTCATTATCATCCACTTCTTGTGACAGTAATTGCATTTTTCCACCATCACCTTCTTGTGAGTGTGGCTTCTCAAATATTTGGGGATTGCTACATGTGTGTTCCTCATCTCCCGCTTGAAACAGGCAGGGCAAGAGGTCAGAATTTGTAACTTGAAATGTGAACAGCAATTTGGAGTGTACAAGTGTAGGATCACTTTTCTCCATACACTAAGAATGGTGGGAAGAAGGAGGATCAGAGTGAGTGTTATGTGGTTCAGTATCATGGCTACTGAGACTGGACAGTGTGGTAGACAAGGTGGTGCTGGCAAAGTGACAAGAAGCATTATCTGCTATCCATCCAACAACCTTTCACACTGGTCTGGCTTAAAGAGTGGTGTTCCATGCCACCTTGCAAAGTGGAACAAGAAGCTAGATCGACATGATGTGTGTTTGTTGTGCTCCCACGCCAGGCACAGTTTCACCTTGCCCATGGCCTTGGCTTCTGCGTTCACCATCAGCATCATGTCCACTTTCCCATCTATTACCACATGCCTTGCAAATTTTAAATTACATATGATATATCCCTATTGAGAAAATGTTGCAGACAGTATTACAATGCCAGCAAAAATTGCCCCCTACAGATAGATGTATAAGACTACAGTATAAATAGCAATGCTATTTTTAACTAAGGTTTTTTATGTATTTTGAGGCTCAACTTTAGCATGATAAATACCATATAAAATGTAAGACTGAAAACGATTGCAGTCTTACAGTGCCAGCAAAATTTGCCCACTTCAGTTGGATGTATAAGACTGCAGTGTCAATATAGCAAAGCGATTTATTTAACAATCAATTTTTTTGGGGTGATGGGGGATTTTATGACCAACTCTAGCATAATAAAATTTGTATAAACAATCACTGCTAAAAAAACATTACAGTCTTACAAAGCCAGCAAAATTTGCTCAATTTAGGTGGAGGTTTAAGACTGTAGCTTCAATATAGCAATGCAATTATTTTAACAAATTCATAATTTTGGGATTTGGGGGGTTTTGAGGCCCAACTGCAGTACGATAAATGCTGTATAAAATGTCACTGCAGAAAAAAATTGCAGTATTAAAATACCAGCAAAATGTGCCCACTTCAGATAGACTTATAAGACTCCAGTATCAACATAGCAATGCGATTTATTTAACAAATTATTCTTTGTGGGGGAAAAGGAGTTTTGTGACCCAACTGTAGCATAATAAATGCTGTATAATATTTAATTGCTAAAAATAAATTGCACTATTACAATGCCAGCAAATTGTGCCCATTTCAGATGGACATATAACAATGCAGTATGAATATAGCAATGCAATTTTTTTTAACAAACTATTTTTTAGGGGGAGAGTTTGAAACCCAACTCTAGCCATATAAAATTTCACAGCTCAAAAAAATTGCAGCAATACAATGCCATGCAAATTTGCACACCTCAGATCGATATATAAGACTGCATTATCACTATAGCGATGCCAATGAGATCCAACCAAGTTGGCTGTATGCTTTTGATGCATAACTGCCGCAATAAGAATAGTGTATAATATTTCCCTGCTCAGAAGAATTTGCAGTATTAAGAATGAAAATAATATTATAGCCCTGAGAAGGGTTTTGGTGTGAGTTGCAGGCTGCAGCATAAAGGACATGTAATTCACCCTATCCTGTCCTACACGATCCCCTCCCTAAGTGCTGTTAACAGCAGTATCACTATTGATAATCATTAGCCCTAAGTAGGGCTAATACACAGTGTGAGGGATCTCACAGGGGAAGGGGGCTTCGACTTCCCTCACCTTGGGGGAGGGGAGAGAAGGACCCACAGGGATCAGCTCTCTGGCACCACCACTTGCTCCAGGTCAGTCAGGGAACTGTACCGAGTCAGTGAGGCGCTCCCAGTGAGGGGGGATATATATCACTAGTTCAGGCTGGGGATATATACTGTATTTAAACCTCCCAGCTGTCACTGCCAGAGTTCCTCACTAAAACAATACAGTATTCTGCCATCAGTTCCTTGTTCGACATAAGCCCCATCCGATAACAGGCTTATATCGGGTCAGTAACCAACCCAGGTAGTGTACAATTGACCAACCCAGCGTGTGGATGTGGGGATTCGTGAATCAACATAAAAGAGCAGCCCAAGATTAATTTTATATTTAATTGCTGAAAAGGCACACTAGAAGTATACAGACATATATTTACAAGAACAATATACAGGTATACAGACACAAGTGTAGTACAAGGATAGGGTATAGATACAGTCGTGGCCAAAAGTATTGACACCCCTGCAATGTTGTCAGATAATACTCAGTTTCTTCCTGAAAATTATTGCAAACACAAATTCTTTGTTATTATTATCTTCATTTAATTTGTCTTAAATGAAAAAACACAAAAAGAATTGTCCTAAAGCCAAATTGGATATAATTCCACACCAAACATAAAAAAGAGGGTGGACAAAAGTATTGGCACTGTTCGAAAAATCATGTGATGCTTCTGTAATTTGTGTAATTAACAGCACCTGTAACTTACCTGTGGCACCTAACAGGTGTTGGCAATAACTAAATCACACTTGCAGCCAGTTGACATGGATTAAAGTTGACTCAACCTCTGTCCTGTGTCCGTGAGTGTACCACATTGAGCATGGAGAAAAGAAAGAAGACCAAAGAACTGTCTGAGGATTTGAGAAACCAAATTGTGAGGAAGCATGAGCAATCTCAAGGCTACAAGTCCATCTCCAAAAACCTGAATGTTCCTGTGTCTACGGTGCGCAGTGTCATCAAGAAGTTTAAAGCCCATGGCACTGTGGCTAACCTCATTAGATGTGGACAGAAAAGAAAAATTGACAAGAGATTTCAACGCAAGATTTTGCAGATGTTGGATAAAGAACCTTGACTAACATCCAAACAAGTTCAAGCTACCCTGCAGTCCGAGAGTACAACAGTGTCAACCCGTACTATCCGTTGGCGTCTGAATGAAAAGGGACTGTATGGTAGGAGACCCAGGAAGACCCCACTTCTTACCCCGAGACATAAAAAAGCCAGGCTGGAGTTTGCCAAAACTTACCTGAAAAAGCCTAAAACGTTTTGGAAGAATGTTCTCTGGTCAGATGAGACAAAAGTAGAGCTTTTTGGGCAAAGGCATCAACATAGAGTTTACAGGAGAAAAAAAAGAGGCATTCAAAGAAAAAAAACACGGTCCCTACAGTCAAACATGGCGGAGGTTCCCTGATGTTTTGGGGTTGCTTTGCTGCCTCTGGCACTGGATTGCTTGACCATGTGCATGGCATTATGAAGTCTGAAGACTAACAACAAATTTTGCAGCATAATGTAGGGCCCAGTGAGAGAAAGCTGGGTCTCCCTCAGAGGTCATGGGTCTTCCCGCAGGACAATGACCCAAAACACACTTCAAAAAGCACTAGAAAATGGTTTGAGAGAAAGCACTGGAGACTTCTAAGGTGTCCAGCAATGAGTCCAGACCTGAATCCCATAGAACACCTGTGGAGAGATCTAAAAATGGCAGTTTGGAGAAGGCACCCTTCTAATATCAGGGACCGGGTGCAGTTTGCCAAAGAAGAATGGTCTAAAATTCCAGCAGAGCATTGTAAGAAACTCATTGATGGTTACCGGAAGCGGTTGGTCGCAGTTATTTTGGCTAAAGGTTGTGCAACCAAGTATTAGAGTGCCAATACTTTTGTCTGGCCCATTTTTGGAGTTTTGTGTGAAATGATCAATGTTTTGCTTTTTGCTTCATTCTCTTTTGTGTTTTTTCATTTAAGACAAATTAAATGAAGATAATAATACCAAAGAATGTGATTGCAATCATTTTCAGGAAGAAACTGAGTATTATCTAACAAAATTGCAGGGGTGTCAATACTTTTGGCCATAACTGTAGGTTGCAATTACCATGTTATGTAGCATATGACCACAGTGAGGCGCTGATGGATCACAGGTCTAAATCAGTTGCAGGCTTTCCTGGCTGAGGCAGCTAACGTATCCTATGGCCATTAGAAAGCTTAGTCCAAAATGATGGTCTGCCTTATATCTCCCAGGCTGTTCCCTCCCACACTCTGCTCTTACCCCTGGGCTTGTGCAGCCTCTCCCCTCCCACATTGGAGAGTATGATTTTCTGCTTAGAACCGTGGTGGTTCATAACTTTCCACCCAAAGCTCTGAATGAAATGGCAGCGATGCCATTGGATTCTGCTGGATTTTATCTTCGTAGAGACCAAATATGCCTACCGTATGTAATTCCTGTTAGCTGTGCTTTATAACTCTATAATGCAGGGTTCTGGAAGTGGCTAAACAACATGGACACGTGGGGAAAGGAATGCAGATTCCGATTATGTGCTCGACTAGTCTCAGAGATATTGCTTTCTGTTATTATAGGTAATTTTCAGATTCAATACCTCAGTGCTTGCTGTGACTTGTTGTATGATGGTTTTTCCATGTGCTTCCATCTGGCTGCAGCTGCAAAAAAAGTTTGCACCCTTGTGTTAAGAGCTTCTGAGAGTTTTTAATTAAAGAAAAACATTGCATTGCTTTTTATGGCCTACGGAAATGCCGAGGTGGGGGCACATTCCAGGAGGGACATCTCCGTCATCCCTCACACACAGCTACAATTCTGTCCCTCTGTCACCAGCACCTTTCCCTACTCTGCCTGTTTGCAGGGTACTGTGGTACAAGCATATCATCACTGTTCTTATATAGACATGATGATAATATGCGGTCAGCCAATCACTGTAATGCCACAACCAAGATGGCTACGGCATTACAGTGACTTGCAAGCAGTCCTCACATGTGCATTGGCTGTTTAAAAAGTGCCAAACATGGGGGCAGGAACTCGAGCCCCCACTGGAACATTAAAAAAATACTTGCAGTAATGAGCATCCTGAGCACATTGATGCTTGAGCGAGTAACGAGCAGTGCAGTGACGAGCAAGCTCGCTCATCACTAATGCCAAAGATTTGACAAAGTGAGCCAACCAATAGGGGGTGTAAAGAGGAGAAAACTGTCCAAGGGTGTGTGCACACACAATCCCTGATTTATCCTTTGTTTTTTTCAAACATTTTTGCTGAGTTTTTTTCCCTGGAGCTTTTTGCTTCGCAGCCATTTGATTGGTCATTGCCTTTCAGGAGATTCTTCAAGCAAGTTAAATGCACTTTCTTTTCTCTCACCGGGCATTTTTCAGAAGCTAAGAATGAAGAAAAATATTGAACAGCAAGTCGTTTTACAATTAAAATGCATTGGAAGAGTCTATTAAGCATTTTGTTAGTGACTTTTATAATGTTTTTTTTCAGATTGCACACTCTCCAAAAGTCTCCTAAAAAACTCTATATGCAAATAACCCTAATATGTCAAGCAAGATGTGGCAAAATGTACCAGACTTTGCTGTATATTGTCATACAGTAGTCTGTCATATTCAATGTCTAGCCAATCTGTCACTCAGCCTGCTCCACTGTAATAACTCTGGTGCATTCTCTGCCTTCCTGTATCATCTAGATTTAGGCTGTCAATGTTTAAGACATCAATATTAATTATTCCAAAATACCCCAATGACACACAGTTAGGCAATGTATCAGTATGTTAAAGTTAAGAACATGTTACACCCTAAATATTCTGTTAGGGTTGATTCACATGTTAAAGATTTGTTACAGAAACCTCTGTGATATTCTTAGGAAGCCAAAACGTCCGTCTTTCAAGCAAAAAGACAATTCAGCAAACTATCCTTTTCTCTGGAGTGTGGTGAAGCTGAAGTTTTTTTTTTAATGTTTTTAGTAATCTCTTGAGCTGTTTTTCACTGTTTTTGTCAGCCAGCTGTGTTTCACTATATATGATTTTAGCATTTTCCTTTATTTTTGGCGTGTCTTTTGCACTGGCATTTTTAGAACATATGTTTAACACCATTACACAATAAAGAAACTGCTGAGGCTTTTGAAGCAAAAACATTGGCAAAACACTTTCTTAGGCATCGTTTGGGTTTTTCCATTGACTTATTCTGGAAAGCATAAAGTGTCTTCAGAGCATTCAACCTTCACATTTTTAATAATTTTTGAATTGAACAATAATTATAATATTTTCCCATGAATTCCCAAGGCTAGTCTATAATGGTTTTGGCAACTGAAGCCAATGCTAACTCTTCATAATCCTGACACAAATCCCATTCACCTGCATTCCCTATCTGTTAGATCCTTGGATTAATACCAGATCATCTGTCTCCTAGCTTGCACTTCATCTCTAATCCTCTTTATGTAATCTCAAGAACACCCATTCTTGCAAACAAAAGTGTCTTTTCTTTGAAGGTCACTAAAAAGTTTGTATCTGAATTTACCCATTGCACATGATGATTTCCAAGATTGACAATCACTTTAGTAACTCTTTATTGTCTGAAGTGTCAAACAGCTTTTTCCTATAGCATTATTGCATCTTTTGATGAAAAAATGTATCCCCGGCAACATAAATCTAATTACAATTATTGACTATTGCAATAAGGCCGATGTATCATAATTAAAGTAGCATGAAAAAGTATTCTCCTCATTGGATTTTTACCTATTATGCTACATTACAACATATGTTTAATAGTTTTGTAGTCCGATTTGTGTGTGATGCATCAGCACTAGTGTTGAGCGATACCTTTCGGGAAATATCGGATCGGATTGGATCGGACCGATACCCCAAAAATATCAGGTATCGCCGATTCCGATACCGGAAACCCATGCAAGTCAATGGGGCACAAATATCCGAATGAAAATAAACCCTTTCTTTCCTTGCACATCCAGTTCGGGAGAGGGGAAGAGTGTGGGCGGAGACTGTGCATGTGTGTGTGTGGGCGGGGTCTGTACGGGCCTCTCGGGAGTCTGTGCGGGCCTGCCGGGGGTCTGTGCGGGCTGCTGGGGGTCTGTGCGGGCTGCTGGGGGTCTGTGCGAGGCTGCTGGGGGTCTGTGCGGGCCTGCCGGGGGTCTGTGCGGGCTGCCGGAGGTCTGTGCGGGTCTGCCGGGGGTCTGTGCAGGCTGCCGGGGGTCTGTGCGGGCCTGCCGGGGGTTGTGTGTGTGTGCAGGCTACAATGACAGTGATTGACACATTAGCCAATGATGGGACAGTAGTAGTCCCATCATCCAGCTAATGTGTTGAATGTAAAAAAAAACATACATACTACATACATACTACATATATACAACATTCATACAACATACATACATACTACATACATACTTCATATATACTACAGTCATACAACATACATACATACTACATACATACTACATTCATACAACATACATACCTACATACTACATACATACTACATACATACTACATACTACATATATACTACATTCATACAACATACATACATACTACATACTACATACATACAACATACATGAAACATGCTACAGACATACATACTACATACATACTACATACAATACATTCATACAATACATACATGTAGACATACAGTACATATAACATAGAGTACATACTCACCATCACTTGTCACTTTGATCCCCGAAGCCAGTGTCATCTGTAAAAAAATATTAAAATAACAAACAACCAATATACTCCCTGATCCGCAGAAATCCACAAGTGTCCCACGATGATCTCCCGTGGAGAACAGCAGCATCAGCTGATGCGACCGCTCTCTAGGGGCTCCAGGAATAGAATGATGGGAGGTAGGTATCCTTCCGCACTGTATTCCTCTGCCACTGTAAAAAAATAGTCCCTAGTCTCACTTTTGGCATTGCTGTGTGAGAAAGTTCCCACGCAGCTTTTGCCATAAAGTGAGACCAGTGAACTATAGTAACTTCTCAGTGATGCACTGCAGGAGATCAGCGTGGGACACTCGTGGATTTCTGCAGATCAGGGAGTATATTGGTTGTTTGTTATTTTAATATTTTTTACAGTGAGATGACACTGGCTTCGGGGATCAAAGTAACAAGTGATGGTGAGTATGTACTCTATGTTATATGTACTGTATGTATTGTATGAATGTATGAATGTATTGTATGTAGTATATACAGTATGTAGTATGTATGTTGTATGTATGTAGCATGTTGTATGTATGTTATATGTATGTAGTAAGTATGTAGTATGTAGTATGCATGTTGTATGAATGTAGTATATATGTAGTATGTATGTGTCACGGCACCAGCTCCTGCCTACCTCCCTGTGCGCTCTGTCCGGCGCGCTCCTGTCTTCCGGCACATCCCCGCGCCCAGCCTCCGGCCCCCTCGGCGTCGGGCACCAGCACACAGCGCGCGGCCTCCTGGGTAAGGTGACACGCTAGCCCCGCCCCCAATATGGCAACGCCCACCACTACATATGCCTTGCGTCTGCTCAGGTAAGACGCCTGATTATTTCATACGGTGACGCTGTCTGTTGCGGTGCTCACTGTGTCCTCAGGCCCCTCTTGTTCCTCTGTCTGTTCTGTGTTAGTGCTTTCGTGCTTCCTAACCCGCTGTCTGCGTAATCTCGGTCTGCCTCTCCTGTACTCTGCCCTCCCAGTCTCCCTAGTGCTTTCCTCCTCTGTCCTGCCTCCTGCTCTCCCCTCCACGTCTCAGGTTATCTGCCATCCTGCACCTTATTCATTATTTTGCTTCCTTACCTCTACAGCCTCCGTTCCTGTGTTCCCCTGGCTCTACGGTCCTGTACTCCACTGGGTTTCTGCCTTGCCCGGTGCCCTGCCTATCGTCCACGTCAGCGCCTTCTTTCTTTTGCCTCAGTCGTCCCTTTGGTTCCGGCTGTTGCGGCCCTATCCCCTGGAGGTCTGTCCCTAACACTCCCTGTATAGGGGGTGGTCCTCACCTGGGCACTCGCCTCCGGGGGCTCTGGAGTCGTGACCCAGAGGGTCCACTTTCAGGTACATCCTTATCTTTCCTCAACACCGTAACAGCATAATCAGGCCATGGACCCCGCTGGAGCCATGGCCGCTCAGAAGGAGTTAGTCTTCCTTCGGGAGAATCAGACGCGCATGATGTCCTTCATGAAAACTATGGACTCACGTCTCTCCGCCCTCCAGTCCTCTGACCCTGGTAACGCCACCCAGTTGGCTGGCTTACAACAGGAATTGGCACAGCAGCGAGACACGCAGTCGCATATTCTCAGCTACATGGCTTCGGTGTATGGTCGGTTGCTCGCCTTGCACTCGGCCGCATCTGTTCCTCCAGCCGCTGGTTCCCATCCTCCTCCACGGTTGGCCAAACCACCTTGATATAACGGAGATGCCAAGCTATGCCGAGGGTTTTTAAATCAGTGCCGTCTCCATTTTGAATTGCTGCCCCAGCAGTATACTTCTGACCGAGCCAAAGTGGCCTTCATCATTTCCCATCTTGAGGGGGACGCTTTGGCTTGGGTCAATCCGCTCTGGGAACGAGATGACCCAGTAGTTACTCAGCTTTCCGTTTTTTTGGATACGTTTCGTCGCGTTTTTGACGAACCGGGCCGTTTAGCCTCTACCACTGAGGCTTTATTTAACCTATGTCAAGGTTCTTTAACTGTGGGCCAGTATGTTATCCAGTTTAGGACTCTATCTTCAGACTTAGGTTGGAATACTGAGGTCTTGGTGGGCGCTTTCTGGCGAGGTCTCTCAGGGCGCATAAAGGATGAACTCGCTGGCCGTGACACCCCAACAGCTCTCAAGGATTTGATCTCTTTAGCTATGCAAATTGACCTCCGCTTTCAAGAACATGCTAGGGAGAGAAGGGCCTCTGGTCCATTCTCTTCTGTCCGCAGGCCACCCAGTCCTCGAGCTAGGAGTCTCCCATCACCTCCGACACCCGAACCTATGCAGGTGGATCACCTGAAGCTCTCTGACCAGCGCCGCAGGGAGAGGAGCCTCCACGGTCAGTGCTTCTCCTGCGGTAGCAGTTCCCACCTCATCTGAACTTGTCCGGAAAACTTCTCCGCCTAGGCCAGGTAAGAGAGGCCTCCCTAGGTGTAAATGATACCTCTCTCCCTCTCACTTTGTCTGTCCTCTTGCATGTTGGTGGAAAGCGGGCTTCCCTGGTGGCCTATGTGGACTCTGGTGCCGCCGGGAATTTTATCAGGCTAGAGGAGGTTAATAAGCTGTCTGTTCCTGTGAGGGCCTTGCAAAAACCATAAGTTCTTGCCTCTGTAGATGGTCGACCCCTGCTAGAGACTGTTACTCTAGTTACTCATGATGTGGAGTTGCAGGTAGGGGCGTTGCACGAGGAGAAGATCACGTTTTACGTCTTAGCAGGCATTTCTCACCCTATCCTGCTTGGTCTTCCTTGGCTGCGGCTCCACGAGCCCACCTTAGATTGGCATAATGGCAATGTCTTGCGCTGGGGGGAGTCTTGTCGGGCTCGGTGTCTGCTGCCTGTGCGCCCTGTAGGTGACCCTCGTCCTTTCCTTGTTCCCCTCGGTTTGCCATCGGTGTACCATGATTTTTTGGATGTTTTTAACAAGAAAGAGGCTGAGACTCTTCCTCCGCATTGTCCCTACGACTGCCACATCGAGCTCGTTCCTGGTACCATTCCGCCTCGTGGGAGAATTTATCCCCTCTCTCCGGCAGAGACCCAAGCCATGTCTGAATACATCCAGGACAACTTGGCCAGGGGCTTCATTCGGAAGTCTTCATCCCCTGCTGGAGCAGGCTTCTTTTTCATAAAGAAGAAAGATGGGTCCCTGCACCCGTGCATCGATTATCGTGGCTTGAATCGCATCACGGTGAAGAATAAATATCCACTACCACTCATCTCTGAACTTTTTGATCGCTTGAAGGGGGCGCGTGTATTCACCAAGCTTGATCTTCGAGGGGCCTATAACCTGGTTCGTATACGCTCCGGGGACGAATGGAAGACGGCGTTTAACACGCTTGACGGACACTACGAGTATTTGGTTATGCCCTTCGGACTTTGCAACGCACCTGCAGTATTCCAAGAACTCGTAAATGATGTTTTTCGAGATCTCCTCTATTCTTGTGTCGTAGTCTACCTAGACGACATCTTGGTCTTCTCTCCTGATCTGGCCACACATCGCCGAGACGTCCGCTAAGTCCTTCTACGTCTCCGAGAGAACCATCTCTTTGCCAAGTTGGAGAAATGTCTCTTTGAGCAAAGGTCTTTGCCTTTTCTTGGTTTCATCGTTTCGAACTCGGGACTTGAGATGGATCCTGAGAAAGTCTCGGCAGTTCTCAATTGGCCACGTCCGTCCGGAGTCAAGGCAATTCAGCGGTTTTTGGGTTTTGCCAATTATTATAGGCAATTTATCCCTCATTTTTCTTCTTTGGCTAAGCCCATCTCGGCTCTTGTCCGCAAAGGGGCCAATCCCAATCATTGGCCCTCTGAAGCAGAGGCGGCCTTCGCAGCCCTAAAGCTAGAATTCGCTAAGTCTCCGGTACTTCATCGCCCGGATGCCAGCAGGCCATTCATCCTCGAGGTGGACGCATCCTCGGTGGGAGCTGGAGCAGTTCTCCTGCAGAAGTCTTCCTCGGGCCGCACTCTTACCTGCGGATTCTTTTCTAAGGCTTTCTCCACTCCCGAACGTAACTATGCCGTTGGAGATAGAGAACTCTTGGCCATAAAGATGGCTCTTGAGGAATGGCGCCATCTTCTTGAGGGTGCTCTCCATCCGTTCATCATTTTTACGGATCGCAAGAATTTGGCCTATCTTCAGTCCGCCCAGAGACTCAACCCTCGACAGGCCAGATGGTCACTATTTTTCGAGAGATTTGACTTTGAACTCCACTTCCAACCCGGGGAGAAGAACGTCAAGGCGGATGCTCTTTCACAGTCCTTCCAGTCTGTGGACAAGGAGGAGGGTCCAAACCATCTCATTGACCCTGCCAAGATCCTTACCGTGGCTCCACTAAGACTGGTCTCCCCACCATTTGGTAAAACCTTTGTTCGGAGTGGTGATAGATTAAAAGTTCTACGCTGGGGTCACTCTTCAAGATTCTCTGGACATGCCGGAATTTACAAGACTCTCTCGCTGGTCTCCCGCCATTACTGGTGGCCTTCGCTTCGCAAGGATGTTCAAGACTTCATTGCCTCCTGTCCTTCTTGCGCCCGGAACAAGGTTCCCCGGCATGCTCCTGCGGGACTCCTGCATCCGTTACCAGTATCTGCAAACCCATGGACTCATATTGCCTTGGATTTCGTCACTGACCTGCCTCCTTCGTCTAGATGTACTGTGTTATTGGTGGTCGTGGATCGATTCTCCAAGATGGCCCACTTCATCGCTCTGCCTGGTCTACCTACCGCTCCCGAAATGGCAAAGATCTTTGTGCTTCACATTTTTGGCCTTCATGGTTTTCCTCAACATATTGTCTCGGATCGAGGAGTCCAGTTTACTTCCCGTTTTTGGCGAGCTCTCTGCGGATTACTGAAGATAACATTGGATTTCTCCTCAGCCTATCACCCCCAGTCGAGTGGTCAAGTCGAGCGAGTCAACCAAGTCTTAACATCTTAATTTCGGCATTTCTCCAATGCTCATCAAGACGACTGGGCCTCTCTCCTTCCTTGGGCGGAATTCGCCTACAACAACCATTCTAGTGAAGCTACCTCTAAATCTCCCTTTTTTGTGGTTTTTGGTCAACACCCCAGCATTCCCCTTCCCGTGTCCCCCACCTCGGGTGTGCCAGCAGCAGATTCCTTGTCCGTAGACTTCTCTCAGATTTGGAGAGAGACCAAAGTGGCTCTTGAGAGTGCCAACCTCAGAATGAAACTGTATGCCGACAGGAGATGGCTAGACGTTTCCCCGTATCGCCCTGGGGATAAGGTTTGGTTAGCTTCCCGATATATCAGGTTGAAAATCCCCTCCTACAAGTTAGGTCCACGTTACATTGGTCCCTTTGAGGTCTTAAGTCGGATCAACAACATGGCCTACAAGTTGAGATTACCCGTCTCACTTAAGATTCCCAACACCTTCCATGTGTCTCTCCTTAAACCAGCCGTATTTAACCACTTTCATCCTGCACCCTCTCAAACCTCCCAACCATGTAGCTCGGATAACACCTTTGAGGTGCGGGATATTTTGGCTTGGAAGACTGTTAAAGGAAAAACTCTGCTCTGTTTTTAGTTGATTGGAAGGGCTTTGGTCCCGAGGAGAGTTCATGGGAACCTCAGGAAAATATTGATGCTCCCCGCATCATGAAACGGTTCCGCTCCAACATTAGGAGGAGGGGGCGTAAAGAGGGGGGGTACTGTCACGGCACCAGCTCCTGCCTACCTCCCTGCGCGCTCTGTCCGGCGCGCTCCTGTCTTCCGGTGCATCCCCGCGCCCGGCCTCCGGCCCCCTCGGCGTCGGGCACCAGCACACAGCGCGCGGCCTCCTGGGTAAGGTGACGCGCTAGCCCTGCCCCCAATATGGCAGCGCCCACCACTACATATGCCCGGCGTCTGCTCAGGTAAGACGCCTGATTATCTCATACGGTGACGCTGTCTGCTGCGGTGCTCACTGTGTCCTCAGGCCCCTCTTGTTCCTCTGTCTGTTCTGTGTTAGTGCTTTCGTGCTTCCTAACCCGCTGTCTGCGTAATCTCGGTCTGCCTCTCCTGTACTCTGCCCTCCCAGTCTCCCTAGTGCTTTCCTCCTCTGTCCTGCCTCCTGCTCTCCCCTCCACGTCTCAGGTTATCTGCCGTCCTGCACCTTATTCATTATTTTGCTTCCTTACCTCTACAGCCTCCGTTCCTGTGTTCCCCTGGCTCTCCGGTCCTGTACTCCACTGGGTCTCTGCCTTGCACGGTGCCCTGCCTATCGTCCACGTCAGTGCCTTCTTTCTTTTGCCTCAGTTGTCCCTTTGGTTCCGGCTGTTGCGGTCCTATCCCCTGGAGGTCTTTTTTAAAATGTGGTGCCCAAAACTGGACACAATATTCCAGATGAGGTCTGACCAAAGAGGAGTAGAGGGATATAATGACTTCACGTGATCTAGACTGTATGCTTCTGTTAATACATCCTAGAATTGCATTTGCCTTTTTTGCTGCTGCATCACACTGTTGACTCATATTCAGTCTGTGATCTACTAGTATACCCAAGTCTTTTTCACATGTGCTGTCACTTAGCCCTATTCCTCCCATTCTATATATGCTTTTTTCATTTTTATTGCCCAGATGTAGTACTTTGCATTTCTCCCTGTTAAAAACCATTCTGTTAGTTGCTGCCCACTTCTCCAGTTTATTTAAATCTTTTTGAATCCTCTCTCTCTCTTCTCTAGTATTAGCTATCCCTCCTAGCTTTGTGTCATCAGCAAATTTAATCAGTTTACCCTCAATTCCTTCATCTAAGTCGCTGATAAAGATGTTGAACAATACAGGGCCCAGGACAGAGCCCTGTGGTACCCCACTTGAGACATTCTTCCAACTGGATGTGCAGCCATTTACGACCACTCTTTGGGTCCGATCACTAAGCCAGTTATGAATCCACCTAACAGTTGCCTTGTCCATTCCATACTTAGTCATTTTTTCAATAAGGATTGTATGAGAGACTTTGTCAAATGCTTTGCTGAAGTCAAGATATACTATATCTACAGCATTTCCTTGATCCACCCAATCAGTGATACCATCATAGAAGGAAATTAAGTTAGTCTGACATGACTTATTAGTTACAAACCCATGCTGACTCTGTTTAATCACTTCATTCTTATCCAGGTATTGACATACATGTTGTTTAATAATTTGTTCAAAGATCTTTCCTGGTATAGAAGTCAGACTCACCGGCCTATAGTTGCCTGGGTCCACCTTCTTCCCCTTTTTGAAGATAGGAACAACATTTGCTCTTCTCCAGTCTTCTGGCACTTCTCCTGTTCTCCAAGAATTTTCAAAGATTATGGAGAGGGGTTCAGAAATTTCTTCTGCTATCTCCTTCAGTACTCTGGGGTGTAATTCATCTGGACCTGGAGACTTGAATTCATTTAGGTTAACTAAGTGTTTCCTCACTATCTTTCTGTTTATAGATATCCTGGATTCTTCTATTCCCTTAATAGGACAGTGAATAACAGTTGATGTTACATTTCCTTTCTGAGAGAAAACAGATGCAAAATAGGAATTTAAAAGTTCAGCCTTCTCAACATCCTGTCTTACCATTTCATCATTTTCATCCTGTAAAAATCCTATAGCATCTTTGACTTTTCTTTTGCTTTTGACATATCCCCCAAATCCTTTATTATTGCTTTTGACATCTCTTGCAAGCCTCAATTCATTTTCAGCTTTAGATAATCTGATTTGTGCCCTGCAGGTTCTGCAGATAGCATTATATTCTTCTTTAGATATGCCTCCCTCTTTCCATTTTATAAACATTTTTTTCTTCCTTTTTAGCATGTGCTTAAGTTCTGTGTTCATCCATCCTGGTTTCCTTAAATGCTTCCTATTCTTCCCTCTTTTCGGAATTGTTAACAACTGTGCTTTGAGAATTTCATTTTTCAAGATTTCCCATCCTTCCTGGACATTTTTGTCTTTAAGGATATCCAACCATTGGATCCCTCCAATTCTCTTTCTGAATCCCTTAAAATCTGCCTTTCTGAAATCTAACCTTGACGTCTGAGTCTTCACAGGTCTTCCGCCTCTAGTTATCCAAAATTCTAAAATAGCATGGTCGCTACCTCCTAGGGTCCCAGCCACTTTTACCTCCTCAACCATTTCCTCCCTGTTTATAAGGATTAGATCCAAGGTAGCAGTTCCCCTTGTTTTCTCCCTTACCTTTTTGAAGATAAAGTTGTCAGCAAGAGAGGATAAGAATTTCCTTGACCTGTTAGTTTTGCCTGAGAGAGATTCCCCAACAAATGTCTGGATAGTTGAAATCTCCCATGACAACTATGTCATATTTTTTGGAGAACTTGGCCATTTGATGCATAAAGAGTTCATCCATATCTTCAGCTTGCACAGGCGGCCTGTAGTAAATGCCTACAATGGTGTCCTTTCCATGGTATCCTTATGTTGTATATATGTAGTATGTATGTTGTATGAATGTAGTATATATGTAGCATGTATGTAGTATGCATGTATGTATGTAGTATGAATGTTGTATATACGTAGTATGTATGTATTATGTAGTATGTATGTATGCTGTATGAATGTAGTATATATGTAGTATGTATGTAGTATGTATGTATGTTGTATGAATGTAGTTTAGATGAAGTATGTATGTAGTATGTATGTATGTTGTATGAATGTTGTATATATGTAGTATGTATGTAGTACGTATGTTTTTTTTTGTTTTTTTTTTTACATTCAACACATTAGCCGAATGATGGGACTACTACTGTCCCATCATTGGCTAATGTGTCAATCACTGTCATTGTAGCAGGCATAGCCCGCTGGAACTTGCAGTCCCATCGGACAATGCCTGCACACACACACAACCCCCGGCAGGCCCGCACAGACCCCCGGCAGCCCACACAGACCCCTGGCAGGCCCGTACAGACTCCCGGCAGCCCGCACAGACCCCCGGAAGGCCCGCACAGGCCCCCAGCAGGCCCGTACAGACCCCCGGCAGGCCCGCACAGACCGAGCATCATGATGACATCATTTCAGCAGCCAATCACAGCCATGCCATTAGTTAACATGGCTAACACAACTGGCACATTGCATTATGGGAACTTCCGATTCCGGTATTCAATAATGTAAAAATATCGGAACTCGGTATCGGAACTCCGATACAGCGAATGTCGGCCGATACCCGATATTTGCAGTATCGGAATGCTCAACACTAATCAGCACTAAATAGGCTAGTTTGGTCAAGTGAAGTAGGAAAAAATATAGGCATAAATTAAATTTATGGATCAAATAAGTAAAAATTGGCATGTGTATATGTATTCACCCCTTTTGCTATGAAGCCCCCTAAAAATTTTGGTGCAAACAATTACCTTCATAAGTCACATGCTTAGTGACAGGAAGTCTACCTGTGTGCAACCTAAGTGTCCCATGGTTTGTCAGTGTTAGTACCACGCCGGATCTCTGCTCTGACAGGCAGGGCCTCTGAAGTGTCAGTTCACTCACCCGCGCTGAGGTCGGTTCCTCTCTTTCTCATGCTTTGCATGCTCTCAGCAGCACTTCCAGCTGGGCTTCCAGCCATGACCTTAAGGCACGGGCGCTCCTGTCTTCTTAAAGAGCCAGCGCGTGCACTTGCTATTTCCTCCCCAGCCAATGGTTGAGAGGCATTATGTATATATTGCTTCCTTTCCACTGGGGGGGTGCCTGAGCAGCCTTCCTGTTTTGCAGTCTAAGTTGTGTAAGGTTGCATACCAGTCCCTGCTGCACTCTGGTGCAAATCCTTCCTGCTGCACTCTGATGCAAATCCTGCCTGCTGAACTCTGGTGCAAATCCTGCCTGCTGCACTCTGGTGCAAATCCTGCCTGCTGCACGCTGATACAAACTCTGCGAGCTGCATTCTGATACAAACTGTGTCTGCTGCACTCTGATACAAACTCTGCTGCACTCTGGTGCGAACTCTGTCTGCTGCACTCTGATGCATACTCTGCTGCACTCTATTTCAAACTCTGCCTGCTGCATTCTAAATCAAACTCTGCCAGCTGCTCCCTCCAGTCTGTCCTCTGGGTCCTGCTACTACATGTCCATTGGTCTATCCTGGAGTGGCACCTGGCATTCATCGGAAGCCAAGATTAACCTCACCATCAGAGGCTCTAGTGAACAATCAGGTGTTTGCTTAGTCACGCTTCTCCAGGCTCTCCATGGTCTATGGCATAGTTGTTCCACAAGCCACGTCCGTGACAGTCAGTATGGATACATCTTTTCTAAAAGGCCACAGAGGCTGCAACACCAGTAAGCAAGAGGTACCACTAACCAAACACCATGAAGACCAAGGAGATCTCCAAACAAGTTTTAAGGTTTAAGGGGACATAGCCAAAGCGGCTTGCCACTTTAATTGTCTCAAAAGGAGGATCTGCATGGTACTGACTTTAGGGGGGTAAATAGTTATGCACACTGAAGTTTTCAGTTATTTTGTCCAATTTGTTGTTTGCTTCACAATAAAAGGAAAACTAAGTGTTTACAGTTGTAGGCATACTCTTCACATGAACTGATGCATTCCCTAAAAAACACAGTGAAATTCCAGGTTAGAGGTAGCAAAACAAGAAAAAAATTCCAGGGAGTGAATACTTTTTCAAGCCACTGTATGTAATATTTGTGCATGAAGAAAAGATAGATGACTACATTTGAGATTAATATTAGTGTTTTTTCAGGGTCAGGAGGAAACATCAACATTTCGCATTGTATTTCCTCCTAACCAATACAGAAAAATAGGGATAGAGAAGACACTGAACATATCTGAAGTGAGTTGTAAGATTTCCAGCCTGAGAGCTAATAGAAAATCAGGAAAGTTATCAATATGTGCAGAAAAATTCAGACATTTGGACTTGAATACTTTACCTGTTTGATTCAACTCAAAGGAATAGTGTATGATTCATCTGGATTTGGAAACATGATATAGTTTTCAAGACATTCATTGTGAATAACAGCCTTTTGTGAATTATGTATATACTCTCTTTAAGCAAAATATTAACCCCCTTAGTGACAGAGCCAATTTGCAGCTTAATGACCAGGCCAATTTTTACAATTCTGACCACTGTCACTTTAATCAGTGTATAACTCAGGAACAATTTAACGGATCCCGCTGATTCTGAGAAGGTTTTTCGTGACATATTGTACTTCATGTTAGTGGTAAAATTTCTTCGATAGAACTTGTGTATATTTATGAAAAAGTGGAAATATGGCAAAAAAAATTTAAAATTTTGCAATTTTGAAACTTTTCATTTTTATGCCCTTAAATCAGAGAGATAAGTCACATAAAACACTTAATAAATAACATTTCCCACATGTCTACTTTACATCAGCACAATTTTGGAAGCAAAATTTCTTTTGTTAGGAACTTATAAGGGTTAAAAGTTGACCAACGATTTCTAATTTTTACAACAAAATTTACAAAACCAAAGTCACTTTGAGGGGTCAATATGACAAAAAATACCCAAAAGTGATACCATTCTAAAAACTAAACCACAGTCAAGAAGTTTATTAACCCTTTATGTGCTTCACAGGAACTGAAGCAATGTGGAAGGAAAAAATTAACATTTAACTTTTTTTTACTAAAATTTTAATTCAAAACCAATTTTTTTATTTTCACAAGTGTAAAAAGAGAAAATGAACCACAAAATTTGTTGTGCAATTGACTTTTTAAATGCAGAATTGGCTGTAATTGAGATCAGATGCCATGTCACGTTTGGAGAGCCCCTGATGTGCCTAAACAGTGGAAACCCCACCACAAGTGACACCATTTTGGAGACTAAACCCCTTAAGGAACTTATCTAGATGTGTGGTGAGTAGAGTTGAGCGAAACGGGTCGAAAAAATTCAAAAGTCGCCGACTTTTGGCAAAGTCGGGTTTCATGAAACGAAACCCGACCCTAGGATGAGGTCGGCCACGAGGTCGGCGACTTACGCCCCAAAGTCGCGTTTCAAAAGTTTGTTTTGCGCTCTTTTTCAGCCAATCAGGATCCACGGAGACTGTGGGCAACGTGATGACATAGGCACGGGTCACCACCATCTTTCAGAAGGGCATGCAAGTGATTGGCTTGCTTTGGTGGGCGTCACAGGGGGTATAAAAGGGCGTGCACGCCGACCGCCATCTTACT
Source organism: Dendrobates tinctorius (assembly GCF_039654945.1). Classification (NCBI taxonomy): domain Eukaryota; kingdom Metazoa; phylum Chordata; class Amphibia; order Anura; family Dendrobatidae; genus Dendrobates; species Dendrobates tinctorius. The sequence continues at coordinate 41,223,079 of NW_027361671.1, read as the reverse complement.
TCTGCCGATCTTAGTATAGGGAGAGGTTGCTGCTGATTCTGTAGGGAGAGCGTTAGGCAGGGAAGAAGACAAAAAAACTGCTTCTGCTGCTAGCGATTTGGCCTGCACAACACACAAGTCACTGTGTGTGCAGTGCAAGGGGAGGGTATATTGTTGTGTATCAGTGGTGTTGGTTGTTGGGCTGCCTTTTAAGGCTTCCTGACACGCTGGCATTGCTGTTTACCCACTGCTCCGCAAACTGCTTTTTTAAAAGCAATCCAATCTCCCTTATCCTCTCGTCACTTTGGTCACAGGCAACTGTGCCATCGAGCGTGTCACATAGCGCTCAGATATCAGTGGGCCGCACACAATCCACAAGTGTCCACTGTCCAAAAGGGTACGCAGAGATTCAAAATCTCCATTATCCTCTCGTCACTTTGGTCACAGGCAGCTGTGCCATCGAGCGTGTCACATAGCGCTCAGATATCAGTGGGCCGCACACAATCCACAAGTGTCCACTGTCCAAAAGTGTACGCAGAGATTCAAAATCTCCATTATCCTCTCGTGACTTTGGTCACAGGCAGCTGTGCCATCGAGCGTGTCACATAGCGCTCAGATATCAGTGGGCCGCACACAATCCACAAGTGTCCACTGTCCAAAAGTGTACGCAGAGATTCAAAATCTCCATTATCCTCTCGTCACTTTGGTCACAGGCAGCTGTGCCATCGAGCGTGTCACATAGCGCTCAGATATCAGTGGGCCGCACACAATCCACAAGTGTCCACTGTCCAAAAGTGTTTCCAGAGATTCAAAATCTCCATTATCCTCTCGTCACTTTGGTCACAGGCAGCTGTGCCATCGAGCGTATCACATAGCGCTCAGATATCAGTGGGCCGCACACAATCCACAAGTGTCCACTGTCCAAAAGTGTACGCAGAGATTCAAAATCTCCATTATCCTCTCGTCACCTTGGTCACAGGCAGCTGTGCCATCGAGCGTGTCACATAGCGCTCAGATATCAGTGGGCCGCACACAATCCACAAGTGTCCACTGTCCAAAAGTGTACGCAGAGATTCAAAATCTCCATTATCCTCTTGTCACTTTGGTCACAGGCAGCTGTGCCATCGAGCGTGTCACATAGCACTCAGATATCAGTGGGCCGCACACAATCCACAAGTGTCCAGTGTCCAAAAGTGTACGCAGAGATTCAAAATCTCCATTATCCTCTTGTCACTTTGGTCACAGGCAGCTGTGCCATCGAGCGTGTCACATAGCGCTCAGATATCAGTGGGCCGCACACAATCCACAAGTGTCCAGTGTCCAAAAGTGTACGCAGAGATTCAAAATCTCCATTATCCTCTCGTCACTTTGGTCACAGGCAGCTGTGCCATCGAGCGTGTCACATTGCGCTCAGATATCAGTGGGCCGCACACAATCCACAAGTGTCCACTGTCCAAAAGTGTACGCAGAGATTCAAAATCTCCATTATCCTCTCGTCACTTTGGTCACAGGCAGCTGTGCCATCGAGCGTGTCACATAGCGCTCAGATATCAGTGGGCCGCACACAATCCACAAGTGTCCACTGTTCAAAAGTGTACGCAGAGATTCAAAATCTCCATTATCCTCTCGTCACTTTGGTCACAGGCAGCTGTGCCATCGAGCGTGTCACATAGCGCTCAGATATCAGTGGGCCGCACACAATCCACAAGTGTCCACTGTCCAAAAGTGTACGCAGAGATTCAAAATCTCCATTATCCTCTCGTCACTTTGGTCACAGGCAGCTGTGCCATCGAGCGTGTCACATAGCGCTCAGATATCAGTGGGCCGCACACAATCCACAAGTGTCCACTGTCCAAAAGTGTACGCAGAGATTCAAAATCTCCATTATCCTCTCGTCACTTTGGTCACAGGCAGCTGTGCAATCGAGCGTGTCACATAGCGCTCAGATATCAGTGGGCCGCACACAATCCACAAGTGTCCACTGTCCAAAAGTGTACGCAGAGATTCAAAATCTCCATTATCCTCTCGTCACTTTGGTCACAGGCAGCTGTGCCATTGAGCGTGTCACATAGCGCTCAGATATCAGTGGGCCGCACACAATCCACAAGTGTTCACTGTCCACAAGTGTACGCAGAGATTCAAAATCTCCATTATCCTCTCGTCACTTTGGTCACAGGCAGCTGTGCCATCGAGCGTGTCACATAGCGCTCAGATATCAGTGGGCCGCACACAATCCACAAGTGTCCACTGTCCAAAAGTGTACGCAGAGATTCAAAATCTCCATTATCCTCTCGTCACTTTGGTCACAGGCAGCTGTGCCATCGAGCGTGTCACATAGCGCTCAGATATCAGTTGGCCGCACACAATCCACAAGTGTCCACTGTCCAAAAGTGTACGCAGAGATTCAAAATCTCCATTATCCTCTTGTCACTTTGGTCACAGGCAGCTGTGCCATCGAGCGTGTCACATAGCACTCAGATATCAGTGGGCCGCACACAATCCACAAGTGTCCACTGTCCAAAAGTGTACGCAGAGATTCAAAATCTCCATTATCCTCTCGTCACTTTGGTCACAGGCAGCTGTGCCATCGAGCGTGTCACATAGCGCTCAGATATCAGTGGGCCGCACACAATCCACAAGTGTCCACTGTCCAAAAGTGTACGCAGAGATTCAAAATCTCCATTATCCTCTCGTCACTTTGGTCACAGGCAGCTGTGCCATCGAGCGTGTCACATAGCGCTCAGATATCAGTGGGCCGCACACAATCCACAAGTGTCCACTGTCCACAAGTGTACGCAGAGATTCAAAATCTCCATTATCCTCTCGTCACTTTGGTCACAGGCAGCTGTGCCATCGAGCGTGTCACATAGCGCTCAGATATCAGTGGGCCGCACACAATCCACAAGTGTCCACTGTCCACAAGTGTACGCAGAGATTCAAAATCTCCATTATCCTCTCGTCACTTTGGTCACAGGCAGCTGTGCCATCGAGCGTGTCACATAGCGCTCAGATATCAGTGGGCCGCACACAATCCACAAGTGTCCACTGTCCAAAAGTGTACGCAGAGATTCAAAATCTCCATTATCCTCTCGTCACTTTGGTCACAGGCAGCTGTGCCATCGAGCGTGTCACATAGCGCTCAGATATCAGTGGGCCGCACACAATCCACAAGTGTCCACTGTCCAAAAGTGTACGCAGAGATTCAAAATCTCCATTATCCTCTCGTCACTTTGGTCACAGGCAGCTGTGCCATCGAGCGTGTCACATAGCGCTCAGATATCAGTGGGCCGCACACAATCCACAAGTGTCCACTGTCCACAAGTGTGTGCAGAAATTCTAAAACTCCCCTGTCCTATAGACACCTTGTACCTTGTTTTACATTACTATATAGTTTGTTGGATTTTGTCTACATTTCTACCAAAAATGAGGAAGGCTGGTGGAAGAGGCCGTGGAATTGGGCGGGGGTTGGCAGCTGGTAATGATGGTGTTGGTGGTGGATCTGATGGTAGTGGCAAGAGCAAATTGGACCGAATGCAGGAGGTGCTGACCCTGCGTCATCGTCTGGCTACATAAGGCCTCGAACGCTTAGTTTTCTAGGAGTTGGCAAACCGCTTTTAAAGGCAGAGCATCAGGAAAAAGTTTTGTCTTACATTGCTGACTCAGCCTCCAGCTCTATCGCCTCCTCTTCTTCAGTTGTAAAAAGTAAAAGCACTGAGTCGTCATTGGAGGCTCATGTTCATGAACCACACCTTTCCTTGTGTCCTTCACCCCAACCAAGATTGAAGGATGACGCAGGCCATACTACTGATTACTCCATGGAGCTGTTTTCACATACCATGCCTGGATTATCAAGTCAAATGGTGAATTACCCAGGCCAAGATGAATCTGACATGGAGTGCACTGATGCACAGCCGCTGATGGATGATTCTGCTGGTACATTCACTCAGAGCACTACATTGTCCTCGCAGTGTACAGAGCCAGATTTTGACCCTAATGAGACTCAGGTGCCCCTTCCCGCACACTATACCACCATACACGGTGACACAGAGAAAGGTGCACATGACATAGAAGAGGAGGTGATGGATGACCCAGTTGTTGACCCAGATTGGCATCCATTGGGGAAGAGGGTGCTGCTTCCAATAGCTCAGATGAGGAGCATCCACAGCAGACATCGACATCGCAACAGCTGTTATCTGGCAGGCCCGGAGCACTCCAAAGACAGGTTCCAAACATCAAAAGAGTTGCTGGACAGCTTGTCAAGAGGGTCAAAAGATCACAGCGTGCTAGGCCGCAAAATGTCTGCCAAAGTAGGAAGAGTGCAGTGTGGCACTTTTTTGAACAAAATCCTCATGATCAGGCCAAGGTTATCTGTAAGAAGTGCACAAAGACCTTTAGCCGAGGGAAAAATCTGAAAAATTTGAATACCAGTTGCATGCTTAGACATTTAACCAGCATGCACTTGCAAGCGTGGACACAACACCAAACCTCAAGTGCCACATGTGCAACTGATCACAACGAAGGTAGTCAGCAACGCTACATTGTTTCCCCCACTGTAAGCCCACCGGTTAGCACAGCAGCAAATGTTGAGGTGTCGTTGCAAGGCCACAGCAGTCAGGGAATCCCACTGTTATATCAACGAAAGACTGATTCTAGGCCATCAGAAAGAACACCAACTCCATCACCATCATCAACCCTCTCTCAGTCCGCCCTGTCCACCGCTACTTCCACCATATGCAGCTCTCAAGTCCAGCTCACCCTCCCAGACACTATGAGTAGGTCAAGAAAGTACTCAGTCTCTCATCCGCGTACACTGGGTTTGAACGCCCACATTGCCAAACTAATCTCGTTTGAGATGATGCCCTTTCGGTTGGTGGAAAGCACAGCTTTCCGCGAACTCATGGCCTATGCAGTACCACGCTATGACCTACCCAGTCGCCACTTCTTCTCTCGCAAAGCCATCCCAGCCCTCCACCATCATGTGAAAGACCGCATTGTCCATGCACTCAAGCAGTCAGTGAGCGGAAAGGTGCACCTCACAACTGATGCATGGTCCAGTCGGCATGGCCAGGGCCGTTACGTGTCCATCACTGCGCACTGGGTTAATGTGGTGGATGCAGGGTCCACAGGGGACAGCGGTGGTGGGACAGTGCTGCCTAGACCACGGTATAGGAAACAGTTGGCTGTAGGCGTTCGACCCTCCTCCTCCCCCTCCTCCTCCAGAAGCGACAGCTCGTCCACAGAGCGCAGTCGTACGAGCACTCCATCTGCAGCTGCCACTGTTGCACACGATGTGTCCCCCTATCGAGCAGCTAGTGGAAAGCGTCAGCAGGCTGTGTTGCAGATGATGTGTTTGGGCGACAGACACACCGCCGAGGTGCTGGCCGAGTACTTGAAGCGACAAACTGAGTCATGGCTGGGCAGTGTACATCTTGAGGCAGGCAAGGTAGTTAGTGATAACGGCCGTAATTTTGTGGCAGCCATAGCCCTTTCAAAACTCAGCCACATACCTTGCTTGGCTCACACCTTGAACCTGGTGGTGCAGTGCTTCCTCAAAAATTATCCGGAGTTAACAGCCCTGCTCCAGAAGGTGCGAAGACTGTGCGCGCACATCCGCCGGTCGCCTGTACACTCCGTTCGTATGCAGAAGCTGCAGCGATTGCTCCACCTTCCCAACCACCGCCTCATTATCGACATTGCAACAAGGTGGAACTCCACCCTGCACGTGGTGGAGCGGCTGTGCGAGCAGAGGCAGGCCATAATGCATTTGTGGGAGGATACACGGCCAGGCACTTTGAGAGCAGACATGGAGTTGACAGGTGTGCAGTAGTCGAAGCTGAAAGACCTTTGTAAAGTCCTTCAGTGTTTTGAGGAATGCACACGGCTGGTAAGCGCAGACGACGCCATCCTAAGCATGAGCATCCCACTTATGCGTCTGCTCATGCAAACTTTGACGCACCTTAAGGAGCAGGCGTCTGCAGCCAATGTTGATGAGGAGGAAGAGGAGGAGGGAATCCTTGATGACATTCAGCCATTGTCTGCTCAGGGACCTCTCCTGGACGAGGTGGAGGAAGAAGAGGAGGAGGAGGAGGATGATGGGGATGATTACTTAGGGGAGGAGGATGCATCTCGTGGGGCAAGTGAAAATGTTGGCGTGGCAAGGTCTGGTACAGGGTTTGTGCGTGACTGGAGGGATGTGGATTTGCCAGAAAGTGCTCCTCCACCCAGCACTCGCAGTGCATCATTGACACCGGGAACATTGGCCCACATGTCAGATTATGCCTTGCGGATCCTAAAAAGGGACCCCCGCATTGCCAAAATGATGAACGATGACGACTACTGGTTGGCCAGCATTCTGGATCCACGCTATAAAGGCAAATTACAAAACATCATGCCACAGGAGAACCTTGACCTAATATTGGCTAATAAACAAGCAACTCTGGTAAATCGGTTGCTTGAGGCATTCCCAGCACACAGCAGCGGTGATGGTTCTCACACGAGCCGTACGGGCCGGGGGCAGCTTGGCAGAGGTGTTCGTGGTGCACACAGCAGAAGTGGCGTTGGAGACAGGGGTTTCATGACAATGTTGTGGACTGATTTTTCAAATACCGCTCACACAACTGGTAATACTGCATCGATGGAAAGTGACAGGAGACAGCAGTTGTCAACTATGGTTACAAACTACTTTTCCTCCCATATCGATGTTCTCCCACACAGGTCATTCCCCTTTGACTATTGGGCCGCTAAACTGGACACCTGGCCTGAATTGGCCCAATATGCCTTACAGGAGCTCGCTTGCCCAGCTGCAAGTGTGCTATCGGAAAGAGTCTTCAGTGCAGCTGGATCAATCCTGACAGAAAAAAGGACCCGTCTGTCAACCCAAAATGTGGATGATCTAACCTTCATTAAAATTAACCACGCATGGGTTTCCAAGGATTTTGTCCCACCTTCCCCTGATGACATATAGGGTGACAGAAAAATGGCTTGCTTTGGTCCACCTCTTCCTGGTACTTCACCTATTTCGCCTTTTGCATCAGCTGAATGTCCAACATCAACATATGCCACTTTCTAAAACTCCCTAACTGTGCTGCCTCCCCCCCCATGGCCGGGGTCACCACCTAGCGCACGACACCGTGCGAGTGCCGTTGCCCTGGACAGGTGGGTAGGCCGACTCTTGGGCGCGGGCACTGGCACAGGGTCCCTCATAGTGCAATCAAGTGTCTCTGACGGTGGTGATGCACACCGCTGTACTATGAGGGGCCCAGTGCCAGTACCAACACCCACGAGTGGGCCCCCCTTGCTTGGCCAGGGCCCCAGCATTTGCAATCTTTACCTCTCCCTGCTCCTCCGCTGTGTAATCTGGGCCGTCAAATCCATACTGTGCCTGACACCGTCTGAGCCTGCCTCCTGAGACATATATTTTGAATGTGTACGCTATCCATACATGTTATCCAGGGATACGGTACCCTTTCTAACCTTTGTGCAATGACGTGCAATCCATACTGGGCCTAACACCGTCTGAGCCTGCCTCATGCTGTATAGACATATATTTTGAATGTGTACGCTATCCATACATGTTATCCGGGGATACGGTACCGTTTCTAACCTTTGTGCAATGACGTGCAATCCATACTGGGCCTAACACCGTCTGAGCCTGCCTCATGCTGTATAGACATATATTTTGAATGTGTACGCTATCCATACATGTTATCCGGGGATACGGTACCCCTTCTAACCTTTGTGCAATGACGTGCAATCCATACTGGGCCTAACACCGTCTGAGCCTGCCTCATGCTGTATAGACATATATTTTGAATGTGTACGCTATCCATACATGTTATCCGGGGATACGGTACCCCTTCTAACCTTTGTGCAATGACGTGCAATCCATACTGTGCCTAACACCGTCTGAGCCTGACTCATGCTGTATAGACATATATTTTGAATGTGTACGCTATCCATACATGTTATCCGGGGATATGGTACCCCTTCTAACCTTTGTGCAATGACGTGCAATCCATACTGGGCCTAACACCGTCTGAGCCTGCCTCATGCTGTATAGACATATATTTTGAATGTGTACGCTATCCATACATGTTATCAGGGATACGGTACCCCTTCTAACCTTTGTGCAATGACGTGCAATCCATACTGGGCCTAACACCGTCTGAGCCTGCCTCATGCTGTATAGACATATATTTTGAATGTGTACGCTATCCATACATGTTATCCGGGGATACGGTACCCCTTCTAACCTTTGTGCAATGACGTGCAATCCATACTGGGCCTAACACCGTCTGAGCCTGCCTCATGCTGTATAGACATATATTTTGAATGTGTACGCTATCCATACATGTTATCCGGGGATACGGTACCCCTTCTAACCTTTGTGCAATGACGTGCAATCCATACTGGGCTTAACACCGTCTGAGCCTGCTTCATGCTGTATAGACATATATTTTGAATGTGTACGCTATCCATACATGTTATCCGGGGATACGGTACCCTTTCTAACCTTTGTGCAATGACGTGCAATCCATACTGGGCCTAACACCGTCTGAGCCTGCCTCATGCTGTATAGACATATATTTTGAATGTGTACGCTCTCCATACATGTTATCCGGGGATACGGTACCCCTTCTAACCTTTGTGCAATGACGTGCAATCCATACTGGGCCTAACACCGTCTGAGCCTGCCTCATGCTGTATGGACATATATTTTGAATGTGTACGCTATCCATACATGTTATCCGGGGATACGGTACCCTTTCTAACCTTTGTGCAATGACGTGCAATCCATACTGGGCCTAACACCGTCTGAGCCTGCCTCATGCTGTATAGACATATATTTTGAATGTGTACGCTATCCATACATGTTATCCGGGGATACGGTACCCCTTCTAACCTTTGTGCAATGACGTGCAATCCATACTGGGCCTAACAACGTCTGAGCCTGCCTCATGCTGTATAGACATATATTTTGAATGTGTACGTTATCCATACATGTTATCCGGGGATACGGTACTCTTTCTAACCTTTGTGCAATGACGTGCAATCCATACTGGGCCTAACACCGTCTGAGCCTGCCTCATGCTGTATAGACATATATTTTGAATGTGTACGCTATCCATACATGTTATCCGGGGATATGGTACCCCTTCTAACCTTTGTGCAATGACGTGCAATTCATACTGGGCCTAACACCGTCTGAGCCTGCCTCATGCTGTATAGACATATATTTTGAATGTGTACGCTATCCATACATGTTATCCGGGGATACGGTACCCCTTCTAACCTTTGTGCAATGACGTGCAATCCATACTGGGCCTAACATCGTCTGAGCCTGCCTCATGCAGTATAGACATATATTTTGAATGTGTACGCTATCCATACATGTTAACCGGGGATACGGTACCCCTTCTAACCTTTGTGCAATGACGTGCAATCCATACTGTGCCTAACACCGTCTGAGCCTGCCTCATGCTGTATAGACATATATTTTGAATGTGTACGCTATCCATACATGTTATCCGGGGATACGGTACCCCTTCTAACCTTTGTGCAATGACGTGCAATCCATACTGGGCCTAACACCGTCTGAGCCTGGCTCATGCTGTATAGACATATATTTTGAATGTGTACGCTATCCATACATGTTATCCGGGGATACGGTACCCCTTCTAACCTTTGTGCAATGACGTGCAATCCATACTGGGCCTAACACCGTCTGAGCCTGCCTCATGCTGTATAGACATATATTTTGAATGTGTACGCTATCCATACATGTTATCCGGGGATACGGTACCCTTTCTAACCTTTGTGCAATGACGTGCAATCCATACTGGGCCTAACACCGTCTGAGCCTGCCTCATGCTGTATAGACATATATTTTGAATGTGTACGCTATCCATACATGTTATCCGGGGATACGGTACCCCTTCTAACCTTTGTGCAATGACGTGCAATCCATACTGGGCCTAACACCGTCTGAGCCTGCCTCATGCTGTATAGACATATATTTTGAATGTGTATGCTATCCATACATGTTATCCGGGGATACGGTACCCCTTCTAACCTTTGTGCAATGACGTGCAATCCATACTGGGCCTAACACCGTCTGAGCCTGCCTCATGCTGTATAGACATATATTTTGAATGTGTACGCTATCCATACATGTTATCCGGGGATACGGTTCCCTTTCTAACCTTTGTGCAATGACGTGCAATCCATACTGGGCCTAACACCGTCTGAGCCTGCCTCATGCTGTATAGACATATATTTTGAATGTGTACGCTATCCATACATGTTATCCGGGGATACGGTACCCCTTCTAACCTTTGTGCAATGACGTGCAATCCATACTGGGCCTAACACCGTCTGAGCCTGCCTCATGCTGTATAGACATATATTTTGAATGTGTACGCTATCCATACATGTTATCCGGGGATACGGTACCCTTTCTAACCTTTGTGCAATGACGTGCAATCCATACTGGGCCTAACACCGTCTGAGCCTGCTTCATGCTGTATAGACATATATTTTGAATGTGTACGCTATCCATACATGTTATCCGGGGATACGGTACCCCTTCTAACCTTTGTGCAATGACGTGCAATCCATACTGGGCCTAACACCGTCTGAGCCTGCCTCATGCTGTATAGACATATATTTTGAATGTGTACGCTATCCATACATGTTATCCGGGGATACGGTACCCTTTCTAACCTTTGTGCAATGACGTGCAATCCATACTGGGCCTAACACCATCTGAGCCTGCCTCATGCTGTATTGACATATATTTTGAATGTGTACGCTATCCATACATGTTATCCGGGGATACGGTACCCCTTCTAACCTTTGTGCAATGACGTGCAATCCATACTGGGCCTAACACCGTCTGAGCCTGCCTCATGCTGTATAGACATATATTATGAATGTGTACGCTATCCATACATGTTATCCGGGGATATGGTACCCCTTCTAACCTTTGTGCAATGACGTGCAATCCATACTGGGCCTAACACCGTCTGAGCCTGCCTCATGCTGTATAGACATATATTTTGAATGTGTACGCTATCCATACATGTTATCCGGGGATATTGTACCCCTTCTAACCTTTGTGCAATGACGTGCAATCCATACTGGGCCTAACACCGTCTGAGCCTGCCTCATGCTGTATAGACAAATATTTTGAATGTGTACGCTATCCATACATGTTATCCGGGGATATGGTACCCCTTCTAACCTTTGTGCAATGATGTGCAATCCATACTGGGCCTAACACCGTCTGAGCCTGCCTCATGCTGTATAGAAATATATTTTGAATGTGTACGCTATCCATACATGTTATCCGGGGATACGGTACCCCTTCTAACCTTTGTGCAATGACGTGCAATCCATACTGGGCCTAACACCGTCTGAGCCTGCCTCATGCTGTATAGACATATATTTTGAATGTGTACGCTATCCATACATGTTATCCGGGGATACGGTACCCTTTCTAACCTTTGTGCAATGACGTGCAATCCATACTGGGCCTAACACCGTCTGAGCCTGCCTCATGCTGTATAGACATATATTTTGAATGTGTACGCTATCCATACATGTTATCCGGGGATACGGTACCCCTTCTAACCTTTGTGCAATGACGTACAATCCATACTGGGCCTAACACCGTCTGAGCCTGCCTCATGCTGTATAGACATATATTTTGAATGTGTACGCTATCCATACATGTTATCCGGGGATACGGTACCCCTTCTAACCTTTGTGCAATGACGTGCAATCCATACTGGGCCTAACACCGTCTGAGCCTGCCTCATGCTGTATAGACATATATTTTGAATGTGTACGCTATCCATACATGTTATCCGGGGATACGGTACCCCTTCTAACCTTTGTGCAATGACGTGCAATCCATACTGTGCCTAACACCGTCTTAGCCTGCCTCATGCTGTATAGACATATATTTTGAATGTGTACGCTATCCATACATGTTATCCGGGGATACGGTACCCCTTCTAACCTTTGTGCAATGACGTGCAATCCATACTGTGCCTAACACCGTCTGAGCCTGCCTCATGCTGTATAGACATATATTTTGAATGTGTACGCTATCCATACATGTTATCCGGGGATACGGTACCCCTTCTAACCTTTGTGCAATGACGTGCAATCCATACTGGGCCTAACACCGTCTGAGCCTGCCTCATGCTGTATAGACATATATTTTGAATGTGTACGCTATCCATACATGTTATCCGGGGATACGGTACCCCTTCTAACCTTTGTGCAATGACGTGCAATCCATACTGGGCCTAACACCGTCTGAGCCTGCCTCATGCTGTATAGACATATATTTTGAATGTGTACGCTATCCATACATGTTATCCGGGGATACGGTACCCCTTCTAACCTTTGTGCAATGACGTGCAATCCATACTGGGCCTAACACCGTCTGAGCCTGCCTCATGCTGTATAGACATATATTTTGAATGTGTTCGCTATCCATACATGTTATCCGGGGATACGGTAGCCGTTCTAACCTTTGTGCAATGACGTGCAATCCATACTGGGCCTAACACCATCTGAGCCTGCCTCATGCTGTATAGACATATATTTTGAATGTGTACGCTATCCATACATGTTATCCGGGGATACGGTACCCCTTCTAACCTTTGTGCAATGACGTGCAATCCATACTGGGCCTAACACCGTCTGAGCCTGCCTCATGCTGTATAGACATATATTTTGAATGTGTGCGCTATCCATACATGTTATCCGGGGATACGGTACCCTTTCTAACCTTTGTGCAATGACGTGCAATCCATACTGGGCCTAACACCGTCTGAGCCTGCCTCATGCTGTATAGACATATATTTTGAATGTGTACGCTATCCATACATGTTATCCGGGGATACGGTACCCCTTCTAACCTTTGTGCAATGACGTGCAATCCATACTGGGCCTAACACCGTCTGAGCCTGCCTCATGCTGTATAGACTTATATTTTGAATGTGTACGCTATCCATACATGTTATCCGGGGATACGGTACCCTTTCTAACCTTTGTGCAATGACGTGCAATCCATACTGGGCCTAACACCGTCTGAGCCTGCCTCATGCTGTATAGACATATATTTTGAATGTGTACGCTATCCATACATGTTATCCGGGGATACGGTACCGCTTCTAACCTTTGTGCAATGACGTGCAATCCGTACTGGGCCTAACACCGTCTGAGCCTGCCTCATGCTGTATAGACATATATTTTGAATGTGTACGCTATCCATACATGTTATCCGGGGATATTGTACCCCTTCTAACCTTTGTGCAATGACGTGCAATCCATACTGGGCCTAACACCGTCTGAGCCTGCCTCATGCTGTATAGACAAATATTTTGAATGTGTACGCTATCCATACATGTTATCCGGGGATATGGTACCCCTTCTAACCTTTGTGCAATGATGTGCAATCCATACTGGGCCTAACACCGTCTGAGCCTGCCTCATGCTGTATAGAAATATATTTTGAATGTGTACGCTATCCATACATGTTATCCGGGGATACGGTACCCCTTCTAACCTTTGTGCAATGACGTGCAATCCATACTGGGCCTAACACCGTCTGAGCCTGCCTCATGCTGTATAGACATATATTTTGAATGTGTACGCTATCCATACATGTTATCCGGGGATACGGTACCCTTTCTAACCTTTGTGCAATGACGTGCAATCCATACTGGGCCTAACACCGTCTGAGCCTGCCTCATGCTGTATAGACATATATTTTGAATGTGTACGCTATCCATACATGTTATCCGGGGATACGGTACCCCTTCTAACCTTTGTGCAATGACGTACAATCCATACTGGGCCTAACACCGTCTGAGCCTGCCTCATGCTGTATAGACATATATTTTGAATGTGTACGCTATCCATACATGTTATCCGGGGATACGGTACCCCTTCTAACCTTTGTGCAATGACGTGCAATCCATACTGGGTCTAACACCGTCTGAGCCTGCCTCATGCTGTATAGACATATATTTTGAATGTGTACGCTATCCATACATGTTATCCGGGGATACGGTACCCCTTCTAACCTTTGTGCAATGACTTGCAATCCATACTGGGCCTAACACGGTCTGAGCCTGCCTCATGCTGTATAGACATATATTTTGAATGTGTACGCTATCCATACATGTTATCCGGGGATACGGTACCCCTTCTAACCTTTGTGCAATGACGTACAATCCATACTGGGCCTAACACCGTCTGAGCCTGCCTCATGCTGTATAGACATATATTTTGAATGTGTACGCTATCCATACATGTTATCCGGGGATACGGTACCCTTTCTAACCTTTGTGCAATCACGTGCAATCCATACTGGGCGTGAGAACGGCTGGCGAGCTGTTAAGCAAGCTACAGCACCTGTCCAGACAAGTACAGGGATTCCCTAGCGAGGAGACTTATTTGATTGTTTTCTATGTTGGGACAGCAATTTTTGGGGAGCACTATACTCTGGAGAATGATAGATGGGGCCCACCATACACTGGAACATTCCAAAGGTGGACATCAGACACTGGAGCAGCATTTACAGGGCCCATTATACACTAGAGCATTAGAAATGGGGCCCATTATGTTTGGAGCATTATTTGGGCCCATAAGACAGTCGAGCTTCATCCATGGGGACCAACATATACTGTAGCATTATGTGGAGCTCATCATATACTGTTTCAAACATTATATGGGACCAATGATTTTGTATGGAGAAATAGATGGGCCTCGTCATGAGATGTAAAAAGTGAGGTATTTTTCATTGTACTATACCGCTATTTCTCTGCCGTATCGGAGCATGATGAGTTGTGGTATGTGTTAAAGGGGCGCTCTTTCGCCCAGGGCACATGAAAACCTGCAGCCAGCCCTCCCCCCCCACAAATTTATCCAAATAACCCCCATTTTTCAGTACGTAACTTGTATTATGAAGTTAATTAAGGTTGACAAGCTTAAGTAAGAAGAATTGATGCTTTTGGCATTCAAATGGGCACTGTAGGTGTGTTTCCTGTCCTCCTCTCACTGCCGACTTTTATTCCCCATTGACTTACATTGGGTTTCGTGTTTCGGGACTACCCCGACTTTTCCCTATAATCGGACGATCTTGCTCGACCCGACTTTTGGAAAAGTCGGGTTTCACAAAACGAAACGCGACCCTAAAAAACCAAAAGTCGCTCAACTCTAGTGGTGAGCACTTTGAACCCCCAAGTGCTTCACAGAAGTTTATAATGTAGAGCCGTGAAAATAAAAAATCATATTTTTTCCACAAAAAAGATATTTTAGCCCCCAATTTTCATTTTCACAAGGGTAAGAGGAAAAATTAGACCCCCAAAGTTGTTGTGCAATTTGTCCTGAGTACGCCAATACCCCATTTGTGGGGGTAAACCACTGGGCACATGGCAGGGCTTGGAAGGAAAGGAGCGCCGTTTGAAGTTTTCAATGCAGAATTGGCTGGAATTGAGATCGGACACCACATCATGTTTGGAGAGCACCTGATGTGCCTAAACAGTGGAAACTCCCCCACAAGTGACCATTTTGGAAACTAGACCCCTTAAGGAACTTATCTAGATGTGTGGTGAGCACTTTGAACCCCAAGTGCGTCACAGAAGTTTATAACGCAGAGCCGTGAAAATAAAAAATCATTTTTCTTCTTCAAAGATGATTTTTTTAGGCCGCTATTTTTTATTTTCACAAGGGTAACAGGAGAAATTGGACCTCAAAAGTTATTGTCCAGGTTTTCCTAAGTGCACTGGTACCCCATATGTGGGGGGGAACAACTGTCGGGGCTTGGAAGGGAAGTAGTGACGTTTTGAAATGCAGACTTTGATGGCATGGTCTGCGGGTGTCATGTTGCGTTTGCAGAGTCCCTGATGTGCCTAAACAGTATAAAGCCCCCAAAAGTGACCACATTTTGGAAACTAGACTCCCCGATGAAGCTTTTCTAGCTGTGTGATGAGCATTTTGAACCCCAAAGTGCTTCACAGACAATTATAATGTAGAGCCATGAAAAAAAAAATCATATTTTTTCTACAAAAATGATTTTTTTTATCCCCCAATTTTTTATTTTTCCAAGGGTAACACAAGAAATGAGACCCCCAAAGTTGTTGTGCAATTTGTCCTGAGTAAGTTGATGCCCCATATGTTGGGGTAAACCACTGTTTGGGCACACGTCGGGGCTCAGAAGGGAGGGAGCTCCATTTGACTTTTTGAACACAAAATAGACTGGAATAAATGACGGGCGCCATGTCGCATTTGGAGACCCCCTGATGTGTGTAAGACTGGGTTCACATTGCGCTAGGGCAGTCCATCTAACGGACATGTTTTTAAGCACCCAAAACACAATGTAACGGATATTGTAACTCATCTATAGACTTGCATTAGTATGACGCATCGTAACGCATGTCAAATTTGGCATGCGTTTGCAACATTCCGCTTTTTGTAACGCACTTTCCAACGCGGCCTGCAGCATTTTCGGGTCTGGTCAAGCTAACGCAGGGATAACGAAAGCGTTAATTCTGCCATTGAAATCTATTGCTAACGCAGCCAAACGCAAATCAAGCAAAATGTCCAAATGAAACCATGCGTTGGATTGCGTTAATGAGGCTTTTCCATGTGGTCATGTGACAGGAAATATGAATTCAGCTATTTTGGAGCATAAACTCTGCAGACAAACTCTGGAAATGCCAGCTACACAGTGTGTCTATCTTGTGAGCGACCTGAGGCAATGTAAGTACAATTCTATATATATTCTATATGTCTATATACATCCTTTGAGTGTGTAGTGGTGAGTGTGCAGTGGCCGTCCAATCAATGTGTACTAAATGTATGGTTTTGTTTGTACACAGATGTTGGATAGTGAGGGATCAAGCAGCAACAGCATATGTGAGGAACACCGCACTACACTTGCTCACTGAGCCAGTGCGCATGTCCTAAGTACAAAAAACCGTGCTCAAAGATACCTGTGGAGCAGGGCAGCAGCGGTGACAATGCGTGTTTCAAACTATCAGGACCTGAAGCATGTGACTGCTGGGGGCGTGGCCTAAGCTCCACAGAGCTAGGAGCTGCAGGGAAACTCCTAAAAAGGTAACTACGGGACAAGATACCAAGGGGCATAGACAGGGGCGAAAACCATATCAAGCCGGGGTCAACGCACGAGATAGCAGGACAGTACCAAAGGGTTAGACAGAGTGGATAGTCAGGACGTAGCAATAGATCAGAAAACCAGAATGGGCAATAGACGGTACCATAGGGGCAAATGGTAGCGGAGTAACAATAGCCAAGCCAGGAGGTCAGAACCAGAGAAGACAATAATACCTAAAACGTGAGACAGAGTTCAGAGTGAGGGGACAGGCCGGGTCATACACGGGAATCAAACAAGCAATGCAGTACACGCACACCAGGGGTCAGACACACAGCCAGAATAACAGTATAGCTGACAGAGAATGCTAGTCTGGAGCGAGTATAAATACCCCTCCCAGATCCAAAGAGAGGTCGGCAAAAGATAACCCTGTGAGAACAGGACATTAACCATGTCCTAACCATGACACATGTCTGCCATGTTCTCTTCACAATCGATAGGCTTGCGCTTTAAAAAGCCACAATAAATGTTGTGTGGCACTCGAGTGTATGGAGGATAATCATATGTAATGTTTTTATTGCAAATAGGAAACTTCTGATCACGAACCTGCCAGGCCATCCCCAAAAAATCTTCACAAAGTGTTCAAAAAGGTACATGCCACAAATTATGTTTTTTTCTACCATAAATTGATACATGAATTGTAAAACTTTTTTTGGTCCTACATTGTAGGTTGTTGAAAAAGCCAAAAAAAAAAACAGCCTCGCCGTGTGTCATCACCTCACCTAAAATTGGTAAATATCATGCACAATATACATTTTGAACCAAACTAATTTTATTTTTTTTAATAACAAAAAATTAAACATACAAAACCCACATAGCTCAAGAAACAAAATTATATAACAATGTTTAAAAACATTTTTTTAACAAACTACATAAACATCGTCTTAGCATTAACCAAACAAACAGCTCAAGGACACACAACAAAAATAAATGACTAAACATTGCAAGATAATTTTTTAAAAGCTGAAAGTGTTATAAATTTTGAATGTTATGAAAAGTATTGGAGTTTTCGGGGATGTGATAATTAACAACTAATGAACGTAATATAACATTTTGTATTTACATAGCCCAAGCAGCCCTCCAAAAAAAGAAGGCACATTGAAGTTGACGAGGAGCCCTTGGACATAGAAAATGAGACACTAATAACACTAGTGGAAGTGAATCCGTCCATATGGGATCAAATGACAGCTCCCACAATGCTATAATTAAAAACCGAAAGTTATGGGAGAAGATAATCAGCCAGTTGGACCCTCGGCATATGGAGAAGTCCACCTCTCCTAAAAAAAAAAAATTGGTAATTAACGCTCATCTTAACTTTGTAAAATGTAAAGATTGTAAAAGATATATAATTATTTATTTGCTTTTTTATTGTAGCCGATGCAGTCCATACCCGGTGGAGATCCATTAGAGATCGATTTGTACAGGACTTCCGCAAAAGCCAAAACACCCCAAGTGGATCTGGTGGCAAACGAGTCACCCTGTACGTCCATTATGAGCAATTAATGTCTCTACAGAAAACGTCCCAGCGCTCGTAAGTAAACTTTTTCAGATGTTAAAATATGAGAGAGCACCAATCTTTATTAAAATCTCTAAAATAATATTTTTCCTTTTTTGTATAGAACAATATGCAGTACTGCTGCGCCTCGAGAGGCTGAGGCCTCGGAGCCATATAGACAGGAACCAAGCCAATAGATGGTGTTATGAATGGGTCACCGAGGAGGATAGCAGGACCAGGCTAAGCCACCAGAAAACCAGAGAGGTTGGTAACTAAACAGATTACAGACCCCTGATCCTATCCACACAACTAGCAGTAGCCGTGGAACGTACCTACGATGCCCTAGACGCCTCGGCACAGCCGGAGAGCTAACTAAGCCTAAAGCAAGAAAGGGGAAATCTAAACTGCCCCGGAGCAGACCCCAAAGGAATAGAAAGCCCCCAAACATATATTGTCTGTGAGACAAGATGAAAGCACAAACACAGGCAGAAAAATAGACTGAGCAAATGATGGGGCCCAAACTGACTAGACAGGACAGGAAAGGAAAGACTCCCTGCAATCAAGCAAAAAACCCTGAAAAATCCAACACGTCTGATACACAGAAAAACACTGAAGTCACACGACTTCGCCCCCACTATACTTTCTTTGAGAAAGCACCTAACGCGAAACGCACATCAGGGGGTCTTCAGGGAGGCACACAGACAGACCGGTGACCATGGGTAAGCGGCACTTTCACTTTCATTACCACATTTGGGCATACTAATTTGAATATTTTCTGTATGTGCACCCTATTTACTTGCCCTATCTTGGTATACATATGTATTGCTATATACTTACTCGTTACTCTCTATATATGAGAGATTAATATATTTAATATTTTTTGGTCTCTGCTGTTCTCTGTGCACTCCCGTATTTACTTGCAGTACCTTTTTTTGCCCCTTTTTCCCTCCGGTAGTCTATATTGTTGGCATTTAATATTTGTATGGATTAATAAAGAATATATTTGTCTTTTACTATTGGTGGTATTTTTTGCTTCACATGTGTTCTCTTGTTTTGCCCATTGCATTTATGGGAGCTTTTCCACCCACCTTGTACTCTATCTTGACTGGCATTTGTGCCTTTGTCTTTGGACCGAAGCAATTGCTTCGATATTTACTCCAGACATTTTGTGCTGATTGTGACTTTCATTCTTAATACCTTCAGTAACCACCAGAGGGAGCCCGGAAAGAGAATTCACAACAGATGGGCACTGAAAATGTGTCAGTCCTTAGCGAGCCACGATCAATGGACAGCAGTACTGTGGCTCCTGTTGGTAGTGCCCGTTTGCAAGCACAGCGCGGATGCAAGAGACCATCAGCCAAAAATGAAGTCGATGCCATAATTGTCGATGGACTGCAACGTTTTGAGGATCTGTGTCACAGTGAACACAGGGATCTAAGGTGGGAAATTACGGAATTGCAATCCCATGAATCAGTATATGCAGCCAATGAGTGGAAGCTCCTGTTTTTGTCGTATGTGCCTGTAGCCCAAAAGATACCGCCGCCCAGAAATGTACTGTTTAGGCAAAGATTTCATGATCTATTCGAGGAATTTTTGGCCCCTCAGGAACCCACTTCCTCGAGATCAAGAACCATGGACATGCTGTCATACCAAGCACAATACAGAGGCCAGGGTGAACTGGGTATGGAAATGCAAAGGCAATGTGGCAGTCCAGCGTACAGTTGGGCAGACAATACGCCCACGCAATATCAAAGTCTGTAATAACTGTTAAAAAACATCACTAAAATTTTGCTATATAGCCTTTGAAAAGTTTGAGTAAAATGTTTGTTTCCCAAAGTTAATTTTGTATATTTTTGTTCATCCCGATTGGATCGCATATGCTAACAATGTATACCAACATTCAGAGTGGAAGACCAATGTCTTCAAAACATTTTTAGTAAAATTTGATATTATTCAACCTTTCATAATATTGTATGTATTTAATTACTTTTTAAAATGTATAAAAGGTATATAAAGTGCAAAAACAAAAAAAATTAACAAAAAATTGCCACACACATAGCACATACACCAATTAATAAAGAGTCTTAAAAATGTTCACACATGCATGTCTTGCCATGGGACCAGACCTTCATGTATGAAATAATTCGCAAATTGATCACGAATCCTCATTATCTCAACTGTAGTCCGAACAGAAGACGAATCCATGCTTATGAGGTTCGAATCACAGTCATCGGGGTCAACCAGCATGGGTTCATGCCTGGACAGAAAATTGTGCAGGCAGATGCATGCCTTCACTACACGGTCCACATTTTCAGGTTGTAGTTGCATGCAAGTTAGTAAGATACGCCAAAGGTACATTCAAAGGCACAGTCTTGCCCGGCTCAAGTGATAACTAAAAATGCGTCTTATGTAGTTTAGACTATGGTTTGAGTATGGCTTTAGGAGATTTCGCCTGAGTTGGAATGCCTCATCTCCAACTAAAACATAGGGCAGATTTGGGCCTTTGGTCCCCGGAAGTGGTCGTGCTGAGGGTATGCTGAATCTGTTGCTGTACAAACATTTCCCCATGTTGGACTCTTTGAAGACTGAAATCGTTCATCTGTCCATATGCACTGATATCCACAACTATAAACCAGTATCTAGCATCCACAATAGCCATTAATACAATTGAAAAGTATTTTTTGTAGTTATAGTACAGGGATCCACTATGCACGGGTTTCTGAATCTGAATGTGCTTCCCATCCATGTCACCAGTGCAAATCGGGAAATAAGCCACATCCTCAAAATTTTGGGAAATCGCTAGCCACATTTCTGTTGTCGGGGTCGGTAGCACAAGTGGTTGTAAGTTGTTCCAAATGGCATCACAAGTTTCCCGAACTAGTTGGCAAATGGTCGATTTCCCCATCCGAAATTGAAAATGCAGTGACGCAAAAGTTTCTCCCGTAGCCAGAGATCTATTGGCAACCCCCCCAAAAAAAATAGCACTATGGACATATTGTACAGATTTTTACAGGACAACAAAAATAAAGGCAAGTTAAAATGGACTAGGACATTTGGCAATGTGTAGAAAATTAAAAGACATGCACCTCGATAAAATTACATCCTGTCTTTGTCAATAGAACAATGTTAATACAAGGATATTTACCTCAAAGTCACCACTAAACGTTGCTCCGCACAAATACTTTCACGGAAAGTGCTGCGCTGATGATGTATCTCATCCTTCACATGTGAGAGCAGAATATCAAACGTTTCAATGGACATCTGCAGATAACATTGAAATTTAAAGGTATGATCCCGAAGCTGAACATACAGGGTGTGAAAAGCACTGTATGTATTCCGTAAAAAATTCACTTCATGAATCCAATATCTCCTTTGGGAAATACGCCTTCTCTGCCGACGTCGCAGCTGCATCAAGCAAAATCTAACAAGCTCAGACACAAACATTTTGCTTGCAGCATAAGTTCACTCGATGCTTCCAAAATGGAGAATGTGTGTCCACCCACACCCGACGCTGACAAAAGACAAAAAAAACAACTTTTTTGACAGTGACTGAAAGGAAGACAAACGGATTCTTCACGAACGGACATCAAAATGACATAACACAGTCACATGCATTAATAGGATAGAATATAGGTTGAACTAGATGGACTTAAAGTCTTCCTTCAACCTTAATAACTATGTAACTATGTAATACAAGCGTTAACTTGAAGCCAAATTTAAACAAAAATTGGGTAATTTCAGCACATCCGTTTAATGGATCCGATAAACATATTGTACTAAACGCAATATGAACCTAGCCTTAACAATGGAAACTCCTCAATTCTAACTCCAACCCTAACCCCAACACACCCCTAACCCTAATCCCAACTCTAACCATAATCCTAACCACAACCCTAACCTCAACATACCACAACCCTAATGCCAACCCTAACCATAGCCCTAATCCTAACCACAACCCTCATCCTAATTCCAACCCTAACCATAACCCTAACCAGAAACCTAACCCCAACACACCCCTATCCCTCAACCCAACCCTAACCCTATTCCCAACCCTAATCACAACCCTAACCCTAACTAACTCTGGGGGGCGCTATACACTTTTTCCACAGCGCAGTGGTTTAAGTACCCTTAGCTACCGCCATTAAAAAGGTGTATCAGCGGTCATTAAGGGATTAAATATCATTCATGACAAATAAAAGACTAATACTTTTGTTACAATAAATACTGTACAGAAAAGATTTGTTCTATTAATATAGTGTACTGTATATAGTAAGAGAAGAACAGCAGAGGTTTAAAGTGAACCGATCAATAAAAAAATATAAATAAAAAATTTGGAATTTTACCTGCAGCCATAATGGTAATATGCATGCAAATACAGTTAAATAATTTAGCATTTAACTGCAGTTTAGTGCTATGGCTGCAGGTAAATACTATTTTTTTTAAAGGTTCGCTTCAACTAGTAATGCATTAGACGTAACAAAATATTGGTAGAGGCTCGTAGTTAAAGCATGATATACAATCACCATGAAAAGAATTTCATGACAATATAAGATAATGTAGTGTATTAATCGTATAATATTATTATTGTATTGTGATTATATATTGTAGACTTAGTTTAGTTATATTGTTGACCTATATGTCATGGCTTGGAATGGGGATTCAATCCGGTGACCTGTTGCTTCATAGTCTGTACTTCTGCCTGTTGAACTTTGGCTCTTTTCCTTCTCTGTTCACATGTTGATTCTTCCTTTTTCATTATTCTCCATCCTTGGTTTTCTCATTTTCAGGTGTTTTCTAATTTGCCATTTTGGTTTGCCCTATCACGTTCTGGGTGGGGCTTTATGGAGTACCTCTTCTATGCACTTCCTTGCTGGCTATATTTCCTGGTGGATGTATTCTTAGTAGTTCCAGCTCTTTTTATTAGGGGCTTGCCTTCTTGGGTAAACTCCAGTTGTTTTCCTGCAGTAAGTTGGTTTGCTTTCCCTCCCATTACCTTTCCCCTGTTACCACTGTTAGGCTCTTGGGAGGTCTTTCTTGTTCCTTCTATTTTTGCTACTACTAAACCTTAACCTTTATCCCTCCACCTTATTAGAAAGTGTCTTAGTTTATCACCTTTGGTTTTCGTATCTCTCATCACACTTTCCTTTCTCCTTGCTGGTAGTGTGCTGCGACCATCTCTGGTTCCTCAGGAGTAGATATGGGCGGACCCATGGATGTTCAAAAAAAGTTAAACAGTTAAAAAAGTTTGAGTTTGGGTACCAGAAGAGCACCCGGACCCAAACCCGAACCCGGACCCTTGAGTGGGGGGCCCGAACATCTAGTGTTTGCCACTCTGTCATGTGCATGGCAGTGCAACAAACACTTCTGATTGGTGGTAAAATAATTATCAAATGACAGTGTGAGCCCGCAGCTGTGATTGAAGGAATAAAGTTTACCTTCAGTCACTGGTGTCGGCTGATGGGACAACTGGTCCCATCAGCCGACGCCTGCACCGCTTTTTACAGTGAGAGCATGTGGCGACTGATGGGAGTATTCATTGTGCAGCTAGGGCCTTTCTAGTCTGTACAGGCACCAGATGTGTGTAGGTGCAACATTTCCCTGGTATGAGTGTGAACATGCTCATAACACTATAAAGGTTATAAGTCATCTTGATTGTGTTGAATCAAATTGATGATATTGAACTAAAAAGAAAAAAACAAACGAGCACCAGCCAACACCACCACAAATAGTTTGCCCAAAATACTGAGTTGGCACACTATCCCAAACTTAGTCAGTAGGGGAAAATGAACATTTACTATCCCCTCTACTTTTCAGTCAAATTATTCCTCTCCACATCTGATCACTGCCTCTTCCCGAAGAGAGAATTTTGAACTTAAAGGCTATCAGACAGTAAGAATGTGCTTAAGAGTTCCATGGTATTCTAGGACAGGGTAGAGAAACACAATTCCATTGAAAACTACTTGATAATTATCCAGCAATTTATAGTGCAAAAATTCACATTTAATTAATTTGCAAATTAGGCCTACAAGTGCACTAGTGTGTGAATCAATGCACTTTCAGTCCTCAGCTTTTCTTTACACTGCCACTGCCATCTCCTCTTGATTAACAATAGAACAGCACAATTTTCAATTGCACTACATTGTCAATTAAAAAGCAAGGATGGTGCTGGTGGGAAGAAGCTAAGAGGAGCCAAGGACTGCAAGTGCATTGATACATAAACCAGCTCACTTGTGGACCTGATACGCCCACCAGTGAATTTATATGAATAAAAGATAAATTTCGTAACAACAGACTCCAGATAATGACAGAATAAGTATTGATAGAAATTAGTGATGGGCGAGCACTAAAATGCTAGGTGCTTGTTACTCGAGTCGAGCAAATTGGATTACTCGGGTACTCTTACAGAACAATGAGCCCAATGTAAGTCTATGAGAGACCTGAGCATTTTTACTGCGAGCCCCCGGGAGTCTTTTTAAGGTATAAAAACATCTGAAAATGATGGAAACACTGCTCAAATGACACAGGGACATCATGGGGATCACCCCTGAAAGCATTCCTGACTCCTAGTTCACAGCTTTAAACAGTGTTGTCAGAGTTTCATGCCATTTTTACTGGTGCACCAAAAAGCACCAAAAAACAAACCAAAACGGATTTTGCTGGGAAATATGTTAAGGTACATTCTTTCCAGGTTAATGATTGGTATATAAGGCAAAATAATTAACCCCAGACCAAAATGTTCCTCCCTCACATGGGCTATGTTCAGACGCAGCGTTTTTGACGTGTTTTTCAACTTTAACATTGCTTTCAACCAATACAAATGCATTTACTTGGAAATATCATTGTAACATTTAACAAGTCTAGCTGGTCATGTGGTGTGTGACACATAAGCAGACACATCTTGCTTCATTTATGAAGGAGGGACTCTTAAAGTCACAGAGCCTATTTTAACTGGGGCATCAGGTGGCATTAATCTTCTCAAAGGGCCATTATTAAACAGTGGTTCTCCTAAACTGTTATTGTCTATCCAGTGAGTGGATGGGCTGCCAAGAATTATGACGCAACACAATACCCCTTTCATGAGAGGTACAGGAGGGCTTCCATAAAAAATGTTGCATTGAATGCAAGGCCTGGCTTGCCCCAATCTAACATGCACCCCAATAAGCTTTTTCAAGCCACATACTGGATGGTCACCAGAAAATCCACTTCACGTTATTCATTTTGTACTCCCATTCTCTTTTCTTATGCATTGACAGCAAGGCCAGCCCTGCCATCAAGTCATATGCATCCCAATATGCCTTTGAACCCACATATTGGAAGGGCACAGAAAAATTCACTTCACATTATTCATTTTGTACTCCCTGTCATGATCCATGCTGGATCATGACAGATAAAATGCACTAGTAATCTTTTTTCTTCTTGCACTGTGGTGGTTTCAGTTCTAGTTTTGCCCCCGGTGGCCGTTAGGGTCATTGCACTCTGGTTTAACCCAGTGTTAACCCAGTGTACCGTCAGCGAGATGTAATGTCCCTGGCCACAAGCACTTGTCCACGTGTCCGTGGTTAGGTGTACTTTCCCAGTAACTGCATTTTTGAGGGCACGGGTAATGTTGCGGGACATGTGCTTTTTTAATGCTGGGATGGCACAGTGGGAGAAATAGTGGCAGCTGGGGACCGAGTACCTTGGGACAGCTGCCGCCATCAGGTTGTGGTAAGCTTCCGTCTCCACGAGCCTAAAAGCCACCATTTCAATCACAAGCAGACAAGAAATATGAGAATTGAGTACTGTGGTCTGTGGGGCGTTGGCTGCGTATTTAAGCTTACGTTCCAATGACTGGGGTATGGACAACTGAAGGCTGCGCTGGGACAAGGACTTGGACGTGCTTGATGATGCTGGTATTTAACTGTGTCCAACGGCAGGTGCAGGGCAGGAGGTATCTTTGCATGAACCGTGTACAGGGGATTGGCTTGCACGCACAACAGTGGAAAAAGCAGTGGTGTCACCTGCAGACACTGTTCCTGGAGCCGGGGGTTGGGCCCACAAAGTCGGGTGCTTTGCTGACACGTGCCTGATCATGCTGATGGTGGTAAGGCTGGTAGTTTTTCTACCCCTGCTGATGCTGGCATGACAGGTTTTACAAATGGCCTGTTTGGGGTTATTGGCAGAGGCTTTAAAAAATAACCAGACTCGGGAAGACCTAACAGTTGGACTGGCAACCTCCATCATGTTGGTGTTATGGGGAATGGTTGCACGCCTTCTGTCTGCAGCCACCACACTGCTTCTTCCTACCTGAAGTGGTGCGACGCCTACCTCCCCCTGTGTGCTGCTGTCCTCGCTGTACATGTCCTCCTGCAAGGTTGGGTCTGTTACTATATCATCCACCACCTCATTTTCCACTTCCCCACCCTGGTTCTCCTCCTGACTTTCCGGCAATTGTGTCTCATCATCGTCCACCTCTTGTGACCGCGGCTGCTCAAAGATTTGTGCATCGCTACATGGAATATCATCTTGCCCGGTTTCAAGTTGACCGGGCGAGAGGCACGAATCTCCAAATGGAAAACTGAACAGCTCTTCGGAGTGTCCGAGTGTGGGATCAGTTGTCTCAGGGCACTCAGCATGGTGGGAGGAAGGAGGATCAGGGTAAGGAATATGTGGTCCAGATTCACAGCAACTGTGACATGACCTTGTTGAAGGCAGGTTGCTGGTGGTGGTGGATAAGAAACTGGAAGCATTAACCGCTATCCAACTAACAACCTTTTCACACTGCTCGGGCTTCAATAGTGCTAGTGCTATCTTGCCACAGTCCCCTATGACTTTGGACACTAAGGTCCAGCTAGAAGATGTGGGTGTTTTTGGTGGCCCAATTTCAGCTTGCCCACGTCCTCGGCCTCAGCCTGTGCCATCACAATCACATCCACTTCCCTGTCCCTTGCCACGCGCCTTCCCATTGTAAATGGACTAGAATATTAGACTCGTTCAATATAAAAAGGTGATTTGGGAGGCAACTTGTATGTGATACGTGTGCTGGAAAACCACACTTTTACCTATCTGCACTTTAGGTTAAAATGTGTTTTGCCTTATCAGATTTATTAAGTACTATAACAGACTGCAAATAAAATACAGTACAATGTATAGGCCTAAAATGACCAAATTTTTGGTAAGGATAAATGAGGCCTGTTAGGGAGATGCCACAACCAAAAATTTCTGGCCTATATGTTTTATAATTTTTTTGTGTGCTAAATACTGCTGTATATAAGTCCAGTGACACCCAGGACAAAAAAAGAAACCGGCCTAAACTGGCCAAAATATGAGCACACACTGATATGAGCTGGTACGCAGGTACCACTCCCACTTTTTTTTTTGTGGCTAAATATTGCTGTATATAAGTCCAGTTACACCCTGGACCAAAATAGAAAACAGCCATAAACTGGCCAAACTTTGAGCACACACAGATATGAGCTGGCACGCAGATACCACACCAAAAAATATGTGGTCTGTATTTTTTTAATAGTTTGCTGAATAATGTTGTATATAAGTCCAGTGACAACCAGGACCAAAAAAGAAAAATGGCCTAAACTGGCCAAACTTTGAGCACACACAGATATGAGCTGGCACGCAGATACCACACCAAAAAATATGTGGTCTGTATTTTTTTAATAGTTTGCTGAATAATGTTGTATATAAGTCCAGTGACATCCAGGACCAAAAAAGAAAAATGGCCTAAACTGGCCAAAATTTGAGCACACACAGATATGAGCTGGCACGCAGATACCACACCGAAAAATGCGTGTCCTGTATTTTTTGTAATAGTTTGCTAAATAATGTTGTAGATATGTCCAGTGACACCCAGTACCAAAAAAGAAATCAGCTGTAAACTGGCCAAACTTTGAGCATGCACAGATGTGAACTGGCACGGAGATACCACTACAACAATTTTTTTGTATACATTTTTTTGGAGGTAAATACTGCTGTATGTAAGTCCAGTGACACCCCAGGCTAAAAAAGAAAACAGCCGTAAACTGGCCAAACTTTGAGCACACACAGATATGAGCTGCACGCAGATACCACAACGAAAAATGTGTGGCCTATTTTTTTTTTAATTTTTTTGGATAAAAAGTACTGTATATAAATACAGTGCCAGACAGCAAAAAAAATGAATTTAGGGCTAAAAAGACCAAAAATTTTAGCAAACGGATGGATGAGGCATGTTACAGATATACCACACTGTAAAATATGTGGCCTGTCTGTATTTTTTGGGGGGGTTCAGCAAAATAGTGTCAAGAAATTGTGTGACACTCAAACAAAAAAAAATACTCAACCGTACCACATAAAAGATGAATATTTCTCTGCACACTCAAAAGAGATGTTTGGGACCCCTTTAAAATTGCTGGATTTTCACGCTGTGCTAGGAAAAGGATCTGGCTGTATTGTACAGTGTCAAAAAGCAAATGGAGGAAAAAAAGGGCTCTGGATTGCTTTTAAATAAAAAAAAGCTCTATTAGCCCTGGCCCAAAACATTTTCAAAGCCACTTACACCTGGGGCTAGGTATATACAGCCAATATATCCCACAGGTAGCAGCAGCAGCACCAGAACACAGGACCCTCTTGATATATGCAATGATATGTATATAAACACATACAGTGCCTGTAGGCCTTGCACTGATGTGTATACAGCGACGTACACTACCCTGCCTGCCTAACACTGGAACCTATATACTCCGGAATTAGTCCTTAGAAGGACTGTTTTTTAGCTGGATTTGAGTTGTTTTGGATGGTAGACCCCACACTCACTAATAAATTCCCAATTCTGACCCTATCAAGGCAGCAGCTCTCCCTAAACTATCTCAATCCGGAGCTGAATGAGGCGAGCAAGGAGGCGTCCGGTCTCTTATACCCCTGATGATGCTGTGCGGCCAGCCAATCACTGCACAACCACAACAAAGATGGCTGTGGCGTTTCATTGCCTGGCAAACAATCCCTGCGTCGTGATTGGTTCTGTAAAGTCCAATGTGAGTGTGAGTGAGTGATAGTTCAACAGCCCAATCTGAGGCAGATTGGTTAGTATTGTGAATGACAGCTCAGATGTCCTATCTGGCTGGGTCTGTGGGATCTCCTCCAGGTGTCATCCATTCTGGGTGACTACAGGACTATGTAGCACTCTGACAATGGTCAGACCATTGGCAATTGTAATATTGCGCAAGTGGTATATGTTTGCTTTGTGCTCTGAGTTGTATTCTGATCTCCATTGCTGACCTTGGATTTACCTTTGAACATCTGTTTGACATATCCCTTTGTCTTAATCCATTAGCTTCCGGATCCTCAGACTGTGACATGACTGGATGCTGTTTATTTTTCCAGAAAAAAACAAGTGCAGCCACCAAGGTAATGAATGGATCAGTGGTCAAATCGAACATGCCACTCTATACTAATGGGGATAAAAGTTCCACTTTCTGCTGATGGGGTCCAAGCAGTCAGACCCCCACCAATCAATATGCAATCACTTATACTGTGGAGGGGTGATTACTTTTTTTCATAGGAGAACCCCTCTAAGTGCATCTCTGCTGTTGTGATCCAAGTATTTAGTCTCTAATGGAAATAAAGAATCTTCTCCTTATTAAAATCAGAGAAAACAAATGACTGTCATTCACAACACAATCCAAGATACCAAGACCAATAATACCACATACAGGGAAGAAATACCACCACACCATGACCAAACCACAAAGTAATCGAATAATACCACAGTACAAGGAGAAATACCACCACACCATCATTAAACTACATATTACACCACATAGTGACCGAATAACACCACATACAAGGGACATATACTGTCAAACCATGGTCAGACCGCAAATTACCACCCCATAGTGGCCGAATAATACCACATACAGGGGATAAATACCTCCACATCATAACCAGACCACATATTACCATCACATAGTGAACAAATGCTACAATACTGATCATGAATACAAACCACAATACTAACAACATTGTTATAACCACCAGTGACATTATACACAGGAGCTCTGTATATAGTGTACAATGTACAAGTAATACAGTGATCACTAGTGACATTATGCACAGAAGTTCTGTATATAGCATCAGTGTACATGTAAGACAGTGATCACTGGTGACATTATGCACAGGAACTCTGTACACAGTATACTGCATAGTGTGCATGTACAGATAACACACTGACTCACCAGTGACGCCTGTAGTTGAAGTCCTTCATCTTCACTTTTCTTCTTCATCCACAGGCCACCATCACTTCTTCCAGCCGGGATTTGTCTCTGCAAAAATAACATACAGTAAACAATAGCTGATCACTTCCAGAGCACATTCCTCACTTTTTCCCTGACATCTTCACTACATCAGATGAAGAAAAAAGTGACGTAGTGCCACCATGCACAGTAACAGGACCTCCATTTTGTTCCCTCCATGGAAAACCATTTCCTAAAAGGTGAATTATATTACAGTAGTAATAATGTCCCTAATTGGACCCTAAAGAATTTATGTTCCCCCACTTGCCACCATAAACTAATATAGCATGTTCCTCATTCTGGCCCCAAAACAGTAATAAAGTTTCTCATCCTGGCCCCCTTTATTTAATAATCTTGCCCAGCCTGGCACCCTTTATTTTATAATATGCCCCAGTCTGGTCCCCTATGTCCATGTCCAGCTTGGCCCCAAGGTATCTATTCTGCCCACCGCAGATGTCCATACTGACCCCCATATGTCCCTTGCACTGTCCCATATATCCATGCTGGTCCCTTGTCCTAGTCCCCCCATTAATCTATCCTGGCTCCTCCATATATCCATCCTGGCCCCCCATATACAGTATATACATCTTGGTCCCTTTTCCTGCACCCCAAATATCTATCCTGACTCCCCATATATATCCATCCTGCCCCCATATCGATCCTGGTCCCTTGTCCTGGCTCATCTATATATCCATCCTTGCCCCCACATACACCCATCCTGGTCCCTTGTTCTGGCCCCTCTATATATCCATACTGCCCCCCCAAAAATCCATCCTGGTCTTCCATATATCCATCCTGGCTTTCCATTTAGGCTGAGTTCACACATTGCATTTTTTTCGCGTTTCTGCAGCGGTTTTAACCACGCAATTTTGCCGTGAAAACTCGAAAAATAAGCATTCCATGCATTCCTATGGGATTCCGCAATGTTGTGCTAATGCTGCGGTTTTTACCGCGGCGGAATCGCTTCGCGGTAAAAACCCGCAGCATGCTCATTAATTTTGCGGAATCGCAGCGATCCCGCACCCATAGGAATGCATTGTACCGCTTACTTCCCACATGTGGCTGTGCACACCATGCGGAAAGTAAGCAGAACATTTGCGGATGGTACCCACGGTCCGGAGGAGAGGGGACTGTCCTCCGGGCTTTGGGTACCATATCCCTGTAAAAAATAGAATTTAAAATAAAAAATATTGTTATTCTTACCTTCCGACGTCCCGCGCAGCCTTCCCGCCTCTCTCCACGCTCTCGTTCCCAGTAAGCCTTTGCGAAAATGCCCGCGATGGCGTCCGTTCTCGCGGGATCGCGAAGTCTCGTGGTCATTCGCGCAACGTCATCGCGAATTACCGCGAGACGTCGCGATCCTGCGAGAACGTACGTCATCACGGGCATTTTCGTAAAGGATTACTGGGAACGGCTGTGCGGGACGTCGAAAGGTAAGATTAACACTATTTTTTATTTTTTTACATTTTATCTTTTACTACTGACGCTGCATAGGCGACTATGTTTCACGAGTGTGACCAACCTGTCTATCAGTTCTCCAATCGATGCTACAGATCGCTTGGAAAACACTAGCTTTTGCAAGCTAATTACGCTTGCAAAATGCTAGTTTTTCCGTGGGAAAATCGCGGGAATTTAAAATGCGATTTTCCCGCGGAATGGAATTTCGGAATTCTCACGGTAATTTCCTCGAGAGTTCCGGTACGTGTGAACTTAGCCTTATCCTTCCTGCCCCCCATATATCCATCTTGCCCCTCCCATATATTCATCCTGGCCCCCATATATCCATTCTGGCCCCCATACATCCATTCTGCCCCCCATATATATGCATCCTGGCTCCCTCATATATCCATACTGGTCCCTCTATATATCTATCTTGGCCCCCTATACAGAATATGCATCCTGGCTCCCCCATATTATCCATCCTGGCACCCATATATCCATCTTGGCTCCCCATATATTCATCTTGGCACCCCATATATCCATACTGTTCCCTCTATATATCCATCTTGCCCCCTATATATATGCATCCTGGCCCCTCCATATAACCATCCTGGCCCCTCCATATATCCATCCTGCCCCCCCATATATCTATCCTGGTCCCCCATGTATATGCATCCTGGCTCCACCATATATCTGCATCCTGACCCCCATATATCTATCTTGGTCCCATAAATATGCATCCTGGCTCCCCCATATATCTATACTGGTCACTCTATATATCCATCTTGGCCACCTATATATATGCATCCTGGCTCCACCATATATCCATCCTGGCCCCTCCATATAACCATCCTGGCCCTCCCATATATCCATCCTGGCCCCTCATATATCCATTCTGGTCCCTTGTCCTGGCCACATGCACAGAGAAAGAGAGGAGAAAAAAAAAGATTCCCCTTACTTGCCTGCGCTCAGGATGTGAGTTCAGATAATGAATGCTGCATGCGCGCACGCTTGCACATACTCTGCCTGCACTTTTATAGGGCGCATGCCCCTAAAAAATGCATACTTTTTTTCTCCTCTCCTTCCCACTGCACTCTCCATAGTCCACTGTAAGGGCCCATTGAGGATTTCCCCAATACCCCACCAGGCCAGTTCGACCCTGTCCGTGAGTAATGACTAGCGTGACTTGAGTAGTGACTAGCATCAAAGGTATCCTTGGAACATTATTACTGAAAGCTTCACTTTAATATTGCATCTGTTCCCCTTGATTTACATAAGTCTATTTGCCATACATTGTCATATAGTATACTATATATCTTGTAAGCTGCTTATTCATATAAATATTGTCATTTTTTGCCCTTAAAAAAACCTGTTTATTTTAAAGAATAATATAACTATTAGTTTTAGGGATATTTTTTTTCCATTATTTGTCTTTGAAAAAATAATTGTCAAGATATATAAGGAATCTTAGAAATACGTCATCTACAAGTACAGTTACTTTATTATTTGATACTCTTGATCAAACTTTTATCCAAAGGAAAGTTGGTTTTCCCCCTTGTAGCGCTGTGTTTGAGAGCAAAAAGAACTTGTTTGTTTTATCTTTATAGACACTTGTATCTTAATGTTTTAATAATCGGATACCCAAAGGTTCCCAGGCACTGAAGAGATTATAATCTAATTTTGTTGTCTGTGGTTTAGGATGATAGTTATGATCCACTGAAGAAGACCATTTGCATATTAATTTGCATAACAACGTTTAAGCACCCAACAGATAATTGCAGAAAATCTCTGCACTGAACACAATGCTGGAATACAGGTGCTCTTCAGTAAAATGGTGCAGTATGATATTTGTAGTAAACACTTTATATATAGGTAATTGATGGCTTCTTGAGTTATTGAGCTGGGGTTTTTGTGTATGTGTTTTTAACTAAATGTCACATTCCTGAGTGAATTGAATATAATTTCCATTTCCAGAGTGTGTAATGTGCACTTTAATTGTCCCAGGTGCTATGATTATCATTGATTTATACAGTGCTTGTGCATTCATTGTAGCTGTGCAATGACATGGAAAGCAACAAGGGGAGAACCAAGCGGTGTCAATGAGATTTCGCATTTGGACCCGATGAAAGGAAATACGCCAAGCAATAAAGTCACTGATACCATAAATCTGTTCTTATCATCAGTGATTAAAATACCCACAGTATAACACTCCATCTATTTCAGAGAACACATAAGGCTAGTTTCAGACTAGCATTTTTGCCCGCAGCGCACGGCGCCGCTAAGCCCCGCCCCCTGCCGCGCCCCTTCCTGTCATCTTCGCCTAGTATCGCACATCGCTGCATGCGATCTGCACACCCTATCTTTAGCATAGGGTGCACAGAGCGTGCACTGGCCGTGCACTAGTAGGATTTTGCGTGTGCTGCGCCCTTTTTGACGGTGTTTGGGACAATTCTTAGCAGATCACTGGGGTGCGCGTTGTTGGCTTTGGTGGATGTTCGCATTCATGGCAGAGTTTCAGTAGTGTTATAACACAGTTGATTGGGGAATCTACTGAAATGTAAGCTGTGACTGATAGACATAATGTAATAAGTAGGCCTGACTCTTTTAGGCATACTTATTACATGGTAGGCCAAAAAACAGAACCATGTTTCCTTGTTTGTGTGTTTTGTACTGGATAATGGATAGCAGAAGAATGAAAGATTTATTTGTTACAGGAGATGCTACAAAATGGCCATCTGCTGGAATATTCAGGAGCCAATTTCAATCTTCTACATGCTTCTCTTTATCATCCAGCGTGAGTATGGCATGGAGGACACACTCATGCATAACACTGCTACCACTCAGCTGGCAGGGAAAGATATGATGCTCCTTATTCATTTCTTACACTGTGGTAGTAAAATGAAAGCTATGGGAAATAAAGACAGATTTATTGTAAAACAGTTTTGAGAAA
Source organism: Dendrobates tinctorius (assembly GCF_039654945.1). Lineage (NCBI taxonomy): Eukaryota > Metazoa > Chordata > Amphibia > Anura > Dendrobatidae > Dendrobates > Dendrobates tinctorius. The sequence goes on along the minus strand of NW_027361671.1, from coordinate 41,187,758 downwards.
TAAGATCCATTAAGCATTATCCTGTACGAACCAAACAAGGGAGACGGGTCACGTTTTTGTAAGTTAATCCATATAAATGGCATATGGTAGGTAGGCAAATCCTTTTTCAAATTTGACATTAGGGCCACGGAACTTCATGTCACTGCTATTAGATAGAAGAGATCGCTGTAAACCAGAGTTTTAACATTTATTTCAGTCTTTTTTAATAGACTAGCTTTTGAAGTGACAAATGAAGAAAGACCACATGGGAGCTTTGTGACTCGTCATTTTTTTAAGTGCATTGATTCGTGAGTCGTTTCAAAAACTTTAATAATAAATGTGTAACCACAGTCTTCTCTCTCGTTAACTTATACAATATAATTTTCCTCCTAAGCACAGCTTGGATCAACTGTAATGAATTTTTATTACATGTTGAAATTTTCATTAATTTAAGTGTTAATTTGAAATTAGTGTTGTCTACATTTGCTTTTACTAGCTGAAAGGATCAACGTCAATGCCTTATTATACATATGGGATGACTAAGGTTAAAACACTTTTCGGGTACTTATTTTACTATGCCACAAAGAAGGCACCAATATAAAATAAAGAAATAAGCTCTCCATTCCACTCTAATTGTTAGCAAGTCCAGTATCCTGCCACTCCAGTGGTCTCCACCAGGACCAGAAGTGATAACACTGATTGTTTGGCTACAGGATAAGGTGACTAATGGATGGTTGCATCATCACTGAAGTTAAGGGCCTGTTATACATAGCAATATCGCTAGCGTTATCGCTAAAGCATCACCGATTTTTTAACGCAACAGCGATATTGCTAGCGATATCGCTAGCGATCTCGCTATATGTGACACTTACCTCTGACCCGGTTCCCCGCTGGCTATTGCTAATCAGGCGAGATCGGCCGGGTCCATTTCTCGTCATCGGCTTCCTGCTGGCGCCAACGAACGAGCCATGGATGCAGGCGGAAGATGTCACCCTCGCTGCGTCTGACAAGTGAGTAACGACCGCCGAGCATCGCTGCGTCGCTGGTGAGATCTGCCTGTTTGGCAGCTCACTAGCGACCATTTAGCGATGCACCAGCGATCCTGACCGGGTCGTATCGTGGTCGGGATCGCTGGTGCATCGCTAAATGTAACGGGGCCTTTAGGATGTTGTCCCCTTCAACTGTAACATGATTTTTACAGATCATGCCAACAGAGTGGAAACAATGGATGTGCAGTGAAATTGAATGGTAAAAAAAGTATATATTTTTTATTTTATTCATATTATAATCCAAAAACCTAGCAAAAATTATGGGGAGAAAATACTGTACAATCAGGTGGATTTTTTTAGTCAGATTTAGCCCCAGGTCCACAGTAAAATACAAATCGATATTAAAGACATGGTCATATTGGCACTGGTATACTGATTAAAATCAAACCTGAAGTGAAGAATTCTGTTTTGTTGATTTTGTGGATATGCATTTGACATTCTCTTGTATTCATATCTGGGGCGGGACTGTGGCACACGACTATGGGTAGGGTCTTCAGCTGCTCCAAACCCTCCACTGCCTCTGGTGTTTTTATTTTCTTCCTGTTTGAAAAGTTACACCTGTGCCATGTTGAGCACCATAAACCCCCAGGTGCTTCATAGAAGTTTATAACAATGAGCCTTCAAAACTAAAAAAAAATCACACAAAAATATTTTAGCCCCAAATTTTGCATTTTCACAAGAGTAACGGTAGAAATCACACCATACAATTTGTCATGCAATTTCTCCTGAGTATGCTGATACTCCATATGTAGGGGAAAATTACTGCCTTGGCGCATGGCAGGGCTCAGAAGGGGAGGAGCACCATTTGACTTTTTGAATTTGATGAAATAATTAGCGGACGCCATGTCATATTTGGAGAACCCCTGATGTGCCTAAACAGTGGAAACCACCCACAAGTGACACCATTTTGGAAACTAGACCCCTCATGGAAGTCTAGATGTGTAGTGAGTACCATGAACCCCCAGGTTCTTCATAGAAGTGTATAACATTGAGCGGTGAAAATGAAAATAAAAATTTCCCCACAATAATATTTTACAAACCCATTTGTCATGTCATGTTTGGAGTTCCCCTCATGTGCCTAAACAGTGGAAATCCCCCACAAGTGACCCCATTTTGGAAACTAGACTTCTCAGGGAACATATCTAGATGTGCGGTGGGCACATTGAACCCCCAGGTGCTTCACAGAATTTAATAACATTGAGCCATAAAAATAACTAAATATTTTTTTCCCACAAAAAATGTTGTTTTAGCCCCAATTTTTAATTTTCACAAGAATAACAGGGGAAAATGGACCCCAAAATTTGTTGTGCGATTTCTCCTGAGTACAGCAATACCCCATTTGTGGCTGAAAACTAATTTTGAGGCACAGTGCAAAGCTCAGAGAGGAAGAAGAGCCATATTGGAGTTTAGATTTTGCTGGACTGGTTTGAGGGTGCCATGTCACATTGGCAAAGCCCCTGAGATGCTAGAATATCAGAACCCCATATGTGACCCCATTTTACAAATTACACCTCTCAATTACTTTATTTACAGGTGTAGTGATCTTATTGACACCACAGGTGTGTCACAGAATTTTATATTATTGGGCAGCGAATAAAAATAATTACATTTTTACCACCAAAATTTTGTTTTGGCTCCATATTTTATATTTTCATACTGGGAAATTGGTAAATATAGCACCAAAATTTTGCCCACAATCTCTGTTGAATGTAGACCAACTCCATATGTGGCTGTACAGTAATGCTTAGCCATGCGGCAATACTCAGGACAAAGTGCTAGTTTCCCCCTGTAGCCCAGATTTTGCTAGAATAGTTTGTGTGCTTCATATACAGAGCCCCTAAGTGCTAGAAGAGCAGCATCCCCCTCAAGTGACCCCATTTTGAAAATTATACCCCTTTGTGAATTTATCTAGTCTAGCGACAATTTTAACTTCATTGGCGGTTTCCAGAAACAAACAACAGTGAATGTTTCTGAGTGAAAATTGCAAGCGGCCATTGTGGCAAACGTACGTTGTAGTCTCCAGTATGTTGCAGTCACCAGTACGTGGTAGTGCCCAGCTCATGCTTCTGGAGATAGGCACTCATTAATGTGGTTTAGGTACACTATGGGGCTCAGAAGGGAGGGGGCATGTGGATTTTCCAGAGCCTTTGTACTACCAGTAACATGAAAGTCCCCTAAATTTCAGTTAACAGATCACAGACCTGATTGGGGACTTGCTTTTTTTATGGATTGATTTGATGCTTTTGTAGGGGACTATTTGCATAACATTTGAGATCACATTTATCGAGAGCTTTACTCTGAGCACTTACATTTGGGTTTACATCTAAATCTCTGAGTGTCATGATTAAGATGAAACCCCCGAGGGATCAATTCACTATAATGCAGCAGAAGAGTTACTCTAGACTTTGTCTAGCCTCTGTTCATCGATGTCCTTTCCAGAGGTGCACACCTAAAAAGACAGACACACCTTATCATAGTTGGCCAGACATTGTCCACAGTGGCTCCATCTGACTAATTATAAGGAATCTTCCGCAAGGGGTTCCATATGAATCATGCTTTTTAGAGATTTACTTGGAAACCACAATGTAAGCGCTCAGCGTAGAGTGCAAGATAAATATGTACCGAGCCTTACTGTGATCTTTGGGAGGCAGAATGAAAAATCAACAGCAGGTGAAGAATTTGTCTTACTTATTTTTTACATTATTCCTCAAGCAATATAAGTGATTAGATTACTTCATTTTTCGGGATGGTGCGATTACAGCTAAACCAGATTTATACTGGATTTTTATGTTTGGCAGGTAAAAAGCCAAGGGGGTAAATTCTTTTTCAAGCCACTGTACCAGTGTTAGATATGTAATTAACACAGTACTGTAGAACTGAAATTTGTCTCCTTACAAACACATTTGCTGCAGCTCTAACAGCTCTGCTGTATTGCAACACTGGCTGCATGTGAGATGGAGACTGAAGCACTGAGATTAATCTGCAGATGTATCAAGTAAAATCACACACAGCTCTGCTTTGTGATCAGGAGAGCAGAGAGCAGCCAATAAACATAACGATGGGAATTACAGATATCATGATATAATTTTATTCATAGAATCATAGAATTGTAGAGTTGGAAGGGACCTCCTGGGTCATCTGGTCCAACCCCTGCTCAAAGCAGGATTCGCTAAATCATCCCAGACAGATGTCTGTCCAGCCTCTGTTTGAAGACTTCCATTGAAGTAGAACTCACCACTTCTCGTGGCAGCCTGTTCCACTCATTGATCACTCTAACTGTCAAAAAGTTTTTTCTAATATCTAATCTGTGTCTCCTCCCATTCAGTTTCATCCCATTGCTTCAAGTTTTTCCTTGTGCAAATGAGAATAAAGATGATCCTTCTACAATGTGACAGCCCTTGAGATATTTGTAGACAGCTATTAAGTCTCCTCTTAGTCTTCTCTTTTGCTAGCTAAACATTCCCAACTCATGCAACCTTTCCTCATAAGACAGGGTTTGCAGACCGGTCACCATGCTGGTCGCTCTTTTCTGAACTTGCTCCAGTTTGTTGATGTCTTTTTTGAAATGTGGCACCCACAAGGTTGTTGTTTGTGGGCAAAGTATTATCCTGATGTATTTCTTCATTGTTCTCCTGCGTAAGAGCATGGTACTGGTTCCTGAGCAATATGGGCGCTGACTGCCTCCCGATCCTCCTGCTTCTCTGGGTCACAAGCTTCCATTCCTCTGTTTCTTCAGGTGCACTTTGAATTTCTTCTCTTTCTGTAACATGAAGAGATAATTCTGCTCTGTCTAAGAACTCTTCACCTCCCTTAATGATCTTCAACATAGCTAACCTCTCTTCGAGATTTTGCAACTTTTCCTCCAACAAAGAAACAAGCTTGCATTTGTGGCATGTGAAGTTTGGCTTTTCCACTGGTAAGTCTGTGAACATGTATCAAGAAATGTAGCTCACCAAATGGCTCCTGGCCTCTTCCATATTGTTATAGTTATAGAGATTTCAAAATGATGAAAAATGAGCCAAAATTCGGCGTGCTATTTACCGATTTCCTCTTTTCAGCTGCAACGGCCAAAATCCAGTGATCGTTGAGCTCGCGGAGACTCTTCACTTATCCCACAAGGCACTGGGAATATGCAAATGATCTCCACAGGACTCTTCCCTTGGTTTACCAATTTCCTCTTTTCAGCTGCAACGGCCAAAATCCAGTGAGCGTTGAGCTCACGGAGACTCTTCACTTAACCCAGAAGGCACTGGGAATATGCAAATGATCTCCTCAGGACTCTTCCCCTAGTTTTCTGCCTTTGTTTGTGTTTTCATCTTGTTTCACCGTCAATACATGTGGGGGGCTGTCTTTCCTTTGGGGTCTGCTCTGGGGCAGTTAATTTTCCTCTTTTCCTGCTTTAGGCTTATGTAGCTCTCCGGTTGTGACGAGGCGTCTAGGATCATCGTAGGTATGCTCCACGACTGCTGCTAGTTGTGTGGTAAGATCAGGGATCTGCAGTCTGCATAGTTACCAACCTCTCTGGTTTTCTGAAACTTGGCTTGTGTTGTTTTTTCCTCCTCGGTGACCCTTTCATAACACCAGGGTGCCCATTAGCTCAGATGGGAAGACTAGCCCTGGGCAACACCATGCCATGCAATGTTGAATAAGACTAATGTCTAAGGCCCAGCCATATAGTATCCATGGCCAGGACCTCATCAGAAGGAGCAACAGCAACAGTGCTAGTATTAGTGGGACTGCAGTTGCTAGAGAAGACTAAGCAGTCGCTCATCATGTGGCAGCTTATTGCATAGGCTGATGCCCTCAGAACCAGGGTGAAAAGGCTGAGGTAATCCCCATACGGAGTGAAGCAGGACATAGAGGACGCTGAGGGATTGAAAGGTATGGTCCTTCCCAGAAGCAGGCTTAGTGAAAGAAACAGAAGGACAGGGACAGAGGAGGAGTTGCACGTTGTTAAACCTGATATCAATGCTAGAAAGAATACAAATATGCTATGTACCAGATTCAGTAAAATTACCTGTTTGCGAATTGATTTGGACTGCGACTAATTTGTGAAAACCGGACCGAGGAAGCCTCCAGAAATGTACAGGGAGTCCTGACGGTAGAGGTGAAGAAGCCACAGGTATGCAGAGCTATGGACAGAATGTGTATGTGATGGGAGGGCAGGGCATGCTAGCACAAATTCTATCAGCCACGACTACCACTCTGTGCCTCCCTCATATACCCATATAGATGACTTAGGAGGATTGATTCTACAGACTGATTCCCTTTAAAATGTACCTCATTTTTTCCATTATCCATCGGTATATGTCTAAAGTGGGTGAACTGGTGTAAGAAGTGCACTGCTCAGGAAGCAGAAACACTGATCTGCCTCATGAGGGCGCGCACAGAGTGGCTCAATAGACATGGCTTTGTTCACACACTAATGCAGGAGCTCGGCACAACTATTCTCTGGACCTGGACCTCAGCTAACATGCAAAACATGTAAGGAAGAGTAATATATAGGGAACCTTTCATCATTGTATAATGTATATTGATGTCAGTTCTTAAGGTAGAGAATAACTGAATGATTGGTGCGAGTCAAGTCTCCAGGACCCCACCAATCAGCAGAAGAAAGCATTCACACATTAATGACCTGTTCATATTTGTATATCTCCAGAAGATCCCTTAACATGAAATATAAATTATTGACCTATATTTTTAAGCTTCATTACCTTTATGAGGATTTCCCCTCTCCTCGTGTGACCCTGTCTTAGCCTGACTTGTAGAGGTAACTTTTTTTGCATAGCAGCAATGTGTGAAATAGGTTCCAAATTGCAAAATTTAATACTGATAATGTGGTTCTCGAAGTGGTTTATTTCCTTTCCCTGTTCAATATGAGTAAGTGTTTGAATATCCATTACCAGAGGGGGTTTTATGTTCTCTTTATGAGCTTGTATTTTATTCTTCAAAAGTAATCTTCTTTTGTTATACACAAGAGTGACTGATCCACATTTTCATACAGTGATGAATTAGATGCCTTTCTAAACAATTTATTGTTAATCTTGATTATCAGTTAGGGTAACCTACTGTGATAAGTGCAGCCATGTTGTACTTTTTCAGAAGTGAGTGATATTCATTACATCATTTGCTATAGTAACCTTTTATATATTAATGGCTGAAAAGTAATAAAGCAAAGGCGACCTTTTTTTCCCCAGCACGAATAGAGAGGAGCTATAAAGCATCTGACAATTTTCCTCAATTACCTCTCTCAAAGACAAAAAGAGCTTTATGCTGCACAGGTGTAAAAATATAGAGCCGCTTAGATTTATCTTATAATCCATTATATGAGGTCAATGAGGCAAGTCTGCAGGATTATTTCCTTGCCGTCTATACAGTATCAGAGCTTAAAAGTATATTTATTGCACAGCAGTGACAAAATTATAGCAACTTTTGAGTGGTGTTTTTTTCCTAGGTAAAAAGATTTTATTTTTAGATAAATAAGCAAAAGTAATTTGAAGTAGTTTTCCAGGGTCAAAGAAGATTTGCCTAAAGGTAATAAATGCTATGAAAACGCAAAATAAATATAATTTACCTGATAAATTATCTTTCGTTCAGGGCCACTTTTCTGGTCCCCCTTGACAGTCTTTGAGGCCTGTGATTGGTTACAGCAGTCATGTTTTAGGGACACAATCAGTCAAGGACTTGCAGATTTAGTGCAGGTTAAGAGAAATGCCCATGCTGTGCTCATATGGTGCTTTTAGAGCAGGAACCTTATTTTAAAAAAGGCATTTTTAGGTGGTAAGACTTATTCAGCAGCTGAGCCTGCACCATACTGGAATAAATTTCAGCTACACACCAAGCATTTGCTTGTAGCAGCAGTGACCAGAGCTGGTTCCGATTGCTGCTGTTCAATAATTTACATTTCGCTGTCAATCACTGACAATGGCATATAAATTACAGGATTGGTGCTGCACATGTGCCCCAGCTCCCATTGGCTCCCCATGAAGCAGTCTTGGAGTTCCAACAGGTTGTCATGGCAGCCCATGCCTGCTTAAGTCCCCATAGCTATCTTAGTCCTTTTTTGAGGTCCAAGCTGCAGATCAGTTTCATTGAAAACATTAATTTAATTGTGTAATGCGCCCAAAAGGGACTATAAAATAAAAAAAATATAAAAATATGAACAAAATTAAAATAAATATAAAAAATAAGCATATATGGTATCATAATGTCCGGAAAAAGTTAAATCTATGAAAACATCAATTTAATTTCCACGTACAGGAAAAACCGTAAAGAGAAAATAAATCGAAATGTCAGAATTGTGGGTTTCATTTGCTGTAGCTTTCTAAAAAATGCAATGAAAAGAAGTCAAAATTTTGCTTTCCACATAAAAATCAAGAAACGTATAATAAAAGAAAAAAAAAACAATATTAAGGCATAAAGTATATAAGGTGCTATAAAGCACTCATTCAAGCAAATAGGAAAATATAAATCCTAGCAAAAAACTGCATAGAATAAACAAATAAGCAAAAATGTGAACTGAATACTTTATTAATAGAACACCAAGCGATATACTGTGACAACATAAAAAAAAGTAAGACAAGGATAAAAACAGGAATAAAAAAACAGAGGTGGAAGAACATGGACACCATGAACCCTAAATAATCAGATGTCGAAAGATTATGTATAAGATAAATAAATACTAATATGACAAAAAATACAGTATATGCAACCAGAAAAATAAAGAAAGATAAATTAGCATAAAATATGAAAGTAATAATACATATGGTTTGTAAACCCAGGTAAACACATAGAAAGTGCATATGCCCTAGAACAGGGTTTCCCAACTCCAGTCCTCAAGGCACACCAACAGATCATGTTTTCAGGATTTCCTTAGTATTGCTCAGGTGATAATTGCTTCACCTGTGCAATACAAAGGAAATCCTGAAAACATGATCTGTTGGTGTGCCTTGAGGACTGGAGTTGGGAAACCCTGCCCTAGAAGGTATATACAGTAATATCTGTAGCTATGAGTCTATATAAGATAATACATCAAATACACATGTCAATAAAAAACACAAAGCATCAAGCCTGCACACAGTTTTATACAAAATAAGAGTTACGGTACTAAGAAAATGTTTTCATCTTATTTTACAAATTTCTAATTTTTTCATCACTTAAATAATGATAAAATGAAAAACTATACAAGTTTGGTATTGCCTTAACCACACTGACCTGGAAAATAATGTTTCCAGGTTATTTTTAACATACAAACACTGTGAAAGTAAAACCCAAAACACAATGACATAATTGTATTTTTAACCATTCTCCAAATTTCTATTCCATTTTTTATCTCAAAACTAAACAACTCGTCCTGCAAAAAAAAACAACAAGCCCTTAAATTGTTATATTGATGGGGGAAAAAAGGGGGAAAAAACTGTAGTACAAAGACAAAAAAAATGCAAATTCAACAAGATGTTAAAAAACAGTACTAAGAACTTAAATTCATGCTTGAAAAATGATACTTAACAGCAATAGATCACTGTGAATTGTTGGATGTGTGGTCCATATATCTCTTTTTCCGTTATTATAGACCTGTTTACATTGGCATCTTGACTTCATAACTGAAGCCATCAAACTGTCAGATCCATAGATAATAGTTAAAGCACCATTGTGTAACAGAAACAGCACCTGGCTGATATAATGTGACACTACGGTTCATGCTTTTTTACATTAAGAAGAGTTCTGCATGCCATGCCAAACTTGTTTGCAAAAGTCACAAAAACCATGATATAAACCACAAATATCTATATTTTGTGGCATGGAGTAGTCTGTGAGAATGCTGATGTTACCCTATGTTTGTGAAAACTTTATTTTATACAGCTGGTTTATATGTGCAAAGTCTAAGGAGCAGATAGATTCCATTTTATGGGGGTTCCTTTGATCTCATGATTCTCATTTGGTCTGACATGCACTGTGAGCTGTGAGGTCTTATATAGACAGGTGTGTGCCTTTACAAATCAAGTCCTATCAGTTTAATTAAACACAGCTGGGCTCCAATGAAGGAGTAGAACCATCTCAAGGAGGATCTCAAGGAAACGGACAACATGTGACTTAAATATGAGTATCTGAGCAAAGGGTCTGAATACTTATGACCATGTGATATTTCAGTTTTTCTTTTATAATAGATTTGCAAAAATTTCTACTTTTCTTTTTTTTCAGACAAGATGGGGTGCAGAGTGTACATTAACGAGAAAAAATGAACTTTTTTGATTTTACCAAATGACTGCAATGAAACAAAGTTTGAAAAATTTAAGGGGGTCTGAATGCTTTCCATACCCACTATACATTTACAGAATAGGAGGAATAGAACTAAGCAACAGCATGTGTAAAAAAGACTTAGGTATACTAATAGATCACAGACAGCACGAGTCAACAGAGTGATACAGCAGCAGAAAAGGCAAACACAGTTCTAGGATGTATTAAGAGAAGCATAGAGTCTAGATCATGTGAAATAATCATACCCCTCTACTCCTCTTAGGTCAGGTCACATCTTGAATACTGTGTCCAGTTCTGGGCACCACATTTTAAAAAAAGACATTGAAAAACTAGAGCAAGTTCAGAGAAGAGCTACCAGGAAAGTGAGCAGACAGCAAAGTATGTCCTACAAGGAACAATTAAAGGATCTGGGAATGATTAGCTTGCAAAAAAGAAGGCTAAGAGGACACTTAATAGCTGTCTAGAAATAGCAGAAGGGATTTCACAGTGTAGAGGGATCATCATTATTCTCATTTGCACATAGAAACATGAAAAGCAATGGAATGAAACTGATAGGGAGAAGAAACAGATTAGATATTAGAAAACTTTTTGACAGTGTGGGTAATCAATGAGTGGGACAGGCTGACATGAGAGGTGGTGAGTTCTCTTTCAATGAAAGTCTTCAAACAGAGGCTGGACAGACATCTGTCCGAGTTGGTTTAGTGAATCCTGTGCTGCATTAAGCAGGGGGTTCGGCACGATGACCCTTGCGTCCCATTCCGTGATAACAAACTGATGAATCCCATATTGAATCAATGGGATTTGTGGGGACCTGCTTAAAAACACATACAGTATATCATACCATACAGGTCATAGCTCCATTAGAAATGGACACTTTGACAGTGTAATGAGGGTCCAATAATACTTTGTGACTGTAGTTTAAATACTTTGTACATTTTATGCCCTTACTCGCCTCTTTAGACATCATTTTTGGCTCTTTCTGCCTGAATATGGAACTGGATGCTAAATGCTTATGTTAAAAATGAGTATCCTCCCTGCATCATGCACAAGAAATATTTTGGAAGTTCTAGAGATTTGCCAGTTTGTCAAGGATTTCCTCCCTTTTCCCCAGACCTGGAAAAAATATATATTATATTGTGGCCTATGTGGTTTCTGCAGTGTACTGTATAATAGTACGAGCTTTGCTTTGGTCTGAAGACATGTCATGCAGGATCTGATGAAGGATGCTACTTATAATCAATAGTAAGTAGGGAAAATGATTAATAATGATCATATTCCTTTTTTGAATTGTTCAATTACTGTTATATTCTTTTCAACATAAAAAGATATTTTTATTAGAATTACCTAGAAAGATATCAACTTGCTCAATCATCTGGCCTTTCCTACTTAAGACTAGGCTCATCAAGGGGCAATACTGAATTAACTGATATTTTGATACTTTTGTGATGAGGTCGGGAGCAGGAGCAATGGGCAAATTACTGGTCTCCCATGCCCCGCCACACTACATAAAAATGAGGGTCCTGGCTAAGGGTATGTGTGCTGATATTTTCTTGATGAGATGCCTCTCAAACTGTATACTGTCATTGGATTTAGCAGGCGAGCACCATATGAGAGAGACCAAAGTACAAAAATTAACTTTTTACTTAAGAATAACTTAATGAGAAATATGAAGAGAAGTATGATGAACATTATATATGAAGATAGAAGGCACAACACTTCATGAATGCTTCTTCTGCATTACACAGAGGCAAGACTTTCTGGTAACATGTAGAGGTACATCACTTTCGATACATGTCACAACAGATCAGCAAACCGTTATGGGAAAGTCCATCTTGGCCTGTAAAGGCTGCACAAGTTGAGGTTTAATGCTACAGTCCCTCATAGCTGCTCTCAGTTCGCAGCTGACTAAAGAGAAAAAGTACAGCTCACCCCTTTATGCCCATATCTGCATATCAAATAAATGTCAAGTTTTAAGAATCATATTTCCTGTGGTAGCTGGAGACAACATTTCTTGCAGAGCTGACTAAAGAGGACCTCAAGAGCTGTGATGCATCCGTAGGACTCTTCACTAGAATTTTCAAGGTCAATTTTATCAGGGTCACATGCTCCTTGCTATGCCACTGCATCTTCAGCTCACTGTAGGAGAACTCATGTCCCAGTATAGATACACGCTAGGTTTTTCTCTAGTATAGATTGAGATTAGAAGTCCTTCCATTGTCTTGGTTGTCTTCAGGACTTCGTACCGCTGCTTACATTAATGATTCTTAGTTTTGTTGATTAGGCCTCCTGGCCTGGGACAAGCACCTTGTTTTCCCTTTCAACTTCACTATGCTTCCTGCCTGAACATTGGAATTCCACTGCCACTGAATATCTGATTCGCCTTAGAACATGCTATCCTCTTCGCACATATCATCATTTCTTATCCAATTCTGACTAATAAAAGGAAATCTGCCCCAGCTTGTGCCCCTGTAACTGCTCCCATTAAAGGCTGCTCTCAGTTGTTAACGCTCCCTACAACTTACTCACTGTTGCTGGGCAGAAAATATGCAAACAATCTTTCAAACCTTTCACACCAATTTCAAGCAGCTCTTCCAAAATGGGCCGAGCTGTGGAGCACCTAGGTCAGGTAATTACACTTGCCCATCCAATTCATGAAAAGTGGCAGTGTTTCTTACACCAGAAGTGTTACTCCAGTCATTGACTAGAGTAACATTTCTGACAAGGTGCAAAAATGAATTTGATGCATCTTATTCCTGCACAGCCCTCATTAAGTCTGTGTTGCGTCTGTCAGAGGATACAAGCTCAAAAAGGCTACCACGGACAGACACAAGCCACTCCATCTTACTGATTCCAGAGAAATGACAACCTTCACCCTTTAAGCTTTGCAGAGGGACCTGGTCTTACAACGGAGTCCAGTGGATTGCTTCCATTGAAGGGCTGCCATCTGGAAGAGCAAACCAGAGGCAGGAATGGTTGCCAAGCCAAGTTAGAGAGCCTAATACTAGCTAAACAAACTAAACACTGGCAACTAGAGACTATCTCCCAGCAGAGAGATAATTGTATACCAGCTCACTGCAGCAAAACACAAGTGAACAGCAAAGGAGGAACTAGTCTTAGCAATCTGAAACTTAAGCACACAAACGCCTGTATCCAACAGTAACTATAGTGTTAGTGGGACCTCGTCTAACGACCAGGGCAGGGGTTACAGCAGTATGTTCAGACAAAGACGTGATAGTTTGATGTACGAAATGCCAGTTTTAGAGAATTGGGGCCTGAGAATCTTGGACGAATCTCAGATTGTAACACATTCATGTAATATTGTCTCAAATATAGTTATGTGAATATGGAATGACTGGAAAATCAAATGAAGCTTTGCTTTGGGCAATGTCAAGGTGTTGAATGCAGGGGCTCAAAACTTCAAGGTGCAAGTAACAGTTCAAGGAACAGTGATGGCAGAATCCAAATTAATATCAATCGATTCTCCCTAAATCATTATCACATTTACCTATGGAACTAAGATACCGTATTTTTCGCTTTATAAGACGCACCTGATTATAAGACGCACCCCCAAATGTGGTGAAGGAATAGAGAATTTTTTAATAAATGGGGTCCGTCTTATAATGCCAGTGTCCGTCTAACAAATCATATAGGGTATATGTCCCTCATAGCCCCCCCACCCTAAAATTAGCCCCCTTAATCTGGATATGGCCACCTTATATTGAATATAGCCCCCTTGTGCTGGCACACGGGCCCCCTGTGGCTGGCACACATCACCCTGTGGCTGGCACACTGGCCCCTGTGGCTGGCACACATCACCCTGTGGCTGGCACACTGGCCCCCTGTGGCTGGCACACATCACCCTGTGGCTGGCACACTGGCCCCCCTGTGGCTGGCACACTGGCCCCCCTGTGGCTGGCACACTGGCCCCCCTGTGGCTGGCACACATCACCCTGTGGCTGGCACACGGCCCCCAGTGGCTGGCACACATCACCCTGTGGCTGGCACACTGGCCCCCCTGTGGCTGGCACACATCACCCTGTGGCTGGCACACTGGCCCCCCTGTGGCTGGCACACTGGCCCCTGTGGCTGGCACACATCACCCTGTGGCTGGCACACTGGCCCCTGTGGCTGGCACACATCACCCTGTGGCTGGCACACTGGCCCCCTGTGGCTGGCACACTGGCCCCCCTGTGGCTGGCACACTGGCCCCCCTGTGGCTGGCACACTGGCCCCCCTGTGGCTGGCACACATCACCCTGTGTTAGATATCGCCTCTATGCTGCTGCTTTTAGTAAAATAAACTCTTTCCTTACCTTCTCAGCGCTGTCCCTCCTCGTGTCTCCCTCAGTGTGGTTGAGCTCCTCCTCCACTTCCTGGTTCTCAGAGCCGGTCATGTGATCAGCACAGCAGAGTGCTGATGACAGCAGCAGCAGAGACACCGGGAGATCAGCGCTGGAGGAGGTAAGGAAAGAGTTTTTTATTTTACTATGGGCAGCAGCATGGGGGCGATATCTAACACAGGGGATCATGTGCGATCAAAGGAGGGCGCAGGCAGCTATAATATGCACCGCTCCCCCAGCCAGTCACCGTGGTGCGGTTTCAGCACCATGGTGATGGACAGCGGCAGTGCATATTATATGAGCGGGAGCAGGAGATCAAAGGCTCCCTTCAGCAGCTTTTACCAGCTCACAGCACCGCTCCAAAGCTGCCCCCACCTCCCCTGGACCCTGCAGTACATATATATATATACACCCCCTCCCCCGTATATTCGGATTATAAGACGCACCCCCTACTTTCCCCCAAAATTTGGGGGAACAAAAGTGCGTCTTATAAAGCGAAAAATACGGTACTTGTTTTCTGTTGTTAAAATTTTACTTACCGTTAAACATTGTTAATATGATTATATTCATTCTAATCTATTTCTCAGAAGAAAAATGCTCTTACCTGTGACTCAACGAGCAAAAACTTGAAATGTCCTTCTCTGCAGCCATTTTTGCTAAGAGACCCTAAATTGAAATTAAGTTCCTGAGATCTTTTAGACTACAAACATTGAACATTACACTCTTTCCTGTTTGCGGGAATATGTTTTATTTTGTGTTGTTGCTTATTGAATACACAAATTCTATATTTCTCATAATTATGCTAATATATGAAGAGAATTAAATTAGAATGCCTCAGTATCACATTGTTCTGCTATTTTCCTAGGATTTACGGTACATTAAATTTACATTTTTTTATGAGTAAGCAATTTATGCCTCTTGTAGTGTTTTTCCCACTGTGGCAGATATTACAAAACAGATTCAATCCTCTTTCAGAGCTTTTAATTAAGTGCCTTTAATAATTATGGTTTGAAGCCAGGTTTCTTTGGGATTTCACAGTTTGATTACTTTACATAAGAGCAGTTGAGGCCCATCAGATTGGAACCCATTATCAAAATAAAGCTTTGGACTTTTTGTAAAAATAATACATAAAAAGGCGAACATGACAAACTATAATTAAAACTAAGGCCAACAAATCAAATAAACCAAATACTGTACATGGTATGCTTTTATTTTCCATCTTGCATGTTGCGTTGTTTTATTCAAGCTGTTCTTAATATTTCCTTTACATAAACTTCTTAGAATAGTTAGATTTTATCTGCACAATAATTTTATTTTTAATAAGAACGAGAACAAGTTCATACTTTAATCTCATGAACTAAAGAAGTCTTGTCATTTTGTAAAAATCCACAGAAAATAATTAAAACTTTAAAGAGACTCTCTGAGAGCAGCATAAAGTGATTGCAGAAATCCTAATTCCTAATGGGTCAATTACTGAGATTCTTGCTGGAGTTTAGGCAAACCACAGTTTTATCGCCTACTGATCTGCTCCGTTCAATGAGCTCCTGCAATGAACTCCATGATACTGATGAGCTGTAGTAATCCCTGTCTCCTACCACTGATTGTAAGCTTACTATCTATGAACATTGTAGGCATAACGCCATTAATATGGCTTGCAGCGTTAAAGGGGTTTTCCCGCTAGCAAAAGTTCATCTTATTCAATATATCTTGGAATAATAAAAAGTTCCACAATTGGATGTGTTTATATAAAATGTTCCTCATCCTATAAATGTGCCCCTGCAGTGTACTGAGTAATGGCTGTGTCTGACCATGCAGGGTCGCCTCCTGACGAAGGGACGAAACGCGTGTTGGGGCGCTTTGGGAGGACCGCACTAGCCGACCACATTAATATGTAAGTGCTATAAATAGACTTTGTCTTTTAAACCCAGCACCCTCTATCAGTTAGTACAATTGCAGCTTTTGTACTGCAATACCATTATATGGTTAATATAGGTTGTGGTGATGTCTGTGTATTATAATGAGCACTAATCTGCATATTGAGTAGGTCAGGCTTCTGTCGTTGTTCACTCCTATGTTAACCTGTAGCAGCCTTGATATTGTGTTTTTGTATATTATTTTTTAAATATTAAATTATGAAATAAAATAAAATAAGTATACTCATTTTTCTTGCTTGTGGTGGATTATATTTATGAGTTGTGCTATTGCGATTCTATGGGTTTTTGTGTTATACATGCAGGGACATAGTCTGATCATACCACAGTTCCTGGGCAGGGGAGGACACAAAAAAGAGTAAACAGATAGCACAGATTATGGGATTCCAACTGATTGTTTCTGTGAGGCAAAACATTTCCCAGCCTCTTTTTAAACCATGTTTTACTTCAAAGAAAGAATAATTTCTGATCCCATCCTGTCCTGTCTGTATTTTCTCTTTTGTGTCTTCCCTTGGCCAGGAGCTGTGGTATGACCAGACCATGTTCCTGCACAGTCAGACACAGACATTACACAATATACAGCAGGGGCACAGTTATAAGATTATTTCAGCGCAGGAACATTTTATTTAAGCGCATCCAATTGTAAAACTTATTATTATTCCAAGATGTATTGATTAAATGAACTGTTCTTCAAGGGAAAACCCCTTTAAGGCCCCCATAAACATAAGCCTAATGTAGGCCAAACCCATAGATAGAGATGGGTCTGACCAACAGTCTAATCTATATGACAATGCCAGATGGTCAAGGGTGATGTCCAACCCACATGACCATTTTTGGTCTACTAATCACTTTGTCTTCCTGGAGATAAGCCATTGACTGTTCATTTAAGTTGTCCGCTTTTTCATAGAAAACACAGGACTGCTCTGCTGAATGAGATCTCCTTTGTATGGAATAATCAGCCGAGACGGCTGTCAGCCGAATGATCAGCCCAAAGCATTGTTTGCCTGATAGCCACCTAATGAGTATAGCCAGATTTAGTCTGAGATCATGGTTGAAAAAACTTGCCGATCTACAGTAGATGCCACAATAATTTTATCAAAACTACAGATAAGAGTCCAATACATGTGCATTTTCATTGAATGACTATAGGGAATGAAAAATGTATAGGTTTTTTAATTGTTTTCTATCTCAGAAAGGTAAAAACTTCTACTGCTCCATAGGTCATTATATTACGGAGCAAATCTCCTTTAGATGTATTGCCTCATGGGAAAGATTCTCAGTATTATGGTACCACATGGAGGCACTATATAGAGGCAAACTGGGTGCTTATAATGTGAATGGAGCTTTTATTATTATTATTTGTTACTTTTAATAAGTGCTGACCGTATTGTCTTATTGTTTAGCTGTTTAAACTTCTTAAATATATTTTTACTTATTTTATTTTTCTGTACAATTATGGAAACTTGCACTACTTTAAGTACGGTATTTTACACATTTATATGCTTCAGGAAATTGTACGTGCCATTGATCTGCTGAGCTTTGCAATCAATTTCCAATTGTAAAAAGTCTGTTTTGCTCAGTCTAAAATGTATAATGTGAAGAACCTAAGCCAAAGAACTTGCATAGAAAGTAACCAACTGTATTTCAAAATCAATAAAAACGGGGATAACTGTGCTACTATTAGCTACGCATTGTGCCATCTCATGTTAATTGTAGTCCCATTGGCCTGGTAATACTTTGTACGCTCATGACACTTTATCAATTGAATGACTCAAGTTTATTGGAGCCAGTGAAGAAGAGCAATTTTTCAAACTGGAAACATTGCTCAGATTAGATAAGCCGAACAGTTTATCACAGTTTCAGATTCACGATGTCTTATGCAAATAAGAAACAATGAAAAAATGCAGCATATGATAATGTGGTTGTCCAGTTTGACAAACTCCACCTGAGATGCAGGTGCCTTTTCAGTGCAGGCATGGATTGATCTGCTATTTTTGACTGGATCACCACGATGGGAATGTTTCAGCACCAGTGCGGAGAAAAGTGAGGATTACAAGACAATCAATAAATACAATATCTTTAGTTCAAAAATTTTTATCTTTTAATATAATAAGATAATATATAAATTAGAGGATTTCAAAATGCTTAAAGGGAATCTGTCAGCAGGTTTTTGCTCTGTAATCTGAATACAGCAGGAGATAAAGGTTGAAACACAGAATTCATTGATGTGTCACTTGTCAAAGTACATGTTGTTTGCTAACTGTGAAGGATTTATCACTAAGAGATTAACATTGCCGAACTAGTTCAGCAACTAAGAGCCTCACTGCCTATGGACATTGTATATACAGAGCCTGGTGTGGGCGGGGTTAGCTTTCTCAGCTCTGCTTCATTCTAAATCTAAATCTAAAAGTTCTGATTGTGTCAGAACAGCTGCACCCAGTAAACTAAGTTATACATTGCTGGAAACAGCTTCTCTTTCCCTATATCATACTGCTCTCAGATGAGGTAGCAAAAACCTACTGACAGATTCCCTCTAAAATTATCTTACGGGACATATTTCATGTTGCAGTGTATTATACATGCCAGACATAACACAAAGCAGACATTACGGCTTTTATAATGCCATGGTAACCCATTAGTACCCGCAATTGCAGTGGCACAAAATAAATGGCAGAGGGAGCCCACTTACCTCATACAACCACTTAAATGCTCTCATTGCAATTGACAGAGGAATTCAAAGATTTCAATGGCCAAGATTAGAGTTGTAGAGAAACAGAGAAAATAAGTGGTCACTAGAGATGAGCGACTTTGCCTTTTTTCGGGTCGAGTCGAGTTTCATGAAACCCGACTTTCTCAAAAGTCGAGTCGAACGAAATCGGCCGACTATCGTGAAAAGTCGATGGTCTGACTGAATCATGAAACCCAATGCAAGTCAATGGGGAAACAAAGTCGGCAGGGAGTGGAGGACAGTAAACAACCCTACATGCCTGACCGCTTTTTTAAAGTGCGCAAAAACTCTCTCTCTCTCCCCAGACGCTGCACATGTCATCTCGTTGCCCACAGTGTACGTCCTTGCTCAGTGGCTGAAAAAAGTCACGTGCAAGCATTCTGGGAAATCCGACTTTGGCACTCGTTTTGACGACCGCATGGCCGACTTCACGCTGTGGTCGGGTTTCTGTCGGCGAAACCCGACTTTGCCATAAGTCGGCGACTTATGAATCTGGCCGACCTGTTTCGCTCAACTCTAGTGGTCACATAGCTCCATGCTACTGATTAGAGAGGGTCCCAGTTGTGGAACCCACATCGATCAAGCAACGATTATATATAGGGGAGCAGTGAGAATTTATGCAAACTAGAATATTCCTTTTAAAAAATCTTCATTATTGGCTTCATTATTGTTACTATATATGTATGATTCTGAAATCCTGATGATTTGTCCCTTATGCTGCCTCCCTAGTACATTGTACATTGGTTAAAATGTACTGTATATAATTGCATGCAAGAGTTTTCTGATGGATTGGCTCATGCGGTTAAGCTCATGACATTATGATTATATGTCCTGAATAGAAATGCTCCATCACCATCAAAACATGGTAATAAATAGTATTAATATTTATTACAAGACTAAAAGCTGCATATAAAATCCCAGTGGAAGAAATAGATGTAATGTTTTATCTTACATTTAATATATAGGCCGCATTTATATAAATTAAAAAGATATTGAATGTTTTAATAATGATACAATTAAGGTTTCAATTTAATTCAGCGGTATGCAGCTATGGATTGTGTCCAGTAATGAATATTAATGAATAGAGGAAATTGTTAGATCTCATATTTCTATATATTGTCCTGTGTTTTGTTTGGTTAATTAGGGTTTCTAGACACCAAGGTTTTTGAGGTGTGTTTTTTCTTTCAAAAAATGCCTAAAAAAACACTTTAAAATGCTTGGAAGACTCTTCCTATTCATTTCTATTGCAAAAATACTCTGCTGGTCATATGTTCAGTCTTTGGAGAGTTTTTTCAGATTCGGGGTTTGAGAGAAAAAAACATCATCGCTTTTAAGCAGTTCCTGATGGAATCTGCTCTAAACTAGGAACTGTCAAATCAAAAGGCTGGAAGAAACATAACTGGAAAAGCACTTCAAAAACTCTTCGAAAACTCTTCAAAACCACTTCAAGAAATGCTTCAAGAAATGAAAAACCCTTCAAAAATCTCCCCAGAATAGGAGCTTTTCTGTAAGCAGTTGCCTCTAGAATCATTTCAATTTTTGGACCCCTCAAAAAATTGCACGTACCTCAAAGGAAGACCAAGATGACAATGATGGAGGCGGGTGCTTCAGCACCCATGTCAACTCATCGGCAAACATTGATCACCTTACTAGGATAGGGGTGATGTTCATCTGAAAGAGTGCCATGATGGGATTGCATCACTTTAATACTGCTGTTAAAGACTGACAGCAGCATTTAAGTGGCTAAACAGCAGCGATCGGAGCCATCTCCAATTGCTGCTATTGGAGGAAGGTACTGACAGTCTAACACGGCCTTAAATCTGCACCTGATCCATAATGTAATAGTACGTCATTTAGTGGGAATGGGCTAATATGAAGGTTACATGGAAAAACAAAAGAGTTCAATTAACAGAAAAAGTACAGCCATATGCTTTAAATGAAGGTCTATGTAAGGAGAACTATGTTTTTATAACTTTAAGGTTGTGTGCACACATTGCGCTTTTTTGCGTTTTCCCAGCTTTTTTTTACACGCGGAATCACCGCGAAAACGCAAAAAATGCATCCCATGCAATTCTATGGGATTCTGCAATGCTATGCTAATGCTGTTGATTTTTCCGCTGCGGAATCGCATAGTGGAAAAGTCCACAGCATGCTCATTCTTTTTGCGGAATCGCGGGGATTCCACACCCATAAGATTGCACTGAAACGCTCATTTTAAGCATGTGGATATGCCCACCATGCGTGAAGTGAGCGCTTCATGTGTGGATGGTACCCAGGGTCTGGAGGAGGAGAGACTCTACTCCAGGCCCTGGGTACCATAATCCTGTAAAATAAAGAATAAAAATGAAAAATATTGTTATTCTCTCCTTCCGACGGCCCCCGGAGTCCTTCCTGCCACTCACCACGCTGCTGGCATCTTCCGGTCCCAGTAGTGCTTTGCATGAATGACCACTGATGATGTTGCGCTCTCGTGAGCATGATGTCATCGCAGATCCTTCGCGCAAAGCATTACTGAGACCGGAAGATGCCGGGAGCACCGCAGAGCAGATCGGCGGCCGTCGGAAGGTGAGAATAACAATATTTTTTATTTTTTTATTATTTTTTACATCCTATCTTTTACTACTGATGCTGCATAGGCAGCATCAATAGTAAAAAGTTGGTCACACTTGTCAAGCACTATGCTTGACAAGTGTGACCAACCTGTCAATCAGTTTTCCAAGAGATGCTACAGATCGCTTGGAAAATGCTAGCATTCTGCAAGCTAATTATGCTTGCAAAACACTAGTTTTTTGCTGAAAAAACGCATGCGAATTTTCCGCAGCAGTGAGATGCAGAATTGCCACAGAAATTTCCGCCACAATCCTGCATGTGTGCACATAACCTAAATGTTTTTTTTAGAAAAGGTCATCAATATTGATCCATGGAGATCTGCCATCTGACCTTTCAATCTGTCAGCTGTTGACAGGTCTGGCTGTTAATAATATATGGAGCAGAACACCAGAGCCCCAAAAAATATATAGTGATTGAGTTCTGCTGATCTGCTCCTATTATTAGAATAGGATCTGATTTATACTACACAGGAGCAGCCAATAAACAATGTATAGAGCTGTTGTTTTTGATGTTGTCACACTGTATACATCCGGCCGCTGCCAGTGCTGGAGACAATTGATTGGTAAATCATCAATATCAAGGTAGTGGACAACCACTTTAAGGCACTCATGGAGGGTTATCCACCCCTTGCCCTCTCCCCTGTCCCTTCATAATGAAATGCACTTAACAAATCTAGAGCATGGGTAGTATGGTGGCTCAGAGGTTAGCATTGATGCTTTGGAGTGTTGAGGTCTTTGGTTCAAATCCCACCAGGGACAACATCTGCTAGGAGTTTGCGTGGGTTTCCTCCAGATGCTCTGATTTCCTCTCACACTCCAAAGACATATTTATAGAGAATATAAATTAGGAGTGACAATGGAGACATCTATGAAAATGTCAGTAAATCAATGAAAAGTATGATGGCATAAAGCATAACAAATAAATAATAATATATATTGTGCAGAAAGATAGAGATACATAAAAGTGGTGTGTGCTTGTTTATCAGATTTCCTCTAAAATATATCTATCCCTTTCATCATAATGTCTAATATTAACCATCTGAAACATCTCCAACCACATCACACAAACAATCCGAGTCTGCGACTATGATTATGGCATCACAGTGCAGTTTTCATCTGTTGAGGATAATGTGTTTACAGCACATCCAATTCTGCATATTGGGAGCCGGTTATTATATTTTTTATTCCGTTGCTGGAAATATGCTTGGGTTTCAAGTACAGCTATCAAAATATATATTATTGCTCTTGGTATCCTTAAGACATTACAAGCACTAAATTATCCACTTTCGCCCTGCAGAGGAACAGGCTCATGGGGAAAAGCAAGTATTGTTATCCAAATAATTATCCATTTAGGGTGTACTGTACCAGCGTCTTGCTAGCTCTCATTAAGCATTTATCCATTCCTTAGAAAGAGTACCTACTGTACAATGAAATTCCCATCAATATTTAATATAGCTTTGCCAGAAGCAGTTAATCGACTTTCTTACTTGTGCTAAAGTTATATGCTTCACATTTCCTTGATGGAGCATCTTAGATAAATCCCTCAGCTTTATTTTCTCTCTTTTTTAGTGTACGTCTATTTTATTTACCTTTATGGTTATTGGGGATCAGCCGTGAAGCTCTGATTGTGGGGCACATTATCTCCAGCCTATTAATTTTAAAAGCTAAATCTGACATTATTGATTAAGGAGTTCTGCTCGGGTGGCTACACAGGGGCCAGCGTTCTATATTACTATCAGTTGACAGGGATCCTTAAATACATGCTAGTCTTGTCAGTCGGTGACTTATTTTATTTTTTTATAGTGATAATAAAATAATCAGCTGTGGATTCTTCTCCGCATTTTATTTTTCGGTCTCTTGACTTCATCAGCTTGAGCCACATCACATTATTCATTGACATTGATACACTCGTTGCTTTCATTTTAAACTTTTATCCCTACTGGAGCTCAGAATGAATTCATAGTAGATTCAGGACAGAACTTTATTAGAAAATTTACACTTAACATTCAAAGTGCAGTTATCTTTGCCTATTCACCATTAACAGTACAGGGAGTTCTAGAACGTCAACCTTTTGCTCTGACTTCATATTATTTTTCTTTTATATTTTCTTGACAGAGGCTGTTATTACTTTTTTTAGAATATGGTATAAAGCACAGCTGCTGTATACAGCAATATAACTGCTGGGAGTGACGTGATGTTGAACGATTAAAACGATTTTCCTCTTCTGCTCGTCACAATTTTGTGCCTCGACGTAGAACAACTGACTGCAGAAGAAGCCTCCCCCAACTTCCCTGTCTGCAATAGGAGGCAAGGAATTATACCTTCCACCTTCTAAGTCTCTGTTCACAATTGCTTTGTGGTTTCAACTTCCAATGAAAATCCACAGTCACATGTCTGTCACGCCGTACATCAGTGGCAATCGGTGGACCTTGGTAGGTAGTCTGCTCTGTAAAGGAGCCCAATGTTTTGACTGGAAAATTAGTGCATACACTTCTTAATTAATCGGGTGCATCTGAAAAGTAGTGTGCTCTCCTCACCACAAATCTTACTCCAGTCCCTGTTTCTGGCATAAGATTCACCACAGCTTATCATGAACTAGACAAGCAGAGACATCACACCTCTATCCTACACTTGTCCCACCCCAACTCCTCTCATTTTGGTGGAGGTGGGCAAAAGTGGTGTGAAAACACCAAACGTCGCAATGACAAAAATATTGGGACTTATCAAACTGTCTTATGCCAGATTTCTGGTGAAAACATTTAATGAATCGGGTCCAAACAGCACCATAAATTGTCTTATTACACCTTCAATATGAGAAAATATCCGGCTGAAGTGTTGTCATGTCCGCCATATCTGTCATGTACGCCATGTCTGTTTTGCCTCATGACCCGGAAGTGTTGGTGCCACGGCCCAGAGGGTCCACTCAAAAAAGGAAAAATGACTCAGCGTAAGCTGACGCTCGTCACAGAATACTCAGGCCCTGAGCATATGAAGGGGCGGTCTGATATAGGGCATAGCACCTCCACTTCCGGGTTAGGACCAGGGGAGAACTTCCAGTTCACATCCTCCAGGATCACAGGGAGCAGTCACATGATCAGGATTCCAGACATGCAGGGATGATTGCAGAACCAGTACTGAAACCTAGGCAGGTCACATGATCAGAGTTCCAGACATGCAGAGACGATTGCAGAACCAGTGCTGAAGCCTATGCAGGTCACATGATCAGAGTTCCAGACATGCAGAGACGATTGCAGAACCAGTGCTGAAGCCTAGGCAGGTCACATGATCAGAGTTCCAGACATGCAGAGATGAATGCAGAACCAGCCTCTGCTGGAACATAGGAAGGACACATGATCAGGGGTTCTAGACATGACGAGACGATCACAGAAGGCAGAGCAGAAATGCAGGCATCCCGCAGCTCAACAGTCATGAGGTGAGTGTGCACACTGCTCTAGGGAACATTCAGGATAGCAGACATGAGATGCACGTGCACACTGCTCCGAGGGTCATGAGGCAAACCAGACATGGCGGACATGACAGTACCCCCTCCTTAAGCCCTCTCTTACTGGGGCTGGAAAGAAGAAAAAAAAATTCTTCTGCAGAATCCAGAGTTAGTACAAACCACTCCAACAACGTTGATCCGACATCTGAAACGGACACCTGCACCAGTCAAGACACAGGAGCTGCGGACGAGACACGGGGATCCAGTGGGGAGGACTGCGGGTAGACAAGCAAGTCTTCTTACTCTGGCTGCCATCATTTCCAAACAAGTTCAGAGGTCAAGGGCCGGGTCTGATTTACATCAGAAGAGTGACCGGGGTATCGCCATTTTCAAGCGAGTTCAGGAGACATAGAGCAGATCAGATTCTTCATCAGAAGGTTAGCAGAGGTACCAGCGGAGTCCATGGCCTGAGTATTCTGGTTTGCCTGCCGGATTCCCGAAACATGCCGACCGCTGCCAGAGGTCCGGAACCAGATGACTGCGGCCTGATGTCCGGAGCTGATGTCCGCAGCCTGATGCCTGGATCCTGTCGGTCGTTGCCAGTAGTCCGGAGTCCGATGCCATCGCACCCTGTCTTGGACCCTGGCGTGTCTCCTAGCACGCACCCTGTCTTGGACTCTGGCGTGTCCTAGCACGCATCCCTCCTAGGAGCTCTGGTGTGATCCCTAATACGCACCCTGCCTTGGACCCGGGTATGTCTTCCAGCCCGTGTTATGTGTGGAATATTTGGCGTGCCCTTGCACGCACCCTGCCGTGTTTCACTGTTTGAGCCCTGCACCTGATTCCCTGTTTCTGCCTTGCACCTGAATAAAGTGTGAAACCACATTTTGCTGAAGAAACCCTGTGACTTCATTTTGTGTTTAGTATCCTGTCCATCCTGTTGCCAGACACTCAATAGTGTCTCCCTGAGCCGGCCGTCTGGTCCAGCTGCCGTGGTGGCTCACCCCCTTGGTCTTGCCCCTGACATTCCCTGTACAGGGGGTGGGTTCTCACTAGGTCAGCTCGCCCTAGGTGGGTGGGCGCCACGGCCCAGAGGGTCCACTCAAAAATGGAAAAATGACTCAGCGTAAGCTGACGCTTGTCACAGAATACTCAGGCCCTGAGCATAGGAAGGGGCGGTCTGATATAGGGCATAGCACCTCCACTTCCAGGTCAGGACCAGGGGAGAACTTCCAGTTCAGATCCTCCACGATCACAGGGAGCAGTCACATGATCAGGATTCCAGACATGCAGGGATGATTGCAGAACCAGTGCTGAAACCTAGGCAGGTCACATGATCAGAGTTCCAGACATGCAGAGACGATTGCAGAACCAGTGCTGAAGCTTAGGCAGGTCACATGATCAGAGTTCCAGACATGCAGAGATGAATGCAGAACCAGCCTCTGCTGGAACATAGGAAGGACACATGATCAGGGGTTCTAGACATGACGAGATGATCACAGAAGGCAGAGCAGAAACGCAGGCATCCCGCAGCTCAACAGTCATGAGGTTAGTGTGCACACTGCTCTAGGGAACATGCAGGATAGCAGACATGACATGCGCATGCACACCGCTCCCAGGGTCATGAGGCAAAACAGACATGGCGTACATAACAGATATGGCGGACATGACAAGTGTCACTTGATGCGCTGCTGATAAATATATTCAATGAATATTTTCCTTGAAAACTTTATTTTAGCAGGTTAACAGAGTCAACGTGTTTTGAGATCAATGCAGAACCTCTTCATCAAGACAAAAACCTATTGGCTAGTGAGTCAGTTTTATAATGCTTATCGTAGATGATGCCACATACATTCAGGAGCCAATAGTCACAGTCTCATTGTAAAACATGTAAAACATAGCAAACATTTATGGTGCATGCTTCGACCTGCTTCTAAATCAGCAGGGAACAATGAAATGAAAGAAGTTCCAAATAAGTAAAGGATGCCTGCTTAGCAGTTCTATCCTACCCATTATTCTTGCTGGGATGACTTACCTGCCAAAAGTGTGCCCTAAGTGATCAGGGTAGGTACCTGATCTTGACTTTATGTTGCACACCAGTGCAGTATAATCTCCAACTACATCAATGTGTCTATTTCTCTTCAGTTGTGCGTTTCACCAGGTCTAAAACTTGTGATCACATTACCAGCACCAGCAACAATTAATCCCCTATGAGCTAGAAAACATTTGTAACAGTCATGGCTTGTATTGGAAAGTAGGAGTAATAGAAAGTCATGGGCTATGAATTGTATAAAAGTTTTCTTATGTGGATAAAGTTGTGCAATAGTCAACCTCACTATGAAATAATAACACAGTGAGAAAGCTAAGGAATAATGCAGAAATTGTAAACAGGAGCTAAAATACAATAAATCTTTTGGTTCCGCTCTCCAACCTCTTTATGGATTGTACTTTCAATAACGTGAGAGCTAAACATTGATCTCATTAGAGCCAGCACCTTTATTCAGCTGAAGGGTAAAGTTATTCCATTTCTTCCCTTGCTATTGGCAATAATAACACTATTATAAATGTAAATGCTGTAAACATTGTATACATTATAGATTCAACACAATATACATATAATGTGCTCTGGTATACGGTATTGGATTGAAGTAAAGCATGGCAAGGACTTAATATTTGGATTTTTATTGGAAAAGCTATTGTGCTGCAGGCCTTTTAGTACATTAGGAATCTACAGGAATCGTCAATATTCCTGTTGATTTTTTAAATGTTCTTCTAAATTGTGTGATAAATCAAAGAAAATTGGAAGGGCCACCTCGGAATACATTTTTTAAATCAAACTTGCCAACCCGTCTCTGCACTAATAAAGCATTTGAAAGCTTCTCTCCCATAGACTCCATCCAGCTTTTCGTCGTTGCCGCAGCTCACCAGAAATCAATTATAAAGATCCTCTTTCTGCTGTTTAAAATGTTCCAAATTTGAACAGTTGTTTTAAGTACTTAAAAAATGTCCCCTGGGTATGGTGTTAATTAAAATAGGTGGATGTGAACTACTAGCCAGTAAAACAATTGCTCACTGCTGTATCTTTTATTAGAATTGCAAGGCCACTTTTACAAGAACATTTGCATCATCATTAAGGTAATTGTCTAGAGAAATGGCAATAAAAATTGGTAAATAAAAGTCATCAAAAAGTAGGTGGGTGTTAGATATACATGGGCATAGGAACATAACATCTAACACATTGCTGTATGTGCAACGATAACTTGGACAATTCTCAGCTATTACATCAAAGGCAAAACACAAATATAGTAATATAATACATTCATTTATAGCAATATCATATGACTGTATTTTATGCATATTGGATGGGAGGACAGAACATGTGATGCAAAGTAGCATTTCTATAGAATTTCGCTTTGTCCGTGAAATACAGCCTTAAATAGTGTAGAAAAGCATCAGGTCAATTGTACTCACTGCACACAGGGGTTAGTATAATCATACATGAAGGAGTTGGAAATTATCCGTATTTTACACATATATTCTGATTACTTTGAGTTTATGTTAATGTACAATACACAATGGCATTAGTAGGCGACATCGTTTTGCCTCCAGTTATACAGAAAGAAATGTTAAATTAAAAATATTCAGGATTGAGAGTCCTCAGTAGTTGATACCTTTTAATGGCTAACTGAAAAGATGGTAACACATTGCAAGCTTTCGAGACTACTCAGGTCTCTTCATCAGGCTAGACTAATACAAAATCTGAAGTCACATATTTATGCACAATACAGCCTAGAAAAAATGCAATAGATAAGACAAGTGACGTGAAGCAGAACTATCAATATGGGAGAGGGAAAAACATAAATATAAACATTGGACCAGTTCATAGATAAGGAGTCCGGATGTTTTATGGTCCTCTGATTGGGGTCTAGTTTTAAAAGGAAATTCCTTAATTGATGTAAAAAGACATAAATCCATGCGACACATTCATTCCAGCACTGAGAGTGTCAAAGTTCGTCATAAATTTGTACTCCCAAACTCGTCTCTCTCTCTGAGAATTGAAGTTACCTTTCAATACCAGTAATTTCATATCCACGCTGCTGTGATCAGGGATACAGAAATGTTTTGCCACAGGTAGATCCATTCTTTTTTCTCTTATTGTGTGACGATGTGACGAGTTTGGGAGTACAAATTTATGACGAACTTTGACACTCTCAGTGCTGGAATGAATGTGTCGCATGGATTTATGTCTTTTTACATCAATTAAGGAATTTCCTTTTAAAACTAGACCCCAATCAGAGGACCATAAAACATCCGGACTCCTTATCTATGAACTGGTCCAATGTTTATATTTATGTTTCTCCCTCTCCCATATTGATAGTTCTGCTTCACGTCACTTGTCTTATCTATTGCATTTTTTCTAGGCTGTATTGTGCATAAATATGTGACTTCAGATTTTGTATTAGTCTAGCCTGATGAAGAGACCTGAGTAGTCTCGAAAGCTTGCAATGTGTTACCATCTTTTCAGTTAGCCATTAAAAGGTATCAACTACTGAGGACTCTCAATCCTGAATATTTTTCTATCCGCTGGCTAACACGGTACAAAGATATACATCTTTCCTGTGTTAAATTAAAGGAATTTGTACAGTAATCTCTTTAAAATATCTTTTATTAGAGATTTTGTCCTCGACCCTCGATTCCAGCACATATTGGTATGTTGCACCCTTTCGCTGAGGCTTTTGTCTCTAGTTCTTAAGATATGTATATAATCTAGATACTGGGTCCAATCAAGTGTACTGCAGATGGTCTTCCTTTGCTGTAATATCAGGGTACATTCTACAAAACTGGAAGCCCAGTAGACATCCAATGTAGTTTTATGGCTAACAATCAGTGCCGAAACTTGAAGCTCATGGGCCCCAATTCAAAAGCTCCAACATGGCCCCCAGTTATTGCAAATCTTTAATAGCATTAGTGTCTTTATATAGGATAAAGGGATTTTGGGGGCCCCCTAGGCTCCAGGTAACTTTAGATAATGTTATAAGAGTTCACATGAATCACCAGCTGCTACCAACCAGTGTGAAGAAGAAAACAGTGTTGACTTGGAATATTTAAAACGATCTGACATAGTAGTATCAGAAAATATCCATTAATGCTGCTCACGTCTAACTGTTTTGGGGCTAAAACCATTTAGTTATATTCTTATTTCATATATTTGAGGTGAATGAATCTTATTCAGGTCTCCAAATCAATAAGAAATCTCATTGCTTTCCCTTTAATGATATCGAGCCTTATTAGCCTAAGAGGTTTATTATTATTAACTTCAGTCCAGCCTGCTAAATAGTAGGGTCAGTCTAAATGCCTTGGTAAAGACTAAATACTAAAAGGTAAGGAGTTAGGGACCATCAAATTATTCACACCAGAAAACAGATATAAAACACTTTGAATAGTCGCAAAATTTTATGCACAACTTGGAGTTGCGCAAAAATTTTGCAACTTTTGACATTTTTATGCTAATTTTGCATATGCAAATGAGACAGGACTAGTCCAGCAGACATCTCTTCTTCTAGAGTAACCAAACCGCTAGAGTGGCCAACCCACTAGACTTCAAATCTTCTAATCATGCCTCCCTAAGTGTAAAGGTATTGTCACACTTAGCGATGCACCAGCGATCCTGACCAGCGATATGACGTGGTCAGGATCGCTGGTACATCGCTAAGTGGTCGCTAGTGAGCTGCCACACAGGCAGATCTCACCAGCGACATCGCTGGGGTCGGGGGTCGCTACTTACCTGTCAGACGAGCCGATCCTGACATCCTCCCACCCGCGTCCACGCGTCGCTCGTCTCCCCAGCAGGAAGCTGATGACGAGAAACGGTCCAGGACGTTCTCGCGCGATCAGCGATAACCAGCGGTCGGAGGTAAGTATCAGACATAGCGATATCGCTAGCGATATCGCTATAACGTCACAAAAAACAGTGACGTTATAGCGATATTGCTAGCGATATCGCTTAGTGTGACAGGCCCTTAACTGAGAGCACGCATGCATTCAACCCCATTTTTTTTAAATATAATCTCAGACATGGGGATATCATAAGTCTAAAGCCTGCAGTACACACATATTGAAAGGATGTAAAACTATACAAGTATGTAAATATTTTTTTCTTATACAGAACTGAAACAGTGTATTATTGTGTGTATATTGTATTTATTGTATTCCTTTATGTGTAGTAATTCGATGTTGCATCTTATTTCCACTTTTTCAAGCAAAAAAGGACATTTTAAACCATTTGTAGAAAAAAACTAACACAAAGCAGAAGAAAAATATTTCTTTTTTTCTATACAATAAAAAACAGTCTCAATGATCTGTTTGAAAATACAGTTAATATAAAATGTTAGCCAATTCTCAGAACTTAAAAGGAGTAAAATATACAGTCTGACTATAAAGATATGCACTTGAATCAATGCAAAATAAAACAAAATCTGAAAAAACAAACTTCTTTAATGATAGGCTTTATGAAGGAAGGATACACACCAAGGTCAGAGAATAGCTGAAGCATAAACTGCAAACAAAATGAAATGAGCTCCATATTAAACAAAATGCCTCAGAAATATTTTGAATCAGTAACTGTTATTATACCACTAAAGCTCATCACTAAAAAAAAAAAAAGTAAATTTTGAGGAGCTGCAAGTGTTTTCTTCTTAAAAATTAGGCAAAAAAGACAAAAAGGCACAATTGCAACAATGACCTGTACCTTAAGTGTTTTCTATATAATGGTGAATACAAACATCAGTGGTGTAAAAAAGTGTTTGCCCCCTTACTGATTTCCTATCATTTTGCAGGTTTGTCACACTTAAATGTTTCAGATCACCAAACAATTTTAAATATTAGACAAAGATAACACAAGTAAACACAAACTGCAGTGTTTTAATGAAGGTCTTCATTATTAATGGAAAAAGAAGTACAAACCTACAGGGCTCTGTGTGACTGCTAAACAAAAGCTAACAGCACTCACTGCAAGGCTAGGGAGATAAGCTAGAGAAGCTGAGGCCAAGAAGTTAAATGCCTTGCTCTCCAAAGATCCCTCCAAGGTGTACTCCCAACTACTTTACAGAGTAACAGCACAAAGGCAGCAACTCCACCAATACCAGAGACTGAACAATACTGGAGGAACATATGGGAGAAGGAAAGAACGCACAACATGAGTGCAATGTGGCTGCAAGATCTGAGAATGAAGCACAGTAACCACATAGAGCAAGAACCAATCACCATTACAGAAGCAGACATCCAACAATGGGTCAAGAATATGAAGAGCTGGACAGCACCTGACGTGGTCCACAACTACTGGCTAAAGAAATTAAGGCTATCTGCACACGTGCGGAATTGCCACAGAAATTTCCGCGGCAATTCCACAACTCCCTGCTGCGGAAAATCCACAGGAAATAAGCATGAGAAATTCCTGTGAAAAAATAGCGTTTTGCAAGCGTAATTAGCTTGCAGAATGCTAGCGTTTTCCAAGCAATCTGTAGCATCGCTTGGAAAACTGACAGGTTGGTCACACTTATCAAACATAGTGTTTGACAAGTGTGACCAACTTTTTATTATTGAGGCTGCCTATGCAGCATCAATAGTAAAAGATATAACGTTAAAAATATTTAAAAAAATGAAAAATCATGATATTC
Organism: Dendrobates tinctorius; assembly: GCF_039654945.1. Taxonomy (NCBI): domain Eukaryota; kingdom Metazoa; phylum Chordata; class Amphibia; order Anura; family Dendrobatidae; genus Dendrobates; species Dendrobates tinctorius. The sequence continues at coordinate 41,154,747 of NW_027361671.1, read as the reverse complement.
TTACCTTCCGACAAGTCCTGTTCCCAGTGATGCCTTGCGACAATGACCCCAGATGAAGTAGCGGTCTCACGAGACTGCTACGTCATCACTGGTCATTGTCGCAAGGCATCACTGCGACTGAAAGATGCCGACAGGGTGGCTGACAGGTGGGAAGGCTGCGGGGAACGCCGGAAGGTGAGAATATCACGATTGTTTATTTTAATTCTTTTTTTAGCAGGGATATGGTACCCAGGGCCTGGAGGAGAGTCTCCTCTCCTCCAGACCCTGGGTAACATCAGCACATTTTCCGCTTACTTTGCGCATGGTGGGCATAGCCACATGCGGAAAGTAAGCGGAACAATGCATTCTTATGTGTACCGAATCCCCGCGATTCCGCAAAAAGAATGAGCATGCTGCGTGTTTTTCCGCGATGCGATTCCGCTGCGGAAAAATATGCAGCATTAGCACTGCATGTGCGGATTGCTATTGAATTCAATGGGTTGTGGATTTTTAGTGTTTACGCAATGTTTTCACCGCGTTTTTGTGGCGAAAAAACACGGCAAAAACTCTACAAATACGCAACATGTGCACATAGCCTAATAGTGGTACATGAACACATGGCAAAGCAGATGAACCAACTGCTAGAAGCAGGACACCACCCAGCTTGGCTAACAAAAGGAAGAACAGTGCTGATCATGAAGGATCCTCCTCACAAAGGAACAGTTCTATCCAGCTACCGCCCAATAACCTGCCTTGCAAAAATATGGAAACTCCTGTCAGGCATTATAGTCACCAAGCTACAGAACCATATGACTCGAGCCAGTACATGAATACAGCTCAGAAAGGCATTGCAACCAGAGGCTCTAAGCAACAGCTCCTAGTAGATAGAGCAGTCGCTTAAGACTCAAGATCCTGACAGACCAATCTCAGCACAGCCTGAATTGACTACAGGAAAGCCTATGACTCAATGCTACATACATGGATCTGTGAATGCTCGGCTCTCTACAATGTCAACAGGAAATTAAGAACCTTCCTCAGAAACTCATTGGGGCTATGGAGAACAACACTGGAAGTCACCTCAAGACAACTATCACAAGTGACCATAAAATGCGGCATTTACTAAGGTGATGCACTGTCCCCATTGCTTTTCTGCATAGGCTTGAACCCCCTCAGTCAGATAATTACAAAGTCTGGCTATGGATACAAGTTCAAGAATGGAAGTATCATCAGCCACCTCCTCTACATGGATGACATCAAGATGTATGCAAAAAAACGAACAAGACATCAATTCACTGATCCGCCTGACAACGATCTACAGCAAAGTCATTGGGATATCCTTTGGACTGGAGAAATGCGGCTGGTTGGTAATAAAGAGAGGGAAGGTAGTCAAGACTGATGGAAAGGAATTACCAGCAGGCCACATAGCAGATGTACAGACATGCTACAAGTACCTCAACATCCCACAGAGATACAGAAGCCATGATGCGGAGGCAAGGAAAGCAGCAACATCCAAATACCACCAAAGGGTAAGACAGATCCTGAAGAGCCAGCTCGATGGGAAGAATAAAATCTGCGACATCAATATATACAGTTGTGGCCAAAAGTATTGACACCCCTGCAATTCTGTCAGATAATACTCAGTTTCTTCCTGAAAATGATTGCAAACACAAATTCTTTGGTATTATTATCTTCATTTAATTTGTCTTAAATGAAAAAACACAAAAAGAATTGTCCTAAAGCCAAATTGGATATAATTCCACACCAAACATAAAAAAGAGGGTGGACAAAAGTGTTGTCACTGTTCGAAAAATCATGTGATGTTACTCTAATTTGTGTAATTAACAGCACCTATAACTTACCTGTCACACCTAACAGGTGTTGGCAATAACTAAATCACACTTGCAGCCAGTTGACATGGATTAAAGTTGACTCAACCTCTGTCCTGTGTCCTTGAGTGTACCACGTTGAGCATGGAGAAAAGAAAGAAGACCAAAGAACTGTCTGAGGACTTGAGAAACCAAATTGTGAGGAAGCATGAGCAATCTCAAGGCTACAAGTCCTTCTCCAAAGACCTGAATGTTCCTGTGTCTACTGTGCGCAGTGTCATCAAGAAGTTTAAAGCCCATGGCACTGTGGCTAATCTCCCTAGATGTGGACGGAAAAGAAAAATTGACAAGAGATTTCAACGCAAGATTGTGCGGATGTTGGATAAAGAACCTCGACTAACATCCAAACAAGTTCAAGCTGCCCTGCAGTCCGAGGGTACAACAGTGTCAACCCGTACTATCCGTCGCCATCGTCACCATTTTGAGTGTTTTTAGTATATATATACATATACATATATTTCTTCACAGTATTTTTTGTATTATTCACCAATATTGGTTTATATATACACATATAACTTATTCTTATGAGTGATTTTCATATTTTTATTCGTTGTCTATCACATTATTTTTATTTTTTATTTTTTATATATATATATATATATATATATTATTATCACTTCACTATTTATTGCACTTATTATTTTATGTTTTTTTGCTGTTCTACATGGGGAATATTATATATGCTTTATCTGAACTATTCCTGTTGTACAGTGGTGATACTATTATAAGTATAGATATTTGCTAATTAATTTATTGTGCGGTCTTCTTGCCATTTTTTATATATTTTTTTATATATATTTTCTTATTGCCGTTGTTGTCTGGCCAAAATTTACAATAAAGGCTTATTTTATTATATACATTTTTGTTTTTATTCCGTTTTTTTATATACACATTCTCATTATTCTGGTTCTCTCATTTACATCACGAGTTAGTTTTTTTCTCAACAAATTTTGCAGCATAATGTAGGGCCCAGTGTGAGAAAGCTGGGTCTCCCTCAGAGGTCATGGGTCTTCCAGCAGGACAATGACCCAAAACACACTTCAAAAAGCACTACAAAATGGTTTGAGAGAAAGCACTGGAGACTTCTTAGGTGGCCAGCAATGAGTCCAGACCTGAATCCCATAGAACACCTGTGGAGAGATCTAAAAATGGCAGTTTGGAGAAGGCACCCTTCAAATATCAGGGACCTGGAGCAGTTTGCCAAAGAAGAATGGTCTAAAATTCCAGCAGAGCATTGTAAGAAACTCATTGATGGTTACCGGAAGTGGTTGGTCGCAGTTATTTTGGCTAAAGTATTAGGCTGAGGGTGCCAATACTTTTGTCTGGGCCATTTTTGGAGTTTTGTGTGAAATGATAAATGTTTTGCTTTTTGCTTCATTCTCCTTTGTGTTTTTTCATTTAAGGCAAATTAAATGAAGATAATAATACCAAAGAATTTGTGTTTGCAATCATTTTCAGGAAGAAACTGAGTATTATCTGACAGAATTGCAGGGGTGTCAATACTTTTGACCACAACTGTATGCCCTGCCAGTTATCAGATACCCTTCTGGCATAGTGAGCTGGCCAAAAGAAGAGATGGAAGCTGCAGATGTGAAGATACGAAAGCTACTCACAAAGCATGGAGGTCTTCACCCTAAGTTTAGCACCCAAAGATTGTATACCAACAGAAAGGAGGGTGGTCGAGGCTTGATAATCATCCAAGCCACCGTCATGGATGAAACAGGGAGTATCCAGGAATATATCAGAAAAATGTCACCAGAAGAGGAGATACTGAGAGAAATCCTAAGGCAGCAACAACAACAGATCTGCAAGGAAGATCAGGAACATGAAGCACTATGGCAAGACACGCTGCTGCATGGAATGTACCATCGACAGATAATGGAGGTGGCTGACATGGAGAAATGCTACCAATGACTGGAGAAAGCTGGACTCTGAGACAGCACAAAGGCACTAATCATAGCGGCACAACAGCAAGCACTTAGTACCAGATACATAGATGCAAGAATATACCACACAAGACAAGACCCAAGGGGCAGATTATGCAAAGAAATCTCAGAAACAGTCCAACATATATTGGCAGGATGCAAAATGCAAGCAGGAACAGCGTATACTGAATGTCACAATCAAGTAGCGGGAATTGTATACAGGAACATCTGCACAGCATATGAGCTAAGTACCCCTAAGTCCATGTGGGAGATTTCAGAGAAAGTGGTGGAGAATTAAAGGGCTAAAACCTTGTGGAACTTCAAGATTCAGATGGATAAGTAGGTGTTGGCTAACCGACCAGACATTGTGATAGTAGACGAGGATCAGAAGACAGAAATGATAAAAGATGTGACAGTGTCAAGCGACAGCAACATCAGAAAGAAGGAATATGAGAAGCTGTAGAAATACCAGGGCCTCAAAGGAGAACTGGAGAAGATGTGGAAGGTGAAGGCAACAGTGATTCCAGTGGTGATAGGAGCACTTGGAGCAGTGACCCCTAAGTTAGGAACATGGCTAAAACAGATCCCATGAGCAACATCTGAACTCTCTGTCCAGAAAAGCACAATGCTAAGAACAAATAAGATCCTGTGCAGAACCCTCAAACTCCCAGGCCTCACAGGAATAAACAATAAAGACCACCCCCATTGGAGACAGAGAAGGAGGATATATATGTAGATATATATATATATAGTGAGACAGTGACCGGCATTGTTGTAACTGGCCAGTATGTGTCACAGAGGGGGAGGTTCTCTCTGCTGTAAACCAGAAATGTTGCTCTGGGACCTGTAGTTCTATGAGCTTTTGCTTTTTTTTATACTAAGTGAGGCTTACAGGGTTAGCCCGAGAGTTGGGCTGGACTGGCTAACCACACACACATCCCACCTATGGGGGTGATTAACGCTACATAATGGACCGTGGTTTGGGTCACATGGTCGGTGTGTAAGGTTCTGGATGACCTGTGTGTTGAAAGGTCCTATGAGTGGACGGACTTCCTGAATAGCACATGGAGAGGCCATGGACCTGGATGGTCGCTGTGTTGGAAGGCCCCACGAGGGGACTGGACTCCTGAAGTGCACAGGGGGAGACCATGTGTGTGCAGAGTCTGTGATGGCACTGCGTTGGGGAAGCTACCGACCTTCTGAAGGTCTGGAACTGATGGGAGTGCCCTGGTCACAAGGACGGTGATCCCAGTAAGGCAGTTTCCCCGGGAGAGAGAATTGATGATGAGTCAGCATATGAGGCAGGAGATCCTGTAAGGTAACTCCAGACAAGGGGACTATGGGCAGAGAAGTATCTGCCATTGGAACACTCTGTTGGTGCTTTTTGGGTTCCATGTATGTTAAAGAACTGTGCGGTCACCCACGGTAACTGGACAAAGTGATGCCCAGCGTGATTAGAGACTGCATCAAATGTCATGTGGCATGGAGTAAAGTTGTGAGAGACATTGGTATGGCGTGCGGTTGCTCATGGTAACTGGACAAAGAGAAGTCCTACGTGTTTAGTTACTGCGAGTTAAAGCTGTATACTATGAAATGCTGTGGACTATGTGTTAAGCCTGTGATATATAACATGGTCTCAAGAGGTTTATGACTTTTATAATAAACCGCATAGACTGTTTTGTGAGAAAAACGTGCCTGTGTGCCTTCATCCCGTTGCCAAGCGAGTGTTTCCCAACACATGCAGTAAGCGCTGCCTTACATATAATGCTAGACTGCAGGCAACGGTCCGGGAAGCACTTGAGGAGGTGATTGCTGTGGATCGGTAGGTCCATGAAAAATTTTTCACCTTGCTGTTGCTTGGTGGGGCCACGAAGATTACAAGCATCTGGCTGTAACTCAGGGGGGTTACTAATTTTTCTGTGGTATCCAGAGGTCTGCAGAGCTGTCTGAAGGTCCGCAGAGCCGTTTGGAGCTGTGCAGAGCTTGGCAGAGCTTTGTGGAGTGGTGCAGAATAGTGCAGAGCCGTGCAGAGCAGTGCAGAGCCTTGCTGTACAGAGCCGTGCAGAACTTTGCAGAGCCGGTGAGAGCCTGGCAGAGTGGTGCGGAGCCTTGCAAAGCGGTTGCAGGAGCAGCAGCGGCGGCTTGTGGTTGACAGCCAGAGGTGCCAGGAGATCCAGTGGCTGCAGCAGGAGCTAGTGAGGTGTCGTAGGGACATTGGTGGTCCAGGTCGTACAGACTCTTGAAGGGCTAGTGCAATGCCAGAGACATATTGGTGCACAGTGTGAACTGGGGCCTGAGAAGGCCATGGGGGAGTCCACGGGGTGTTGCCCAAAAAGGGGTTGGTTCCCAAAAGGGGGCGGTAACCCAAATAGGGATGTTTGCCCAAAAAGGAGTGGAGTCCCAAAAGGGAGTAGTTGTCCAAAAGATGGCAGAGTCCCAAAAGGGTGTAGTGACCCTAAAGGGGGTAGAGTCCCAAAAGGGGCAAGTGACCCAAATGGGGGTGAAGTCCCAAAAAGGGATGTGACAAATGCGCCATTAGACTGTAGCCGGGGTAGGGTACTCAGCATTCTGGTACTGACCCCAGGCCCCTCTTAAAGGGATCCCCGTTATGGAATTGAGGTAAAATCCACTCTGCGCTCTGATTCTGACATCAGGCCCCTCTTAAAGGGATCCCCGGTACGGAAGTGAGGGGAAATCCAAACTGTGCTTTGGTACTGACCCCTGGCCTCTCTTAAAGGGATCTCCGGTATGAATGTTAGGGTAAATCCCTCAGCACTCTGATTCTCACCCCAGGATTCTATTAAAGGGATCATTGGTATGGAAGTCAGGGCAAATCCACTCAGCGCTCTGATTCTGATGCCAGGCCTCCCTTAAAGGGATCCCTGGTAAGGAAGTTAGGACCGTTCCACTCAGCGCTCTGGTTCTGACCCCAGGCTGAGGGAATGATGTGGGATGTTAGAAGTAGTAGTTTGGTGGCTCTGGCTGATGGGATGATGTGGGATATTAGGGGTAGTAGTCCAGTGGCTCTGACGAAATTATATGGGATATAAGGGGTAGTAGTCCGGTAGCTCTGGCTGACAGGATGATGTGGGATATTATAGTGAATGTGGCTATGCGGAGTGGGTGGGGCTCTACACTCAGCTTTATATATATAGATACAATCATTATAATTTGTTATAACTAACTGTAGTCAGTTACTATGCCCAGGCAACGCCGGGCTCTTCAGCTAGTATATAATATATATATATATATATATATACACTGTATATATATATAGATATCAGTCGGGGAAATAAGTATTTAATCCCTTGCTGATTTTGTAAGTTTGCTCACTGACAAAGACATGAGCAGTCTATAATTTTAAGGGTATTTTAATTTCAATATTGAGAGATAGAATACCAAAAATAAAATTCAGAAAATCAAATTGTATAAATTATATTCAAGAAGTATCATTTCTCCTTATGGAAAATTACATGCTAAGCATGCCAAGATGAGGAGACTTAAAGCCGCAATGCTCCTCTGGGAAATATGCAAATTGTCTCTTCAGAGAGGAAGAGGACTAGAACTCTAGTGCCACCTATTGGAAGTTGCAATCCTAAAAGTCAATGTCGACCCTTGTTACATGACTTAGGATAAAAGCCAAACCAGAATCTCAATTTGCAGACACTGTGATTTAGGGTACTGCCCCTCATCAGTGCAAAGTGTGAGATCTGGTTTGGCTGTGTGAGAGGCATCTGACCGATATCCATGAAGTATCATTTCTCCTTGCGGAGAATGACATGCTAAGCATGTCGAGACGAGGAGACTTAAAGCCGCAATGCTCCTCTAGGAAATATGCAAATTGTCTCTTCAGGGAGGAAGAAGACTAGAACTCTAGTGCCACCTATTGGAAGTAGCAATCCTAAAAGTCAATGTCGACACTTTAGCGAGCCTTGTTACATGACTTAGGATAAAAGTCAAGCCAGAATCTCAATTTGCAGACACTGTGTTTCGGGGTACTGCCCCTCATCAGTGCAAAGTGTGAGATCTAGTTTGGCTGTGTGAGAGGCGTCTGACCAATATTCAAGAAGTATAATTTCTCCTTGCGGAGAATGACATGCTAAGCATGCCGAGATGATGAGACTTAAAACCACAACGCTCCTCTGGGAAATATGCAAATTGTCTCTTCAGAGATGAAGAGGACTAGAACTCTAGTGCCACCTATTGGAAGCAGCAATCCTAAAACTCAATGTCGACCCTTTAATGAGCCTCTCACACAGCCAAACCAGATCTCACACTTTGCACTGACGAGGGGCAGTACCCCGAAACACAGTGTCTGCAAATTGAGATTCTGGTTTGGCTTTTATCCTAAGTTTTTGTATACATATATTTGCCAATGGACCGCACAGCGATAATCACTGTCTACAGACTGAGGACTCATACTCCCATGTGAGAAACTCGGACGAGTCTCGCACATCAATACATGCATAGAAATACATGCAGCTGAACGCTGAAGTGCCGGCGGCAGTGCCGGGTATTGATGTGCAAGACTCATTTGAGTTTCTCGCATGTGAGTATGAGACCTGATTCTGTCACTCTCCCTGCTCCTGCGACTCTCTCTCCCTCTAGGCTAAATGCACATTGTATGTGATACAAACAGCAAAACAAACTAAGGCCTCTTTCACACATCAGTTTTTTGCCTTCAGGCGCGATCCGGCTTTTTTTTGTAAAACCGGATCCGGCAAAATGCAATGCCGGATCCAGTTTTTCCCCATTGACTTGCATTAGCGCCGGATCGTGCCGGATGGCATTGCGTTTCATCCGTTTTTTGCCGGATCCGGCAACTTGTCTCATTCCGGCATCTGGAAAAAACGGCTACTGTAACGTTTTTTGTCTCCGGCGAAAAAGCCGGAAGCGCCAGATCCGGCGCTTCCAGCTTTTTGCTACAATGAAAGTCTATGGGCGCCGGAATGCGCCGGATCCAGAAAAAGACGGATCCAGCCACCGGATCCGTTTTTTTTAAGTCTGCGCATGCTCAGATCCAATTGGCCAGCCCCCAGGAACAGATATAACCTGCTAGACGGATCCAGCAAAAAAACGGATCCGTTTCTACAGTTCTCCAAAATTTATGCCGGATCCGTTTTTTCTAAAAATAGCCGGATCCTGCCTGACGGCAAAAAACTGATGTGTGAAAGTAGCCTAAGGGCTATTAGTATTGTAATGGGGACCAGGGAGGTAGTTGTGGCTGATGGTGGTTGCTCCAGCACACTCCTGTCTCCCGCCACATACACACAATATCCCAGTGGTAGCGTATCTTTTTGTCCACTTTCCCATTCATCTGAATCTTCTCTGGTCCACTGTGGGTTTCTTTCTTGGGGTTCCTCACAGAAAGAAACAGAGTCAAATTTCAGCTTAAAACAAATGACTTTACTTGGTTCCTTTCTCAGCTCGTCCAGTTCACATTTTGGTACAGTGCAAGATATCACACAAGACACGACATTTCTTGTCCCTGTGCTATCCCTCACATCTTTAGGAATATCACAGGGTCGTACTGTTTTCCCAGGTACCGCAGCATTCTGTCTGACCAGTCTGACTAACTGTAGGAGTTCCCGGTCCATTTCGCCCCAGACTCACAGGTGTCTTCTTAAGTAGCTGATCGCCATCCTGAGAAAGCTGCCCTGTTTTCCTTAGTTTCTCTGCCAGATGTTACTCCTGGGCCCTGGATGAGCTGGGTTCTTTTTCTTGAACATAACGTTATGGGGTTCAACTGCCCTGTCCGGGCTCCCAGGAAGCCAGGAAGCTCACTAACTTATCCTAGTTAATAAGTTTAGCATCCCGAAGCTCTCGGCAGACTGAGGATCCTTCTTTAATACTTGATGCAGTTCTCTCATTCAAATGAATTGAAATTCCAAATCCGGAGTGGACTGTTTTACCACCTGTGTAAAACAAAAAAAAAATCTTCAATACAGACATCTTAAATTTACGTTTTTCAGTATTCTGTAATCGTAATTAAAATTACCTTTCAGTAATGTAGCTGCCAAACCGGTAGGAGCAACTGTTTTTACAATGCCACCATTCCCAAGTATATTAGATGTCAAAGCCTTGTACACGAAAGTCTTTCCACAACCTCCTGCACCAGATAAAAAAAGCATTTTTGTGATGTGGTTGGATTATTAACTGCATTCATGATTGTTTCAAAGGTGCCTCGTTGTTCTAGGTTCATCATAAACTGCAGTCGTTCAGATTCTTGTTTCTCGCTTTCCACATCAACAATGTCACACATTTTATACGCATCTGATGAGGAAGGTAGTCCACAACTTTTGCAATCTTTAGCAAACTGTCGTAAGTGGTCTTGGATATCGGCAAGTGTTTGCTGCTCGGCCATGTATTCGTTATGAGTCAGGAGGAAGTCTTCCATCATGTTATTTTTATATTTGTTGTATAAATCAAGTCCACTTGTGATGTTGGCGTGGTTCAGGAAATAGCTGTCGAAGCTCATTCTAAATAAAGATGCTTCTTCCATTGATTTGTCCCACTCTGAATCGTCATGCAATAATCCCATGGCCTTTGCTGCCAGAATATAAGTTTCATATGTGTGTCCTTCCACTGTTCTCAGAACTTCGAATGATGTAGCACCTGTAAACAACATAAAGAAAATAATTAAAAATTATAAAAAAGTCAGGATGATCTAATAACGTACAATTAGAAGAATATGACTTACCCTTATTATGCATCAGGAGTAGGCGCAGGGAAAATCTTTCCATATCTTGTGGCGAGACAGAGTACATTCTTGGAAGGATCTTGTCAGCACCTCTTTTTCTTGTCTTCCAAAACTTGTTTGTCCAGACATAATGGTAAGGTATTTCACAATATAAATACTGACGTGCTGATGGATCAGTTTGGTTTAGAACAAACCATTTCGTAAGTTTTGAGCCATCACGCTGAACTTTTTCCACAGAAAGCTGCTCCGTTCCATCCTCAAAGTAAACCGATTGTTGGAAAGGTAGGTGGACCGGAAGTCTTTCTACAGCATGGGAACGTGCAGACATCTCAAGTTTTCGCAGCCGCCACATTGCTTCAGGCGATGCCAAATATCGTGTGTCGATGTAAGTCTTAATCTCGTCCCAGTGGTAGGTGCCGGTGTTGCTGACTTCGTTCACTTGAACAATGGCTGCATCATGTCCTTTGTACATGTACTTGAAAATATATTTGACGGTCTGGATGGAAGAGCAGATTTCCACATTTATGTGTGTGCTGTATTTCTGAGAGAGGTAGGGGTTGTATGGTACAACCAAGCGGCTGTCAACTTCCACATCCCTAATCTTAAGCTTAATGCCATCTTTTCATCTGCGGTATACTGGATAACCATCCACATTAATATTTGTTTCTTCGCTGAAGTCTTTAGTAAACTTTTTGGAACATGTCCGGATTCCGTTTACATCTTCCATACATGGTGAATTTCTATTGTGTTTGTAGGGTTCGTGGACCGGGCTGGGGGGTGGTCCCTCTGTATACCGCGCAGTGACATACAGACACAAGATGGAGGCAGGTTCTGGGGCAACAGGTCCAAGTTTATTCGTGCTCTCGCCGTCCGACTGACGGTCCTCACAATGCGACTCAGTACCTTCCTGACGGCCCTCCGTGTTCAGGGCCGCTTCACACACCGTACTTTTCACCTGAGACGTATATGTACGTCCTGTACCTTTTTCACTCTTCGACGCTCCTGTCAGCTCCGTCACTGTGGCTGCTGTAGGCCTGTACACCAACAGTAGTTTCACTGGTCAGACATCGTGCCAAATACGGTGTCCTACACCCGGTGTCTCGTCTATACTGCGGTGCTTCCTGTCAGGACCACCCCCTGACTTTCTCTCTCCTCAGTCCCTCTGGTACGGTTTTCCTCACAGTGCACAAACTGTCGTAGTCCTCCTGTCACTGGAGCTCCCCCTGGGGACTGGAACTTTCTGGAACTCTCCTGTCAAATTTATATCATTCCCGGTTCCCTGTAACTCTGCCCCCATGACCAATGGTTTCCTAAGCCCTAAGCTGATGTCAAGTCCTTTGCTCACACTCCTCCCTGCCCTCTAATGGTCAACCCAAGGTACTGCACGTCCACTACACTTTCTCAGCTGTTTCCCTACTGTTGTAACTGACACCTGTCTAAACTGTGCAAACCTTCCTTTCTCTACTCTGACAAGTCCGTCCGTCAGGTCACCTTCCCTACATGTTCTCCACAGGGCCCATGAATCATGCAGCTGGTGACAACATCATAAAGCTCCTTGTTAATATCCGGGTCAGGAATTTCTGCACAAACAGCATTGTCACAATCGATAGCTTCTCGAAACTTGTCTTCGTCGTCCAGAATTAAGAGCATATGGCAATGAGGAAGACCTGAAACAATAAAAGGATGCATTAAATGTGCATTATTAATCGTTCCATTCTTAACATTACTGTTACGAACATTCAGATGAATGTACGTAATACCTCTTTTTTGAAATTCAATGACGTAGGTGTATGCCTTTACTTGTCCCATCACTCTACCTCTTTTTGCAGTCAAGTCATTTAGTAACTCTTGTAGCTTTAAGTGGAATATGGTAGATACCAAATCTGGGCGGTCTATTGCTGTTTCATTTTGTAAAAGGCCGGACTGAATTTCTTCCCACTTTGGTTTGCAAGTGAACGTAATAAATAAATCCGGCTTTCCAAATTTTGCTACCAAAGTCATCACATCTTGGTAATTCTGTGTCATGGCACGTTTTCCACTGGTAAAAGAACAGGGAAGTATGACGATGCGACCCGGTCTCAGATCTTGTTGTTCAGCCCTACTGTTGATATAATCCTCTTTGGTCAGACCTCATCTGGAATATTGTGTCCAGTTTTGGGCACCACATTTTAAAAAAGACATCAACAAACTGGAGCAAGTTCAGAAAAGAGCGACCAGAATGGTGACCGGTCTGCAAACCCTGTCTTATGAGGAAAGGTTGCAGGATTTGGGAATGTTTAGTTTGCAAAAGAGAAGACTGAGAGGAGACTTAATTGCTGTCTACAAATATCTAAAGGGCTGTCACATTGTAGAAGGATCAACATTATTCTCATTTGCACAAGGAAAGACTAGAAGCAATGGGATGAAACTGAATGGGAGGAGACACAGATTAGATATTAGAAAAAACTTTTTGACAGTTAGAGTGATCAATGAGTGGAACAGGCTGCCACGAGAAGTGGTGAGTTCTCCTTCAATGGAAGTCTTCAAACAGAGGCTGGACAGACATCTGACTGGGATGATTTAGTGAATCCTGCTTTGAGCAGGGGGTTGGACCAGATGGCCCAGGAGGTCCCTTCCAACTCTACGATTCTATGATTCTATAAGCCTGACATATAATTCTACTCTGAGTTTCTTTTGGTTTTGTCTGTTCCAGTCCAGTCTCTGCGCTTCAACCTTTAGGTAGGCATCAATTATGTATTGTTGTGTCAGCTTGCCAGAATGTAACAGAGGGTTGAAGGATTGTCGATCCTGAAGGCGGTACGCATAGAATTCCCTTATCGACACATTTCTTTTTTTTTCTTGTTCCCCTGCATCGTGACTGATATCTTCCTGTTCTTCATCATCACCTTCCTCCATTTCATGACTTTTCCTTTTTGCAGTTCTCCCTTGCTTCCGTATTCCTGGTTGCCATCCGTGTTCCCCATATGGAAAGAGGAGTGGATACACCATTGGATCACAGTTTGGGCTATAGTACACAATATTCTGTAGTCCTCACTGCCCAATGGGATGAATGGCAATGTCTCTTTTGATCGGTGGCTCTCCATCATCGGAGACAAAGGGTCATGTTGTCTATCCTTGGTTATACACATTTCGATTTTATGCTGGTCATAGCCACGCTGATCAATCAAATCCTTCATCATCTTGAAAGCCTGAGCAAATGGGTTGATATCTCTGAGTAAACAGTCAATAGTATTCATTATGTCCCTCTTGCATCCTTCATTTTGCTCGTTATTTAATCGCTGAATGTTTGCATACTCAGGATCCAATATGTAGAGTTGTGAATATGAAGGAGTATCAGATCTAAAGCAAGCACAAATATATTTTTAATTATTAAAAAAGAGTAGGAATTAATTAAAAACGTACATTTAATTGTATTCAGGTCTTTTACCTTAGAGAAGTTGATGTACAGTGGTACACTTGTCCATGAATGACTAAAACGGGTGGGCCACCGGAAAATTTCATTGACTGAAATCCAATGGATGCAAAGGCAAAAGCACTGTTGTACTTTCTGATGTTCTTTCTAAATTGTTTTGCCTCGTTCGTATCTTCAGTTAACCATGCGTGAAACTGCTGAGAATATTCATTTACTTCACGTAAGTGTATAGTACCACTTCCGCAGCACGACGCAAACTTTGCACTGTGTAATTTTTCTTTCCAAAAGTGAGATGCACCGCAATCACTACACGTAACGTCTCGCTTTCCCACGTGGTGTTCACTGGGTATATTCTCTGGATTTCTTGCTGCATATCTCGAAGGTGGTGGCAGTTTATGTCGACGGGCATTGTTGTTTTCAACTTCCGCAGGTGTCAAATTCCTTCTTCGTTGACGTTGGTTATATATATCAGCTTCCCTTCTTTCTGTCACTCAGTTGATATAAACCTTGTGATATCTCTCTCTGTCTTTATCAATCTGCTCAGGTGTTCGTTGTTGATAACCAATCCTACAATTTTGTCGATATTGTTGTTGTCGATCAGCTACTGCATCATTGTCCGGATTTTCCTGCGGCCTGTGAGATGGACCTGGCGACTCTTCTTGGCTCATTTTGTTTGGGAGAATGCGGATGAAGTGGTTGAATTACATAGAAAGGAAGTGCTGCGTGTGGTAATGTGGGGGGGCGGAGCCTCATGTGGTAATGTGTGGGGACGGAGCCTCGTGTGGTAATGTGTGGGGATGGAGCCTCGTGTGGTAATGTGGGGGGGACGAAGCCTTGTGTGGTAATGTGGGGGAAGGCTCCTCGTGTGGTAATGTGTGGGGACAGAGCCTCATGTGCTAATGTGTGGTGACGCAGCCTCGTGTGGTAATGTGTGAGGACAGAGCCTCGTGTGGTAATGTGTGGGGATGGAGCCTCGTGTGGTAATGAGGGGGGATGGAACCTCGTGTGTTAATGTGTGAAGACGGAGCCTCGTGTGGTAATGTGTGGGGACAGAGCCTCGTGTGGTAAGTGTGGGGATGCAGCCTCATGTGGTAATGTGTGAGGACAGAGCCTCGTGTGGTAATGTGTGGGGACGGAGCCTCATGTGGTAATGTGTGGGGATGGAGCCTCATGTGGTAATGTGGGGGGATGGAGCCTCGTGTGGTAGTGTGTGGGGACGGAGCCTCATGTGGTAATGTGTGGGGATGGAGCCTCGTGTGGTAATGTGTGGGGGACGGAGCCTCGTGTGGTAATGTGTGGGGACGGAGCCTCATGTGGTAATGTGTGGGGACAGAGCCTCGTGTGGTAATGTGGGGGATGGAGTCTCGTGTGGCAATGTGCGGGGACGGAGCCTCGTGTGGTAATGTGCGGGGACGGAGCCTCGTGTGGTAATGTGGGGGAACGGAGCCTCGTGTGGTAATGTGTGGGGATGGAGCCTCGTGTGGTAATGTGGGGGAACGGAGCCTTGTGTGGTAATGTGTGGGGACAGAGCTTTGTGTGGTAATGTGGGGGGATGGAGCCTCGTGTGGTAATGTGTGGGGGCGGAGCCTTGTGTGGTAATGTGTGTGGACGGAGCCTTGTGTGGTAATGTGGGGGGACGGAGCCTCGTGTGGTAATGTGGGGGGGTGGGATTATGTGTGGTAATGTGGGGTTCGGTGTTATGTGTGGTAATGTGGTGGGGGCAGGATTATGTGTG
Organism: Dendrobates tinctorius; assembly: GCF_039654945.1. NCBI lineage: Eukaryota > Metazoa > Chordata > Amphibia > Anura > Dendrobatidae > Dendrobates > Dendrobates tinctorius. The sequence continues at coordinate 41,139,110 of NW_027361671.1, read as the reverse complement.
GTGATGTTGTGGGGGGGATTATGTGTGGTGATGTGGTGGGGGGCAGGAGTATGTGTGGTAATGTGGTGGGGGTGGGATTATGTGTGGCAATGTGGTGGGGGCGGGATTATGTGTGGTGATGTTGTGGGGGGGATTATGTGTGGTGATGTGGTGGGGGGCGGGATTATGTGTGGTGATGTGGTGGGGGGCGGGATTATGTGTGGTAATGTGGTGGGGGGAGGGATTATGTGTGGTAATGTGGTGGGGGGCAGGATTATGTGCGGTGATGTGATGGGGCGGGATTATGTGTGGTGTTGTGGTGGGGGGCGGGATTATGTGTGGTGATGTGGTGGGGGCGGGATTATGTATGGTGATGTTGTGGGGGGGCGGGATTATGTGTGGCGATGTGGTGGGGGGGCGTGTTTATGTGTGGTGATGTGGTGGGGGGTGGGATTGTGTGTGGTAATGTGGTGGGGGTGGGATTGTGTGTGGAAATGGGGTGGGGGTGGGATTATGTGTGGCGATAAGGTGGGGGGTGGAGCTACTGTGCAGGGGGCGGGATTAGCGAGTAATCACGATGCCTCTTATATATATAGATATATTAAACATATATACCACCTGAAACCATGATGTGATTAAGGGAGTGGTGCATAAACCAGTCTCTGTAACACCTTATAGTATGATGGCTCAGCTTCAGCACCAGTATCAGCACTACAGTCCCCTGATTTGTTATACTGTGCACACAGGCCTTGGCAAGCATTCTCTCCCTCCAATATGAAGGGTCAAACAGCTGTGCAATGGCGTCAGTGCCTGTTCTTTTATAACCCCTGATGATGTCACATGGCCAGCCAATAACAGTAATGCCACAACCTAGATGGCTACGGTATTACAGTGACATGCATGCAATCCCCACATGCTTATTGGCTGTGTAGCAGGCACCAAAAATGCGGGGCAGGGATTCAAGTTTTACATTACTCGCCAAGTAAGGAGTACATCTGAGCACAATGATACTCAAGTGATAGCCGAGTATCACCGAGCTCATCACTAGTGCTCAGCTAAATATGGAGGCAAATAATTGTAAAGTGGTGTGGCACTATATAAATTAAATTATTATTATAATAGTCACCACCTTCAACAGAGTATTACAAAATCTATAAAAAAGTGATCTAAAAGTGAGGGATGAGCATTTCCCTCTTTGTGCTGAGCTGTCTATGGGAAAAATCACTGTAGCTTGTTTCCTTTCCCAGTTCCAAGTGGATTGTGAGTTACAAATAAAGCATGCAGAGAGGAAAACCAGTGATTCAAGCCACACAATGGTCGAAAGTAGTGTTATTTTTCATTTACACACATCACCTAATTATGAATAAACAAAAAGTAACCATTTAGCTGAAACAGAATCAGCTGTTTACAAGACTTAATACTTAGTGAGGAATAGCAAAAATCTGATAGAAAGTTGAGTTTGTTAAAGACAGTTTCATGTCACAGGTCGTACACATGGCAATACTGAGCACAGCAACAAGATACCAGGTAGTTATACAGCGTCAGTAAGTTCTATTACAGGCAAATCTTTCAAAGCAAACTGAGGTCTGAAAATGTGATGTTCAAGCTCCTTTAACCCTCAACATTCAATGATGGACATAGTCCATCATTAGACGCCTCCCCCTGTTTGGTGCAGGCTCCGGCGATGAGCCCACACCTTTTCCAGGAGATGACAGCTGATCTGATCAGCTGACATGTGCCCGGAACAGTTGCAAGTGAAATAGCGATTCTCCCGCGGCTGTTAACATGTTAAATGCCGCTGTCAAACTCTGACAGTGGCATTTAACATGTCATTACCTCCTCCCAACAGCGCCCGTGTCACGTGACCGTGGGTCGCTGACAGGTTGGAATAATAATCAAGGATCAGGAGAAGACCCATGTGGTTGTCATTGCTGTCATTGCTGCAGCCCTGCTCTATGTAGCAGAGGCGGTCAGACAACTTCAGTTTCAAGTCTCCCATGGAGACTATTGAAGCAAGTAAAAAGTGAAAAAAAGTTTTAAAAATATTGAAAAAATAAAAAAAATGTAAAAGTTCAAATCTCTCCCCTTTCGCCTCATTCAAAATAAAACAATAAAAAAAAATCAAATATACACATATTTGGCATTGCCGCATTCAGAATCGCCCGATCTATCAATATATAAAAAGAATTAATCCAATCGGTAAACGGCGTAGCGCCAAAATAATCGAAACGCCAAAATTACAATTTTTTGGTCGCTGCAACATTGCAATAAAATGCAATAATGGGCAATCAAAAGAACATATTTGCACCAAAATGGTATCAATAAAAACGCTAGATCGACATGCAAAAAATAAGCCTTCACCTAACCCCAGATCATGAAAAATGGAGATGCTATGGGTCTTGAAAAATGGCAACTCTTTTTTTTTTACAAACTTTGGAATTTTTTTTTTACCACTTAAATAAGAAAAACCTAGACATGTTTGAGGTCTTTGAATTCGTAATGATCTGGAGAATCATAGTGGCAGGTCAGTTTTAGCATTTAATGAACCTAGTAAAAAGCCAAACAAAAAACAAGTGTGGGATTGCACTTTTATTTCAATTTCACTACACTTAGAATTTTTCTCCCATTTTCTGTTACACAACATGGTAAAACCAATGGAGCCATTAAAAAGTACAACTCGTCCCACAAAACACAAGCCCTCACATGGCCATTTTGATAAAAAAATAAAAAAGTTATGGCTCTGGGAAGAAGAGGAGCAAAAAATGAAAATGAAAACCCCAAAATACACTTGGTCATTAAGGGATTAAAGAAGTGCCAAGAAATGTGCAACAATAAGTACAGTGGTTGCAATGGTCGGCCGATGAAACTTAGTGCAGTCAATGAAAGCCAAGCCACAGCATGCTTACTTTCCTTCAAAGTTGTCTAGTAATTCCATCAGTTCAGAACTGGCAGCAACTATTGGGATCAAACTACACCCATATAAAATTTGGAGAAGTCCAAACACAAGAGTTCTTTAGGGAAGTTCTGTAGGGGCCATTGTACTGTATGTAGCACTGTGTGAGGGCCATTATACTATGTGGAGGGCTGTGTGGGTCCATTATACTGTGCAGAAGGACTGTATGGAGACCATTATACTGTGTGGAGGGCTATGTGATAGTCATTGTACTGTGTAGGGGCAATTGACCTGTGTGGGAGGTCGGTGTTGGAGTCATTATACTGTGTGAAGGGCTGTGTGGGGGCAATTAAATTGTTTGGACAGCTGCATGGAGGCTAATATAATGTGCTTATGTCTGTGGGGAGCTATTATACTGTGTGGGGGCCAGTATACTGTATAAAGGGCTGTGTGTGAATCAACATACTGTGTGGTTGTCATCATACTGGGTGTAGGTCATCATACTGTGTGGAAGGCTGTATAGGAGCCATCATGATGTGTGAAGACTATTATAGTGTGCAAGGGGATGTAAGGAGCCATCATACAGCATGAAGGACTGTATAGTGTATAGTGGCCAACATATTGGGTGGAGGCCATTATACTGTGGGCAGACCAGCAAGCATATTGTGTGGGACAAACATATTGCTTGGAGGGCTATCGTGGTCTCATTATGTGTGGGAGTGCAGTGAGGGCCATTATGTTGTACTGGTCCACTGCATGTGGAGGACTGTGGGGTTACACTGTGAAGGAGGCACTTGCCACAATTCGACTGGCGAGTGATCTGGGACCAGGGGCACCTTTCCTGGCCCTAACACTAGGGGGCACCCGAGCTCGCCCTGTTCCCCGGGATACTTCAGATGGAAAAGACACTGCTGGGTCTCCCAAAACGAGTCTGGTTGCAGAAGGAGGACTTCATTCTGGAGGAGATTTACACCAATAAGGACTACCACATGCCCACAGAAAAGAGAAAATTTGAGGCCTCAGCCTCAGAAACGAAATAGTTATGCAAGGCTCCCAGTTCCGCACATCAGGGAAGGGTACACGTCTCAGGATAACAGACGAAGGCAGGAGGACATCACGGATTGATGCAGTCCAGGGTTGTCTGGCATGGGCATACTAGGGTGGCCTCTTCCTCAGGCCTCAGGCATAGCACAGGCTCAGGAGGAGAACATCAGACACCAACCTCAGACTGACTTCAGACGATGGCAGGGGTCATCACAGGTTGATGCAGTCCAGGGTCATCTGGCACGGGCATATCAGGACGGCCTCTTTCTCAGGCCTCAGGCATAGCACTGGCTCAGCAGGAGAACATCAGACACATACCCAGGACAGACGTCAGACGATGGCAGGAGTCATCACGGGTTGATGCAGTCCAGGATCCTCTGGCACGGGCATACTAGGACGGCCCCTCTCTCAGGCCTCAGGCGTAGCCCAGGCTCAGCAGGAGAACATTAAACACCGATCCCAGAAGGACGTCATCACTGGGTGGACCTCAGGGAATTGGCGAAACATCGGGACACAGGCAGGACATCAGAAACACGGACATCAGGACACCAGGAACACGGACATCAGGACACCGGGAACACGGACATCAGGACACCAGGAATATGGACATCAGGACACCAGGAACACGGACATCAGGAACACGGACATCAGGACACCAGGAACACGGACATCAGGACACCAGGAACACGGACATCAGGACACCAGGAACATCCCACAGAGGACACAGTTCAGACAGGGTCAGGTAAAGGAGCAGGTCCAGAATTCAGGGAACAGGACACAACATAGACGGGCCTGGATATGCAGCCTCCAGGAAGGGCGAACTGGGTATTACTGCCCCCAGAGCAGGCGGAGAAACAAGACACAATTCAGACAGGGTCAGGTGCAGGAACAAATCCAGGATTCAGGAAACAAAACACAGGTGCAAGGCAAGACTCCACACAAACACAGGGGCCAGGATATTCTGCCACCTGGGAGGGCGGACATGGGCCAGGATATTCTGCCTCCTGGGAAGGCGGACAGGAACAAGGACCAGGATATTCTGCCTCCTGGCAGGCGGAAAAACACAGTTCCCATGGGGATAAAGAGCAACAGCTCCCCCAGAACTGATCACAATCAGAGCAGGAGCTGAACACACATACTCACATCGCTAGGTTCAGGAACTCAATGCGAAGCTCTGGCGACGCCCCAAAGGGGGAGGGAACTTTATATAGCAGCTGCCTCACAGTGATAGGCTGGAGCAGCAATTGTAACACACACCCATTCCTCAAAAAAGCAGGGGAGGTGTAGCCGCGCACACCCTAAGCAAGGCCAAACAAATCAGCATTGCAGAGGACACCTGGCGAGAGCTGCAAGCCTGAACAAACGTGGTAAGCCATGCACAATGTAGAGGACCTATTAACCCACGGATAGCTTTCCACAGCAGCAGCCAGGGACCGCACCAGCGGGTGGTCTTGCAAAGCAGCGGAGCCACGCACGCATGTACGGCTACGCAGCGGGGCAGGGACCTGAGCAGCATCCATAATGGTAACAGGCAACAGTATCCCTGCTAGTTAGGAGGAGAGGAGCAAAGAGTTAATGCAGACATGCAGAGTAACGCCGGGGAAGCAAAGTAAAAACACACCGGCGTTACAACTTCTAATATGAAGCCCCAATATTTTCTATGTATGCCCCTGGAACAAAGGCATCAAGTTGGTGAAAGAAACAGAGATTTTTTTGCAAACTAGTATGGACAGGAAATGTTAATTTTTCCAATAATTTGGAAACCCTTCAGAACTGCACATCCTGCTTCCTTAAACAACCAGGACTAATTTAAGGACACTGCTAAGCTCTCGTTTGATTTGACACTGAATACTACAGATTAAAAAATGCAACAAAATCTGTTCTTTAGTTCTAGCACCAGTTATTCAATGTATTATATTCCAGGCATGCCCAGCAAAGGTGAAGGATGAATACATCATACAAAATGGTGCATGATGAATATGATGTGGTTTAAATGTGGTCTTATTTAATAACCATTTATATTACCAGCTCATTCAATAGATGGATAATTTTATTTTTTGGAGAACATGATTTATTCACACACTTTTCCTAGAATTGATTTGACTTTGTCATGAAATGCATCATGTAGGAATGGCTTTATATCTGGCAATTGTCATTGCATTATAGATGTAAGTGTTTTTTTGATGGAAGTTAAATCTGGTTACACTGGATGTCCCAGCTGCCTTATGCTTGAGTTACGATAATATAATGTTGTTTAAATTTAAGGTTGGGCAATGCTACAGGGAAATAGAAAGCTTCTAGCATTACGTATTAGCATTGCTGCTGAAAAATATACTTTTGTCATCACTCATCAAAATCTGAATAAAAACTGACTGGGCTCACAATGAGCTTGGCTTCTTTAACCCTAAAGTGATACGATAATATTGGAGATATTCATACTGCTATTGTATTGTCTACCCTGCAGAAGCTAAAATGTGACAGTACCTAGTGGCCATTAAAGTGAATGATTGTCCATGTAACGTCCTGAGTGTGAGTTTTTCTCCAATTGGTCCATGTACAATAAAAAAACATATGGACTCCACAATAGATCATAGTCAAGTCTTCCCTGGCAAAACCGTGGAACTATGGAATTTAATGACTTTCAGGGTTCATGATCTAGATGTAAACAGAGCCCACACAATTTTGTCATGGGCCAGTAGTAGTATTTCCAATAAACCCTCTGCAGATAATGTCCTTAACTTAAACAATCCTTTTGCAAAAATTTCATTGTAGAAATCTACTCAAAAATGCCCATTTTCATTTTTTTCCCAACAACTTTATTCAGTTAATACTGATATGCCAAAAGGGTTATTTAAATTAGCTTATTCCTGAAAACGCATCTTCATTTTACAAATTTAGGATATGCACTTAAGTCTTTTCTAAAATGTACAAAGTTTCTGTTCATTGAGTTGTAGAATTGTAGGCTTACAAATAGCACAGGTCTACTGTACAGTATCTGTTATGTGGCAAAGGTCTATGCGCTGATGCAAAAAAAATCTTTTCAAAGCTAAAGCAAAAGATGAGGGTCAGCATTTGGTTATATGTGTCCAGTATTTAATTATTTTTGCTCACTGTAATATGTGGTCGGACTCCCCTCCTTGACAAAATAAGTGCAGTCCTTCAAGATGATTGAGAGGTGGTGATGATGTAATGTTACCATCTGGTTTACTTCTATGGAGCAGCTCTCTTGATGACCATTGATAATGATGATGGCTGAGTTGCAAGAAGAGAGAACAGAGCAATCAAAGAAAAGTAGAACAGGCTACTGTGGAGGAAAAATATCCACCCCCACCTCAAGAGATTGCTGGTGCTGTGACAGTGTATACTGATGCCTAAAAGGGTAGACAAAATATAAGTACTGGGCTAGGCACATTTATGGCCAGTTTGAAATGTGCCAGTGAGTAGTGCATGCATCTAGTGTTGCATGCAAAAAATTCCTTATTGAAGAAAACAATTTTGCAGAACAGGAGCAAGGGCAATTGCTTTGCCCAGCAGCTTTGCAGAGTGGCAGTGTAAAATTGCTGCAGCATCCAAGCCAAGAAAGAGCACCAGTGCTCTGTTGAATTGTCTGCAAAGGACTACTTACAGTATATACAGTCTCTCAGGGCTGATAATAGCTTCTTTGCTAAATGAGGAGTAAATTGAAATGGTGCTCCTCCCCGCTGTGAAATTTAAACCTGCAATAAACAGACAGAATTCTGTCATTCTTTTTTCTTTCACGGTATTCATCTATTACCAATTATTACTTGAATGAAAGATTGTCCTATTGCTTATAGTATATGAATACATGAACAGAGGCACAATCAATACATGAATATAGAATTAGAACCACCATCAGTACATGAATACATCACCAGAACCACCATCAGTATATAAATATGACACCAGAACCAATATTAATTTATAAATACTTCACCAAAATCACCATCAGTACATGAATGTATCACCAGAACCATCATCAGCACCATAATTAAGACCAGTACATGACAGCATTGTCAGAAACATGAATACAGCACCATAATCACAATCAGCACATAAACAGTCCACCGGAAATACCATCAGTACATGAATACATCACCAGAACAACCATCAGTACATGAATACATCACCAGAACCACCATCAGTATATAAATATGACACCAGAACCAATATTATTTTATAAATACTTCACCAAAATCACCATCAGTACATGAATGTATCACCAGAACCATCATCAGCACCATAATTAAGACCAGTACATGACAGCATTGTCAGAAACATGAATACAGCACCATAATCACAATCAGTACATAAGCAGTCCACCGGAAATACCATCAGTACATGAATACATCACCAGAACAACCATCAGTACATGAATACAGCATCAGAATCACCATCAGTACATAAAAACATTCACCACAGCAAACATCAGTACAATAATGCGTCACCAGAACCACAAGCAGTACATGAATACATTACAGAAACCATCATCAGTACGTGAAAATAACACCAAAACAACCATCAGTACATGAATGCAACACCAGAACCATTATCAGACCCACCATCTGTACATGATTATATCACCTGCACCAATGTCAGTATATGAATACAGCACCAAGCTTAGTACACTGATCAAATACAACGTTAGCTCAGCAACAACAATACATATTTGTATTGAATGTACCTAGTATGTCATTGACACAAGTAAGAAGATGCTCAGAGTTGTTGATATTAGGTATCATCAGACTGTAGACCATACAGGTAATACAGTACTGAGTAAAGTCAGGCAGTATCATAAATAAACATTTATATACAGGTTCCCTGTATGTGACATTTTCTTTGATTGGAGTCACTCTCATCCTTTTTTTCTCTATGTTGTCAAGGGGCCATGGTGACTTAAGAAATATACAGCTGGTCTCTGTAGACTTCCTTATTCTCTGGTCTTCTGTAGCACATCCAAACATAGTCTCCATAAAAGTAACAGTGCCATTTAAATGCTCCTTCATAAAAATATGTTCTGTATGCTAAGCTGAAAAATAATTCCGCCTCACTGTCAAGGTCAACTCCAGGTTCTACCGGGCCCTGAGCAAAAGAGTCTTAGTTTTCCCCTTTAAGTATTCTGAGCAACACATAATCCTCCATAAAGTATTATAGGTACTACATAGTCCTCCAAACAGTGTTATGGGAATAACATAGTCACCATACGGTATTAAGAACACCACATAGTCTTCCATACAGTATTATGGGCACCATATAGTCCTCCATACAGTAGAATGGGCCCCACATAGTGCTCCATATAGTATTATGGGCACCACATAGTCTTCCATACAGTATTATTGGCACCACATAGTTCTCCATACAGTATTATAAGTGCCACATAGTAGTCCATACAGTTTTATGGGCACCACAAAGTCCTACATACAGTATTATGGGCCCCACATAGTCTTCCATACAGTACTATGGGCATCACATAGTCCTCTATACAGTATTGTGGACCGCATATACTGTTCTATGCAGTATAATGGGCTCCACATATTGCTCCATGCAGTATAATGACCCCCTAAATTTCTCCATACAGTATGACTGGCAACATATATTGCTCCATATAGTATAATTGGCCCATATATTGCTGCATATAGTTCAAAGGGCACGCCACCTTTATTGCTCCATACAGTATGATGGGCCCCACAAGTTGCTTCATACAATATAAGTGACTCCTAATATTGCTCAATACAGTGCAACATGCCCCATATACTGCTCCATACAGTATAATGAGCCCCATATAATGCTCTAATTCTTTATCCTGTACTCAGTCTATACTATTCCACCTCTCTACAGTTACCCATGCAGATTATGATGGCCCCATCAGTCAACACACAGTTTAATGTCCTCTAGAGCCCCCTATTCACAGTATGGTGACTCCAAAGCCCCTCGCACACAGTTTAATAATGACCTTAGAACTCTGTGTGTGATCCACCCTGTGAGTCACCTTCAGCTGCTTTCTGGGTGAAAATGCTGATCTCAGTAGCAGGCCTGCAGATAACAATTTATGTCTAAAGTGCAGTACTCAATGGGAAATATTCATGATGGTGGGTAACATATTAAGAGAAGCAGTCATCATCCATCAGATACCGTTCCAACTCAGAAAGGCTTCATAAATTAAACATATGGTACATAGTGATGTTCCTGATGATCATATTATTATAAAATCCTATTGCTCTCCCACTGTGAATAGAAGGAAAGCCAACACAATTTTCTTTGGTCTCAAGGATGGTACCACACACTAGGAATGATTTCTACTCTATTTTATCATTGAGTTATGAAATAATTTTATGAGAAAGCACTTTTAAATTAACTTGGTTACTCCCGAACAACAGTAAAACTTGGCACACAAAAGAAATCAGAGAGGGAGTCATGGAAAATTCAATTCATGCACCCTGTAAGGCTACTCTACAGCCCAACTAGGGCATTCATATTTCATTTTCCTGGCATCTGGTGCCACAAACATTATTCACAGAATTATTCACTTTATTAGATCATTGTTGGGAGCAGAGTTATGATTTAAGATTGGATTAATTTTGACGACTTATCAACCATGGAACATATGCAGTACCTCTGAGATCCATGTAGGTGGTGAGAGATAATGGCCTAATGGCCTACTATATATTGATCTAAAATTATGAAGAAAACTATAACGCTCTCATTTTATCAGTCTAATCTACCACCTACTATTATAAGGTTATTCACAGCAGCAGTAAACTCAGATTATCTTGCTGTCCCTTTGAAAGAGGAACATTATTTTTAAATCAAATTCTTAAATGCATAGTACTGCCAAAATTATCTAAAAGCTAACGTACAAATTAAACTACATTTATCTGAATGATGCAGCATTTCCCCATTGGCAGGCGAGAAGTATATCTATATCACGATCCCTCATTTTAGACACCCCGCAGGAAGAAGTGTGGTGAAACAGAGTTGGGGTAGGGGGACACGGCACCTGGGACCTCATTGGTGGCACATGTTTAATTCGTAATGTACCTTTCACTCTATATAGTTATATGCATACTACCATGAGGGAGTTCTACATTTGAATCTACTACATTAGCAGCCTTTGAGGTAAGGATAAGTTTACAATATACAGGTGCTTCTCACAAAAATATAATATCATCAAAAAGTTAATTTATTTCAGTTCTTCAATACAAAAAGTGAAACTCATATCTTATATAGAGTCATTACACACAAAGAGATCTATTTCAAGGGTTTATTTCTGTTAATGATGATTATCGCCTACAGCCAAAGAAAACCCAAAAGTCAGTTAAGAAAAATAATTTACAAAAAACACCTGCCAAGACTTCGTAAGCATTTAAAAAGGTCCCTTAGTCTGTTTCAGTAGGCTCAGCAATCATGGGGAAGACTGCTGACTTGACAGATGTCCAGAGGGCAGTCAGTGACACACTCCATAAGGAGGGTAAGCCACAAAAGGTCATTGCTAAAGAAGCTGGCTGTTCACAGAGTGATGTATCCAGGCATATTAATGGGAAGTTAAGTGGAAGGAAAAAGTGTGGTAGAAAAAGGTGCACAAGCAACCGGGATAACCGCAACTTTGAAAGAATTGTTAAGAAAAGACCATTCATTGCTTCAAGAGCCACCACACACAGACATATCCAGGACATGTTATATCTCAATTTCTGCCACAAATTTGTGCAGAATAAACAAAGACAAATAGGCAAATAAATTGATCCATAAAACCAATCATTTATTAATAAATTTCATAAAAAGTTCTTTACAAGGAAATTTCGCAAAAAAACAAGTACATGTGTTGTAATAGGTGCTCACAGAAATTAGGCTTATGCAAAATGATCTATAAAGTATCTTGAATAGAATATTCACTGCTTATTAATCGATTCATTTTACTCTATATGTATCTTACTTCAATCTAAATAATAAAGGAAAAAACCTAATGGTTCAAGCAGCAAAAGGAACAAATCCTTAGTTTAACAATATAAAGTGCACAATGCTATAAGTAGGTAACAATTCAACCAAGTTCCCTGCATTGAATGTCTGCCCGTGCTACTCAGAGACGGAGTGAGCTAATCCTGAGTACAGTCATTATGATACAACAGTGCTCAAATAGTAGCGACTTTTATTCTCAATATTTCTTTTATAAATTGCAAATGCCTACAAATAAAGGTGCATACAATTCTTATTGCGTAAGCTAACTCAATTATGTAGATGTTACTCCAATGTTCTAGATTAAAGCAACAGCCTAATTGTATTGGCGGCAGGGAGAACTGCTCCAAGATTCAACCATGTGGGTGCTTAATGCATAGTACTAGGAGTAAATCATCTCTTCCTTATTCACCCTGCTCCATGTGCCTGCCGTACTAGTCCAGAGTAAGAGGAGCTAATCATGCATAGTACAACAATGCAACAGTGCTTAAAATTAGTAACAACTTACATGAATGAAATTCCTGTGGCTCTCTCCTACATGTACCCGGCAACCCCGACAGCGCCGTTTCACCGTACTGGCTTCCTCAATAGGGAGCGTGTGTCAAGCCACTCATGACCAATAGACAACACCAGAATCGTCTTACCTGGGCTGAGAAGAAAAAGAACTGGACTGTTGCTCAATGGTCCAAGGTGTTGTTTTCAGATGAAAGTAAATTTTGCATTTCATTTGGAAATCAAGGTCTCAGAGTCTGGAGGAAGAGTGGAGAGGCCACAATCCAAGCTGCTGGAGGTCTAGTGTGAAGTATCCACAATCAGTGATGGTTTGGGGAGCCATGTCATCTGCTGGTGTAGGTCCACTGTGTTTTATCAAAACCAAAGTCAGTGCATCTGTTTACCAGGAAATTTTAGAGCACTTCATGCATCCCTCTGCCAATAAGCTTTTTGGAGATGGAAATTTAATTATCCAGCAGGACCTGTCCACACTGCCAAAAATACCAATACCTGGTTTAAAAACAACAGAATCACTGTGCTTGATTGGGCAGCAAACTCGCCTGACCTTAACTCCATAGAGAATCTATGGGGTATAGTCAAGAGGAAGATGAGAGACACCAGACCTAACAATGCAGATGAACTGAAGGCTGCTATCAAAGCAATCTGGGCCTCCATAACACCTCAGCAGTGCCACAGGATGATCACCTCCTTGCCAAGCTGTATTGATACGGTAATTGATGTAAAAGGAGCCCCGACCAAGTATTGAGTGCATTTACTGAACATACATTTCAGTAGGCCAACATTATGGATTTTAAAATCATTTTTCAAACTGGTGTTATAAAGTATTATAATTTACTGAGGTAATGACTTTTGGGTTTTCATTAGCTCTAAGCCATAATCATCAACATTAACAGAAATAAACACTTGAAATAGATCACTTTGCTTCAGCAACTGAAAAAATGTAAAAAAAAGTTTAAAATTTCTTTAAAAATATTAGCATTTGTTTATAATTTTGTAAAATATGAAAAATAATTTTAAAAGGTTTGGTATTTCCACTTTTAAACAATAGGGGGAGCAGCTACTGAAATTTGACACAAAAACCAAATACGATTAGCTTTCATTAGGACTGCAGTAAATATGGGCTGAATCTGCTCACATGTGTGTGATGTCACTCCTCTCCACCCTTTCTGGGAGTTAGCTAAGGGATAAAAGAGGATGAGATTTAGGAACACAGTGTGGAGCCAATTTGTTGGTGACCACAAAGTTATACTGACAAGTAGACGGTCATTGAGGATAGTAGGCAGCAAGGGTTCTGTTAGTTGGTGCTGCTTGCTGTATCATGCTCACACTCACATGCTGATGCTCACAAGCATGCTCACACTCTCGCTGATGCTCACACACACTGACATGGTGACACTCATGCTAACACTGATGCTCACGATCACACTCACACGCTGACGCTCACACTCACGCTCACACACTGATGCTCACACTCACACGCTGACACTCACAAACTCACACTCACACTATCGCAGGAGGTCGGGTAGAGCGGTCACATTTCCCGATGTGACTGTTCTACACGTGAGATCGCTGTGGGACACTCGGATTACGGCAGACAGAGAATATATGTTGGTTTATTATTTTTCATTATTTCTAGGAGACAAGGGCGTCGGGTATTTGGTGTGAGGTGAGTATAATGGGTTTTTATTTTTACGTGAATATGTACAGTATGTAATTTTACTTTTTTTGTTTTAACTGTGAGTACAGGCACCGGCAGATGAGACTACTCTCCCATCAGCGGCATAGCCCGATGAGCGCAGTCTAATTGGCCCGAGCCTGCTTTTTTTACAGCAGGTCACCGCTGTGGGACACAGTCAGCTGTCGGATAATGCTGACATCTTCCAGCATGATCCCTCAGCACTGTGACTGACAGTACTGGCGGTAGCATTACCGTGGGTGACAGTCAAAGCTGCGGAGTCACGCTGACATGTGGACAGCATGACCCCACAGCCAGCCAGCATGCCATACATGCCCCCCCAGCCTGGCATACAGCCCCCCCCTAGCCAACCAGCCTGACTTACATACACCCCCAGCCTGGCATACAGAAATATTCTGTGCTGCTGTAGATCAGTTTACTTATTTCCTGAAATGCCTTGCGAAAGTATTCGGCTCCCTGGAACTTTTCAAACTTTTCCCACATATCATGCTTCAAACATAAAGATACCAAATGTAAATTTTTGGTGAAGAGTCAAGAACAAGTGGGACACAACTGTGAAGTTGAACAAAATTTATTGTTTATTTTAAATTTTTGTGGAAATTCAAAAACTGAAAAGTGGGGCGTACAATATTATTCGGCTCTTTACTTTCAGTGCAGCAAACTCACTCCAGAAGTTCTTTGCGGATCTCTGAATGATCCAATGTTGTCCTAAATGACTAATGATTAGAGTTGAGCGATACCGTCCGATACTTCAAAGTATCGGATCGGAATGGATCGGCCGATCTTAAAAAAAAGTATCGGTATCGCCGATTCCGATACCGGAAGTCCCATTCAAGTCTATGGGACTTATGGTATCGGAATAAGAAAAATCCTGTTTTTCCCTTGTACAGCCTCTCTGGGGTCTGTACGGGCCTTTCGGGGGGCTGTGCCGGCCTGCCAGGGGGTCTGTGCAGGCTCCGGTGGGCTGTGCCGGCCTGCCGGGGGGCTGTGCAGGCTCCGGTGGTCTGTGCCGGCCTGCCGGGGGGCTGTGCAGGCTCCGGTGGGCTGTGCCGGCCTGCCGGGGGGCTGTGCCGGCCTGCCGGGGGGCTGTGCAGGCTTCGGGGGTCTGTGCAGGCATCGTCCGATGGGACTACAAGTCCCATCGGGCGATGCCTGCTACCATGACAGTGATTGACACATTAGCCAATGATGGGACAGTAGTAGTCCCATCATCCGGCTAATGTGTTGAATGTAAAAAAAAAAAAAAAAATGACATGCTACATACATACAACATGCATACTACATACATGCTACATTCATACTACATGCTACATTCATACTACATATATACTACATGCAACATACATACTACATATATACTACATGCAACATACATACTACATATATACTACATGCATGCAACATGCATACTACATATATACTACATGCTACATACATACTACATATATGCTACATACATACTACATATATGCTACATGCATGCTACATACATACTACATACATACTACATATATGCTACATACATACTACATATATACTACATGCATGCTACATACATACTGCATGCTACATACATACTACATGCTACATACATACCACATATATACTACATACATACTACATGCATGCTACATGCTACATACATACCACATACATACTACACACATACTACATACATACTACATGCTACATACATACTACATATATACTACATGCATGCTACATACATACTACATGCATGCTACATACATACTA
Source organism: Dendrobates tinctorius (assembly GCF_039654945.1). NCBI lineage: Eukaryota > Metazoa > Chordata > Amphibia > Anura > Dendrobatidae > Dendrobates > Dendrobates tinctorius. The sequence continues at coordinate 41,123,262 of NW_027361671.1, read as the reverse complement.
CATGCTACATACATACCACATATATACTACATACATACTACATGCTACATACATACTACATATATACTACATGCATGCTACATACATACTGCATGCTACATGCATGCTACATACATACTACATACATACTACATGCTACATACATACCACATATATACTACATACATACTACATACAATACATTCATACAATACATACATAGACATACAGTACATATAACATAGAGTAACATACTTACCAATACTTGTCACATTGTTCCCCGAAGCCATTGTCTTTTACGGAATAAATATTAACATAACAAACCACAAAAATACTCACCCACGATCCGAAGCAGTCCACGAGTGTGTCCCACGACGATCTTGGGTAGAGAACTGCAGCATCAGCTGTTGCTGCCGTTCTCTACGGGCTGCAGGAATCCAATGACGGAAGGTAGGTATCCTTCCGCACTGTATTCCTCCGCCACTTAAAAAAAAAAAAGTCCCTAGTCTCACTTTATGCCATTGCTGTGTGGGAAATTCCCACGCAGCAATGGCATAAAGTGAGACTAGGGACTTTTTTTTTTTTAAGTGGCGGAGGAATACAGTGCGGAAGGATACCTACCTTCCGTCATTGGATTCCTGCAGCCCGTAGAGAACGGCAGCAACAGCTGATGCTGCAGTTCTCTACCCAAGATCGTCGTGGGACACACTCGTGGACTGCTTCGGATCGTGGGTGAGTATTTTTGTGGTTTGTTATGTTAATATTTATTCCGTAAAAGACAATGGCTTCGGGGAACAATGTGACAAGTATTGGTAAGTATGTTACTCTATGTTATATGTACTGTATGTCTATGTATGTATTGTATGAATGTATTGTATGTAGTATGTATGTAGTATATATGTGGTATGTATGTAGCATGTAGTATGTATGTAGTATGTATGTAGCATGCATGTAGCATGCAGTATGTATGTAGCATGCATGTAGTATATATGTAGTATGTATGTAGCATGTAGTATGTATGTAGTATGTATGTAGTATGTATGTAGCATGCATGTAGTATATATGTAGTATGTATGTAGCATGTAGTATGTATGTAGCATGCATGTAGTATGTATGTAGTATGTATGTAGTATGTATGTGGTATGTATGTAGCATGTAGTATGTATGTAGCATGCATGTAGTATATATGTGTTATGCATGTAGTATGTATGTAGTATGTATGTGGTATGTATGTAGCATGCATGTAGTATGTATGTAGTATGTATGTAGTATGTATGTAGCATGTAGTATGTATGTAGCATGCATGTAGTATGTATGTAGTATGTATGTAGTATTTTTTTTTTTTTTAACATTTAACACATTAGCCGGATGATGGGACTACTACTGTCCCATCATTGGCTAATGTGTCAATCACTGTCATGGTAGCAGGCATCGCCAGATGGGACTTGTAGTCCCATCGGACGATGCTTGCACAGACCCCCGGACATCAGCACAGCCCCCCGGCAGGCCGGCACAGCGCTCCGGCAGGCCGGCACAGACCCCCACAGGGTGCACAGACCACCAGCAGGCCGGCACAGCCCCCCGGCAGGCCGGTACAGACCCCCACAGGGTGCACAGACCACCGGCAGGCTGGCACAGCCCCCCGGCAGGCCGGTACAGACCCCGGGCAGTCCACACAGCCCCCCGGGCAGTCCACACAGCCCCCCGGCAGGCCGGCACAGCCCCCCGGCAGGCCGGCAGAGACCCCCGGAAGGCCCGAAATGACGGCGCATCATGATGCGCACACACCGCGCATCATGATGACGTCAGGCTGTCAATCAACTTTGAACTTCCGATTCCGATGCCGACTTCCGATATTGAAAAAATATCGGAAGTCGGTATCGGAATTCCGATACAGCAAGTATCGGCCGATACCCGATACTTGCGGTATCGGAATGCTCAACACTACTAATGATGATAAATGTAATCCACCTTTGTGTAATCAAGTCTCCGTATAAACATGTGGAAGAAGGTGCTCTAGTCAGATGAAACAAAAATCAAACTTTTTGGCAACAATGCCAAACAATATGTTTGGCGTAAAGGCAACACAGCTCATCACCCTGAACACACCATCCCCACTGTCAAACATGGTGGAGGCAGCATCATGGTTTGGGCCTGCTCTTCTTCAGCAGGGACAGGGAAGATGGTTAAAATTGATAGGAAGATGGATGGAGCCAAATACAGGACCATTCTTGAAGAAAACCGGTTGGAGTCTGCAAAATACCTGAGACTGGGACGGAAATTTGTCTTCCAACAAGACAATGATCCCAAACATAAAGCAAAATCTACAATGGAATGGTTCACAAATAAACGTATCCAGGTGTTAGAATTGCCAAGTCAAAGACCAGACCTGAATCCAATCGAGAATCTGTGGAAAGAGTGGAAAACTGCTGTTCACAAACGATCTCCATCAAACCTCACTGAGCTCGAGCTGTTTGCCAAGGAAGAACGGGCAAGGATTTCAGTCTCTCGATGTACAAAACTGATAGAGACATACCCCAAGCGATTTGCAGCTGTAATCGCAGCAAAAGGTGGTGCAACAAAGCATTAAGTAAAAGGGGCCGAATAATATTGCACGCCCCACTTTTCAGTTTTTGAGTTTCCATAAAAATTTAAAATAACCAATACATTTCGTTCAACTTCACAATTGTGTCCCTCTTGTTGTTGAATCTTCACCAAAAATTTACATTATGTATCTTTATGTTTGAAGCATGATATGTGGGAAAAGGTAAAAAAGTTCCAGGGAGCCGAATACTTTCGCAAGGCACTGTATTTCCTATTGTGACCCCCCCATAGACCAGCACACTGCTCTCTTGAAATACTCTGTGCTAAGCAGATCTGCACACTCCTTTCCTGAAATACTCTGTGCTGCTGTCACCCTGCTCCCTCCACCATATATCTCTTCTGTGACCTTCCATAGATCAGCATACTGCTCTCCTGAAATACTCTTTTCTGCTGTAGACCAGCTCACTCTTCTTCTGAAATACTCTGTGCTGCTGTAAAACAGAACATTCATCTCCTGAAATACTATGTGCTGCTGTAGATCAGCTCAATCCTCTCCTGAAATACTCTGTGCTGCTGTAGATCAGTTTACTCCTCCCCTGAAATACTTTGTGCTGCTCTCACCCTGCTCCTTCCAACATTTTCCCTCTGTGACCACCCTTAGACCAGCACACTGCTCTCCTGAAATACTTTGTGCTGCTGTCAGCCTGCTCCTTCACCCATATATCTCCCTCTGTAACCCCCTATCTACCAGCACACTGCTCTCCTGAAATACTCTGTGCTGTTGTCACCCTGCTCCCTCCACCATATATCTCCTCTGTGACCTTTCATAGATCAGCACATTGCTCTCCTGAAATACTCTCTGCCTCTGAGGACTCTGCCTCATACACCAAATTTCTCCCTCTGTGACCTCCCATAGACTAGCACACTGCTATCCTGAAATACTCTGTGCTGCTGTAGACCAGCTCACTCCTCTCCTGAAATACTCTGTGCTGCTGTAGAACAGAACATTCATCACCTGAAATACTCTGTGCTGCTCTAGATCAGCTCAATTCTCTCCTGAAATACTTTGTGCTGCTGTAGATCAGTTTACTCCTCCCCTGAAATACTCTGTGCTGCTGTCACACTGCTCCTTCCTCCATGTATCTCCTCTGTGACCTTCCATAGATCAGCACACTGCTCTCCTGAAATACTCTGTGCTGCTGTAGACCAGCTCACTCCTCTCCTGAAATACTCTGTGCTTCCGTAGAACAGAACATTCATCTCCTGAAATACTCTGTGCTGCTGTAGATCAGCTCAATCTTGCTGAAGTAATCTGTGCTGTTGTAGATCAGTGCATTCGTCTCCTGAAATACTCTGGGCTGCTCACTCCTCCCCTGAAATACTCAGTGCTGCTGTCATCCTGCTTCTTCCACCATTCTCCATCTGTGACCTCCCATAGACCGGCACACTGCTCTCCTGAAATACTTTGTGCTGCTGTCACCCTGCTCCTTCCACCGTATATATCTCCCTCTGTAACCCCCCCATAGACCAGCACACTGCTCTCCTGAAATACTCAGTGCTGCTGTAGAGCAGCACACTCATCTGCCAGGAAGTGCTGCGTCTTGTTCAGGGCACAGCAGTGTGATGATCTCCCTGCTGTGCTGTGAAAAATTTGGCAGTGAGCGGTGTTTGCAGCCAGTACTGTAGTACTAATTACAGACTGTTATCACCGCTCTCCGCTGCAGACACTAACCTAGGACCCTCGCTTCCCGTCAGCTTCTCCCCTGCAGCTCCTGTCATCGCACGCACTGAGCAGTGTGCACGATGACAGGGGAAAATAAAGCCCACAGCATACTAGGTGGGCTACAGCAAAATGGCCACGATCTCCTCGAACAGATGTGATCTAGACAGCCCAGGTGGTGTGCACAGGTCACATCTAAAAGGCAGGAGGAGTGGCCTCAATTTAAGAGACGTGGTCAGTGTCTGACTGCTGTCTCTTATGCCCATGGCTGCCATAAGTGAGGAGTGCAAGTGTCTGCCCAGACACTTACACCCCCACTAATGAAAATGGCAATGTAACGTCCGTCTGTTGCGAGTCTTGAGCTGCAAGTAAGACAGCACCCCGAGAAACCCCGAGACCCTTTACCCCCATACAGGGATCTGGAATTACAGCGGGGCCCAAGCGGACCGGAGCAGGATGGTCGCTAGGAAGGGACTAAAAAACGGAACCGAAAGCGTAGTCAGGAGTCCAAGTCAAAACCGGGTGAGCAGCAGAGGTACAAAATCGGTAGGCTGTAGAAGGGTAGAAAAATCCAAGCTAAGGTCAGAGTCAAAACCGGGAGAGCAGCAGAGGTACAAAATCGGCAGGCTGTAGAAGGGTCGAAAAATCCAAGCTAAGGTCAGAGTCAAAATAGTAATTCACACTAGATCACTGGGGAAACCAAGACTTTATCTGGTGGCCTGCAGGACAGGCTCCAAAGTATTTGAAGGACATGGCTACCTCTCATGGGCCCACAGCCTGATGACCTAATCTGGACCGCCCCCCAGAACCAGGCCAGATGGCGATGCATGACTGGCACCAACCACTTCAGCTCTGACAGAAGAACGAAGCCTGCGCCCACCAGACACCTGCGCAGGGATCCCTTCTCTTTCACCACCATCACCCACAGGAGAAACACGGTGATGCCCAGCGACAGAGGCATGCATCAAAGGAGCGGGACCATATGAGAATATAGCCCCCCTATCACTGGCACCACCAGTCGAGGGAGTCCGGCGCCTCCCAGCGGCTGAGGCTGGAGCACCAGCCACCAAGTCAAGTCCAATGGCGACGTGACAGTACCCCCCCTCTAAGAGGGGCCTCTGGACCCTCAAAACCCGGTTTGTTGGGGTGAAGGAGATGAAACTTCCTGATCAAACCCTTGGCATGGACGTTACTGGCAGGCACTTAGGACCTTTCCCCCGGACCATAGCCCTTCCAATGTACCAGATACTGCACGGATCCTCTCACTAAGCGGGAATCAAGGATTCTTTGGACTTCGTATTCCAAAGCACCCACAAACAAAACCGGAGGAGGAGGGGACTGGACAGGACGAATCAGAGAGCGGTACAATTTGAAAAGGGACTTATGGAATACATTGGGCAGTTTAAATGATTGAGGGAGCTTCAGATGAATGGCTGCTGGGTTAATTACCTCAATAATTTCATACGGACCAATAAACCTGGGACCTACAGTCGGGCAAAAAAGTATTTAGTCAGTCAGCAATAGTGCAAGTTCCACCACTTAAAAAGATGAGAGGCGTCTGTAATTTACATCATAGGTAGACCTCAACTATGGGAGAAAAACTGAGAAAAAAAAATCCAGAAAATCACATTGTCTGTTTTTGTTTCATTTTATTTGCATATTATGGTGGAAAATAAGTATTTGGTCAGAAACAAGCAATCAAGATTTCTGGCTCTCACAGACCTGTAACTTCTTCTTTAAGAGTCTCCTCTTTCCTCCACTCATTACCTGTAGTAATGGCACCTGTTTAAACTTGTTATCAGTATAAAAAGACACCTGTGCACACCCTCAAACAGTCTGACTCCAAACTCCACTATGGTGAAGACCAAAGAGCTGTCAAAGGACACCAGAAACAAAATTGTAGCCCTGCACCAGGCTGGGAAGACTGAATCTGCAATAGCCAACCAGCTTGGAGTGAAGAAATCAACTGTGGGAGCAATAATTAGAAAATGGAAGACATACAAGACCACTGATAATCTCCCTCGATCTGGTGCTCCACGCAAAATCCCACTCCGTGGGGTCAGAATGATCACAAGAACGGTGAGCAAAAATCCCAGAACCACGCGGGGAGACCTAGTGAATGAACTGCAGAGAGCTGGGACCAATGTAACAAGGCCTACCATAAGTAACACACTACGCCACCATGGACTCAGATCCTGCAGTGCCAGACGTGTCCCCCTGCTTAAGCCTGTACATGTCCGGGCCCGTCTGAAGTTTGCTAGAGAGCATTTGGATGATCCAGAGGAGTTTTGGGAGAATGTCCTATGGTCTGATGAAACCAAACTGGAACTGTTTGGTAGAAACACAACTTGTCGTGTTTGGAGGAAAAAGAATACTGAGTTGCATCCATCAAACACCATACCTACTGTAAAGCATGGTGGTGGAAACATCATGCTTTGGGGCTGTTTCTCTGCAAAGGGGCCAGGACGACTGATCCGGGTACATGAAAGAATGAATGGGACCATGTATCGTGAGATTTTGAATGCAAACCTCCTTCCATCAGCAAGGGCATTGAAGATGAAACGTGGCTGGGTCTTTCAACATGACAATGATCCAAAGCACACCGCCAGGGCAACGAAGGAGTGGCTTCGTAAGAAGCATTTCAAGGTCCTGGAGTGGCCTAGCCAGTCTCCAGATCTCAACCCTATAGAAAACCTTTGGAGGGAGTTGAAAGTCCGTGTTGCCAAGCGAAAAGCCAAAAACATCACTGCTCTAGAGGAGATCTGCATGGAGGAATGGGCCAACATACCAACAACAGTGTGTGGCAACCTTGTGAAGACTTACAGAAAACGTTTGACCTCTGTCATTGCCAACAAAGGATATATCACAAAGTATTGAGATGAAATTTTGTTTCTGACCAAATACTTATTTTCCACCATAATATGCAAATAAAATGAAAAAAAAACAGACAATGTGATTTTCTGGATTTTTTTTTCTCAGTTTGTCTCCCATAGTTGAGGTCTACCTATGATGTAAATTACAGACGCCTCTCATCTTTTTAAGTGGTGGAACTTGCACTATTGCTGACTGACTAAATACTTTTTTGCCCCACTGTAGTTTGGCAGACGGCACTTTGAGCTTAATATTTTTTGTAGAGAGCCAAACTTTGTCCCCAACTCCCAGGTCCGGGCCCTTGGAGCGCCGTCTATTAGCAGAAGAAGCTTTTCTAGTCTGAGCCCCTTTCAAGTTTACGTTGACTTCTGACCAGATGGTTTTTAACTGATCTATGGACCTTTCTACCCCAGGGGAATCAGACATCTTAGAAGAAAATGAACCAAAGCGGGGGTGCAGCCCATGATTACAGTAGAAAGGGGTAGTCTTGATGGACTCCTGGTACTGATTATTCATGGCAAACTCTGCTAGCGGCAGGTGTTCCACCCAATCGGACTGATGCTCAGAGACATAACAACGCAGATACTGCTCAAGAGCTTGGTTGGTGCGCTCGGTTTGACCATTGGTTTTAGGGTGATAGGCAGAGGAAAAGGACAATTCAATTCCAATCCGTTTACAGAATGTCCACCAAAATTTCGAAATGAACTGGCTGCCCCTGTTGGACACAATATTCACAGGAGCCCCATGCAATTGTACAACATGAGTAATGAATAGTTTGCTGAGGGTCTCAGAATTAGGTAAACCAGATAGAGGAACAAAATGACACTGCTTGCTGAACCTATCCACCACCACCCAGATACACGTCTTCCCTTCTGAGAGCAGTAGGTCAGTAATAAAGTCCATGGAGATATGAGTCCAAGGACCCTCAGGGGTAGGCAAGGACTGAAGCCACCCGGAGGGGCAATTATGGGGAGACTTAGCGCGAACACAGGTTTCACAAGCAAGTACATAATCCTTACAGTCCTTTACTATAGTTGGCCACCAAAAATTCCTGGTTACAAGTCTGATGGTGTTATTAATACCTGGATGCCCTGCAAGGACGGAATCATGTGATTCCTTCAGAACTTGAAGGTAAAATGTGGCCGGGACAAATAGTTTTTGGGGAGGAGTAGTGTCAGGGGCTTGTTCTGGGGATTTTCGGATGTCTTCCAGAAGATCCAAAGACACAGTCGAAATAACAATTCCCTTAGCTAATATTGGAGTCGGTTCAGAGTCCTCCACCTGTGAAGGGCAAAAACTTCGAGAAAGGGCAATCAGCCCTTACATTTTTAGCACCCGATCGGAAAGTAAAACAAAATTAAATCTAGAGAAGAACAAGGCCCACCTTGCCTGTCTAGGATTCAGTCTTTTTGCTGATTCCAAGTAGGTCAGGTTCTTGTGGTCAGTAATTACGGTGATCTTATGTTTGGCACCTTCGAGGAAATGGCGCCATTCCTCGAAGGCCCATTTGATTGCCAATAATTCCCGATTACCTATATCATATTTCCGCTCGGTGGAAGAGAATTTTCTGGAAAAGAAGGCACACGGACGAAGTTGAGTGAGGGATTCACTGCTCCTACTCCATCTTCAGAGGCATCTACCTCTACAATAAGGGGGCGGTCCAGATCAGGCTGAACCAATATCGGGTTAGAGGAAAAACATTCCTTTAATACAGAAAAAGCATGAAGTGCTTCAGGCTTACAGTTAATCACATCCGCCTCTTTCCGAGTAAAATCACTGAGCAGTTTGGCTATCTCAGAAAAACCTTTAATAAATTTACGATAATAGTTAGTGAAACCTAAAAATCGCTGCAGTGCCTTTAGAGACTTGGGTTGTACCCATTCCTTAATGGGTTGGATTTTAGAAGGATCCATGCGAAACCCTTTAGCTGACAAAATATACCCCAGAAACTGTACCTCTTCGGTCATGAAAACACATTTCTCTAGTTTGGCGAATAAAGAATGCTCTCTAAGTCTCTGGAGGACAGAACAGACATGTTGGATGTGCGTCATACGGTCAGCAGAATAAATCAGGATGACATCCAAATAAACGACGACATATACACCACAGATGTCTCTGAAAATATCGTTCACAAAATTTTGGAACACCTCAGGTGCATTACTGAGCCCAAACGGCATTACAAGATACTCAAAGTGGCCGAGAGGTGTGTTAAACGCGGTCTTCCACTCATCTCCCTTTCTTATACGGACAAGATTATATGCTCCTCGGAGGTCAAGTTTAGTAGACCAACGGGCTCCCAATAGCTGATTATAAAGATCAGGTATGAGTGGAAGCGGATACTGGTTTTTCACAGTGATTGCGTTTATCTCATGGTAATCAATGCAAGGTCAGAGACCACCATCTTTCTTTTCCACAAAAAAGAACCCGGCCCCAACTGGTGAGGTGGATGGTCTAATAAACCCTTTTCGTAAACTGTCTGCTATGTAGTCTTTCATGGCCTGACGTTCTGGACCAGAGAAATTAAATACCTCCCCTTTGGGAGATGAGAATCCGGTATCAAGTCTATGGGGCAATCATATTCTCTGTGAGGGGGTAATTTCTCTGATTCCACTATAGAAAAGACATCCTCCTAATCTTTGAATGCATAAGGTACAAAGGGAGGTCTGACTTTAAGTTGGTTCACTGATAGCGATATACAGTTATCCTGACACTCTGGGCTCCAGCGCACAATATCACCCAAGTGCCAGTCTATGACCGGATTATGTTTGCGTAACCATGGCATACCCAGAATAACTGCGGATGATAAATTATTGATAGCAAAAAATGACACATGTTCAGCATGTAATGATCCCACTGACATTAATACTTCCTTAGTGACAAACTCCACTCCACCCTGGACAATAGATGTGCCATTAATCGCGGTGGTTTTAATGGGGGCATCAAGCCTTAGTAGTGGTATGCCAAGATTCCTTGCTGCCAGGGAATCTATAAAATTCCCTTCTGAAACACTATCTACATAAGTGTCCAAACACACAGATTTCTTAAGATAGGACAAAGAAGTAGGTGAAAAGACTTTGGCCGCATCAGCGGGCAATACCTGGGCACCTGGGCAGCCATGACCAGAGCTACCCAGGTGCTGGCGTCCCGGAAGTAAAGACTTCTGACGTCCAGCGTTTTCCCCGAGGTCTCCAGACTGTGGCTTGTGCAGCATGTTAGTACAAAATGATGGGAGTGCTCCTTCACAGGATTGAGCAATGAAGAAGGACACAGGTGCTTTTGCAGCAGAATCAACTCAGAGAAAGAGAGGAAGGGAAAAAAAAGTCAGCGAAAAGGTAAGATAATGCCTCTCTCTCTCTCTCTCTCTATATATATATAGGATATATATAAAAACGGTTTTGAGCCAGATATAATGTAACATCCGTCTGTTGCGAGTCTTAAGCTGCAAGTAAGACAGCACACCAAGAAACTGCGAGACCCTTTACCCCAATATAGGGATTTAGAATTACAGCAGAGCCCAAGGGGTAGCTGCCTATGAGAGCAGTGGCCCAGAGCAGGACGGTCGCTAGGAAGGGACTAAAAAACGGAACCGAAAGTGTAGTCAGGAGTCCAAGTCAAAACCGGGTGAGCAGCAGAGGTACAAAATCGGCAGGCTGTAGAAGGGTTAAAAAATCCAAGATAAGGTCAGTGTCAAAACCGGGCGAGCAGCAGAGGTACAAAATTGGCAGGCTGTAGAAGGGTCAAAAAATCCAAGCTAAGGTCAGAGTCAAAATAGTAATTCACACTAGATCACTGGGGAAACAAGACTATATCTGGCGGCCTGCAGGACAGGCTCCAAAGTATTTGAAGGACACGGCTACCTCTTATAGGCTCACAGCCTAATGACCTAATCTGGACCACCCCCAGAACCAGGCCAGATGGCGATGCACGACTGGCACCAACCACTTCACCTCTGACAGAAGAGCGAAGCCTGCGCCCACCAAATGCCTGCGCAGGGACCGCTTCTCTGTCGCCACCATCACCCACAGGAGAAACACGGCGATGCCCAGCGACAGAGGCATGTGTCAAAGAAGCGGGACCATATGAAGATATAGCCCTCCTATCACTGGCACCACCAGTCAAGGGAGTCCGGTGCCTCCCAGCGGCTGAGGACGAAGCACCAGCCACCGAGTCCAACGGCGACGTGACTGGCAGCCCCCAGTGGCAAAAGAAAAAGTTAATAAATAAAAAAACTATTAAAGTAGTTCAATTATTTTTAATACAAAATTAAGTGATTATATAATCAATTATTATTATTAACACAAAAATTAAAATCACCCTTTAACACTGCTTCTTCATGAATGGTGATTAGTTGCACAAGCCACCATCACCACCATCATCCTCTAGTTAAAGAGGCAGCTACTATACAAATCCTTAATCTCCACATTACTCCTTCTGATGTGTGCAGATTTTGGATTCACCATCTGCTCTATGTTCAGGAGGCTGTCTCAAAAGATCTCACATGCATCTGGCGCAGTGACAAACTATATCCCACTTTTATATCCCCTCTATAATGTAAAGTGCTGCCGAATATGTTGGCGCTATAGAAATAAAATTATTATTATTATTATATATTGTGGAACTTTGTGTGTGTAATTGGTGAAGGAAGGAGGTTCATTGTAACAGAAAGCTTGGTTGCCATATACTATTCCCAAATTTGTGTTGGCTTCCTCCTACACTCTAAGTCTGGCGTCACACTTGCGAGAAACTCGCATGAGTCTCGCATCTTTATACCCGGCATAGAAATACATGCAGCCGCACACTCCTGTCCCGAATGTCGGCGGCAGTGCCCGGTATTGACATGCGAGACTCATCTGTCTGACCCCAGCCTAAAAGTCATACTGGTGGGAAATGTTAATATTAGATTTTAGCAACTGAGTTGTAAATTTGCAAATACATTTAATGATTGCAATTCTCCTCTGTCAGCTTCTTTTAGGGCATCTCTCAACATAGATTTTTTTTCCTTGAAAGAATTAACCAAACAATGCTAAAACTTGCTAATTTTAAAATTTTTCTTTCAAATTTGCATTTTTGTATCAAAAATGTAGAACATTGCATTGTGATATAAATTGACCAATTTACTTTTAGAATATAAAACTAAGTGATCTTTTTTCTATTCTCAGTGCTATAGAGGTATTTATACCAGCAGACGTGATGTAGATGAAATCAGCTATTTTCTGGCAAGTATCCTCTTCTGGAATTGAGTATTTTTAGTTCCCATAATTCTTTAATTGCTTGAAATATATAACAGGTGCATAGGACCACATTGTGTCTTAGCCACTTTTCCGTAATCAAAAAGATGGAAACTTAAAAATGGAGAAAAGCAGTTAAGCAGGTCCCAGATGAGAGGTTGCAGTAGACATTTTCAATCGGCAGACTTTGTGAATGTAAATGGTAAACAGATCTTTTGTTCTAACAGTATCTCGACAGTTAGCAGACAGTAAGTAATGTTAATTATTCTAAGTGGCTAATATAGAGTGAACAGCTGGTAGACATTGATATTTGTACTACTATGTGAACATCAGAGTGGGTTTCTATCTAGTAATTGCTAGCACTTTTCCTTTTTTGTTAACCAGAAACATGTTGTAGAAGAATGACATTTTATAATCCCCCCTCTCTTTCTAATGTATTCTTAAAAGTTTCTTTCTTTTGCATTTTCAGTATAGCAGTTAGAATAATTAGGATTGGGAAAACCAATATTCTATTGAACTTCCCCAGTTTCCTCTTCTATCACTATTGACAAGTCTAGTTCTGCTTCTCTGGCTCTGCATCCAGGAACAATTTCAGCTTTTCAATCTTCTCTTTAAAAAAGTCATGTTAAAATAAAAGCCAACCCTATTGATATGGCAGTCGGAGAATTAGCATTCAGTTGCAGACCTGAGAAATCAAACAATTCCATATAATTGAGTGTGTTTACAGTGCGTGCAAATATTAAGATGTGCAAATATGACATTTTAGTTGTAAAAATGTAATTTTTGTATTTTGTCCTCTAAAGATTATACGATTTCACCCTATAGGGAAAAATCAAATGTCCTATTGCAATAGGGCTCAGGAAAAGTGGAAGGAAATCATAATATGAGATCAAAATCCATGGGGGAAACACAAGATGGATGCCAAGTGGTAGATAGGGAAATTGTTTCTATGATTAAGGGATGCAAAACACTGGATAACCAGCATGGCAGGCTTAACAGAATATATATTTAAATGTTCGAAATATACTTTTTAACTGTTGTGTTTTGTGATTATAGCTATTGTTTGAATATTGTCACATCCGCATGAATTATGATGACAGAGACGCTGACAACATAGAGGTGTGTTCCACTATGGAGTACACTTACTCACTGTGCAAAGGCGCGGGTCTTGTGGCCTGAGTTTATGCAGGGCCTGGTGAAGAAGGTTAATGCGAACCACGCAAGCATCGGCTAATTAAACCAAAAGTGATCTCTTCTGCGATTCATGTGTAAGTAGGTGTGAGAATGCAGTAACACAGGGATTGCAGAACAAGGCTGTATAACAAGGTTGTTTAATTGGCTAACAAAGAAAAGGGCGGTAATGGTCTCCTCGCAGGGAGCTAATAACATTAACCAATGGATAGTAAAGGCCCCTTTACATTTAGCGATGCACCAGTGATCCCGACCACGATACGACCCGGTCAGGATCGCTGGTGCATCGCTAAATGATTGCTAGTGAGCTGCCACACAGGCAGATCTCACAGCGATGCAGCAGCGATCTAGCGGTCGTTACTTACCTTTCAGACGCGGCGATCCTGACGTCCTCCCATCCGCGTCCACGCGTCGCTCGTCGGCGCCAGCAGGAAGCCCAGCAGGAAGCACCCGAAGAGAAATGGAGCTGCGCGATCTCGCACGATCAGTGATGGACAGCGGGGGAGCCGGTCGGAGGTAAGTATCACACATAGCGATATCGCTAGCGATATCGCTGCTGCGTCACCAAATTGGTGATGCTTTAGCGATATTGTTAGCGATATCGGTATGTGTAAAACCCCCTTAACAAGGGGCATAAACAAAGGGTTAACACGTCTGTCTGATATGTAAATGGAACTTATTGTGGTCTTCTCTGGTCCTCATTCGAATACAGTCTGATGGTAGTTATAGTACCGGCAATAGCCGGCATGGCGTCCTTAGGTGGATCCGGCGGATCACAGTCCAGCTTCTAGCAGCAACGGGCGGTCACCGGTTTTTCCCGTTGAGCCCCTAGTCCATAAATCTGTGCAGCCGAAGTAGGGAGCACCGCATGAGTCTCTGTCCAACACGTGTGCTGCTGCTCGTCTATCAGTAAAGGGGTGCGCACCTTGGGACCCTGCACCTGTCACACACTCCTCCGCATGAGCACAGCCCTCTGCATAGCCTGGTGTGTGGCGCTCTGCACACTCACTGTCTGTCTGGAGCGCTCGCTTAATCTCTGCCGTGGTTCGTCTCCGAGCTGTCTGTCACACTGCAGTGCGTGCCAAACACCTGCTTCTGCTCGCGCTGCCAGTGGGAAACTAACTCCTGCTTTGCGCGCTTTCAGCTCTGTTTCCTTCTTAAACACGCCCCCTCTTCCAGGGTCATGGGACCTGTCTGGTCCCCTATTCCTTCCCCAGGGCAACATGGGACGCAACCTCAATAGTTCCGGACCCGGCTCAATAAAGGGACATGCAGCCTAGTCTTCCTCCTTACACATGAATCCGGAAATAGAAGTGGTCATCACTTTTTGACAGTGAGGGTGAACAATGAGTGGAACAGGATGCTACAATAGGTGGTAAGTTCTCCTTCAATGGAAGTCTTCAAGCAGAGGTTAGACAGACATCTGTCAGAGATGGTTTAGTTTATCTTGGGCTGCACTGAGCAGACGGGCTGGACATGATGACCCTGGAGGTTCCTTCCAAATCTTAACATTCTATGATTCTATGATCACCCACTGCAGCTGTCATCTATCACATCAACTTATTGAAGCATCTTGCACATGCACTTGGATGGGGTCATATATAGCAAGATTTTGGCCAACAACCTCCTTCCCTCAATAAAAGCTTTGAAGATGGGTCGTGGCTGGGTCTTAAAGCATGACAACGACCTGAAACACGCAGTGTTGGCAATTAAAGAGTGGCTCTGTAAGAAACATTTGAAGGTCCTGGAGTGGCCTATCTAGTCTCCAAACCTGAACCCAATAGAATATCTTTGGAGGTAGCTGAAACTCAATGTTGCCCAGCAATAGCCCCTAAAACCTGAAAGATCTGAAGAGAATCTGTATGGAGGAGTGTAACAAAATCCCTGCTGCAGTGTGTGAAAATTTGTCAAGAACTACAGGAAATGTCTGACCTCTGTAATTGCAAACGAAGGTTTCTGTAACAAATATTAAGTTCTGTTTTTCTATTGTATCAAATACTTATTTCATGAAATATAATGCAAATTAATTATGTAAAAATCATACAATGTGATTTTTTGGAAATTTTTAAGATTCTATCTCCCATAGTTGAAGTATATCTACGATAAAAATTACAGACCTCTCCATTATTTGTAGGGGGGAAAATTTGCAAAATCGTCAGTGTATCAAATGGTTATTTTTCCCCACTGTATGTTGTTTTAAAATCTTTATATAATGCGCAGAATTGATTGCCTTTCAAGATGTATAAGCTGCCAATGGCGTAGGCACTAATAATATCATCATACATGCAGGCTTTTGAATTGTGCGCTGGTAGCAAGCTGAATAGTTCTTCTCCTCTCCTCTTGAGTACACAGGACACGATGTTCATAAAGTATTTCAAATTTTGCTTTGTCTAACCACAGAACAGATTTCTTTTTGTGCTAGAATATTTTAAATGAGTTTTGGTCCAGAGAAGAAGACAGCATTTGTGGATTCTATTGCTATAGGGCTTCTTCTTTTCATGATAGAGCTTTTACATGCATTTGTTGATTTCATAGCAAACTGTGTTCACAAGGAATGATTTCTGCAAGTATTCCTGAACCCATGTAATTATTTGCATGAGCGAATAATGCCTGATTTTACTGTGCTGCCAGATGGCCCATAGATCACTAACATCCAGTATTGACTGTTGACCTTGCCCCTTGTTAACAAGGATTGCTCCAGTGATCTATAAATCTTTTGATGATGTCTTGTACTGTACATGGTGGGATATTGAAAGTCTTTGCAATTTTAGATTGAGGAAAATTTTTCTGAAATTGTATCACAAAGTTTAAATGCAATTATCCCCACATTGGGAAATCTTTGACCATATTTGTTTCTGAGAGACTCTGCCTCTCGAACATGCTCTTTTTATATGCATTCATCTGAATAAGTTAAAAATTCACTCTCCAGCTGTTTTTCCATTAGTGTTACTATCTTTTCCAGACTTTTGTTAACCCAGTCCAAACTTTTTTAGATGTGTTGCTGCCATCAATTTCTAAATGAGTTATTTTTTCCAAATGAAATAGAAAAATATCTTATTGTATCCATGTTTTCTTTACATTTTATACAGCATACCAACTTTTTTACTATTAAAGTTGTACTTGCAACACAAAAGCAAGCCTCCAAATTAACTCTAATGATAGAATGCGTAGGTCACAAACTTAAAAAATGCCCCCAAAGTAATAGACTGCAGTTACAATAATGTGCATAGTAAAAAAGGACATGGAAAAAAGAATAAAAGATTAATTTGGGGAAATATTTTAGAAATATAACCATACGAATAAGAAAATGGTGATAGTCAATCACAATTCAGTCATTATGTAGCAGCCAAGTGAAAGCAGCACTCTAGTAAAGTCTGCTGTCCATACCGGACACCTAGTCTCTGTGCACGGAGACCCCAAACATGGACTTCTCCGAGGAAGTGTGTGTTATTGTACAGGTATGGCACTCTGAACATCGGCTGTTTCCCTTGCTATCATCTCTGTAACAGCGTGAGAAACACAGGCGGCTTTGATACGCGTTATCAACAAATGACAGCATGTGAGCCAGCAGCTGTGACAGGTGGTAAAAAGGTTATCACTGGTTTAGTTGTCGACTGATGAGAGTATCACTCTCATCATCCTACACCTGCTGTCACCATTAGCAGCGAGAGTAAGCAAAGCAGATGAGAGTATTCATCAGCTGACACCTGTGCCATAAATAAATAAATAAAATGTATATATGGGGTCTGTTCTTTTTTTGATAACCACCCCAGGCAAAACTGACAGCTGCAGGCTACAACCCCCAGCTGTCAGCTTTATCATGGCTGGTTATCAAGAATAGAGGGGTCTGTTATGAACGGGTAGCCGAGGAGGAAGTAAAAAACAACACAAGCTAAGTCTCAGAAAACCAAAGAGGTTGGTAACTATGCAGACTGCAGACCCCTGATCCTAACACGCAACTAGCAGCAGTCGTGGAGCGTTCCTACAGTGGTCCTAGATGCCTCGTCACAACTGGAGAACTAAACAAGCCTAAAGCAGGAAAAGAGGAAAACTAACTGCCCCAGAGCAGACCCCAAAGGAGAGACAGCCCCCCCCACATGTATTGACGGTGAAAAAAGATGAAAACACAAACAAAGGCAGGAAAATAGGCTGAGCAAACGATGGGGCCAAACTAACTAGAAAGGACAGGAAACGAAAGACACTGTCTGCAGTCTTCCAAAAAACCCTACAAAAAGTCCAACACAACTGATAGCAAAATTAACCCTGAAGTCACTAGACTTCTCCCACTATATCAGCATTAAGAGTGGAAATTCAGCACAGTCCAGCCAGGCTGGCTGACCACACAAAAAACTGAAAAGACCAACAAGAGCAAGTGTGAATATTAGCAAAAAACAAACTTATCTTGAGAAGACTTGAACAGAGCCCTAGACCTGAGAAGCAGGCTGAATCACCAGCAACAGGATAGGGCGTCGGCTGTCTTATATCCAGTCTGATACTCCAGAGATCCAATCATTATCTTCCTCACCAGGTGGCAGATCACTACCACTTAAACCAACCTCACTACCTCCTGTCACCACCAGAGGGAGAATGGAAGGGGAACTCTCAACTGGTGGAGCAGAAAATGAGCTCATAACAGTACCCCCCCTTGAGGAGGGGTTACCGAACCCTCATCCATGCCACCAGGCCGATCAGGATGGGCCCGGTGAAAAGCACGAACCAATTTATTGGCATGAATATTAGAGGCAGAGACCCAAGAATTATCCTCCTGGCCATAACCCTTCCATTTGACCAAATACTGGAGTCTCCATCTAACCAAACGAGAATCCAATATTTTCTCTACCTCATATTCCATATTGCCTTTAACCAACACAGGGTCAGAAGGTGCCGCCACAGGAACTACTGGCGCAACAAACCTCTTCAACAGTGATTTGTGAAATACGTTATGGATTTTGAATGTAACTGGAAGAGCCAATCGAAAAGAAACAGGATTAAGAATCTCCAAAATCCTATAAGGTCCAATAAATCTTGGCTTAAATTTTGGAGATGCAACCTTCATAGGAATATTCTTAGACGACAACCAAACCATATCACCCACTTTAAACCGGGGACCAATGGTCCTATGCCGGTTGGAAAAACGCTGGACCTTTTCCTGAGAGAGAGACAATTTATCCACCACTTGGTCCCATATCTGCTGCATTCTCACAACCACAGTGTCCACACCTGGGCAGGACGAAGATTCTACTTGCCCTGAAGAGAATCGAGGATGAAACCCAAAATTACAGAAAAAGGGTGACATCAATGTGGCAGAACTAGCTCTATTGTTCAGCGCAAATTCGGCCAAGGGCAAAAATGAGACCCAATCCTCTTGATCAGCAGATATAAAACATCTTAAATAAGACTCCAAGGTCTGGTTTGTTCTCTCAGTCTGCCCACTGGTCTGGGGATGAAACGCAGAGGAGAAGGATAACTTAATTCCCAGATTGGAACAGAAGGCTTTCCAAAATGTGGAAACAAACTGGACCCCCCTATCGGACACAATGTTCTCAGGAATGCTGTGTAACCGAACCACCTGTTGTAAAAACAAGGGTACCAACTCAGTGGAAGATGGCAACTTTGGGAGTGGTACAAGATGGACCATCTTCGAAAATCTATCACAAATTACCCAGATAACAGTCATTCTCTGAGAGACAGGAAGATCAGAAATAAAATCCATTGAGAAATGGGTCCATGGCCTCTTGGGCACCGGCAGGGGCATCAGTAACCCACTAGAACGAGAACAGGGTTTAGACCGAGAACAAGTACCACAGGACTGTACAAAATTCCTGACATCAGGAGATAAGGCAGGCCACCAAAATGACCGACTCACCAAATCTCTGGTACCAAAAATACCTGGATGACCAGCCAATGCGGAGCAATGGACTTCAGACATCACTCTCTTTCTCCACTGGTCCGGAACATACAATCTTCCCATAGGGCAACGCTCAGGTTTATCCTCCTGAAATTCCTCCAGGGCGTGTCTCAAATCGGGCGAAATGGCAGAAAGAACTACCTCCTCACCTAGGATAGTAGTAGCCTCGGTCACATTAAGAGAATCAGCAAAGAAACTCCTAGAAAGGGCGTCTGCCTTAACATTCATAGTGCCCGGAAGAAAAGAGACCACAAAATTAAAACGCGTGAAAAACAAGGCCCATCTAGCCTGTCTAGGATTCAAGCGTTTAGCCGACTCCAGATAAGTCAGATTCTTGTGATCGGTGAGGACCACAAATTGATGTCTAGCTCCCTCCAACCAATGTCTCCACTCCTCAAATGCCCATTTCATGGCCAACAATTCCCGATTCCCTACGTCATAGTTGCGTTCAGATGGGGAGAACTTTCGAGAAAAGAAGGCACAGGGATTCATCTTAGAAGTCACAGGGTCTTTTTGGGACAAAACAGCTCCTGCACTAATCTCAGAAGCGTCTACCTCCACTTGAAATGGAAGTGAGACATCAGGTTGCCGTAAAACTGGAGCTGAAGTAAATCTCCGCTTAAGCTCCTGAAATGCTGAGACAGCCTCAGGAGACCAATTCAGCACATCAGCTCCCTTCTTGGTCAGATCAGTCAGTGGTTTGACAATACTAGAAAAATTAACTATAAATTTACGATAGAAATTCGCAAAACCCAAAAACTTCAGAAGAGCCTTCAAAGAAGTAGGCTGAACCCAATCATAAATGGCCTGTACCTTGGCCTGGTCCATTTCAATAGTCGATGGAGATAAGATAAATCCCAAAAATGAAATCCTCTGTACACCAAAGAGACATTTCGATCCCTTAACAAGCAGGGAATTCTTCCTCAAAATCCGAAACACAGTCCGGACATGTTCCACATGGGAATCCCAATCATTAGAAAAGATCAAAATATCATCCAGATAGATGATCAAAAACTTATCCACAAAGTCTCGGAAAATATCATTCATAAAGGACTGGAAGACAGAAGGGGCATTGGAGAACCCAAAAGGCATCACCAGGTACTCAAAATGTCCCTCCGGAGTATTAAACGCCGTCTTCCATTCATCCCCGTGCTTGATGCGAATAAGATTATATGCCCCCTGAGGTCAAGCTTAGTAAACCAGCAGGCACTCTTAACTCTGGAGAATAAATCAGACATCAGAGGTAACGGGTACTGATATTTAACCGTCATCTTGTTAAGGGAACGATAATCAATGCACGGTCTTAATGAACCATCTTTCTTGGCCACAAAAAAAAACCCCAGCACCTAAAGGTGATGAGGATGGTCTAATATGACCCTTCTCCAATGACTCCTTAATATAGGATTGCATAGCATCATGTTCGGGTACAGATAAGTTAAAAAGCCAACCCTTGGGAAATTTACACCCAGGCATCAACTCAATTGCACAGTCATAACTCCTATGAGGGGGCAAAGACACAGACTAACTCTCACTAAATACATCAGAGAATTCAGCCAGATAATTAGGAATATCTTGAGACTGAGGAGAGGTGGAGAAAACAGGAGCGTCCCTAAGAACACACTGACAACCCCAACTCACCACAGACACAGATTTCCAAACCAAAACTGGGTTATGAGTTTGCAACCAGCGGAACCCCAGAACAATAGTGTCATGTAAATTATGCAGCACCAAAAATTTACAATTTTCCTGATGGTCAGGGGCAACTCGCGTTATCACCTGGGTCCAAAACTGAGGTTTATTCTCCGCCAACGGAGTGGCATCAATACCCCTCAAAGGAATAGGCGTCTGCAGAGGCGTCATGGACAAACCACAATGTTTAGCAAAGTCCAAATCCATCAGATTCTGAGCAGCTCCTGAATCCACAAAAGCCTTAGTGGAAAATGTGGACAAGGAGCAGATCAGAGTAATTGCCAAAAGGAACTTAGGTTGTATACTGTCCACAGCAAATGTGTGTGCAAAAGGTTTCTCTCGTTTAGGGCAGACAGAAATAGTATGAGAGGCGTCTCCACAGAAAAAACACAGCTTATTACGCCTTCTAAACTCCCGACGTTGCGCCCTAGACAAAACCCCATCACATTGCATAGGTTCAGACATTTGTTCAAAAGGTGGCAGCGAATCCCGTGTATTTTTACGTTCACATAAACGCTGATCAATTTGAATGGCTAATGCCATAGAGCCATCCAGACCAGAGGGAACAGGAAATCCCACCATAACATCTTTTACGGTCTCTGATAAACCTTTCCAAAAGAGGGCTGCCAATGCACTATCATTCCATGCAGTAAGGACCGCCCACTTTTAGAATTTTTGACAATATAACTCTGCAGGATCCTGACTCTGGTTTAATGCCAACAGGGTTCTCTCAGCTTGATCAACGGAATTAGGTTCATCATACAACAACCCCAAGGCCTGAAAAAATGCATCCACATTAGTCAGAATAGGATTTTCAGGTGTCAGAGAAAACGCCCAATCCTGGGGATCGCCGCGCAGCAAGGAGATGACAATTTTAACCTGCTGCGCAGAGCTTCCCGATGAGTTAGGCTTCAAGGCAATAAATAATTTACAATTATTCTTAAAATTCAAAAATTTAGACCGATCCCCAGAAAACACATCAGGAGTGGGGATTTTGGGTTCAACAGCATGTGATCGAGCGAGATAGGCAGAAATTCCCTGCACTTCAGCAGCGAGCTGCTCCACACGATCAGACAATTGCTTGATCTCCATTAAGGAAAAAATCCTCCTACGGCCCCAGAGAAAAAGAGGAAAAAATGCATATAAAAAAAAAAATTCTGACACTTTTTTTTTTTTCCTGCTTTTGAGTACCCTAGAATCTGCAGTATGGCTGGTGATTCTGTTATGAACGGGTAGCCAAGGAGGAAATAAAAAACAACACAAGCTAAGTCTCAGAAAGCCAAAGAGGTTGGTAACTCATGCAGACTGCAGACCCCTGATCCTAACACGCAACTAGCAGCAGTCGTGGAGCGTTCCTACAGTGGTCCTAGATGCCTCGTCACAACCAGAGAACTAAACAAGTCTAAAACAGGAAAAGAGGAAAACTAACTGCCCCAGAGTAGACCCCAAAGGAGAGACAGCCCCCCACATGTATTGACGGTGAAAAAAGATGAAAACACAAACAAAGGCAGGAAAATAGGCTGAGCAAACGATGGGGCCAAACTAACTAGAAAGGACAGGAAAGACACTGTCTGCAATCTGCCAAAAAACCCTACAAAATGTCCAACACAACTGATAGCAAAATTAACCCTGAAGTCACTAGACTTCTCCCACTATATCAGCACTCTGAAATATTCTGAGACAGAGCAAAAAGAGGCCAATCTAATAAGGGACAAAAAAAAGGCAATTTGGCAAATAAGAGTGGAAATTCAGCACAGCCCAGCCGGGCTGGCTGACCACACAAAAAACTGAAAAGACCAACAAGAGCAAGTGTGAACATTAGCAAAAAACAAACTTATCTTGAGAAGACTGGAACAGAGCTGAGTCCTAGACCTGAGAAGCAGACTGAATCACCAGCACCAGGATAGGGCATCGGCTGTCTTATATCCAGTCTGATACTCCAGAGATCCAATCATTATCTTCCTCACCAGGTGGCAGATCACTACCACTTAAACCAACCTCACTACCTCCTGTCACTACCAGAGGGAGAACGGAAGGGGAACTCTCAACTGGTGGAGCAGAAAATGAGCTCATTACAGGGGTCTAATGCCTGTTTTTGAAAAAAATATTTAAATAAATAATTTAAAAAAAAACAGTGAGGTGCTGTTATTTTTGACAACCAGCCAAGCTAAAGTAGACAGCTGGGGTTTGGTATTCTCAGACTGGGATGGGCCACAATATTGTCTCTCCCCAGCCTAAAAATAGAAGCCCAAGGTGTAGATCCCATATATGTAAAATTACAATACTTTATTAGAAAAGATAATACAATATCACAAAAATGACTAGTTACATAATGCAGGGGATGGGTAAGCAAAAAGTATATGTCACACCAGGTCTGAATGGATATGTAAAGAGGTGGGGGAGCGGCAACTCCTACACATAGATTACAAAAAAGTCACATATAGAATGAGACCAGAGTTTGTATTAAGAAAACAAATGAGGAGTAAAATCACAAAAGACAAGTGCCCAAGGCTTAGTATGGCTTCCTCGGGGCTACGTGTCCTGGAATTCTGAATAGAGGCATTATGGGTAAGAGTGGCACTACTTATATTCTATGATTTATGGGGAGATTACTTGTTCCTATCTGGCTGTTTTAGCCATAAGGTTTTTTATACTAAGCCTTGGGCACTTGTCTTTTGTGATTTTACTCCTCATTTGTTTTCTTAATACAAACTCTGGTCTCATTCTATATGTGACTTTTTTGTAATCTATGTGTAGGAGTTGCCGCTCCCCCACCTCTTTACATATCCATTCAGACCTGGTGTGACATATACTTTTTGCTTACCCATCCCCTGCATTATGTAACTAGTCATTTTTGTGATATTGTATTATCTTTTCTAATAAAGTATTGTAATTTTACATATATGGGATCTACACCTTGTTCTTCTTTGTCTCCTAATATCTATGGGTGTCCCGAATGTTAGTTTTGGTCCTGTTTCGTCCCAGTATATTTGATTCTGGGATTGAGAATATGTTTACATTATGGAGTCTGTTCTAATTTGCTTCTAAAAATAGAAGCCCGCAGCCAGTCCAGAAAAGGTGCATCTGTTAGATGCGCCTTTTCTGGTGCTTTGCCTGGCTCTTCCCACTTGCCCTGGTGCTAGGGCAAGTGGGGTAATAGTTGTGGGGTTTATGTAAGCTGTTTTATGGCTACTGCGGTCAAGCCCAGGGGTTAGTAATGGAGGGGTGTCTATAAGATGCCCCCATTTACTAACCAGATAGTTAGATTGTAAAAAAAAAGTCAGAATGAAGTCTGTTAATTGAAATAAAAACAATGACACCTTTATTTGAAATAAAAATAAAAAGCAGTTATACTCACCTTTATGACTAATCCACTGAAGCTCATTACTTACAAAAGACAAAAAATAATAAATGCCACATTCCTCTCCTGTCTGCCGATAATCCACTATTGGGCATGTCCCGATTCAGATTATTTGGATAGCTATCACATCAGTGATTCGACCACTATCCACCCCAGCCAGAACACACTGAGACAGGAACGCTCCTGAAGTGTGAAACAGTAACGTGAGCGTTCACCAGAGTTCAAAGCTGATGAACCCCAATTTCCTCACTTACAGCACCCGGGCTGCGTGAGAACTTTGAGGTGACCAGGGTTCAACAGCTAGGAACTTCGGTGAACTTTCTCACGACACCGCTACACACTGCAGGAGTATGGGTGCATATAAAATGGCATGAACGCCATAGCAGGAAAAAGTAGACAAAAAAACCCCTCTCATTGTCCTTTAAAACGTTTCTTCTTTATTAGAAAATTAAATCGTAGGGTTTGCAGAGGTGAATGTAATGCTTGCTGGACAACAGCAGTTTCTCACCAACTGATGCTTTAGCAGGTCCTTGTGTATGGACCTGTTGAAGCACTAGTTTGTGAGAAACGACTATTGTCCTGCAAAGAGTAGAGCTTAAGGGTGCATACATGCAGTGCGAACTGGAGTACCTTGGGCCCACCAGAGACAATCATTCTTGGGGCTTATCATGCTGCTATTTCAACAATATATCAATAATATAAGAACACCAATTGTATAGTAAAATGTGCTAATATCTTTCAATAATATAAAACGCAATGGGCCCGATTCATCAAGACCGGTGATGTTCACGCCAATCTTGATGAGGTGGCGAATATTCTTGTTTATTGAAAGCCAGCTTCCCTCACTTAGGCAGTGGAGAGCTGGCTGTCATCCTGCATGATGTCAAAAGTGGTTCTTTCCAAAAGAGCAGAGTGGTAGAGAAGGAGCTGCTCTGTCAATGTGATATCACGGGCTGCAGAAGAATCATATATTACACAACACAGCAGAGCTGACAGATCCTCTATATACTATACCACACAGGAGAGCCAAGAGATCGTCTACAGTGGGTACGGAAAGTATTCAGACCCCTTTAAATTTTCCACTCTTTGTTTTATTGCAGCCATTTGGTAAGTTTAAAAAAGTTCATTTTTTTCTCATTAATGCACACTCTGTGTTAGGGTTGGCGGATTGCACTAATTAAAAATAAATAATAAAGTGCAATCGCAACCTGGGGTCCTCTGTGCTGAGATGTATAACTGCTGCTAGTGAACAATGGCGGGACCAAACAGCAAGCGATCAACTTAAACGTATTGTGTTAAATGCCACACACTGTGGACGGAACTCAGAGTACCCAGCTCCGTTACTGCACAGAGTGGTACTGGAAAAAGTAAGCAAAGTACTAAAACCTGTTAAACGTCACAAGGAACTGGCATGTGGGTTGAATTTACTCTGCAAGTAGATTATGCTAACCGCACAAGGGTAAAAAAGTAGATGCTGAGCTAAGAAAGAGAACACATGGGACTCTAGGTGTATGACCCTGTCGCTTTCCCAGAGAAGTATAGCCTGAGAGTTGGACTTGTTCTGTAACTCAACTGTGCTAACTGCACACATGAAGGAGACAGCCAAGGAAAGTTACCCAGTCCTAACCCTACCTGACTACATAGGTACTCTCAGAGACTAGAGCGACACACTCAAACACGCAGAGTGGTAGATTATCCACTCGCATTAACCATACATAAGTGATACTAGCGCGCCCACATGCGCTGCTGGGAGCCTTTTATACACTAGGCTCCACCCCAAACACTCACGCCTAGTCAGCGTTGCCCGCAGACCAATCCGGAGCTGCCATCTTGCCAGAGCAGCAAACGTCCGACCACCAATGAGCAGACGCCACATCACATGCTCAGTTGGATGATCTCTGGACTTAGACTCCCAAGCGTCAGGCTGCACCTGCATATCGCTGATTACCATAGACTTGGCTGGGGAGCCAGCAGTAACTAAATGAATACCATGAGCCTGAGCAAGATGCTGGGACTAACATCTCTGCTAAGCAGCACTTGCAGCGGCTGGGCCAGAACGGGAGACCACAGCACCAGGTAATGCCTGGGATCTATCCCGAGCAGCGGAAGAATCCTGACGCCTAACACTCTGCACCCCATCTTAACTGAAAAAAGTAGAAGTTTTTGCAAATTTATTAAAAAAGAAAAACTGAAATATCACATGGTCATAAGTATTTAGAACCTTTACTCAGTATTGAGTAGAAGCACCCTTTTAAGCTAGTTTAGCCATGAGTCTTCTTGGGAATGATGATGTTTTTCATTTCTGGATTTTGGGATCCTCTGCCATTCTTCCTTGCAGATCCTTTCCAGTTCCGTCAGGTTGGAAGTTGAACGTTGGTGGACAGCCATTTTCAGGTCTCTCCAGAGAGTCTCAATTGGGTTTAGGTCAGGGCTCTGGCTGGGCCAGTCAAGTATGGTCACAGAGTTTTTCTGAAGCCACTCCTTTATTATTTTAGCTGTGTGTTTAGGGTCATTGTCTTGTTTGAAGGTGAACCTTTGGCCAAGTCTGAGGCTCAGAGCACTCTATCAGAGGTTTTCATCCAGGATCTCTCTGTAATTGGCAGCATTTGCTTCCTTCAATTGCAACCAGTTGTTCTGTCCCTGCAGCTGAAAAACACCCCATAGCATGATGCTGACACCACCATGTTTCACGGTTTGGATTTTATTGGGCAGGTGATGAGCAGTGCCTGGTTTTCTCCAAACATACCGCTTAGAATTATCACCAAAAAGTTTTATTTTTGTCTCATCATGCTGGAGAATCTTATTTCTCATAGTCTGGGATTCCTTCATGTGTTTTTTAGTAAACTTTATGACAGCTTTCATATGTCTTGCACTGAGGAGAGGCTTCCGTCGGGCCACTCTGCCTTATAGGCCCGACTGGTGGAGGGCTGCAGTGAGAGTTGACTTTGTGGAACTTTCTCCCATCTCCCCACTGTATCTTTGGAGCTCAGCCAGAGTGATCTTGGGGTTCTTCTTTACCACTCTCACCAAGGTTCTTCTCCTACAATTGCTAAGTTTGGCTGGATGACCAGGTCTAAGAAGACTTGTGGTGGTCTCAAACTTCTTCCATTTAAGGATTATGGAGGCCACTGTGCTCTTAGGTACCTTGAGTACTGCAGAAATTCATTTGTAACCTTGGCCAGATCTGTGCCTTGCCACAATCCTGTCTCTGAGCTCCTTGGCCAGTTCATTTGTCCTCATGATTCTCATTTAGTCTGACATGCACTGTGAGCTGTGAGGTCTTATATAGACAGGTGTGAGCCTTTACAAATCAAGTCCTATCAGTTTAAGTAAACACAGTTGGACTCCAATGAAGAGAATAACCATCTCAAGGAGGATCACAAGGAAATGGACAGCATGTGACTTAAATATGAGTGTTCGAGCATAGGGTCAGAATACTTATGACCATGTGATATTTCAATTTTTCTTTTTTAATAGATTTGCAAAAATTTCTACATTTCTGTTTTTTCCAGTCAAGATGGGGTGCAGAGTGTACATTATTGAGAAAAAAATGAACTTTTTTGAATTTACCAAATGGCTGCAATGAAAGAAAGAGTGAAAAATTTAAAGGAGTCTGAATACTTTCCGTACCCATTGTATATTTTAAATATATGGGACCTAAGGATCGTTATGGAAACTTATAAAGTAAAACTATAATCGGAGCTGTTTGGTTTCAATTAAGGTGTCCAGCATTTGGCAAATACCCTAGTCGAAAAAAATACCCACATCCCAAATAAAGGAATACTGTGGCACGAGTCACTATAGAAATAATAAGTCCCAAAAATGGAGAGAAAGACTACTATAACAGATAGTAGTGTAATACTACTTACTGGATAAGTAAAGGGAGGTCAAACGATCTTAAGTCAGGTGAAGGAAATGGCGCAGTACAATAAGGGGTAGTTAGAGACGAAATCCAATTCACAAGCCGGGGTCAGGAAAACCAGTAAGGCAATATAGTTTACAGGGAGCAGGCAAAAGAGGAGTCAGGTCACATGCAAATAGTCCAAGTTCAGGAAGGGAATAAACTCAGGCTGGGTCAGGCGCAGACACAGAGTGATCAGACTTACACAGTCAACAGCAAGTGTACAATTGACACAGAGTGAAGGAGCTAGCATGCTTAAGTAGAAGATTAACACAGATGATGCAGCACAAACCCAACACAACCCCTACTCAAAGTAACATATCAGACAGGAACAGAGTGGAGATTGTGACAGATATGTATGATGGTTTCTGTGTCTGTCATTTGACAAATCCAGCTTGCACAAAACTGATGGTGGTTCTGGTGATGTATTCCAATTATGATGACATATTCTTGTAGTGATGGCTGCTGTGGTGCTATTTTCATGTAGTGAAGATGATTCTGCTAATATATAACCCATCTTTCCTGATCCCAATCACCCTGTATCTCTCTATTACTGGTATGTCCACTGGCTGCTGCAATACCATAACCCATCTTTCCTGATCCCAATCACCCTGTATCTCTCTATTCCCTCATCATCTCCCGCCTCGACTATTGCAACATCCTTTTCTGTGGCCTCCCTGCTAACACCCTCGCATCTCTCCAGTCCATCCTTAACTCTGCCACCCAACTAATTCATCTCTCTCCTCGCTACTCCTCCACTTCTCCCCTCTGCAAATCTCTTCACTGGCTCCTATTCCCTCGGCGTATTCAATTCAAATTACTAATACTGGCCTACAAGGCCATCTATAACCTGTCTCCGCCATATATCTCTGAACTAATCTCCTGATAGCTTCCCTCGCGTAGTCTCCGGTCCTCTCAAGACCTCCTTCTCTCCTCCACACTTATTCGCTCCTCACCCAACCGCCTCCAAGACGTCTACCGAATAGCCCCCATCCTCTGGAATTCTTTGCCCCAACACTTCCGACTATCAACCACAATTGGATCCTTCAGACGGAACCTGAAAACCCATCTCTTCAGGAAAGCTTACAGCCTGCAATAATCCCCGCTGCCTCCTCACCACTACTGGAGCTACCGCCTCACCATCACTGGAGCTGCTGCAACCCCCCCAACCTACTGTCTCCTTCCCCACCATCCTGTAGAATGTAAGCCTGAAAGGGCAGGGTCCTCTCTCCCCTCCATATCAGTCTGTGATTGTTAGTCTGTTTACTGTAAGTGATATCTGTACTTTGTATGTTACCCCTTCTCATGTACAGCACCATGGAATCAATGGTACTATATAAATAAATATTAATAATAATAATAATAATAATACATTCATTACAAGAACTATCATCAGTACCTGAGTACAATGCAAAAATCATCATCAATACATAATTAGAGCACCAGAGCCATCCATAGCAGAAAAGGTGAGTCCAGATTCAGAAATCCCATATAAAATTTTGAAAATTTATTCACATAATATGAAAAAGAATGGTACAACAATGTAATAGTCACAGCCCCTAATGGGGAAAGTACTGGTCAGATGGGTTTCAGACTGTACTATTGCAATGAGCCATCAATAGTACAGAAATATGACACCAAAAACGTCATTAGTAAATAAATACATCACCAGAACCACAATCAGTACATGAATGTCACCAGAACCACCATTAGTACATGAATACATCAGCAGACCCAACATCAGTACTTGACTACGTCACCAGAACCACCATCAGAAAATTAATATGTTCCCAGAACCACTATAAGTACATGAATACATGACCAGACCCAAGAATACTTGAATACCTGAACCAAACTTAGTACAATAATCAAGTTTAACATCAAGTCAGCCCCATAAACAACTGTATTGCATTAACCTACAACTCTAAAACTCGAAGTATGTCCTTAAAAATGGTTAGGAGATACTGGAAGTTATTAACAGCCATCATCAGACTGTGGACTATACAGGAACCACAGTAATGATGAGAATTAATCAGTATTCCAAATAAACATTTACATCCAATTACCTTACAGATTACATCTTAAGGGCCCTTTACACATAGCGATATCGCTAAAGCGTCACCGATTTTGTGATGCAGCAGCGATATCACTAGCGATATCGCTACATCTGATACTTACCTCCAACCAGCTCCCCCGCTGGTTATCACTGATCGCGCGAGATCGACCTGGTCCATTTCTCGTCGTCGGCTACCTGCTGGTGCCGACGAGCGAGCCATGGACGCAGGTGGAAGACGGTCACCCTCGCCGCGTCTGACAGGTGAGTACGACCGCTGCTGCATCGCTAGTGAGATCTGCCTGTTTGGCAGCTCACTAGCGACCATTTAGCGATGCACCAGCATTCCTGACGGGGTCATATTGTGGTCGGGATCGCTGGTGCATCGCTAAATGCAACGGGGCCTTTATAGTCGTCTCTTTCTTTTCATCACCATCGTGACTAGATGCCATGATGATTTTTGACATCAACAGCTGTTCTCTGCAGACCTCCCTCTTCTCTGGTCCTTTGCAGCACATCCCAACACAGTGCCCTTAAATATTTAGAATGATATTAAAATACCCTCTGAATAAAAATATATGTCCATATTATGACCCTAAATAAACCTCCTATGGTGTTAGGCTGGTTTCACATTAGCGCTTTTTAAGCGCACGCACGGCCGGGGGTAGCTCCGCCCCCGAGCCGGCTCTCTGCCCGGCGTGCCCGCCCCTTGCTTGTAGCGCCGCCTCCTAGCGCACAGCGGTGCCTGCGATCGGCGCACCCTATCTTTAGCATAGGGTGCGCAGGCCGTGCGCTAGTTGCGCTTTGACCTGCGCTGCGCACTTTTGACGGTGCGCCGTGCGCGCCAAAATCAAACTTTTCGGATTTTGTCGCGCACGGCGCACCGTCAAAAGTACACAGCGCAGGTCAAAGCGCAACTAGCGCACGGCCTGCGCACGATCTGCGCACCCTATGCTAAAGATAGGGTGCGCCGATCGCAGGCGGCGCTACAAGCAAGGGGCGGGCACGCCGGGCAGAGAGCCGGCTCGGGGGCGGAGCTACCCCCGGCCGTGCGTGCGCTTAAAAAGCGCTAATGTGAAACCAACCTAAGACCTCCACACTGTCTACATTATCAGCTATAACCACCACACCATTTGCACTTATGAACCATGGCCTATACCATGGCTCTCCCCTCTCTAATTTTCAATTGCACTTTCTATATCTCTACACTGTCCACCCACCAAGCTAACCCTTCTGCATTTTGTGCCCCTATTTCACGTTGTTCCCTTTCCATGCCTATTCTGTTCCCCTTTTCACACTATGCCCTTATACTGTCCACCACACTGCCCTCTTTAACCTGTAACCACTCCTCACACTGTCCCCTACACAGTATGATAGTCACCACGGCCACCCATATGGTATGATACCCACAACAAACCCCAATATGTAGTGTGGTCATCACCACAGCCCTCATATATAGTATGGTGTCCACCACAGGACCCCATAAATAGTATGATGTCCAAAACAACCTCCATGAGCACTATGATGATCCCCACAACACCTTATACAGTATTATGGCCCACAAACAACACTCCAAAAAGTATAATATTTACCACAGCCCATATCCAGTATGGTCACCACAGTCCCCAGTACACTCACCTCCACGGTCCCATATAGATAATGGTCACCATAGCTCAGCTCCTCATATGCTTTGTTGTCCCCCTTAAAACCACCTTATTTCATGGCCAAAATGCAAATCTCCATAGTTGATGGCCCTCAACAACTCCTCATTTCACAGCCCCCGTCACTGGCTCTCATTTCATGCCCTATTGCACAGCCCCTCCTTTTATTCCTTCACTCACAGCCCCTCATATTATTCCCCCCCTGCACAGCTCCTCAGTTTATTCCCCCCACCTGTACAACCCTACATTTTATTCCTATTCTGTACAGCCCCTCGGTTTATTCCCCCATATCTGCATAGCCCTTTAGTTTATCCCCCCATTTACACAACCTCTCAGTTTATTCCCCCATTTGCATTACACCTTTGTTTATTCCCCCATTTGCACTGCCTCTCAGTTTATTCCACCACATCTGCACAGCCCCTCTGTTTATTCACTCCTATCTGCAGAGCACCTCATTTTATTCCCCCCACTTGCACAGCCCTTCATTTTATTTCACCCTCTGCACAGCCCCTCATCTTATTCCTCTATCTGTACAGCTCATCAGTTTATTCCCCTCACCTGCACAGCCCATTTGTTTCTTCACCCCCATCTGCACCGCCCCTCATTTTATCCTCCTCTGCACCGCCCATCAGTTTATTCCCGCATCTGTACAACATCTCAGTTTATTCCCCCATTTGCAGAGCCCCTCAGTTTATTCCCCCATCTTCATAGCCCCTCTATTTATTCCCCCCACCTACACAGCCCCCAATTTTACCCCATCTACACAGCTCTTCAGCTTATTCCCTAGATTTGCACAGCCTGTCAGTTTATTCCACCATCTGCACAGGCTGTCAATTGATTCCCCCACATCTACACAGCTGCTCTGTTGATTCCTATCTGCACAGCCCCTTATTATATTTCCCCACCTATCAGCACAGACCTTCATTTTATTCCCCTAAGCACAGCCCCTCATCTTATTCCCCTATCTGCACAGCTCATCAGTTTATCCCCCCCACATGCACAGCCCGTCAGTTTATTTCCCCATCAGCACAGCCCCTCTGTTTAATCCCCTCTGCAAAGTCCCTCATGTTGTGAGTTCATTTTCCCCTTAGTCACTGAGGTCTGATGAACTCCCTATTCTGGTAAAGGAAGGTAATGAGCCTGATTATCAGGCACCTGAGCCTAATGAGGATGACTGGCAGAGTGGAGTCACGGACTGGATATAAGGCTGCCGATGCCCTTCTGCCCTGCGGGTGATTTCTCTGTGGACTTCTAGGACACCAGTCTGATTCCTGCTCCTCTAAAGCTAAGTTTTCTGCTTTGCCTGTTAGCATTTGTGTTTTGTTTTTGTTTTCCTTGCTTTTCTGGATTCTGCCATTCCCTGCTGGGGTGAGCTGAATCTCCTTTTGTCGGTTGCTCTGTCTTCAGAATATTCCTGAGTACTGACATAGCTTTTTTGAAGCCTAGCGTCTTCAGGGCCTTTTTCACTGTCAGTCTGTTGGCTCTTATTTTCATAGGGTTTTTCACGGATTGCAGACAGCAGCCTTCCTGTCCTTTCCTACCTAGTTAGCTTGGGCCCCGTCTTTGCTCAGTCTATCTTTCTGTCTGTGTTAGTGTTTTCATCTTGCTTCACCGTCAATATATGTTGGGGCTGCCTATTGCTTTGGGGTCTGCTCTGGGGCAGTTTAGATTTCCGCTTTCTTTCTTTAGGCCTATTTATTTCTCCGGCTGTGATCGAGGGGTCTAGGGCATCGTAGGAACCCCCCACGGCTACTGCTAGTTGTGTTGATAGGTTCAGGGGTCTGCAATCCGATAGCTGCCAACTTCTGTGGTTTTCTGGACTTAGCTAGCATTTCTGTTTTTGCCTCCTACGGTGACTCAATCATAACAGAATCACCCGCCATACCGCAGATCCTAGGGTACTCAATAGCAGGAAAGAATTGTGTTTAAAAAAAAAAAAAAAAAAAAAGTGTGTATATTCTTTCCTCTATATCTCTGAGGCCGTAGGGGGAATTTTTTTTTCTCTCAATGGAGATAAAGCAATTGTCTGATCGTGTGGAGCAGCTCGCTGCGGAAGTGCGGGGAATTTCCGCCTACCTTGCTCGTTCGCATGCTGTTGAACCAAAGATCCCTACACCTGATGTATTTTTTGGGGATCGATCTAAATTTTTGAGTTTCAAAAATAATTGTAAATTATTTTTTGCCTTGAAGCCTAACTCGTCAGGGAGCTCCGCGCAGCAGGTTAAAATTGTCATCTCTTTGCTACGTGGCGATCCCCAGGATTGGGCGTTTTCTTTGAAACCAGATGATCCTATTCTGACTAATGTGAATGCATTCTTTCAAGCTTTGGGGTTGTTGTATGATGAACCTAATGCTATTGATCAGGCTGAAAAGACCCTGTTGGCATTGAACCAGGGTCGAGATTCTGCAGAGTTGTACTGTCAAAAGTTCCGAAAGTGGGCGGTCCTTACTACCTGGAATGATAATGCCTTGGCTGCTCTCTTTCGGAAGGGTTTGTCAGAAGCCGTAAAAGATACTATGGTGGGATTTCCTGTTCCCTCTGGTCTGGACGATTCTATGTCATTAGCCATTCAGGTTGATCGGCGTTTACGTGAACGCAGGATTGCACGAGAGGTGTTGCCACTGGTTGAACAGACGTCTGAACCTATGCAATGTGATAGAGTTTTGTCTAAGGCGCAACGTCAGGAGTTCAGAAGGCGTAATAAGCTGTGTTTTTTCTGTGGAGATGCCTCGCATATTATTTCTGTTTGTCCTAAACGAGAGAAACGCTTTGCACACATGTTTTCTGTTGGTGGTGTTCAACCTAAGTTTCTTCTGGCAATTACTCTGATCTGCTCCCTGTCCACATTTTCCGCCAAGGCTTTTGTGGATTCGGGAGCAGCGCTAAACCTGATGGACTTGAATTTTGCTAAACGTTGTGGACACCTCTGCAGACGCCTATCCCTTTGAGGGGGATTGATGCTCCTCCTTTGGCTAAAAATAAACCTCAGTTTTGGACCCAGGTGGTCATGTGGGTCGCCCCAGACCATCAAGAAAATTGCAGATTTTTGGTGTTGCATGGTCTGCATGATGCCGTTGTTCTGGGGTTTCCCTGGTTGCAAATTCATAATACAGTTTTGGATTGGAAATCTGTGTCTGTGGTGAGTTGGGGTTGTCGGTGTGCCTTTAGTGAGGCTCCGTTTCTTTCCACCTCTCCTCAGTCGCATGATGTTCCTGACTATTTGGCGGACTTTTATGATGTATTTAGTGAGAATGAGTCTGCGTCCTTGCCTCCTCATAGGAGTTATGACTGTGCAATTGAACTAAGCCCGGGGTGTAAATTTCCCAAGGGTCGGCTCTTCAATTTATCTGTACCCGAGCACAAGGCTATGCGGTCCTATATTAAGGAGGCGTTGGAGAAGGGTCATATTAGACCATCCTCTTCACCCTTAGGTGCCGGTTTTTTTTTTGTGGCCAAAAAGGATGGTTCTTTAAGGCCTTGTATTGATTATCGTGACCTCAATAAAATTACTATTAAATATCAGTATCCGTTACCCCTGATTTCGGATCTATTCTCTAGAGTTAGAGGTGCTTGCTGGTTTACCAAGCTTGACCTCAGGGGGGCGTATAATCTTATCCGCATTAAGCAGGGGGATGAATGGAAGACGGCGTTTAATACTCCGGAGGGACATTTTGAGTACCTGGTGATGCCTTTTGGGCTCACTAATGCCCCTTCTGTCTTCCAGTGCTTCATGAATGACATTTTCCGAGACTTTGTCGATAAATTTTTGATTATCTATCTGGATGATATTTTGATCTTCTCCAAGGATTGGGATTCTCATGTGGAACATATTCGGACTGTGTTCCGGATCTTGAGGGAGAATTCCCTATATGTCAAAGGATCGAAATGCCTTTTTGGAGTACAGAGGATTTCATTTTTGGGATTTATTTTGTCTCCGTCAACTATTGAAATGGACCCGGCCAAGGTACAGGCCATTTATGATTGGGTTCAGCCCACTTCTTTGAAGACCCTCTAGAAGTTTTTGGGTTTTGCTAATTTTTATCGGAAATTTATAGCAAAATTTTCTAGTATTGCCAAGCCATTGACTGATCTGACTAAGAAGGGTGCTGATGTGTTGAATTGGTCTCCGGAGGCTGTTGCTTCCTTTCAGGAGCTGAAGCGAAGATTTACCTCCGCCCCGGTTTTGCGGCAACCTGATGTCTCACTCCCGTTCCAGGTAGAGGTGGATGCTTCTGAGATTGGTGCAGGAGCTGTTTTGTCCCAAAAGGATCCTGTAACATCTAAAATGAATCCCTGTGCTTTCTTTTCCCAAAAGTTCTCTCCATCTGAACGTAACTATGATGTGGGGAATCGGGAACTGTTGGCCATGAAATGGGCATTTGAGGAGTGGAGACATTGGTTGGAGGGAGCTAAACATCAAGTTGTGGTCCTCACTGACCACAAGAATTTGATTTACCTAGAGTCGGCTAAACGCTTGAACCCTAGACAGGCTAGGTGGGCCTTGTTTTTTACACGTTTTGATTTTGTGGTCTCTTTTCTTCCTGGAACTAAGAATGTCAAGGCAGACGCCCTCTCTAGGAGTTTCTTTGCTGATTCTCCTGTGGTGACCAAGCCTGCTACCATCTTAGGCGAAGGGGTAGTTCTTTCTGCCTTCTCGCCCGATTTGAGACTTGCTCTGCAAGAGTTCTAGGAGGACAAACCTGAGTGTTGTCCCAGTGGAAAGTTGTATGATCCTGACCAGTGGAAGAAGAGAGTGATGTCTGAGGTTCATTGCTCTGCATTGGCTGGTCATCCAGGTATTTTTGGTACTAGAGATCTGGTGAGTCGCTCTTTTTGGTGGCCCACCTTGTCTCATGATGTCAGGAAATCTGTGCAGTCCTGTGGGACTTGCTCCCGGTCTAAATCTTGTTCTCGCTCTAGTGGGTTGTTGATGCCTTTGCCGGTCCCCAGGAGGCCATGGACCCATATTTCAATGGATTTCATCTCTGATATGCCGGTCTCTCAAAGAATGACTGTTATTTGGGTGATTTGTGATTGGTTCTCTAAGATGGTTCATCTTGTACCACTCCCTAAGTTGCCATCTTCCTCTGAGTTGGTGCCCCTGTTTTTGCAACAGGTGGTTCGCTTACATGGGATTCCTGAGAACATTGTATCTGACAGAGGAGTTCAGTTTGTGTCTAGATTTTGGAGGACTTTCTGTTCCAAGCTGGGAATTCAGTTGTCCTTCTCCTCTGCTTTTCACCCTCAGACCAATAGGCAGACAGAGAGAACAAACCAGACCTTGGAGTCGTATTTGAGATGTTTTATTTCCGCTGATCAGGATGATTGGGTTTCATTTTTGCCCTTGGCCGAATTTGCTTTAAATAGAGCTAGTTCTGCCACTTTGATGTCACCTTTTTTTTGTAACTTTGGGTTTCATCCTCGATTTTCTTCAGGGCAGGTGGAGCCTTCTGCCTGCCCAGGTGTTGACACTGTGGTGGAGAGAATGCACCAGATCTGGGACCAAGTGGTGGATAAGTTATCTCTCTCCCAGGAAAAGGCCCAGCGGTTTTCCAATCGACATAGGACCATTGGTCCCCAGTTTAAGATTGGTGATATGGTGTGGTTATCATCAAAAAATATTGCTATGAAGGTGGCTTCTCCTAAGTTTAAGCCTAGATTTATTGGACCTTACAAGATTTTGGAGATTATTAATCCGGTCTCTTTTCGTTTGGCTCTTCCTGTCACATTTAAGATCCATAATGTGTTCCATAAGTCCTTGTTGAAGAGGTTTGTTGAACCAGTTGTTCCTGGGGTGGCACCTCCTGACCCTGTATTGGTTGAAGGTAACATGGAATATGAGGTAGAGAAAATACTGGATTCCTGTCTGGCTAGACGGAGACTCCAGTATTTGGTTAAGTGGAAGGGTTATGGTCAGGAGGATAATTCCTGGGTCTCTGCCTCTGATATTCATGCCAAAAGATTGGTGCGTGCCTTTCATCGGGCTCACCCTGATCGCCCTGGTGGCGTGGTTGAGGGTTCGGCGACCCCTCCTCAAGGGGGAGGTACTGTTGTGAGTTCATTTTCCCCTTCGTCACTGAGGTCTGGTGAACTCCCTATTCTGGTAAAGGAAGGTAATGAGCCTGATTATCAGGCACCTGAGCCTAATGAGGATGACTGGCTGAGTGGAGTCACGGACTGGATATAAGGCTGCCGACGCCCTTCTGCCCTGCGGGTGATTTCTCTGTGGACTTCTAGGACACCAGTCTGATTCCTGCTCCTCTAAAGCTAAGTTTTCTGCTTTGCCTGTTAGCATTTGTGTTTTGTTTTTGTTTTCCTTGCTTTTCTGGATTCTGCCATTCCCTGCTGGGGTGAGCTGAATCTCATTTTGCCGGTTGCTCTGTCTTCAGAATATTCCTGAGTACTGACATAGCTTTTTTGAAGCCTAGCGTCTTCAGGGCCTTTTTCACTGTCAGTCTGTTGGCTCTTATTTTCATAGGGTTTTTCACGGATTGCAGACAGCAGCCTTCCTGTCCTTTCCTATCTAGTTAGCTTGGGCCCAGTCTTTGCTCAGTCTATCTTTCTGTCTGTGTTAGTGTTTTCATCTTGCTTCACCGTCATTATATGTTGGGGGCTGCCTATTGCTTTGGGGTCTGCTCTGGGGCAGTTTAGATTTCCCCTTTCTTTCTTTAGGCCTATTTATTTCTCCGGCTGTGATCGAGGGGTCTAGGGCATCGTAGGAACCCCCCACGGCTACTGCTAGTTGTGTTGATAGGTTCAGGGGTCTGCAATCCGATAGCTGCCAACTTCTGTGGTTTTCTGGACTTAGCTAGCATTTCTGTTTTTGCCTCCTACGGTGACTCAATCATAACACCCTCAGTTTATTCCCCTATCTGCACAGACCCATCACTTTATTCC
This sequence comes from Dendrobates tinctorius, assembly GCF_039654945.1. NCBI lineage: Eukaryota > Metazoa > Chordata > Amphibia > Anura > Dendrobatidae > Dendrobates > Dendrobates tinctorius. The sequence continues at coordinate 41,084,258 of NW_027361671.1, read as the reverse complement.
CATTTACACAGCCCCTCAGTTTATTCCCCCATCTGCACAGCACCTCAGTTTATTCTCCCCACCTACACAACCCCTCATTTTACCCCCTCTGCACAGCTCCTCAGCTTATTCCTCAGATCTGCCCAACCAGTCAGTTTACTCTCTCAAAGGGACCGTGCACGGGAAAGCGACAGTTTTGGCGGGAAGACAGAGCGTGCAGCAGGGGAAGCTTTGTGCTCCCGCCTTAGAGCAATGTGATAGCGCAGGCCCGAGCTGTAGACACCTGAGACACAAGCACACTGACTGTGAGCAGCAAGCTGCTGCATGCCTGCTCGTTCCTGTGACTGAGAAGCCGACTCGTACCGTCCCGGTGATTGCTGCGCTCGTGCTACCTAAGACTGACCTGGTGACTCACATAGGGCTGGGTAATTCCTCCCCCTCCGCCACCGCCAAACCAAGACAGGTTCCGGTGGTGTTTCAGACTGTGCCACATTCCGCACGATGAATCCTGTGGGTGCCATCGTGGGATTTCAAGCCTCTAGAGCCAGGAAGCCAGCAAACTGATAAGTTTACTTGTTTCCTGAACAGTTGTGCCTTTCTTTATCTAACTCCTCATAGTCCCTGCTTAATCCATTATCTCCCTGAGTGGAGCATCCCCTGTAATAAACCTGTTAACTCTTGTTCTGCTTCCTGTCCATCACTGCATCCTGCTACCCGCTCACACCTGCAGTCTTTTATTTTATTCCCCATCTGCAAATCCCATCAGTTTATTTCCCTCATCTGCACCGCCCCTCTGTTTATTCACCCCATCTGCACAGACCCTCATTTTATCTCCCCTCTGTACAGCCCCTCATTTTGCCCCATCTGCCCCGCCCCTCAGCTTATTCTTCCATCTGCATAACCCCTCATTTTATTCCCATCTGCAAGCCCCTCTTTTTATCCCCCTTTGTCTACCCCCTCAACTTACTCTCCCCTCTGCACAGTCCCTCAGTTTATTCCCCCATCTGCACAGCCCATCAATTTATTCGGCCACATCTGTACAGCCTGTCAGTATATTCCCCCATTTGCATAGCCCCTCTTTTGATCCTCACTCTGCCCAGCCCCTCAGCTTATTCCCCATCTGCACAGCCTGTCTATTTATTGCCCACATCTGCACAGCCTTGAGTTTATTCCCCCATCAGCACATCCCCTCAGTTTATTCCCCCATCTGCACAGCCCATTTTATTACCCCCTTTCTCTTATCAGCACAGCCCCTCATTTTATTCTCTTCATCAGCACAGGCCCTTAGTTTATTCCCTCATCTGCATAGCCCCCATTTTATTCCCCTCTTCCCCATCAGCACCCCCCCTCATTTTAATTCCTCCATCTGCATAGAATCTCGTTTTATTCCTCCATCTACACAGTCCCTCATTTAATTCCTCCAACTACACAGTCTCTCATTTTATTCCCCCATCAGCACAGCCCCTCACCCATCAGCACAGACCCTCCCCTCATTTTATTCTCCCATCAGCACAGCCCCTCCCCTCATTGTATCTATCTGCACAGACCCAAATTGTATGTCTCCCCTGCACAGTAATATAAGAATTAAAAATAAAAAGGCTCATACATAATCTCGGCTCCCGTCCCCTGTCTCCTCTTCTGTGAAGTGCAGCATTGGACACTAAAATCCTCTGCGAGCGCCTTCTCATACAAGGCGCAGGCCGGACGTTTGCGTCTTGCTGGAGTTTCCGGTGGAGCAGGGGAGATTACAGCTAATCTGCTCCTCTCCCGGGCAGTGCACATTGACAGACGAGTATGCAATTAAGAGCAGGGAGGGAGCCACAGGCAGAACGCAATAGAGAGGGGTGAGCGGTGTCATTGACTGACACAACTCGCCTGCCGGCCATCACTGTGCTGAATGTCTGCAGCCATAGGAAGATGTCAAGCGACCACAGACATTGAGTATTTTTTTGTCAAAGTGCACTCCCCTTAGGTAGGCAGGAGGTGGTGTCCTAGGCAGGAGCCTACCCTGTCTATCCTTCTTCCCAGCCTTGTCCTCTGAAAAGTATTAATCTTGCTCTGCACTACTCCCCTCGCTTGTTTAATACTTGCTTTCCCATTCATATGCATAGATGTCCAGTATTACCACATTCCTCTTGGCACAGCCTGTAGCAATACAATGGGACAATGGTGATACTTTCTTGATGACTGTCTTTCTGCCTTTCAATCAATTGGTCACTATTGAGCCCTCCTTTAGGGAAAAAGGTTGTCTTAGAGGGACAACCACTCTAATTTTAAGATGCAGCAAGAAATCAAAATCGTTCAGGACAAGGAAGGGCAGGTATGGTAAAAAGCTATCCTCATTCTGTAGTTAACCAAAAATCAAAATTCAACTGAGTTATGCTGGCTACATACCTGTACTTTCACATATTCCATGCAATATGAATAGCATAATAAGCAAGTTTTTTAAGTTGAAACCGCACCATCATATGTCAAATGAGATACTGCTGAAAAAGATCTTTAAGTTACAAATTTTCAGAATGTCTTGGCAGAGGAAACCTATCGATCTGGCAAAGCACTCAAGTTAAAAAATAACTTAGCAGGCCTGAAAAATCATTTCCCCAAAAGTTTAAGGGAATTCAAAAGGTCATAAAGAAAATGGTTAATAGATGATATGGAGAAAATTAATTTGACAGTGTAATTTGTGTGTAGGCTGGGTGGAACAATGACTTTCCAGTATATTCAGATCAGATGGCACTTTTAAGAACAGATGGAAGCAATACTGGAAACATTACCACATTTAAGCTAATAGATCTCCATAAGGTAAAAATGTATGATATACCATTCAATTTAAAATGGAGACAAGTGCATAAGTAAATTTATGCCAGCTGCAAGACATTTTCATAGAGCAACATGAGTTTCCTATGAATTTCACTTTTCTCTATTTCATCTTGTGCTTCCTTCATATGTTCTGTTACATTTATAAATAAATAAAATTCATCTTTCAAAGTAATAAAAAAAATCTTTAATTAATCTGGCTTTTTTTGTTATTTATTTAGAAAGGCAAAAACATACAGTTCAGATCCGCACAGTGGTCATGAAAAAAATATACAAGAGACTATAATTTGCATTCTTTTGCCTCAAGTTTAATTTTCTTTCCAGAGTTAGAAAAATATTCAGAATTGAGAGTCCTCAGTGGTTGATACCTTTTAATGGCTAACATGGTACAAAGATATACATCTTTCCAGAGTTAGAAAGTCTGGAATAGCAGAATGTCAAGGACACTTGCAAGCGAGGAAGAAATGCTTCATTATCAAATAGAAGAATCTGACTCTTATGCACCACACCTTGAAATTGAGTGGCAGTAGTAAATTGTTTTCATGTAGAATATTATTTGTTTTCTAAAAGAACCAGTGTACTAATTTAAAGACCATTTCTCTTGATTATAATTAGTTTTATAGATCTAGCAACAAAGTTTTAATGTTGCATGCAGAGTCTAAGTTATTTCTTTCTCTTTTTACCTGTAACCAAGATGTAACAATGACAGTCGAAGAGGGTGCGCGACCGGGTCTTACGTTACCTCGGATCCATATTCAGCTGATGTGCTTCGTACTGCAATTCATGCCGCTAATCAATCGTGATGCTGGCAGCTGCGGATTGTTAGGGACGGCGGAACGCACTACATATATTATAACGTAAAGTGTGTTCGCTACCCGGGGTCCACCATGCAGAAGGTGTTAACACTGCTGCTAGCTAATGGCAGACGTACAATATGGCGGTATTACACATGTGGGTTGAACGTCACCCAGGTGCGCTGAACGATCTCTGTTTACTCAACTGCGGACGCCAAGAGGAGCTGCAGACTGCAGCGTGGCGACAGCCACTGCCGCTAGTCGACAATGCCCGGAAGCAGGCGCACTGTCGGACGCTAGCACTGTGGAGGATTCTGTAGCGGCTTGTAGCTTGTCACTGGCTGGCGCTGACTCTATGGCTAAGTCCCTATACACACTTGTAATATCAGAGGGAGGGGATCTTAATGAGTCATTCACAGGTTCATGCATCCATCACCATTCACACAGTTGCAACTAGAGACTATACTAGCGCATGGCCGAGCGGCCATGCGAACCTTTTATAGCCAGGACCTTCTGGAAGCTTCCAGATCCCTGAGATGGACCAATCAGATCTGGAGAAGGACCTGGACATGTGGCTTCCGATCTTCAATGGGAGATCGTCTCATGAGCATGCTCAGTGGGGTGGCAGGAGGACTTAGCCTCTGGAGCGATTTGCTGCAGAGCAGCCTTCATTGCCATTGCTGACCCAAACGTGGCAGCAATAGCCAGCCCCACAGAGCAGGTCTGGGCAGAGTGTCTGGGAAGGCTGAATTGTTGAGCAATCTCCTCTGCGTCGTTCGAAAGACAATGGGAGACTGCAGAATGTGAGGCTCTGGATTCCTGTTGAACCGCTGCAGAAACCTGACGCCTAACATTACCTCCCTCCTGAGCCTTCCAATCCACCAAATAAAGTTTTTCGCCATGTACCACCTTGTGTCCCACAGAGGCATAGGCCTAAGGCTCGTCTGAAGACAAGTCTGATGTCCCGGCAGATGACTCAGAAAACCGGGACACGTAAACAGGTTTGAGAAGGGACACGTGGAAGGCGTCAGCAATGGCTAAGTCGCCAGGTGCAGAAGTTGGAGCGGGGCGTCCATGTGTGTCAGAGGGCATCTTCACTCTCACTTTAGAGGATAGAGTGACATGCGGGGTGTGACCCAGACTGTCGCGAACCTCCATTGCCCGGTCTGCCACCGGCAAGGGATACAGTGACCCAGCCGGCCTCTGTTTAGAGGAGCTGCTCCGAGCACAAGAGGTGCATGCCTGAATGTATTTATTAGTGCCCTGAGCCCTGTGTGGCCACCAATAAGAGCTTGACAGGAGTTTTGTGGTCTGCTTGTAGCCAAAGTGACCCTCCACCCTGGATGCATGTGCCCACGCGAGAACCTTGGTCCGCAGGTGAGGCGGGACAAAGGTCTTGCCTGGCGGCACTGACTCAAGGACGACCGGAGCCACGGTCTTCAGATTGCCAGTAGGGGGCATGGAAAGATCCACAGGCACCTCCGCAGAGGCTACTTTGACGCCTCCCCCCATGCACCTTCCCACAGTCTTTGCTCCATCCCAGTATTTTCACCAAGAACCACTCTATTTGAGGGGAATGGCAACGGAGCCAGGGAACCCTGAGGAGCACCAGATCGATGCCCTCTGGCATAATGAGCAGGGACAGCGTCTCCTGATGAGATGGTGGAATTGAGAGCCTAAGGGGTGCTGTTTAGTGGGTAATCTGGGATGACAAGGTCGACCCGTTTACCACCCTGATTGGCAGTGGGTGAGGAAGTGGTACCAACGGGATAGCGTGCTGTTGGGCGAAGGACGAGGACATAAAGTTCCCTTCTGCCCTGGAATCCACTGTGACCTGTACCTCCCAGGAGGAATCACCGCTATCTAACGTCCCTTGGAGCGCCAGTTTGGGGGAGAAGGTCTCCATAGCGAATAGACCCCCACCAATTACCAGTGGACGCGTTTGTTTTTTCGGCCGCTGCGAGCACCTGTTAGCCAAGTGACTAGACAGTCGACACTGGTAACAGCTTGTGAAGCTTTGTGCCGGACGCGTCTTGAGACCGGCGCGGGACACCTCCATGGACTCAGGAGGTAAACTCTCCGGCTCGGGAGGTTCTAGAGGTTCAAAGAGGTTGGGAGCCCGGCTAACCCAACGTCTGGATTGAGCACGCTCCAGCCCGCGCTCTGAAAAACAGAGATCAATGCGGGTGGAAATGGCAATCAGCTCCTCCAGACTTACGGGAACCTCCCTGGTAGATAGAGCATCCTTAACATGCTCTGCCAAACCTCTCCAGAACACAGGGATGAGGGTTTTATCAGGCCATTCCAGCTCGGAAGCCAATGTCCGGAAACGGACGGCTTACTGGCAGACCGAGAGGGATCCCTGTGTTAATGCTAGTAGCTGGAGAGAGGTGTCGTGAGTGACTCGTGGCCCCAAAAAGACCTGCTTCACAGATGATAGGAACTGAGCAGTGGCGTGGCCCACTCCAACGTCCTGCCCGACAGAAGGGAAACGATAAACCCCACCTTAGCCCGCTCTGTAGGGAATCGCGCAGCCAGTAAGTCAAGCTGGAAAGAGCACTGGCTCACGAAACCCCTACAGGAGGCGCTGTCACCAGAAAATTTATAGGGCAACGGGAGGCGGGATACTGTCGGCGCAGGCGTGGACGTGGACACACACGAGACAGCCTCTGCAACTGCCTGTGCAGCAGCCTCAGTAACCTTCGCAGCTGAGGCGGAACTCTCGAAAGTCGCCAACCTGCCCTCCAGCTGGCAAATGTACTGCAATAGATGCTGCTGGCCCGCCATTACTAGCCAGACCCTGGCGCTAGTATAATGTCAGAATGTCAGGGACGGCGGAACGCACTAAATATAAAATAACGTAAAGTGCGTTCGCTACCCGGGGTCCACCATGCAGAAGGTGTTAACACTGCTGCTAGCTAATGGCGGATGTACAATATGGCGGTATTACGCATGCGGGTTGAACATCCATCTAGACCTACCGTGCGTGCGGCGTCGCAACTGCGGACGCCAAGAGGAGCTGCAGATTGCAGCGCGGCGACAGCCACTGCCACTAGTCGACAATGCCTGGAAGCAGGCACACTGTCGGACGCTAGCACTGTGGAGGATGCTGTAGTGGCATGTAGCTTGCCACTGGCTGGCGCTGACTCTATAGCTAAGTCCCTATACACACTCGTATTATCAGAGTGAGGGGATCTTAATGAGTTATTCGCAGGTTCATGCATCAATCACCATTCACACAGTTGCAACTAGAGACTATACTAGCGCATGGCCGAGCGGCCATGCGAACCTTTTATAGCCAGGACCTTCCGGAAGCTTCCAGATCCCTGAGATGGACCAATCAGATCTGGAGAAGGACATGGACATGTGGCTTCCGATCTCCAATGGGAGATCGTCTCGTGAGCATGCTCAGTGGAGCGGCAGGAGGACTTAGCCTCTGGAGCGATTTGCTGCTGAGCAGCCTTCATTGCCTTTGCTGACCCAAAGGAGGCAGCAATAGCCAGCCGCACAGAGCAGGTCTGGGTAGAGTGTCTGGGAAGATGGAATTGCTAAGCAATCTCCTCTGCGGTCGAAAGACAATGGGAGGCCGCAGAATGTGAGGCTCTGGATTCCTGTTGAACCGCTGCAGGAACCTAACACAGATGGAGGAAATTATTACTAGAAGTGACTCAGAATGAGGGACATTATAGCAGGAAGGTGGCCATGAGGGGGGACATTTTATTAGGAAGAGGGACATTATACCAGGAAGGGGCCCAAATGGGAGACAATATAGCAGGAAGAGGACAAAGACAGGAAATAATTAAACAGGAAATAGCTTAGTATGAGACACATTATTATATGATGGAGACCAGCATGGGCGAACATTATTGCAGAAAGGGACCAAGACTTATCATAAGAAGTTGCCATGATGTGTAGAGATGAGTGAACCTTTCAAGGTTTGGATAGGTGAACGTCCCGATGTTCGCCGAAAGTATCTGAACCCCATTGAATTCAATGGGAGGCAAAACTAAACACATAGACAACACCTTAAGGGGGCCAAAACGCTGAACAACAGCTCAAATTAAGGGCAGACAACAGGAAAAGTGGCATCAATTGACCCAGAGTACAAATAGTATAATTGTGCAGCATGGATGCTTGGGACAGGGCCCGGGACATGACTTGGATCAGCATTTCTAGCTTAAACATGGATCAGTAACAGGTGGATGAGTGACTGGTGTGGGCCTGGTGCTCTGAGAGATCTGCCAAATTCAGGCAACACACATGAAAGAGTCCCAACTTGGTATCTAAACAGTACACTAAAATGTAAATGAAAAGTAAAGTGCTGCGGAATATGTCGGCGCAATAGAAATAAAATGTATTATTAGTACAAAAATTAGGGGCAGACACCAGGAAAAGTGGCATCAATTGACCCACAGTAGAAATTTGATAATTGTGGAGGTTCTGCGACTGGAGACCTGTGTGAGAACACTTGCCGCAGTGATGAAGGAAGAAGAAGCAGCAGATGCGGTTGATGGGACAGCCGGTGGTTGGCTAGGCTCGCTAGTATGCATTTTAGCCCAGTGAAATTCCCAGACCAATGCATGTTGATCGCACATTTGTGAGTTAATGCATGTAATAGTCAAATTATTGCAATTTTTGCCTCTACTGAGTTGTTTTCTGCAAAGTTGGCAGATAACTTGAGTTGGGTCATCCTTTGAACCAGCTGTTTCACAACCTTAGGCCCAGACCTGTCATTCATATGCCACTAAATTAAAAATCAGTATTCATTTGCTGAAATAGTGTGTTTGAACCACACTATTAGCAGAAAGGATTCAGATTCAGAAATGTAGGCTGGTGTCTGGACTACACTATTATCAAAAAGAATTTAGATTCTGAAATGTGTCCTGGTCTCATTCTCTAGCCTAGACTACTAGCACAAACGATTTAGATTCTGAAATATGGCCTGGTCTTTGGCCCACAATATTAGCACAAACTATTTAGAATCTGAAATGTGGCCTGGTCTCACTCTCTGGCCCATACTATTAACTCAAATTATTTAGATTCTGAAATGTGGTCTGATCTCTGGCCCACACTATTAGCAAAAACAATTTAGATTCTAAAATGTGGCCTACTGTATGGTCCACACTATCAGCAGAAAGGATTTAGATTCTGAAATGTGTCCTGGCTGTCACAACAAAGCTGTCGGGTGACCCGGGACCAGGAGCTCCTTCCCTGTTCCTAACACTAGGGGGCGCCCTAGCTCGCCCTGCTCCCCAGGATACTACAGATGGCGAAGATGCCGGGGCCTCTGCTCTTGCCTTCTCTCCTGAGTTAGCCCTCCATCTGTTCTCTTCCCCACACAAGGAAGAGGGGGCACTACTGTGCACCGTAAAACACCAACCCGACAAGGCAACACAGACGAGGGTTAACAGAAAACTCCAGGCATACAAAATATTCACTCACATAAAACAGAGGAATGCACCAGGATGTGAAGGTAGGGGAATAAACCAAAATAGAAAAGGATAAGGAATTACCACACAAACAAACAAAACAACATTCACAGATAACTCCTCCAACTCTCCTTCTCATATGTACTCCTCTCCCACCGTTAACTATGCAGCAAATACTAGCTCTGACAAGGATTTGTAACAGAGCCCAGATTATAAAGTGGAAAGGATTGGCTTACCGAGTCCAGATGGTAGATGTGAACACAGGGATTTCCAACATGGCCAATTAACCCCTGTTGTGCTAGAAGAAATAAATACATTTAAAATGAAGAAGTGCATCTTCTCAATGCCGGAGTAGGAGCATTCAGACTCTGCAGACTGTTGCGGTATTTCCGTGACACTGGCATACATTATTAGCACAAGCCAGTCACACAGGCTCGGACAGGGCCACAGGAGGATAGGTTGATCCCTCGGTGGGACCCTCACATGAGCAGTGCTTGGCACAGAACACTTAATATACATATTCAACCATCATCTGCTTCTAACAGCCGCAAATGAAGTGGAGCTCCCACAGTTAATGATAACCTGGGGTCACCCATTGGGGGTCAACAATGGGTGGTGCGGTGAACTAACCAGCCATTGGTGACCCTGTGTGGCTGGCATTCAAAGGAGACTGTGGTTTTTGCCATTGAAGCAATACTGTGGCATTGATGTATATAGTGCAAGCGATTAGATGATCGCAGTATCTAGTCCCCTAAATGAACTGTAATAACAATTGAATAAACAAAGTTATTAAAAATATGAAAAAAGTCCAAACAGATAAAAACCACAGATATTGTATCTCTACGCTTGTAAATGCCTAAACTATGTCCAAACTATCAAAACATAAAATTAAAAATTCAGTTGTTAAATGCTGTAATGAGAAAAAATGGAATAAGAGGTAGTCCAAACATATCTACCCCAAATTGCATGAATAATAATATAAAAAAAAGACATCTAAGGGCATAAAAAACAAGACCTAAAACAGCTCTGAAAATTGAAAACTTTATTGGTCTCAGAATATGGTTGCACAAGCCAAACACATTTTTTAAGAATTCCAAAAATATTTTTTTTTATCTCTTAAATAGAAAAACTATGCATGCTGGGTACCAACGTAGTTGTGCTTACCTGCATAATTATATTGTAAGGCCATTTTTATAGTATAAGAATGCTGTAAAAGTGAACCCAAAAAACATTGGCGAAATTGCACTTTTTTTTGCAATTTCAACACAATTTTTCCAGCACATCACATAATAAAATGGATGGTGACATTCAAAATTACAATCTGTGCTGCAAAAAAACAAGCTTTTATGCATCTACAGTATGTCAACTGAAAAATAAAAGAGTTATAGCTCTTGGGAGAAGGTAAGGAAAAAATGAAAGCGCAAAAACAGAAAAATGTTAAAGTCAGAGAGTCTAAGGGAGTTTTCTGGTATCTGAATGACTATTCTAGTGAGCGCTTCAATTTTGGCTTTATATGGAACAGTGGAGCAAATAGACTTTTTTCCTAATTTTTATTTAACTTCTTTGTGCAAATGGTTTTTGTTCATATCTACATTGGGTCATGCTGACGCGTTTCTGGATTATAAATTAGTAGGGTCATTTGTGGCATTTTTGGATACATCATACAACAAGTCTGCAACAGCAGTGAAGAGATCCTTGGAAAATCCTCCTCATTTCAGGAATATGACATACATTTTCTAAAAATTCTGCTGATTGTTTTCATGTTCTCAATCTTTGAAATATATTTAAAAAGAATATTCATAACTGATGGCCAAGCTTACTTGCTTTAGACCATAATTCTAGTGAAAACACAGCTACAACATGAGCATCAAGTGTTATAAAGTGCAAATAGTGAAGAGCTGAATTACAGTATGATGGTTGAAGAGAAACAGAGTGTTATCATTACAATAGCATAATTCAAACCCATGAGCGAAACTTTTCTCTCCTCATACTGTATTTCAAAAGGATTGTCTTTAGCAATCTTCTCTGTGTTTCAACATATTCACAATCCTGTAATTCCTTTTTTTTTATCTATCCCCATATCAGTGTTAACAAAATAGGATTTTGCAGCATCTAATAGAAAATATCAATTTGCTCTTACGGAACTGAATAGAAGACAAGGAAAACCAAAAATTGCAGAATGTTTTATCTGTTGGATTTGTCTGACAGAAAAGGGCATAATAGTTAAAATTAGGCAATCTTTTCTTTTTGAGAACTGTAGTTATTGTCATAAACACAATGCTGATGTAACTGAAAATGGGAATTCAATGTTTGCTCCATGGTCACACGCAGTATAAATCAGGGATGGACACTGACTGCTTGGCCCCTGTGCAAGAGTTGCCCTTAATTATTATTATTATCATTATTTATTATTATAGCGCCATTTATTCCACGAAGCTTTGCATGCAAAAAAGGGGCATACGTTAAAATTAGTCCAGTAACCTTAAACAATACAAGTGACCAACTGGTTTGGGATGAGAGAGGACCCTGCCCATGATGGCAACAAGGTTACAGATTATATGTGCTAAATATATTTGGGAAGGTGTTTTTTTGTTGGGAGAAGCTGATGGACTGGTCTCATCACATGCTCCTCTGTCAGCATTAATTCTATTTTATCTATAACAAGTCAGGAAACAATGTATAAATAGACAGCATTATACATAACATACTGTATATATACATATATGGCATATACATATGTTCCACACCATGCCCCTGAATACAAATATGGACCCCACAATATACAATTAGCCGCCCACCATTCAAGATATAAATTGATAATTAGTCACTTTTTACCGCCCAATAAATATAAGTTAAATAGCCACTGCGACTCTTCCCCAAATAAGTTACAAATCCCTGGTCTGTGCTGTCTCAATTTCCCCAAATTATTATAAGAGCCTTTATTGTCCTCTCCCACCACCTAGTCTATTATAACAACCGTAGTGTCCGCTCTCTCCTCTTAATTCATTATTAGGTCTTGTATTCTCTCTCGCAACCTCCATTCTGTTATGGTTGCTGTTACAGAGTGGAGATGTAGGAAAAATCCGGAAGTGAACCCTCTGGGTCACGGCTCCAGAGCCCCTGAGGGCGAGCGGCTCAGGTGAGGCCACCCCCTATACTGGGAGTGTTAGGGGCAGGCCCATGGAGGGTAAAACCGCGACAGCCGGAACCAAAGGGGCAACTGGGCTAAGCCTGAAATGGAGAAGGCTGGTAGTGCAATAAGAGACTGCGCTGCTGTGGTAGAATTCAAGGTATCTTTATTGCCAATGCGTTTCCTGAGCCAGTCCCAGCTCACTTCATCAGGGCATGCTACAGAAGTTCATTGCAGGGGTATATATACACATAAAAAAAAAAAAAAAAAAGGGGGAGGCGCCAAGAATAGTGAGGTGACACGTCAGCATGGATACATATACAGTGGGGCAAAAAAGTATTTAGTCAGTCAGCAATAGTGCAAGTTCCACCACTTAAAAAGATGAGAGGCGTCTGTAATTTACATCATAGGTATACCTCAACTATGGGAGACAAACTGAGAAAAAAAAAATCCAGAAAATCACATTGTCTGTTTTTTTTCATTTTATTTGCATATTATGGTGGAAAATAAGTATTTGGTCAGAAACAAAATTTCATCTCAATACTTTGTGATATATCCTTTGTTGGCAATGACAGAGGTCAAACGTTTTCTGTAAGTCTTCACAAGGTTGCCACACACTGTTGTTGGTATGTTGGCCCATTCCTCCATGCAGATCTCCTCTAGAGCAGTGATGTTTTTGGCTTTTCGCTTGGCAACACGGACTTTCAACTCCCTCCAAAGGTTTTCTATAGGGTTGAGATCTGGAGACTGGCTAGGCCACTCCAGGACCTTGAAATGCTTCTTACGAAGCCACTCCTTCGTTGCCCTGGCGGTGTGCTTTGGATCATTGTCATGTTGAAAGACCCAGCCACGTTTCATATTCAATGCCCTTGCAGATGGAAGGAGGTTTGCACTCAAAATCTCACGATACATGGCCCCATTCATTCTTTCATGTACCCGGATCAGTCGTCCTGGCCCCTTTGCAGAGAAACAGCCCCAAAGCATGATGTTTCCACCACCATGCTTTACAGTAGGTATGGTGTTTGATGGATGCAACTCAGTATTCTTTTTCCTCCAAACACGACAAGTTGTGTTTCTACCAAACAGTTCCATTTTGGTTTCATCAGACCATAGGACATTCTCCCAAAACTCCTCTGGATCATCCAAATGCTCTCTAGCAAACTTCAGACGGGCCCGGACATGTACAGGCTTAAGCAGTGGGACACGTCTGGCACTGCAGGATCTGAGTCCATGGTGGCGTAGTGTGTTACTTATGGTAGGCCTTGTTACATTGGTCCCAGCTCTCTGCAGTTCATTCACTAGGTCCCCCCGCGTGGTTCTGGGATTTTTGCTCACCGTTCTTGTGATCATTCTGACCCCACGGGGTGGGATTTTGCGTGGAGCACCAGATCGAGGGAGATTATCAGTGGTCTTGTATGTCTTCCATTTTCTAATTATTGCTCCCACAGTTGATTTCTTCACTCCAAGCTGGTTGGCTATTGCAGATTCAGTCTTCCCAGCCTGGTGCAGGACTACAATTTTGTTTCTGGTGTCCTTTGACAGCTCTTTGGTCTTCACCATAGTGGAGTTTGGAGTCAGACTGTTTGAGGGTGTGCACAGGTGTCTTTTTATACTGATAACAAGTTTAAACAGGTGCCATTACTACAGGTAATGAGTGGAGGAAAGAGGAGACTCTTAAAGAAGAAGTTACAGGTTTGTGAGAGCCAGAAATCTTGATTGCTTGTTTCTGACCAAATACTTATTTTCCACCATAATATGCAAATAAAATGAAAAAAAAACAGACAATGTGATTTTCTGGATTTTTTTTTCTCAGTTTGTCTCCCATAGTTGAGGTCTACCTATGATGTAAATTACAGACGCCTCTCATCTTTTTAAGTGGTGGAACTTGCACTATTGCTGACTGACTAAATACTTTTTTGCCCCACTGTACATGAATCATACAAAACAATAAAACTTTATTACAACCATATTAAAAACGATGTTTAAAATGCCATAAAAAGAGTGTTGGTATAAAAAAACGTGATTAAAAAATAAAAAGACACGGGGGGGATCACGAGGTAAAAGATTAAAAAATGGCGTGCGACTCCTGGGGTGGATTAGAACTTGCCTCAGAGGATATAACTCATGGTATTAGTCCACTATGCTACATGTGAAACTGGAAAGTAAGGAGAAAATGGTTAAAATCATGAGTAAATAGCTAAAACTAGTCTCAAATATCTTTTTTCTAGGTGGAGAAAAGAGAACAACAAGAAGAAACTCTCTGGAATAGGTGATATAAAAATGGTTAAAAATTGAGTATTAAGACATAATAAAAAAATTAAAAAAAATAAAAAAATTTAAAAAATAAAAAAAAAATTCCTGGGTGAAAAAAAAAAAAAAATGCATAAAAATTTTTTTCTTTAAAAAACGAAGATGATGATATAAAGGAATTGAAAGGATAAGATATTAAAACACAGGGTCAAAATAAAATCAATAAAAAACATCATTGATGATATTAAGACCATTGGGCTCAATAGATTTGAGTTTGTAGATCCAAAAAACTTCCTTTCTGCATAGTGATTGAAACCTATTGGGGATGTGGTCTGGTATGTGATCAATGGGATAAATGGTGGCTTTACTGAAATCTCTGGAATGTGTGATATCAAAGTGTCGTGAAAGTCCATGTTTTTGGAAGCCTATTTTGATATTGTGACGGTGTGAATTCATGCGACATTGTAGTGCTTGTGTAGTGCGACCTACATACAATCTGGGACAAGGAAAGGAAATGACATATATAACATGAGAGGAATGACAAGTGAGGTGGAATTTGAGGGGAAATTTTTCAAGTGTAATGGGGTGGACAAACACAGACGTGCAGTGTGAAATGGTATGACAGCAAGCACAATTAGGACGGTGACACTTATAAATCCCTGGTGATGAAATGGTATGGGTAGTAGGCTTCTGGGGTAGAAGTCTACTTGGAGCCAGAATATTCTTTAATGACCTGGCCTTTCGGAAGGTGATAGCAGGTTTGTCTGGAAGGACCCCATTAAGTATCGGGTCCTTCTTAATGATGGGCCATAAATTATTTAGAACATCTCTTATCTTGTTCTGTTGTGAACTGAATGTTGTAATAAAATTTGTTCTAAAGAGTTCAGCATCATCTTTCTTTTGTTTAGCCAGAGATTTGCTGAGGAGAATATTCTGGTTAAAATTTTTAAAAACATTATCACATGTAGAACTAATGAGTTTTTTGGGATACCTCTGAGCAAGGAACCTTTCCCTCAGGACCTCGGATTGTGTGTTAAAATCCTCATCATTAGTGCAGTTCTTTCTTATCCTTTGGAACTGATTGTGAGGAATATTAAAAAGCCACTTTTTGTCGTATCCACTCTTAAAATGTACATAACTATTAGAATCCACCTCTTTAAAAAACGTTTTACTTAAAGAGGTGGATTCTAATAGTTATGTACATTTTAAGAGTGGACACTACAAAAAATGGCTTTTTAATATTCCTCACAATCAGTTCCAAAGGATAAGAAAGAACTGCACTAATGATGAGAATTTTAACACACAATCCGAGGTCCTGAGGGAAAGGTTCCTTGCTCAGAGGTATCCCAAAAAACTCATTAGTTCTACATGTGATAATGTTTTTAAAAATTTTAACCAGAATATTCTTCTCAGCAAATCTCTGGTTAAACAAAAGAAAGATGATGCTGAACTCTTTAGAACAAATTTTATTACAACATTCAGTTCACAACAGAACAAGATAAGAGATGTTCTAAATAATTTATGGCCCATCATTAAGAAGGACCCGATACTTAATGGGGTCCTTCCAGACAAACCTGCTATCACCTTCCGAAAGGCCAGGTCATTAAAGAATATTCTGGCTCCAAGTAGACTTCTACCCCAGAAGCCTACTACCCATACCATTTCATCACCAGGGATTTATAAGTGTCACCATCCTAATTGTGCTTGCTGTCATACCATTTCACACTGCACGTCTGTGTTTGTCCACCCCATTACACTTGAAAAATTTCCCCTCAAATTCCACCTCACTTGTCATTCCTCTCATGTTATATATGTCATTTCCTTTCCTTGTCCCAGATTGTATGTAGGTCGCACTACACAAGCACTACATTGTCGCATGAATTCATACCATCACAATATCAAAATAGGCTTCCAAAAACATGGACTTTCACGACACTTTGATATCACACATTCCAGAGATTTCAGTAAAGCCACCATTTATCCCATTGATCACATACCAGACCACATCCCCAATAGGTTTCAATCACTATGCAGAAAGGAAGTTTTTTGGATCTACAAACTCAAATCTATTGAGCCCAATGGTCTTAATATCATCAATGATGTTTTTTATTGATTTTATTTTGACCCTGTGTTTTAACCCCTTCACTACCAAGGGTGGTTTGCACGTTAACTCCCGGGCCAATTTTTACAATTCTGACCACTGTACCTTTATGAGGTCATAACTCTGGAACGCTTTCATGGATCCCGGTGATTCTGACATTGTTTTCTCATGACATATTGTACTTCATGGTATTGGTAAAATTGCATTCAAATAACTTGCGTTTATTTGTGAAAAAAACGGAAATTTGGCGAAAATTTTCGCAATTTTCCAACTTTGAATTTTTATGCCCTTAAATCACAGCGATACGGCACACAAAAAACTTAATACATAACATTTCCCACATGTTTACTTTACATCAGCACAATTTTGGAACCAAAATTTTTTTTTGTTAGGAAGTTATAAGGGTTAAAAATTAACCAGCGATTTCTCATTTTTGCAACACCATTTTATTTTTAGGGACCACTTCACATTTGAAGCCACTTTGAGGGGTTTATATGATAGAAAATACCCAAAAGTGACACCATTCTAAAAACTGCACCCCTTAAGGTGCTTAAAACCACATTCAAGAAGTTTATTAACCCTTTAGGTGCGCCACAGGAATTTTTTGAATATTAAAAAAAATGAACATTTAACTTTTTTTCACAAAAAAAATACTTCAGGTTCAATTTTCTTTATTTTACCAAGGGTAACAGGAGAAATTGGACTGCAAAAGTTATTGTGCAATTTGTCCTGAGTACGCTGATACCTGATATGTGGGGGGGAACCACTGTTTCGGCGCATGGCAGACCTCAGTAGGGAAGGAGCGCTGTTTGACTTTTTCAATGCAAAATTGGCTGGAATTCAGATCGGACGCCATGTCGCGTTTGGAGAGCCCCTGATGTACCTAAACAGTGGAAACCCCCCAAGTGACCCCATTTTGGAAACTAGACCCCCCAAGGAACTTATCTAGATATGTGGTGAGAACTTTGAACCCACAAGGGCTTCACAGAAGTTTATAACGTACAGCGGTACAATTAAAAAATCATATTTTTTCCACAAAAATGATCTTTTCACCCCCAATTTTTATTTTTCCAAGGGTAACAGGACCCTAAAAGTTATTGTGCAATTTGTCCTGAGTACGCTGATACCCCATATGTGGGTGTAAATGACTATTTGGGCGCATAGCAGAGATCGGAAGGGAAGCAGCGCCATTTGACGTTTTTGGCTGGAATTGAGATCGGACACCATGTCGCGTTAAGAAAGCCCCTGATGTACCAAAACAGTGGAAACCCCCCACAAATGACACCATTTTGGAAACTAGACCCCCCAAGGAACTTATCTAGATGTGTGGTGAGCACTTTGAACCCCCCAGTGCTTCACTGAAGTTTATAACGTCCGGGCGTGAAAATAAAAAAATCGTATTTTTTCCACAAACATGATTTTTAGTCCCCATTTTTTTATTTTCCCAAGGGTAACAGGAGAAATTGGACCCCAAAAGTTGTTGTCCAATTTGTCCTGAGTATGCTGATACTCCATATGTGGGAGAAAACTACTGTATGGGCACACGTCGGGGCTCGGAAGGGAAGTAGTGACGATTTGGAATGCAGACTTTGATGGATTGGTCTGCGGGTGTCATGTGCGTTTGGAGAGCCCCTGATGTACCTAAACAGTGGAAACCCCCCACAAGTGACCCCATTTTGGAAACTAGACCCCCTAATGAACTTATCTAGATGTGTGTTGAGCACTTTGAACCCCCCAGTGCTTCACAGAAGTTTATAACGACCGGGCGTGAAAATAAAAATATCGTATTTTTTCAACAAACATCATCTTTTAGTCCCCATTTTTTTTATTTTCCCAAGGGTAACAGGAGAAATTGGACCCCAAAAGTTGTTGTCCAATTTGTCCTGAGTACGCTGATACCTCATATGTGGGAGAAAACTACTGTATGGGCACACGTCGGGGCTCGGAAGGGAAGTAGTGACATTTTGGAATGCAGACTTTGATGGATTGGTATGCGGGTGTCATGTGCGTTTGGAGAGCCCCTGATGTACCTAAACTATTGAAACGCCCCACAAGTGACCCCATTTTGGAAACTAGACCCCCCACGGAGCTTATCTAGATGTGTGGAGAGCACTTTGAACCCCCAAGTGCTTCACAGAAGTTTATAACGCCTGGGCGTGAAAATAAAAAAAACATTTTTTTCCGCAAAATTATATTTTTGCCCCCAATTTTTTATTTTCCTAAGGGTAACAGGAGAAATTGGACCCCAAAAGTTGTTTTGTAATTTGTCCTGAGTAGGCTGATACCCTACATGTGGGGGTAAAACACTGTTTGGGCACATGGCAGAGCTTGGAAGGGAAGGAGCACCATTTGACTTTTTCAACGCAGAATTGGCTGGAATTGAGATCAGACACCATGTTGCCTTTGGAGAGCACCTGATGTGCCCAAACAGTGGAAACCCCCAATTATAACTCCAACCCTAACCTCAACACACCCCTAACCCTAATCTGAGCCCTAGCCCTAACCCTAGCCCTAACCCTAACCCTAGCCCTAGCCCTAACCCTAACCCTAGCCCTAACCCTAGCCCTAACCCTAGCCCTAACCCTAACCCTACCCTAACCCTAACCCTAGCGGGAAAATGGAAATAAATACATTTTCTTTTAGTTTTATTATTTTTCCCTAACTAAGGGGGTGATAACGGGGGGTTTGATTTACGATTTATTGCGGTTTTTATGTTTGGCGGCTGTCGCACGCTAAAAGACGCTTTTTATTGTAAAAATAGTTTTTGCATCACCACATATTGTGAGCTATAATTTTTCCGTATTTTGACCCACCGAGTCATGTGAGGTCTTATTTTTTGCGGGACGAGTTGACGTTTTTATTGGTAGCATTTTCGGGCACGTGACATTTTTTGATCGCTTTTTATTCCGATTTTTGGGGCGCAGAATGAACAAAAACCAGCGTTTCATGAATTTCTTTTGGGGGGGGGTGCGTTTACACCATTCCGCGTGCGGTAAAATTGATAACGTGTTTTTATTCTTCGGGTCAGTACGGTTAAAGCGATACCTCATTTAGGTCGTTTTTTTATGTTTTGTCAGTTTTTTGCAATGAAAACAATTTTATATAAAAAATAATTATTTTTGTATTGCTTTATTCTGCGAGCTATAACTTTTTTATTTTTTTGCGGATGATGCTGTATCGCAGCTTGTTTTTTGCGGGACAAGATGACGTTTTCCGCGTACCATGCATATTTATATGCGTCTTTTTGATCGCGCGTTATTGCACTTTTTGTTCAGTGGTATGATAATAAATCATTATTTTTTGCTTTGTTTTTTATTTTTATTTTTTAAGGGGTTCGCTAAAGGGGTTAACTAATGGGACAGTTTTATAGGGCAGGTCATTACGGACGTGGCGATACCAAATATGTGTACTTTTATTGTTTTTGTTTTTTTATTTTGAAAAAATGGATTTATTGGGGAATATTTTTTTTTTTTTTACTAATTTATTTAGCGATTTTTTTTAAATTATTTTTAACACTTTTTTTTTTTTTTTTTTACTTTATTACCTTGTCCCAGGTGGGACATCACTGTCCTGTGACAGATCGCTGATCTGTCACATCACAGATCACTGTGACAGATCAGCGATCTGACACAAGCACTGCTGAAGGCTTCCTCATGCCTGCGCTTTGCAGGCACTGAGGAAGCCAGCTTCCGAAGGCCCCCGAAGGCCCCCGTCGCCATCTTGGATTCGGGGGCCTGGAGGAAAGGAGCCCCCCGCAGCAGCGCTGCACATTGCGCTGCCGTGGGGGGCTCAGGGAAGCACGGAGGGAGCCCCCTCCCTGCCGATGCTTCCCTTTAACCCCTGGTACACCGCGATTGCGTTTGATCGCGGTGTGCAAGGGGTTAACGTGTCGGGGGCGGTCCGTGACCGCCCCTGACACATTGTGCCGGATGTCAGCTATGATAATTAGCTGACACTCGGCCGCGATCAGCGGCGCTCACCACGTGGGCGCCGCTGATCGCGATGACGTAATATTCCGTCCATGGTAATTAGGTCCATGGTCACATGGACGGAATATTACGTCAATTGTAGGTAAGGGGTTAATATCTTATCCTTTCAATTCCTTTATATCATCATCTTCGTTTTTTAAAGAAAAAAATTTTTATGCATTTTTTTTTTCACCCAGGAATTTTTTTTTTTTTTAATTTTTAATTTTTTTTTCTTTTTTTATTATGTCTAAACACTCAATTTTTAACCATTTTTATATCACCTATTCCAGAGAGTTTCTTCTTCTTGTTCTTCTCTTTTCTCCACCTAGAAAAAAGATATTTGAGACTAGTTTTAGCTATTTACACATGATTTTAACCATTTTCTCCTTACTTTCCAGTTTCACATGTAGCATAGTGGACTAATACCATGAGTTATATCCTCTGAGGCAAGTTCTAATCCATCCCAGGACTCAAGAGCCATTTTTTAATCTTTTACCTCGTGATCCCCCCCCCTGTCTTTTTATTTTTTAAACACGTTTTTTATAAAAACACTCTTTTTAGGGCATTTTAAACATCGTTTTTAATATGGTTGTAATAAAGTTTTATTGTTTTGTATGATTCATGTATATGTATCCATGCTGACGTGTCACCTCACTATTCTTGGCGCCTTCCCCTTTTTTTTCTTTTTTTTTATGTGTATATATACCCCTGCAATGAACTTCTGTAACATGCCCTGATGAAGTGAGCTGGGACTGGCTCAGGAAACGCGTTGGCAATAAAGATACCTTGAATTCTACCACAGCAGCGCAGTCTCTTATTGCACTACCAGCCTTCTCTTTGTACCAAGTCCTTGGACCTCGTGCAGACTGCTGCAGCTGCTTTATGCGATTATAGGTGTTGTGACTCTCACAACCCTATCAGGTGAGCCTAACACTTGCTGTGCACTCATCTACTTTCCATACAGACCTACGCATTGGAAGCGCCCTGTCTCCCCCTATTCTTTTCAAAGCCTGAAATGGAGACACAGAAGAATCCCAGCTGATAGGCACAGAAGGACCTGGGGACCACGGAGAATGGGCAGCGTACAGGGCACAGAGGATGGTAAGGCTGGAGGCTGCAATAGAGAGTAAGGCACAGGTAAAACACTGAATGGGAGACAAGGCAGATGACAGGAGAACAAAGGAAGTATGAACACCAGGCAGGTAGGGGGGGAGGCAGGATAGGGAAGACACTGGAGCATAAGGCAGGCAAGGGAAGGCAGAAGGTGCAGGGAGAGAGCTACCAGGGGTAGCATAACAAGAGGCAAAGAAATGAGGCAAGGCCTGGGACACCATGAGTGCTGACAAGGAGACAGCAACACCGATCGATAGTCAGGCATCTTACCTGGCCTGATGCCGATTCTAAGTAGTCGGTGGGCGCCGTCATGTTGGGGGCAGCGCCACCGCGTCATCGCTCCCAGAGGCCTGAGCACCAGGATCCTCAGTGCGCAGGCGCCCGACCCTGAGACACCCGGAAGCCGGGCGCGGGGACGCGACGGGCAGGAGGAGCACACCGGGAGGTGTGCACAACGGAACGGGCAGCAGGAGGGACCGTGACAGTACCCCCCTTTACTCCCCCCCTCCTAATGCTGGTGAGAAATCTTCTCATAATAAGGGGAGCATTAATATTCTCATCGGGTTCCCATGATCTCTCCTCAGGGCCGAAACCTTTCCAGTCAACCAAAAACAAAGTTCTTCCTCTCACTGTCTTCATAGCTAATATGTCACGTACCTCAAAAACATTATCCGAACTACAAGGTTGGGAAGTCTGAGAAGACGCTGAGTGAAAGTGGTTAAATACAGCAGGTTTGAGGAGAGATACATGAAAGGTATTGGGGATCTTCAGTGAGGTGGGCAATCTCAACTGGTAGGCCACTTCATTGATACGACTTAAGATCTCAAAGGGACCAATGTAGCATGGACCTAACTTATAGGAGGGAATCTTTAACCTGACATACCATGTGGATAACCAAACCCTATCTCCTGGGCGATACGGGGGAGCCCTTAACCGTTTTGTCAGCATACCTCTTCATCCTGAGGCTAGTTCTTTCGAGGGCCTCTTTGGTCTCCCTCCAAATCTGAGAGAAGTCCACAGACAAGTAGTCCGCTGCCGGTACACCCGAGGTAGGGGAAACAGGAAGGGGGATGCCGGGGTGTTGACCAAAAACCACAAAAAAGGGAGACTTAGAGGAAGCTTTGCTTGGATGGTTGTTATAGGCGAAGTCTGCCCAAGGAAGAAGAGAGACCCAGTCATCTTGGTGAGCATTGGAGAAATGCTGAAGGTAGGATGTTAGAGCTTGGTTGACTCGCTCTACTTGACCACTAGACCGGGAGTGATAGGCTGAGGAAGTTATCTTCAACAATCCTCAGAGAGCTCGCCAAAAATGGGAGGTAAATTGGACCCCTCGATCCGAGACAATATGCTGAGGAAAACTATGGAGACGGAAGATGTGGTGTTGGAAGATTCTCGCCAACTCGGGAGCAGTAGGCAGGCTAGGCAGTGGAATTAAGTGGGCCATTTTGGAAAACCGATCCACGACCACCAATATAATCGTACATCTTGAAGAAGGAGGCAAATCGGTGACGAAGTCCATAGCAACATGGGTCCATGGATTTGCAGGCACCGGTAGTGTATGTAGGAGTCCCGAAGGAGGGTGTCGAGGGACTTTATTCTGGGCACAAGAAGGACAGGAGGCAATGAAATCCAGGACGTCTTTGAGAAGCAAAGGCCACCAATAATGGCGGGAGATGAGAGAGAGTCTTTTTAACTCCTGCATGTCCAGAAAACTTAGACCAATGGCTCCAACGTAGGACCTTCAGTCTGTCTCCACTTCGGACGAGGGTTTAACCAAAGGTGGAGAAACCAGGTTCAGTGGAGCCACAGTAAGGATTTTGGCCAGGTTGATGAGATGTGCCGGTCCCTCTTCCTTATCCACTGACAAGAATGACCGTGATAGGGCATCAGCCTTGATGTTCTTATCCCCGGGTCGGAAGTGGAGTCCGAAGTCAAAACGTTCAAAAAAAGCGACCATCTGGCCTGCTGTGGGATAAGCCTTTGAGCGGACTGAAAGTAGGCCAAATTCTTGTGATTCGTAAAAATGACGAATGGATGGATGGCTCCCTCGAGAAGATGATGCCATTCCTCGAGAGCCATTTTTATGGCCAACAGTTCTCTATTTCCAATGGCATAGTTTCCTTCAGGAGCGGAGAAGGCTTTAGAAAAGAATCCACAGGTGAGAGAATGGCCAGAGGGGTTTTTTTTCAGAAGAACCGTTCCTGCTCCCACCGAGGATGCGTCAACTTTGAGAATGAATGACCTATTGGTAACCGGGCGATGGAGTACAGGAGATTTTGCAAATTCTTGTTTCAAGGCTTCAAAAGCGACCTCCGCATCAGGAGGCCAAAGGTTGGGATTGGCTCCTTTGCTGACAAGAGCAGAAATAGGCTTAGTCAAAGACGAGAAGTGGGGGATAACTTGTCTATAATAATTAGCAAAACCCAAAAAATGCTGAATTGCCTTTACTCCGAGGGGACGTGGCCAATTGAGAACTGCTGAGACTTTCTCAGGGTCCATCTCTAACACCGAGCTCGAGATGATGTAACCAAGAAAAGGCAACGAATTTTGCTCAAAGATGCACTTCTCCAACTTGGCAAAGAGGTGGTTCTCCCTGAGACGTTGCAGGACTTGGCGGACATCTCGACGATGTGTGGTCAGATCGGGGGAGAAGACTAAGATGTCATCTAGGTAGACCACGACACAGGAGTAGAGGAGATCTCGAAAGATGTCATTCACGAGTTCCTGGAATACTGCAGGTGCGTTGCAGAGACCAAACGGCATAACCAAATACTTGTAGTGCCCATCTCGCGTGTTGAACGCAGTTTTCCACTCATCCCCAGAGCGTATGCGAACAAGATTATAGGCTCCTCGTAGGTCGAGCTTGGTAAACCCACATGCTCCCTTCAGGCGATCAAAGAGCTCAGAGATGAGTGACAGTGGATATTTGTTCTTTATCGTGATGCGATTCAGGCCACGGTAGTCGATGCATGGGTGCAGAGATCCATCCTTCTTCACAAAAAAGAAGTCTGCTCCTGCAGGAGACGAAGACTTTCGAATAAAGCCTCTGGCCAGGTTGTCTTGGATGTATTCAGACATGGCTTGGGTCTCTGCCGAGGAGAGAGGATAAATTCTACCACGAGGAGCAGTGGTACCCGGAACAAGCTCGATGGGGCAGTCGTAGGGACGGTGCGGAGGAAGAGTCTCAGCCCCTCTCTTGTCAAAGACATCCGAATTATCACTGTAAGCCGATGGCAATCCAGATAGAACAGAGAAGGATGGGGGGTACCTACGGGACGCACCGACAGAAGACACCGAGCGCGACAGGACTCCCCCAGTGCAAGACGTTGCCATTATGCCAATCCAAGGTGGGCTCGTGGAGCCGCAGCCAAGGAAGGCCGAGTAGGATAGGATGGGAGATACCTACTAAGACATAAAATGTAACTTTCTCCTTGTGCAGGACCCCTACTTGCAACTCCACCTCTTGGGTGACAAGTGTAACAGTCTCTTGTAAGGGTCGACCATCTACGGATGCGAGAACCTGGGGATTTTCCAAGGTCCTCACGGGAACAGACAATTTGTTAACCTCCTCAAGCCTAATAAAATTTCCGGCGGCGCCCGAGTCCACATAGGCCACTAGAGAAGCCCGCTTCCCACCAACATGCAAGAGGACAGACAAAGTGAGGGGTTGAGAGGTATCACATACGCCTAGGGAGGCCTCTCTTACCTGGCCTAGGCGGAGAAGTTTTCCAGATGATCAGGACAAGCAAATGGGAACTGCTGCCGCAGTAGAAACAAAGGCCCTGGAGACTTCTCTCCCTACGACGCTGGTCAGAAAGCTTAAGGCGGTCCACCTGCATAGGTTCTGGCACAGAAGCAGGAGTGAGGGTCCTGGGTAGGGGGCTGGGCGGTCTGCGAACTGATGACAATGGACGAGAGACCCTTCTCTCCCGAGCTCGTTCCTGGAACTCTAGATCAGTCCGGGCGGCCAGGGAGATCAGATCTTCCAGAGCTGTGGGGTTGTCATGTCCAGCAAGCTCATCTTTTATGCGGCTCGAGAGACCTCGCCAAAAGGTGCCCACCAACGCCTCGTTGTTCCAGGCTAAATCAGAGGACAAGGTCCTAAACTGTATGGCGTAATGGCCCACGGTTTGAGAACCTTGGCAGAGGTTAAACAAAGCTTCAGAGGTGGAGGCAAGATGACCCGGTTCGTCAAATACCCAACGAAAAGTGTCCAAAAAAAGGATAACTGGGTGACCGCAGGGTCATCACGCTCCCAGAGGGGATTGACCCAAGCCAAAGCGTCCCCCTCCTAATGGGAGATGATGAAAGCCACCTTGGCTCAGTCTGTGGGTTATTGCTGGGGCAGAAGTTCAAAATGAAGGCGGCACTGGTTTAAAAAACCCCGGCACAATTTGGCGTCACTGTTATACTGGGGTGGTTTGGCCAACCACGGAGGAGGGTGAGAAACTGCAGCAGGAGGGGGAGCTGAGGCGGCCGACTGCTAGGAAAGCAATCGACCATCCACCGAAGCCATGTAACTGAGGATATGTGTCTGAGTGTCGCGCTGCTGAGCCAATTCTTGTTGGAAGCCAGCCAACTGGGCGGCATTACCAGGGTCAGAGGACTGGAGAGCGGAAAGGCACGAGTCCATGGTTTTCATAAAGGACATAATGCGTGTTTGATTTTCCCGAAGGAAAACCAACTCTTTTTGAGCAGCCGTAGCTTCGGCGGGGTCCATGGCCTGACTATGCTGTTACGGTTGCTGTTACAGAGTGGAGATGTAGGAAAAACCCGGAAGTGGACCCTCTGGGTCATGGCTCCAGAGCCCCCGAGGGCGAGCGGCCCAGGTGAGGCCACCTCCTATACAGGGAGTGTTAGGGGCAGGCCCACGGAGGGTAGAACCGCGACAGCTGGAACCAAAGGGGCGACGGGGCTAAGGCTGAAAAAGAGACACAGAAGAATCCCAGCTGATAGGCACAGAAGGACCTGGGGACCACGGAGAATGGGCAGCGTACAGGGCACAGAGGATGGTAAGGCTGGAGGCTGCAATAGAGAGTAAGGCACAGGTAAAACACTGAATGGGAGACAAGGCAGACGACAGGAGAACAAAGGAAGTATGAACACCAGGCAGGTAGAGGGGGTGGCAGGACAGGGAAGACACTGAAGCGTAAGGCGGGCAAGGGAAGGCAGAAGGTGCAGGGGGAGAGCTACCAGGGGTAGCGTAACAAGAGGCAAAGAAATGAGGCAAGGCCTGGGACACCTTGAGCGCTGACAAGGAGACAGCGACACCGATCGATAGTCAGGCGTCTTATCTGGCCTGACGCCGATCCTAAGTAGTCGGTGGGTGCCGCCATGTTGGGGGCGGTGCCACCGCGTCATCGCTCCCAGGGGTCTGAGCGACAGGATCCACACAGTGCGCAGCCGCCCGACGCCGAGACACCCGGAAGCCGGGCGCGGGGACGCGCCGGGCAGGAGAAGCGTGCAACGGAACGGGCAGCAGGAGGGACCATGACACATTCATTATACTGCAAGTAACTGATCTAAGGATACAGAGGGATAATGCTGGGATGACCAATAGAGAGTTGAGGAGAACAAAAGGGGAACTTATGGGGATGTTAAGCACAAGAAGGATACCTCCGTGGTGAGGCATGTAAGGGAATACAATCTCCATAATCCCAATTGCGTATCCTTTTATGTCTTGGAAGTTGTGAAGAAAACACACGTTGGAGTGATTGGAATAGATTCCTACTGCAAAAAGAGTGTCTATCAGGATTCAAACTCAGCAGCTCATGTGCACCAGACAGCAGCTCTTCCCTCTGAACTATTCAGCTTGCTGGACAGCTTAGTGCTAACTCAAATACTTGTACCTATGGTGTTGCTGATGTCTCCACCCTGAGTTTCCTGTTGGTCCCCATCCTGAGTTCCTGATTGGTTTATCCTGATTGCACACCTTATTTAAACATGGTCTTAGTCTCTTTTCCTTGCGTGATTATTGAGCTACCATCCTCTAGTCAAGCTTCCATCCACCTGCTGCTTTTTCATACTACATTGCTGCTTCTGATATCGACCTCTGGCTTTACTGACTACAATTACTGCTTAATGCTTCAAGTGACACTGCTGCTCCTGGTAACGACCTCTGGCTTTCTTGACTTCGATTCCGGCTTATTCCTTCAAGCTACATTGCTGTTCCTGTGTACCAACTCCTTGGCTATCCCTGACTACGCTACCTGTCAGTGGTTGCAATATCACTACTCCAAATCAGGTCAGTCCATAACAGTGTCAATGGATATTCAGACTTAAGACCCTTGTATTGAATGGATTCAATGAACAACTGAATTATTGCCATTTTACTTGATTTTGAATTTTGATTCAGAATATCAGCCTGCATACTCTATTTAATCTGTAACCAGTGGATGATGGGTCACTATTAATATCTATTATCTGTAAATATATATTCTGTGATATTTATACATCCATAATATCTGTTCAGTTTGGATATCTTACTTAGTTTGTACATATTGTTGGCGATCCATTTCTTATGGTTATGCAATTCTCGTTTTTGCTGATATTTCCTGCTTACCTTTTATGTATCAACCTCTTGACCCCTTTATTAGCATAGATCACTGTCCTATACTCCCTTTTTATTCATTCTTCTAGATGATATAACATACAATTTTTTTCTTTCCCTTGGTATCTATTGCTATATGAGGAATATGTACAGTATGATGGTAATACATAGATATATTGAAACATCTCCCCTTAAAGTTTATTATATGGGGTATATATACTGATGGAATATCATGCCATCTAGAAATATTCATATATACATTTTTAATTTTAGGAAGTTCACCTTTCAAAATCGGTTTGTGTCTTTGAAAAGGGGTTGGATAATGTGTTGAAAAGTGGTCCACGCTGTAATACCTGGGATTACGATTTTGACATAAACAGTAGCTCTGTGCGCCTGTGGCTGTTTCTTAGTTAGTGGAGGTATACCATTATATATTATACACAACTAAGGGTACGTGCACACGCTGCGGAATCCGCTGCGGATTAATCCGCACGGATTTTGCAAAAACCGCAGATAATCCGCAGGTCCAAAGACCTGCGGATTATCTGCGGTTTTGCCTGCGGTTTGGTCCTGCGGATTCACTATCTCCACAATGGTGGAGATAGGAACCCGCAGCGGTTTCCGCAGAAAGAATTGACGTGCAATTCTTTCTGAGGATTCAAAACCGCAGCAAATCCGCGCGTTTTTTTCCGCAGCGTCGGCACAGCGTTTTTTTTTTCCCATTCAAATGAATGGTACTGTACACCGCAGCTAAAACTGCTGCGTGTCCGCAGCGGCCAAAAACGCTGCGGAAACGCAGCGGAATCCGCAGCGTGTGCACACAGCCTAACAGTCCTTCTGAGGACTAATCCAGCTGCATAGATATCAGTGCTAGGCAGGCAGGCAGTGTATGCAGCAGACTGCAGTGCATATAGCAAGTGGGTCCAATCCAGTTCTGTCTGCTGCTGCTGCTGCTGCTATTACAGATATTTGTAGACATAGCCGCAGGTATCAAGAGCCAGAAATAATTTTTTTTACAGGCCAGCTATTGAAAACTGTGGTTTGTCCATCGCACGGATCAGAGATAAAAAAGTGCACTCAAAATTCTGCCATTTCTGGCCTCCTTTTAAATTTTGTTGCAGTGTGTTAGTGAAGTTATTGACACCAGTTTGCTGTTAAAAATAGTTACTTACAGGCCAGCTATTTCAAACTGTGGTTGTCCATCACACGAGTCACAAATACGTTTTCTTCAAATTCAGCCATTTATAGTGAACATGGAAAATATTGTCCTCCATTTAATATGGGCATGGCAAGGGACGGGGAACTGGACGTGACGGCGATGGTGATATTGCATGCCGAGGCCATGGCTTTGGGAAAGCTGAAATTGTGCCACAACAAACACCTACATCTTCTCACCCGACCTTCCTGTCCGAATTACTAGGGGACCGCAGCACCCCACTATTGAACCAAGAGCAGTGTCAAAAGGTTGTTGGTTGGATAGCGGATATGCTTCCAGTCACTTTTCCACTACCACCACCCTGTCTTCCACATGGTCAAGTCTCAGTATCCGTGAGTCTGGACCACATATTCCTCACCCTGATCCTCCTTCCTCCCACCATGCTGAGTGCACGGAGACAACTGATCCCACACTTGGACACCTCGAAGAGCTGTTCACTTTTCCATTTATAGATTCGGACCTCTTGCCCAGTCCACTTGAAGAGGGGCAAGAGGAGATCTCATGGAGCAATGCTCAAATATTTGAGCAGCCATGGTCACACAAAGGTGATGGTGGGAACGTGTCACAAGAGGTGGACGATGGTGAGACACAATTGCCAGAAAGTCTGGAGGAGGACCAGGGTGCGAAAGTGGAAGACGAGGTGGTGGGTGATATAGTAATAGACCCAACTTGGCAGGAGGACATGCAGAGCGAGGACAGCAGCACACAGGGAGAGGGAGGTGTAGCACCCAAACAGGCAGTGTGGTGGCCACAGACAGAAGGCAGGCAACCGTTCCCCGTAACACAAACACGGCGGAAGTTGCCAGTACAACTGTTAGGTCTTCCCGAGTCCGGTTGTTTTTTAAAGACTCTGCCGATAACCCCAAAAAGGCCATTTGCACCACCTGCCAGGCCAGCATCAGATCAGCAGGGGTAGCAAAACTACCAGCCTGACCACCACCAGCATGATCAGGCACATGGCAGCAAAGCACCTTACTTTGTGGGCCAACCCCAGGCACCAGGAGCAGTGTCTGTGGGCGACACCACTGCTTCTTCCATTGTTGTGCGTGCAAGCCAAACCCCTGTCCATGGTCCATGTGAAGATGCCTCCTGCCCTGCACCTGTTATTGCACACACTCAACTAGCACCATCAGCAAGCACGTCCACGTCATTGATCCATCACAGCATTCAGTTATCTATACCCCAGTCCTTGGAATGCAAGTGCAAATTCCACAGCCAACACCCCACAGGCCACACTACTAAATTCCCACATTTTGCAACTGCTTGCACTCGAAATGTTGCCTATTAGGCTCGTGGAGACTGAAGCTTTCCACAACCTGATGGCGGCTGTCCCTCGGTACTCGGTCCCCAGCCTACACTATTTCTCCCGGTGTGCCATCCCCGCATTACACAAGCATGGGTCCCAAAACATTAGCCGTGCCCTCCACAATGCAGTTACTGGGAAATTCCATCTAACCACAGACACATGGACAAGTGTTTGTGGGCATGGAGGGTACATCTTGCTGATGGCACACTGGGTTAACATAGTGGAAGTCAGGACCCAGTCGGACCTTGGGATGGAACACATCCTCCAGATGCCGAGGATTGCGGGGCCGAGGTCAATCAGGGTTGCCCCCACAGTCTACAGCTCCTGCACCCGCATCCTCCTCCTCCTCTTCAGCTGCCATATCCGAAGTGACCACATCAGTCACAAGCTGGGAGCACTGCCTCATCCAAGCGGCAACTGGCTGTGCTGAAGCTAATATGCTTAGGTCACAAACCGCTCAATGCTGAAGAGTTGTGGACAGTTCTAAATGAGCAGGTATATCTGTAGATGACACCACTGAACCTACAGCCAGGCATGGTCGTGTGTGACAATGGCTGGAACCTGGTGACAGATCTGAGACAAGCTCACACAGCAGTTTGTCAAAATCCTACCCGGAGTTGCTGGATCTGCTTGTCAAAGTACGCCACCTGTGTGTCCATTTTAGAAAGTCAGCTACAGCTTCCACCGCCCTTGCCGTGCTTCAGCAGCATTTGCAGCTTCTGGCTCACCCACTGGTGTGTGATGTCCCCATGTGTTGGAACTCTGCACTGCAGATGTTGGGAAGGATTTGTGAACAGAAGAGGGCAGTTGTTGACTACCAGCATCAATAAGGCTGTTGATATTCAGTTCAGACTCCACACATAAGACCTCAGGAGTGGACACAGATATCAGACATATGTACCATCCTCCAAAACTATGAGGACTCCACCAAGATGGTGAGTGTCGATGATGCCATAATTAGCATCACCATCCCGCTTCTATGTGTTCTGAAATGCTCTCTACTCACAATTAAAGAGGATGCATTGCAGGAGAAGCATGATGAGATGGAGCAAGGAACCATACAGGGTGATTACACACAACCCAGCCTCATCTCATCCCAACATGGATTGGGTGACAATGAGGAGGAGGAGGAAGAACGGGAGCTACTTTCATGCGCTCTAGATGGTACTACCTGCACAACTGTCATATGTGACATCCATCTGGTGCGAGTCTGAGCTGCAAGTAAGACAGCACCCCGAGAAACTTCGAGACCCTTTACCCCTCTACAGGGATCTGGAATTACAGCAGAGCCCAAGGGGTAGCTGCCTATGAGAGCAGCGGATCGGAGCAGGACGGTCGCCAGGAAGGGATTAAGAAACGGGACCAAAAGTGTAGTCAGGAGTCCAAGTCAAAACCGGGAGGGCAGCAAAGGTACAAAATTGGCAGTGTAACGGTCAACGTGTGACTGGACACAGCGCCTCCAGCAGTGCGAATTTATGACACACGTGACCCTGGATACAGCGCCTCCAGCGGGGCGAATTTAAATAATACCGGGATGTGCAGCCGGATACACCGCCTCCAGCTGGCAAATTTATGAAGTACACGTAAAACTGGATACCCCGCCTCCAGCTGGCGAATTTAAATAATAAGGGGAAACACAGGAACAATTACAGTGGTGGGCCCTGTAATAGGAAATAGGGACGTGGAGACCTCCTAAGCTCCCCTGAGGAAGCGCCCCTGCACTCCTTACGTTCTCTATACAGGCTCTGCACCTGTCGCCGTACGCGAACCTTATGCCCTGACTCGTCCTGAACCTAGTCCCTCGCTAGGGCATTGGCCGGTGCAGAAACTAATCCCACCACTGCACTAGATCACACATAAGGAAAGTCACAAACAGGGGAAATAGAAAACTTAGCTCTCTCTGTGCAAATGCTCCAGCACAGAGTCCAGCAACCGACTGCAGCCTTCCTCCTGAATAGCTGCCACCAAGTTCAGTAAGCACTGCAAAGAACTCCCTTCAGTGACTCCTTCCACACCAGGACTCAGATTGGCTGAGCAATCTCTCCAGCTCCTTCCACCACCAAGGTTGGTTGCAAATGAACAACTATCACCAACCATGATTGAATACCCTGAGACTCATTTATAGAGCCTCACACCTGATTTATAATTACAAATTAAACCTACCACTAAGGTGCGATACCACTCCCAAACACCGGGCAACTTAGAATGAAAGACACCACGTGTGATAATTCCAATGGCCACCGGGGGCAATCACGTCACACTTTGCACTTGACAAAGTAAAAAAAAAACCACTTTGTCAAACTTAAAACTGTCAGATCATGACAGTACCCCCTCCTTAATGAGGGGCCTCTGGACCCTCAAGT
The DNA here is from genome assembly GCF_039654945.1 of Dendrobates tinctorius. Classification (NCBI taxonomy): domain Eukaryota; kingdom Metazoa; phylum Chordata; class Amphibia; order Anura; family Dendrobatidae; genus Dendrobates; species Dendrobates tinctorius. Next base: position 41,051,242 of record NW_027361671.1, on the reverse strand, counting down.
CCACCCCTCATCAGGGAAACCCCTACAGCGGGGACGCCCAGACCCTGAGTTCACCCCACCATCACCTGAATTCAAATTTATGACAAACACACAGCTGGTATTGGCAATAAAGTTTATTTTGGAGGCATCACTCATCTCCCCAGCGCCAACCTGGGGAACGAGTTTATGTATGAGTATCTTTGTTATGAGCTGATCAGGCTCCACAACACTCTTCCACAAGATGTTTTTTGGTGGCCACCCATACATGCTCGTTCAGACACAGGTCTGGACCTGAACGTTTATTGCACACATTCGTTTTGTCATAAAATAGGTGAACTCATTCTGGACCTGATAACAGAGGCGTCCCCCTGTGTCACCACACTCACACCCCCGCACTACACCATAGGGTACACCACACTCCAACCCTTTCCACCACGAGGTCTGCCTCTCACAGGGTTTGCTAGCGGCGAGGGCTGAAACTTGCCCCTACTCTCCCGCCGCACAATCGCTGCTCTCACTGGAGAGGAAGGGGTCCCCTGTAGAGAGATGGCAGAGACAGTAGTCCCAAGGCAGCAGCCCTCACACGACTGCCCCCAGCTGACTACTTCCCTTGCTCGCCAATCTATCCCCGGGTTGTGTTTTTTCAGCCAGGGGAAGCCTAAAACGATAGGTACTGGCATTCCCTCCAAGACGTAGCATGACAAGGACTCCTCATGATGTCCTATACGCAGATGGATGTTTTCTACGACTTGGGTAAGGCTCCCCTGGCTCAGTGGAACAGAGTTAATGGCCTGGACGCTTATAGGTTGGGCCAGCGTCCTACACTTCAGGCCATGAGTCTGGACAAAACGAGCATCCACCAGACTGACTCCTGCTCCACTGTCCACAAGCACCGGTACCACCTCCGGTACCCCGCCAGCCAACACTTCTGCTGACATAATACCTTGGGAGGGCAAAATGGAGGAAATGTACACTCCCTGGTTGCCTTCCTCCAAACGACCAGGGGTCTGCGGCTTCTGAGATGACACAGATATTTTGGCACGTAATGGGCACGCCTTAAGGAAATGACCCGTCTGCCCACAGAAAAAACATGCCGACACCACTCCCTGAACCGTAGGCAGGCCTGAACACAACCTAACACCTCCTACTTGCATAGGTTCGTCCGGAGACTTGGCACGCCCTGGGCAGGCTCCCATGAAATGGCACGGCTTCCCACAGGAAAAGCATACCCCCCCACCACGGCGAACCCCAGGCAACCCCCTATTTGTACCAACAACACCGGGCTGCCTGGGTTCCACCAACCGTACCGGGGGGTCCTCCCCCCCCCCCCCCGGAGAGGACTACAGGGGGCACATTTTGTGTATGTCTTTCCCTAAGGCGTCTATCCACCCGGATGGCAAGGGACATGGCGGCCTCCAGGGACCTGGGGGCGGCGTACTGCACCAGAGTGTCCTGCAATTTTGGAGACAGACCCTGCACAAATTGACTCCTAAGTGCAGGGTCATTCCACTGAGTGTTAGTGGCCCATCTCCTAAACTCGGAGCAGTACTCCTCAGCAACCCGGGTTCCCTGTTTACACCTACGGAGTCGGGATTCCGCCAGAGAGACGCCATCAGGATCCCCATACACAAGCGCCAAAGCCGCAAAAAACTCGTCCACGGACTCTAAAGATGGTGAATCGTCCGGCAGGGAGAAGGCCCAGGATTGGGGATCTCCCTTCAAAAGGGACATAATGATTCCCACCCGTTGCTCTTCGCTCCCTGAAGAACGAGGACGCAGCCTGAAATATAATTTACAGGCTTGCTGAAATACCAAGAATTGATCTCTCCCTCCAGAAAACCGGTCTGGGAGAGATATCTTGGGTTCTGGCTGAGCCTGTGCCTGAATTAAACCTCCAAAGCCAACCAACAGCTGCAGTTGCTGCACCATCTCACCGCGCAGCCCCCTGATCTCTTCAGTAAAGGTCTGCAGTACCTGGGTAAAGTTTTGCATTAGGTCCATGACTCAGCAGAAAAAAAAATTTTTTTAGGGTTGGTGATAATGTAACGGTCAACGTGTGACTGGACACAGCGCCTCCAGCAGGGCGAATTTATGACACACGTGACCCTGGCTACAGCACCTCCAGCGGGGCGAATTTAAATAATACCGGGAAGTGCAGCCGGATACACCGCCTCCAGCTGGCGAATTTATGAACTACACGTAAAACTGGATACCCCGCCTCCAGCTGGTGAATTTAAATAATGGGAAACACAGGAACAATTACAGTGGTGGGCCCTGTAATAGGAAATAGGGACGTGGAGACCTCCTAAGCTCCCCTGAGGAAGCGTCCCTGCACTCCTTACGTTCCCTATACAGGCTCCGCACCTGTCGCCGCACGCGAACCTTATGCCCTGACTCGCCCTGAACCTAGTCCCTCGCTAGGGCATTGGCCGGTGCGGAAACTAATCCCACCACTGCACTAGATCACACATAAGGAAAGTCACAAACAGGGGAAATAGAAAACTTAGCTCTCTCTGTGCAAATGCTCCAGCACAGAGTCCAGCAACCGACTGCAGCCTTCCTCCTGAATAGCTGCCACCAAGTTCAGTAAGCGCTGCAAAGAACTCCCTTCAGTGACTCCTTCCACACCAGGACTCAGATTGAGCTGAGCAATCTCTCCAGCTCCTTCCACCACCAAGGTTGGTTGCAAATGAACAACTATCACCAACCATGATTGAATACACTGAGACTCATTTATAGAGCCTCACACCTGATTTATAATTACAAATTAAACCTACCACTAAGGTGCGATACCACTCCCAAACACCGGGCAACTTAGAATGAAAGACACCACGTGTGATAATTCCAATGGCCACCGGGGGCAATCACGTCACACTTTGCACTTGACAAAGTAAAAAAAAACCACTTTGTCAAATTTAAAACTGTCAGATCATGACAGGCAGGCTGAAGAAGGGTCAAAAATCCAGGCCAAGGTCAGAGTCAAAAAACCGGGAGAGCAGCAGAGGTACAAAATCAGCAGGCTGTAGAAGGTCAGAAATCCAGGCTAAGATCAGAGTCAAAATAGCAATATAATCGCTAGAACACTGGGGAAACCAAGACTATATCTGGCAGGCCTGCAGGACAGGCTCCAAAGTATTTGAAGGATACGGCTATCCCTCACAGGCTCACAGCCTGATGACCTAATCTGGACCGCCCCCAGAACCAGGCCAGATGGTGATGCACCAACCCCTTCACCTCTGACAGAAGAACGAAGCCTGCACCCACCGGATGCCTGCGCAGGGGCCCCTCACCAGCATCACCCACAGGAGAGACATGGTGATGCCCAACGACAGAGGCATGCATCAAAGGAGCGGGACCACATGAGGACATAGCCCTCCTATCGCTGGCACCATCAGTCGAAGGAGTCCCAGCAGCCGAGGCAGGAACACCAGCCCCTGAGTCCAACAACGACGTGACAGTTCGGCGCCTCCCAGTGGCCAAGGTAGGAACATCAGTCCCCGAGTCCGACGGCGACGTGACATCATACCGTCTGTTCAGCACGGATGGCCTGAAGACAGGGAGGAGGAGGAGAGCATGGTCAGTCATCCTCTTGGTGAGGACACGGAAGTCTTGCCTGTTGACAGTATGGCACGCATAGCTGAGTTTGTTATGCTGGCTTTCCCATGACCCTCGCATTCTCATGCTACAAGGAGAACTTTCTCTCTTATTCCCGAGATGGATAGGTCTACTAAAATGGGGCAGTAAACTTACACTTACATAGAGCTGGAATGTATGCATTTAAAGTGTAGGAATTTATTTATATACATACCTAGCTAGATTAAACCAGGTCCTCTCACATTGTCTTACACTAAGCATTAATCTTGAGGAGCATGCCTACATACAAACAGATATTTTATAATTTAACTTTTGTTTTCTGCTGAATTAATAAGTGCACCTCTGAGCCGCTAGATAAATTTCTGAGCATTAGCCAGAACCGAAAGGCTTGTCATTTCGAGGTTAAAAAGCATTGATATGACTAACACTGTGCACGTTAAATGATTTTGTGTTTATGCGCTGCCTATTGAGATGTATTTTGTTTCTCCTGTCTACTTTACAAGCACCACAGGATGTACATTAAGTTTAGTTTCCTTACTTCACAGAAGTTGTAGCTAACGAACACACCCGGGGCGAGCAATGATTTCATTTAACGCACAGCTAGTCATGTGTAAAATGGTGCTTCCTAAAGGAGCTGCTTTGATAACATCTTGACCACTTATAACAGCTATTTCTGTATTTGGTGCCACTTATTGTAGTGAAAAATAAAACTACATCATTAAACATAGCGGAGATCCTTCCTGGCGAATATGGCTGTTCATAGATCTGCTTTTTGATCAAAATAACTCAACGCGAAGAAGAATCATAACTTTGAGTCAAAGGGGTTAGTGGTTCACAGCGGATTACATTAAATGTAGGCGTAAGTGTTATATCAAGGGAGCGAAGTTTTGTAGGATGCTGGAAGTTAACGTGTTCTACTTTGTATACCTTTTGACTGTAAACCAAATTCACATTGCTGTTCGCTTTTCTTACTCCTAAATTACTATTTACAAAATGAAAGGCTTTCTGGCAGACGCCTTAGGGCCTATTAGCATCTAAGCACTTGCACATTAAGTAAAAAGCAAGGTAAAAATAGAACTGTAAATTTCAGTGGTATTGCTTTACCTTCTTCCATTATACTCTGAGGTCACATTGTTTAGATAAAGACTTAGAATAGGGTGTTGGGAACAGATGTTTGGAGTTTAGGAAAGTGAAGTGTCCTATGTAAACCAATCAGAAGCTGCTTGAACTTTTGAAGATATTGTTGCATGTACAGTACAGAAGGGAAAAAGGAGCGAAGTTCCGAGAGGAATATTAAAACTCCCATGTGATTAATCCAAGGAAGGGAAATGGTGTTTAATGGACTACTATTTATTTAAACTAATCACTGCTCAATGGAAGGAACGGCAAGTTCATTATTTTGCCTTAGAACATATCCATTTGTCAGGTCTCTGCAACTACAGGGATCTGCCCCCCTGTACACAGACTATCTGGGTACATTAGTGGATGCTCAATATGATTTTCTGTCAAATCAACTTTCTCCTGGATTGGTAAATTAATTGGCTTATCAGGTGGCTGTCTACAGTGGGGCATATTTACAGAGACTGGCATACTGCTGAGCATTAGGTCAATCTATAAGATGGTACTGCACTGCTTTTACCAGGTGGCATATATACCTATTGAAATCCTGTGCACAACATTTAAAGGGAATCTGTTACCAGGTTTTTGGTATCTAATCTGAGAGCAACAAGATGTAAAGGCAGAAACCGTGATCCCAGCAATGTGTCACTTACTAGACTCCTTAGTGATGTTTCCATAAAATCATTGTTTTACCAGCAGATTATCACTAGAGGATTGTTTGGCCTGCTACCACGTAGTCCAACCACACCCCAACCACTGATTGGCAGGTTTTTGCCTATGAATAACGCACACAGAAAGCTGCCAATCAGTGGTGTGGGTGGGGTTATACAGAGCTCAGCATTAGAGAACGGGTAGATTAGTCATCGGATAAAATAGCTTTTAATCAAAACTGCAGCACCCAGTAAAGTAAGTGATATAATGAGTAAAATGGGGTCTCTGCACCTGCAACATACTGCTCTCAAAAGCCTAGCAGCAGATTACCTTTAATAATACCATGTTTTACTCTGTATAACTCAGGAATACAACACCACAATCCTTTTAGTCTCCAACAGAGACTATGTTTGATAAAGTTCTGAGAGTCTTTAAAATATTTTTCACTATTTTTACACTACAATTACACTGGAAAAATTATTATATTTACAGTGATAAATTATTTCCAAAATGCCTACATGGCTGGATCTGTAGAAAATAAGGCATTTGGTAACTGTTTTGTGTGCAGCTACTTCATGGTGACTCTCAGCTCTTGACTGCAAATTACCTTTGGTGGTCTTATCACCCCACATAGCTCATGCTATCTCAAACAGAAGTCTTCTGCTTATTTTGGTAATCTACTGTATCTCTGACCAATCTTCCCAAAATTTGAAGGATACCATTTGTATCCTGTATTAGCAGCAGGGCTGTATTGGTCACTAGGATCCTGAAGTCAGGTGGCTAGGATGAGAGGTTGCCAGGAGCAGTGCCACCATGAAGGGGTACAAAAATGTATTTATTTTTTAACTTGCCCCTTTCTTCTTTGATGGATAAAGTGTCAAAGTTGCCACTGTAATTTGGGGGGATGGGAGAAAAAAGGTGGTGGAGATTCAAGAAGTGAGAGCTACAAGGGCAGAGGAGCAGTGATCAAATCCCTGCTGAGATATAAGATGATGAGTCCTAAAAGTGAATGCCCTGGACTCGAATTTTAGGAGCTATCCTAGAGATTGCAGAAAGTGAAGTGCTTTCCCACGGATCGTGCTCGCATGTCCTGGGCCATTTTTTGATCGATGGTGTCCGGCTGGCCAGCATGCATCGCTGTGTTTGACAGGGACAACAATGAACAACCTCAATACTACAGGTCTGAGAGACAGGGTCCCATCGACCGTCGTATCATTCCATATCATTGCTGCGTCGCTGTTGAGATCTGACTGTTTGACATCTCACCAGCGACCTTGTAGCGACGCACCAGCGATCCCTACCAGGTCACATCATTGTCGGGATCGCTGGTGCGCCACCAAGTGTGACGGTACCCTAAAAATACAGCCGTCTGAGCAAGGCCATATGCTGCACGTCAGCCAAACAAGTTTTTAACTAAATCCCCCGTACACTTTAGAAATAAATATTTAAATATAAAATATAATGGATTTTTATAAAAAAAAAAAAAAGGTAGCTCAATGGAGGGCTAACAACAAACTGCCCAAGACTATAAACAGTATATCATTAGTATGGCCACATATACAGTGGGGAAAAAAGTATTTGATACACTGATGATTTTGCAAGCTTTCCCACCAACAAACAATGGAGAGATCTGTACTTTTTATCATAGGTACACTTCAACTGCGAGAGAGATTCTAAAAAAAATCTAGAAATTCACTTTGTATAATTTTTACATAATTAATTTGCATTTTATTGCATGAAATAAGTATTTGATTTGAAAAAACAGATGAATACAGTGTTTAATTGTTTCCTGTAGTTCTTGACCACGTTTACACAGACTGCAGCAGGGATTTAGACCCACTCCTACATAAAGATCTTCTTCAGATCTTTCAGGTTTCATTGGGCAACATTGAGTTTCAGTTCCCTCCAAAGATTTTCTATTGGGTTCAGGTCTGGAGACTGGATAGGCCACTCCAAGACCTTGAAATGCTTCCTATGAGGCCACTCCTTAGTTGCCATGGTTGTGTGTTTTGGAAGACTCAGCCAGGACCCATCTTCAATGCTCTTACTAAGGGAAGGAGGTTGTTGGCCAAAATATTGTGATACATGACCCCATCCATCCTCCCTTTAATACAGTGTAGTTGTCCTGTCCCCTTTGCAGAAAAACACCACCAAAGTATGATGTTTCCCCCACCATGCTTCATGGTTGGGATGGTGTTCTTAGGGTTGTACTCATCCTTCCTCTACCTCCAAACACAGCGAGTGGAGTTGCCACAAAAAAGTTCTACTTTGGTTTCATCTGCCCACATGAACTTCTCCCATGCCTCCTCTGGATTATCCAGATGGTCATTGGCAAACTTGAAATGGGCCTGAACATGTGGTGATTGTACAAGCAGGGGACCTTGCATGTCCTGCAGTATTTGAATCCATGATGGTGTAGTGTGTTACTAACAGACTACAGTAATGTTTGAGATTGTGTTCCCAGCTCTCTTCAGGTCATTAACCAGTTCCTCCCATGTAGTTCTGAACTGATTCATGACCTTTCTCAAAATCAAGCTTACCCCACTAGGCGAGATCTTGCATGATGCCCCAGACCAAGTAAGATTTACATCTTGACATGTTTCTTCCATTTTCTAATAATTGTGCCAACTGTTGTTGCCTTCTCACCAAGCCGCTTGACTATTGTCTTGTAGCTTATCCCAGCCTTGTGCAGGTCTACAATTTTGTCCCTGGTGTCCTTATACAGCTCTTTGGTCTTGGCCATGGTGAAGATGTTGGGTTGTGATTGATTTGGTGTGTGGACAGGAGTATTTTATACAGGTAACGAGTTCATGCAGGTGCAATTATTACAGATAATGATCGCAGAGTAGGAGGGCTTCTTAAATAAAAACTAACAGGTCTGTGAGAGCCAGAATTCTTGCTGTTTGGTAAGTGATTAAATACTTATTTCATGCAATAAAATGCAATTAAAATGCAATTTAATTATTTAAAAATCATACAATGTGATTTTCTGTTTTTTTTTTATTTTTAGATTGTGTCTCTCACAGTTAAAGAGTACCTAAGATAAAAATCACAGAACTCTCCATTCTTTGTAGGAGGGAAAACGTGCAAGATTGTCAGTGTATCAAATATTTTCTTTCCAGACTGTATATTGCAGTAAATTCCCTAAGGCCGGAGTCACACTAGTGAATAAATCGGACGAATGCAATGCGATAAAAAATCGCATTGCTTTCATTCCAATATTATTCTATGGTTTAGCTCCCATCATCCGATTTTTTTTTTTTTTTTTTTTTTTTTTTTTTTTTTTTTTTTTTTTTTATTGGATCTGTTCCTCGGACCGAGAGAGCGATTTTCGGATCGAATTCGCCGATGCAAGTCTATGGGTGCGAGTAAAAATCGGATTCAAAACGGACCACACGTGTGACTTGCGATTAAATCGCAAAACTTCTCCTGGTCAACAGGAAATAGCATCAGGCAGTGTCAGGAAGCTTTGGGATGCAAATTTCACTTGCAGCATAAAAAAACAGGAAGAACGCCTCCACGGAGTCCTCCATGTCCACGCCAGTCAATGTGGAAATGCCGATAGTTCTGGTCCAGGAGAGGCCAGAACTATGGGACCAGAGAGATCCTCACTATGCTGACCGGACACACAAGGAGACAGCGTGGAGAAGAATCTGTGCCCAGATGTGCAGTGGCTATGCGGCAAGACCTCGGGAGGAGCAGGAGCAAATTAGTAAGTTAAATAATGTGTACACATAATCAAAAACACTAATGTAATATGCTCAATGTAAGTTACCAGTTGTGGCGTCATTCCTCACATATCTTTACCAAATTCCTACGTCATTTCATGTGTGCATATTTTCAACACCTAAATTACACCTCCTTGACTGTTGGCCCCTTGACGTTTTTTGGTCCTAAAAATTAAAATACTTAGCTTATTGTTCTGCCACCAAATGCAGTGCTCTCCTTGTTTTTTTGTCCGTATCTTAGCCAGTATATATCTTGTTTTTTGACTCAAAATATAATAGATGTTCGCATCATTACCACAGGTTTTTCTACATTTTCTTTGAAATTCGGTTGTTTAGAAGGTCCTTTGTAGTAGGCCTCAACCTGTTACTTATTTTGGTAGTATTGGTGTCGAGCCATCAGAAATATTCATATAAGTTTCAAAATGTGTGCCTAAGCACATGTAAACGGTTGATAACATAGCCATATGTGTGGCCTTAGGAAATCCTGTGTTTTGTTTCACATTGTAGTGACTGATGTGACAAGGTGTTGGCACAGCTGTAGGGACACATATAGGAGGGAGAGACAGCTGAGGGCCCGTAGTGGAGCAGCCGGAATCACAAAGAGGAAATACCTCTACTTCGACCGCCTACATTTCCTTGCTCCTGTGATGGATCTGAGACCGTAAGTGCAGGGTTTAATGTAGTACTTTGTATATTCGCTATGTAAACTCTAAATTTTTTTAATTGTAGCACTGAGTCAAACCTCACAGAGAGGGAGACGGGTTCAGACTCTGAGGTGGTGATTGATCCAGAGTCGGATGTTGCTGCATGGTAAGGCCCATCTGCAGGACTTCCCAGAGCCACACCACCACCACCACCAAGGTCACCACCACCAGAATCTGGTAGCCAGGCAGCACAGCATGATGACCAGGGCAACAGTAGCAGCCCTACCATGCCTCTGGATCCCTCTCCACAGCTTTCTGCCCTACCACGACGAGGCAGGCGCAGGAGAGAAGGAGCACCTTTGGGAACAAGGATGCAGGTTGACCGAGGTGTCTTGGACTACTTGTCCACAGCTGCTCATGATGATGGGGAGAAGGCTTATGGGCGCAGTCTGGCACAGTACTTGAGGGCAATTGCCCGTGGGTACAGGCTGCATACCAGAGGGGCTCTCCAAATCGTTTTGGATGCCAGCACACCACCCAATAATCCCCGCACTGTGTTTCAGTTTCTGGAAAGGTGGCAGCTGTTAGATGAAAATCAAATTGATAGGCTGGTTGGACTTGATGTGACAAGTCAACCATCCTTGGAACCTGTTCCTCCTCCTCCTCCTCCGCCACGGCTGCCAACACCTCCACCTGCACACATCCCCAATGTGGCTCCACAGGTCCAATATATGGGCAAGGGCGCACATGCCCAATATGGCCACTTTAACGTACCCAATGTTGGACTGTGGCCCCAACATGGGTATGTTAGACATGGCCTTATTGGGGGATAAGGGCAATTAGGGCAGCCCTACCATGACTACCCCTACCAATTTCAAAATTACCCCTACCCAAACCCCCAAATAGATCCTGCCAGGATGCAACAGATGGCACAGCCAACTGGCAGCGCACAGTGGGACAGAGATGTGGCCCAGCAACCAAGGGCAAATGTCCAAACAGGACCCTCACCTTCACCACCCCCAACCTACCATGATTTGTAGGTTTTCCTTTTGGCCTTTTTTTGAGGTTGTCTGTTTAATACATGATGTTTCATTTTTGTGTCTTAATGTTAACTACTAATGTGCTGCAAACATTATACCATATGGCATTAATATGGTCATTTGCTTTCGGCATTCCCCCCAAAAAAAACCAAGTAATAAACTTGTTAAGATTCACAATGTGTGCCTGTTCCTGTTTGTACATGTTCTGTAATGTGTTATATAGATCTACTAAAAATAAGTCATAAAAAAGCACAAAAGGCCAAGCAAAAAATCTTTATGAGAACACAACACAACCAAACCACTACATAGATAAGGCATCATCTTGCCAGGGAGTAGCACCCTGAGGTGCTAGAAAATAAGGAGTGAACACATCACGTACTTTGAGTCCGGAAATTGGACGACGGGGTGGGATTGCATGTATCCTAGGCCTAGACACATTTGCAGACTCAACTTCAGCATAATCATGTGAGGGGCAGTCATGAATTCTTGTGAAGTTATGTAGGACCACACAGGCTTTAATAACTTCATTGACATTTGCTTCACTCAGCTGAATGGTGGACTGTAGGACCCTCCATTTTGCCGAAAGAATACCAAAGGCGCACTCCACCAGTCGTCGAGCACGTGATAGGCGCTAGTTAAATATTCTACGCCGGCGGTCAAGGGTTCGTCGTGGATATGGCCTCATGACATGTCTGGTCAATTGAAACACCCCATCTGCTACAAGAACATAAGGCACCGGTTCCAGATTTGAGTCTGGAAGCTGAAGTGGTGGTGGTAGGTCAAGCTCATTATTACGCAGCCGCCGACCCATAATGGAAGAATTGAAGACTCTGGAGTCTCTAGTTCTTCCATAGGCCCCAATATCTACAATTATAAACCTGTAGTGATTGTCAACCAGAGCCAACAATACTACAGAAAAATATTGTTTATAACTATAGATTTGGGACCCTGAGTTCGGCGGCTTACGCACACGGATGTGCTTCCCATCCAGGGCTCCAATACATTGTGGAAACTGGCACGTGGCCTCAAATCCACGGGAGATACGCAACCAGTCTGCCATTTTGGGCTCCGGCATTACCACATGATGGAGTCTGGACCAGATTTCGGAGCATGTAGACTGGACAATGCCAGAGATTGTTGATTTCCCAAGTAAAAATTCTAAATGCAGACCAGCATATGAAAGGCCAGCTGAAAGGAAGCTAAAAAATAAAAAAAAACCATGAGTACACAGCCCAACAAACAGATAAAGCTTAAATCACATTTAAAGTCTATGAATTCTAAAGTAGGCAAGATCAACATTAAATTACATGCCATGGCTTGGTTAAGTAATACACAAGCATATAATGTTTATTTTGAAATGTGCTAGAAAAAATGTGATCAAAAATGGCAATAATAAATAATGTTCAAGGTCTGGTAAGGAAATATGCTGCTTCACACATCATCAACATATTGCTTTAAGACATACCGTAAGGTGAGGAGTAGATGCTCCTCTGCAGAAATAGCTTTGCACATCCTCGTGTCCTGAAACGTGATACCAGGGTGCACAATATTTAGCAAAAGATCAAATGTAGCAAGGCTCATCCGACAAAATTGAAAGCACTTCTCCGGATGGCTACGCAGAGATGTATAGAGATGATAGAAATGGCCTTTAGATATCCTCCGTACTAAAAGCGGACGGACCCACATTCGTCTACGCCTCCTCGGATCCACAATCACAGGGTATTGCTCCCCAAAACGTCGGGATATAACCCAATAGAAAAGAACACGCTCAGTGGTGTTAAAAGTCAGCCTGTCTGTCATGTTTAGCACAAAGCAGAGATAACAAAATCCAAGCACTGACTGTATGGCAAAGGTAGAAGGCTCACACCTGTTGTAGAGCCAATAAATATAGGGCGGGATGATTTTTTAAATTAGCTTCAGGCCTAAAAACCGCTATCTGTCCACTTTGTAAGGCTCCGAAAAAAAATCGCCAGAAGGATGTCAAACGGATGCTTACATGCGAATAAAATCGGATCAACTATGAAAAATCGGATCACAGACGGATCACTGGTCAAGATACCTTGGTGCGATTTCGGGAACGTAAAAATCGGACTTTTTTTTTTTTTTGTGTGTGACTCCAGCCTAATTAACATATAGATCAACTAGAGTATAGGAGGCAAACTTACACTGTAAAGATGTGAAGCCACTTATTATCTTCTCCACTTCCACCTCCTCTCATCTCCATAGACATCTATGGACAACACTAGTATCCTGTTTTCACAGGGAGTTGATAATAGGTTTTCATGTTTACCTCTCTAAAGAAAAATATTTTTCCACTCAATTAAGGGCTCTTGCAGACAACCGTAAAAATCGGACGAGTGCTATCTGTCTTTTTGATTGATAGCACTTTTCCCCATGATATTCTATGGGGCACATGTCCAATTTTTCCTCGGACTGAGGGGCTCTAGGAAAGAAATAGCAGATGGCATGAGTTGCATCCAGTTACTTATTAGATGACACTTGGCCATTCATATCTATGAGTCGGCAAAAAAAATTCTACCACTTTTGGATGACAGCGGAGTGAGGACAGATTTTCAGACTGAATTAATGGAGAAAACAGGATTTTTTTTATTCTCCACATCTGAGAAAATTGGATCCCATGCTGATCAATCTCTAATTAGAGTTTAATCAGAGTATAATTAGCATAATCAGCCTGATTTTCAGTTGAGAGAAAAACAGTTGTGTGACCCCAGTCCTAGAGTAAGGCCGGGGTCACACTTGCGAGTGCAATGCGAGAAACTCGCTCGAGTCTCTCACATCAATACCGGGCACTGCTGCCGGTACTCGGGACCGGAGTGTGCGGCTGCATATATTTCTATGCAGCTGAACGCTCCAGTCCGAACCGCTGGAGGCAGTGCCGGGTATTGATGCGAGAAACTCGGGTTAGTTTCTCGCATTACACTCGCAAGTGTAACCCCGGCCTTATTGAGCATTGCAGTTTGCAGAAGAAGAGCCTGACAAGTGAATATATAGGTTTTTAATCTACGTTGGATTTAGGGATTCCTATCTTAAAATTTTTAATGAAGGTTACTGTTCAATCAAAATATTTCTACATTTTTTGTGTTTATATAATGTTTTCTTATATATATATATATATATATATATATATATATATATATATATATATATATATAATCGTCTTTTCGTATCAGTCTCTCTGTCTGTAACCGAAATCCCACGGCGCTGATTGGTCGTGGCCTGGCAGCCGCAACCAATCAGCGGCAGGCGCAGTCGGGCGCAGCGCTCAAATGGGCGCAGGGCTTCGTAAAAAAAAAAAAAGAATTAAAATAAAAAAAGGTTATACTCAGCTTCCGACAGCCCGCGATTTCCACTCCACGCGTCCAGCCTCGTGGTCCCAGTAATGCATGCTCACCCTCATACCAGGATAGGGGGTGAGGGTGAACATGCATACCAGGAAAGGGGGTGAGGGTGACCATGCATATCAGCAAAGGGAGTGAGGGTGACCATGCATATCAGCAAAGGGAGTGAGGGTGACCATGCATACCAGGAAAGGGGGGTGAGGGTGACCATGCATACCAGGAAAGGGGGGTGAGGGTGACCATGCATACCAGGAAAGGGGGGTGAGGGGACCATGCATAACAGGAAAGGGGGGTGACGGGAACATGCATACTAGGAAATGGGGGTGAGGGGGACCATGCATACCAGGAAAGGGGGGTGAGGGGACCATGCACACCAGGAAAGGGGGGGTGACGGGACAATGCATACCAGGAAAAGGGGGTGAGAGGGACCATGTATACCAGGAAAGGAGGGTGAGGGGACCATGCTTACCAGGAAAGAGGGGTGAGAGGACCATGCATACCATTATTGGGGGATGAGAGGATCATGCATTCCAGGATTGGAGGGTGAGGGGACCATGCTTACCAGGATTGGGGGGTAAGGGGTACCATGCATATCAGGATTGGGGGGTGAGAGGACCATGCATATCAGGATTGGGGGGATGAGGGGACCATGCATACCAGGAAAAGGGGTGACGAGACCATGCATGCCAGGAAAGGGGGGTGAGGGGGACCATGCATACCAGGAAAGGGGGGTGAGGGGACCATGCTTACCAGGAAAGAGTGGTGAGAGGACCATGCATACCAGGATTGGGGGATGAGAGGACCATGCATTCTAGGATTGGAGGATGAGGGGACCATGCATACCAGGATAGGGGGAGGGGTACCATGCATATCAGGATTGGGGGCGAGAGTACCATGCATATCAGGATTGGGGGGTACATTATTGCATTATTAATAAAACTTCAGAAATACATACATATTCTAGAATACCCGATGCATTAGAATCGGGCCACCATCTAGTAAGTAATAATAGTATAATT
This sequence comes from Dendrobates tinctorius, assembly GCF_039654945.1. NCBI lineage: Eukaryota > Metazoa > Chordata > Amphibia > Anura > Dendrobatidae > Dendrobates > Dendrobates tinctorius. Next base: position 41,036,109 of record NW_027361671.1, on the reverse strand, counting down.
GTTGGTAATACACATAGTAAACAACTCAATTCTGGTTGTCACTTATCTAGTAAAAGTTGGAAAAGTTATGCTTTCTATAAAAAAATATCATTTTAATCAAGTGGCATGGAATACTTCTCACTACCACAATCCATATTTCAATACTTTTACTTTCATAGGTTGTTCTTTTCCATTCGATAACATTTTTTTATTATATTATGTAAATGAACATCTGCACATTCACTCTTTTAGATTATGCCTTTCCATCCATGTTAATCTTTTTATGGAACTAATTCATGGACTTGAGTGCGCTGCTTGACAAAATACCAATTCCAAATTATATTGAAAGATTAACCATTTATTTCCCAACGCGTTTCAAAGTAAATATTACTTGTTCCTCAGGGGATGACATACATGAACAGATAGAGCCGTCTCTGATTATATACACAATTTGAAAATTGGCGCCAATAGTCACGTTACGTGGCAAAGAAGTCAAAGTTCAAACATATAAAGTCACATGAAATGCCATAATAATCATTCAATAATTATTAAAATCAATTATTGGCATTTTGTCAAGCAGCGCACTCAAGTCCATGAATTAGTTCCATATAAAGATTGATGTTTTGGCAGTTACGGAGTGGACCTTTGGACGTGCAGCAAGCTGACCACGGATCTTATATGCTCAATCTCTCCTGAAAAAGGGTGAGTGAATCTCTTTTATTTCTGTCAATATCAACCCAGATAAGACCCTATTGCGCTCTTTCTGTTCCTACAGTTTATATACATTGAAATTTCCATCCATGTTAACAACATATTCTCATGTCCTTCTCCATTCTTCCTATGGACCTTTAAGGTGAATGGAACTTGAACATTGCTAGTTCTGCCGCTTCACCTAGAGAAAGGTCTAGCTTGTAACATGCCAGGATTCAGTAATGGGGTTGCAGAAAGTTCAGTGCTTTACAGACATGTAATTTTTAACTTCCATTGGTTATGGACAATTTAATGCGGGGACATAGCTGAGAGGTTTTCTGAGTTGTTAATGTTTTACATTAGTACATGCTGTAAAAGGTACTTGAATTAGAGAAATATATAACCACATGTTTGTATATTCAGACAGAAGATAAACATCATTTCTCTACAGATGGCATTTCTAGTTATTAGGCCCAAGGGAAGAAAACATTCAGGGGACTAAGTGAAGCAAACATGAGGTGAGATTGACCTTCCTATTATACATCATAGTACAATGAAGGATTAAGATTTACAAGAAGTTACTGTAAAAAAAAAATACAATTTTACAGCGAATACGGTACCTTTGTGACCATCTGCCAAGTTGGCATTTTCAAGCAAATTCATAAATCTCCCCCCAAAAAATTGCTGTAAAATGCCAGGTGTCTTTTCAATCTGGTATACTTAAATGTTACCCAAGCCACTGAAGCGATAAGGGTAAATTCACATGCAGACATAATGCAGCCACAGTAAACTATATCATTACTGCACTCTAAAAAATGCTTATATGGAAATTTCTCAGGAATTTTCAAAGTTTTGAATTCAAAAGCCCAAAAGCTTGGAAGAGTTAATCTTACAGAACCAACTCTCTGTGTTTAAGCTGATCCTGAAATACACTGCTCAAAAAAATAAAGGGAACACTTAAACAACAGAATGTAACTCCAAGTAAATGTCACGCGGGGCTTAGTTCAACTAAGGCTGAAATACCCGGGGCCTCTGTGATGTCCCTTTAACTAGGGAAACCCTGTTTGACCCTCAACCCAGGGTTTTTGCTGATGGTGCAAATGCCTGAGCCTCCAACCTTTCCTTATCTCCTGCTCAGCCCTGCACTTAACCCTCCACCCTCCACCCAGTGAGGAGACACACCACCAAAGCCCCCACACAAATTATGACTGACAGGGAGAACTTAAACTGCACTGCGCCACACACACAGAAATATACAGTAATGTGAACAGGGCACAACTAAACACAAATATGAGAAGGAGAAAGGATAACAACGGATCACACGCCACCAGATACGAATCTCTCTCTCTTCAACACCTCCACTCCAGACCGGAACCACTTGGTATGAAACACAAGCTATAATCGGCGACGCCCATAGGCCAGCATGACTATTTAAAGCCCGTGGGCGTGACTAACCATCCAACCTGGTCTCCAGCAAGATTAACCCCCGAGAGCCTGAAGATCAAGCCGGCGCCACTGAGGCTATAGTGGATGGAGGTGGAACTACCTCTGCCTGCCGGACGCTGTGGTGTGAACAGCATCCGACATGACATTACCCCATCTTCTACGAGGGACCCCCGGACCCTCATGACTCATAGGACCCGGCTTGTCCGGCTGACAATGGTGAAAGGAACTGACCAGCCGATTCGCATGTATGTCTGAGGCTGGAACCCAAGACCTCTCCTCCAGACCATACCCCCACCAGTACACCAAATACTGAAGAGTACGGCGTACTACTCGAGAGTCCACTACCTTGGCGACCTCAAACTCTAAATCGCCATCCACCATGACTGGAGGTGGCATCGGCGTCGTGTCCACCAAGCCTACCACCTTTTTCAATAAAGCCCTGTGAAACACGTTGTGTATCTTGTACACCGCAGGAAGTTCCAACCGATAAGCCACTGGGTTAATGATGGCAGAAATCCTAAAAGGCCCAATAAACCTTGGACCCAGTTTTAAAGATGGAATTTTGAGTTTTATGTTCTTTGTAGCTAACCACACCCATTCACCCACACACAGGTCCGGACCTGGCACGCGTCTACTGTCAGCCACCCGTTTGTACCTAGCACTCATGCTCAACAAACACTGTTTCACCCTGCTCCAGACCGATGACAATTGGGCTCCTAGCTGATCCTCCTCCGGGACATCCCCCGAGTCACCCTGACGTAAGGTACAAAACTGAGGATGTTGACCGTACACACAAAAGAATGGAGACTCTCCCGATGACTCTTGGCGGTGATTATTTAACGCGAATTCGGCCAGATGAAGGAAAGTAGACCACTCCTCCTGGTTGTCGGACACAAAGCATCGTAAATACTGTTCTAGATTTTGGTTCATGCGCTCAGTTTGTCCATTAGACTGTGGATGAAACGCCGATGAATGTGACAACTTGATCCCCAAACGTGAGCAAAACGCTTTCCAAAACCTCGCCACAAATTGCGCACCCCATCAGATACTATGTCCGACGGAACTCCGTGGAGTCTGACCACCTCCTTCACAAATACCTGAACCAACATCTTTGCATTGGGCAATGAAGACAATGCCACAAAATGCGCCATCTTTGAAAAATGGTCAACCACCACCAGGATGACCGTGTTCCCCGCCGAGGCTGGCAAGTCAGTGATGAAATCCATGGAGATTTCTGTCCATGGCCTATTGGGTACCCCCAGAGGCTGTAGCGTGCCAGCAGGACGGGTTCGGGGTGACTTAGCCCTAGCGCACGTGATGCAAGCTGCCACGTATGAGACCACGTCCTGCCGGATTTTGGGCCACCAGAAATGACGCGATACCAGCTCTAAGGTGCCCTTCACCCCTGGATGACCAGCCAGTACCGAGTCGTGGTGTTCCTTCAACACCTTAAGCCGAAGATGCAGGGGTACAAATGATTTGTTGGCGGGAAGTCCTGGCAGTACCTCCTCTTGGGCCTCGGCAATCTCCGCCTCTACCTCCGTCGTGAGAGCCGAGACCACTACCCCTTCCTGGAGGATGGGTACCAGCTCTTCCCGAGGTTCTCCCCCCAGAAAACACCTAGACAAAGCATCCGCCTTGGTGTTTTTAGCCCCGGGACGGTAAGTCACAAGAAAATTGAAACGAGTAAAAAAACAATGCCCAGCGGGCCTGCCTAGGAGACAGACGCTTGGCCGACTCCAGATAGAGCAGATTCTTATGGTCGGTGATGACTGTGACCTGGTGAGCCGCCCCCTCCAAGAAGTGTCGCGATTCCTCAAAAGCCAATTTGATGGCCAACAACTCCCTGTTGCCGATATCATAATTCCGTTCGGCCGGCGACAGCTTCTTTGAGAAGTAGGCGCATGGATGCATCTCGCTCAAGGACGAGCCTTGAGACAGTACTGCCCCCACTCCCACCTCCGACGCATCAACCTCCACCACAAAAGGTTTAGACACGTCTGGTTGCACCAGAATGGGGGCTGAAGCAAAACTATTCTTCAGACGCTCAAATGCACATATAGCCACCTCAGGCCAGCTCGCCAGATCGGCACCTTTTTTTGTCATGTACGTGAGCGGTTTGGCGATAGTCGAAAAGTGTTTTATAAATTTCCTATAATAATTCGCAAACCCAAGGAACCGCTGGAGTGCTTTCAGACTCTCCGGCCTCTCCCATTGCAGCACCGCTTGCACCTTAGCGGTGTCCATTTTAAACCCGGCTGCGGACACAATATATCCCAAAAAGGGCAACTCCTGGACAAAAAATAAACATTTTTCCAGCTTAGCATAGAGCTGGTTCTCCCGGAGCAACTGTAACACTTGCCTGACATGCTCCAAATGAGTGTCCCGATCGCTAGAATAAATGAGGATATCATCCAGGTATACAATCACAAATCTCCCCAGGACATGAGCAAATACATCATTAATAAAATGTTGGAAAACGGCAGGCGCGGTGGTCAACCCAAACGGCATAACCAGACTCTCAAAATGACCCTCAGGTGTGTTAAACGCCGTCTTCCACTCATCCCCCTGACGGACCCTTATGAGGTTATACGCCCCCCTGAGGTCCAGCTTGGAAAACCATTTCGCCCCTGCTACCTGGTTGAACAAATCCGGGATCAGCGGCATTGGGTAGGGATCACGGATAGTAATCTGGTTTAACTCTCGGAAATCCAGACACGGATGTAGCCCCCCATCTTTCTTCTTAATGAAGAAAAACCCCGTGGCTACAGGCGAGGACGAAGGCCAGATGTGTCCTTTGCTCAGACTCTCCGCGATGTAGTCTTTCAGAGCTTGTCTCTCAGGACCAGAAATATTAAACATCCTGGCCTTAGGTAATTTGGCCCCGGGTTTTAACCTAATCGCACAGTCATAGGCTCTATGTGGAGGCATTTCTGAGCAACCCTTCTCAGAGAAAACATCCGCGAAATCCTGCAAAGCCTCCGGCAGGCTGGGCGTCACGGCGGACACACATGTGGCCAAGCAATTGTCTTGGCAGAAACCACTCCATTGTACTATGTCCTGAGTTCTCCAATCAATTACCGGGTTGTGCCTGGACAACCATGGTAAACCCAGGACCATTTGTGCTGGGAGATTACGGAGGACCCTACATGTAACCGACTCAGAATGTAGGACCCCAATGTGGAGTTTCACCTCTGCCACAAACTCCGTAATCTCCCCTTGAGGGAGGGGAACAGCATTAATGGTAACCACCTGTATGGGGTGAGGAAGTCTTTTGATCTTAAACCCGGCGGTGTGTGCAAACTCCTCATCTATGAGATTGGTGGCGGAACCGCTATCCACAAACACTGATAAATGGTAGCTCTCTGCCCGCGATAATAACCTTGGCAGGGAGCATACATTGAGATACCATCATGGAGGATATGCATACGCTCAGTTGGGTCTCCTCCATAACCTCTGAGCTTAACAGTTTTCCGCCGGTGTGACCCTCTTAGGTAGTACCGAGCAAACGTTAACATAATGACCTCTTTTACCACAGTAGAAACATGCTCCGGGCTTCTGGAATCCCGGAGCGCGACGCTTACCCTGTGCCACGCCAGCAATCTGCATAGGTTCAGGGGACTCATCTACTTCAACCACACTTGCACCTCTGCTTTCCCCCAGAGGTAGCGTCTCCTGTGCCCCCTGACGAAAACGGCGATCAATACGTATCACCAAACTCATGGCAGACTCCAACGATGCCGGAGTCTCATACATCAGGAGGGCTTGTTTAACCTTCCCTGATACCCCATGAATAAACTGGCTCCGCAGTGCTGGGTCATTCCACTGTGTGTCTACGGCCCAACGGCGAAATTCCGAACAATAGTCCTCTGCCAAGCGCTCCCCCTGGCGGAGGGCGCGGATTTTAGATTCCGCTAGAGCCAGTCGGTCAGGATCATCGTAAATGAGCCCAAGGGCAGAAAAAACATTATCGACAGAATGAAATGTAGCAGAGTCAGCTGGTAAGGAAAATGCCCATGCTTGGGGGTCACCACTCAGTAATGACAACACCAGCCCTACCCGCTGGGCCTCATTACCAGAGGAGATAGGGCGCATGCGGAAGTATAACTTGCAGGCCTCCCGAAATACAACAAATTTGCTGCGATTCCCTGAAAATCGTTCTGACAGCGGAAACTTCGGCTCTGCACCGATACCTGCAGATGCCGTTTGCACCTTCGCTACTACCAGGCCCTGCTGCTGAACTGCCCCTTTCAACTCGGAGACCTGTAAGGACAGCGCCGCCAACTGGCGGGTTATGGAATCTAATGGATCCATGGACTCCTGAAAAATGTGGGCCGATTATAATGTCACGCGGGGCTTAGTTCAACTAAGGCTGAAATACCCGGGGCCCCTGTGATGTCCCTTTAACTAGGGGAAACCCTGACTGACCCTCAACCCAGGGTTTTTGCTGATGGTGCAAATGCCTGAGCCTCCAACCTTTCCTTATCTCCTGCTCAGCCCTGCACTTAACCCTCCACCCTCCACCCAGTGAGGAGACACACCACCAAAGCCCCCACACAAATTATGACAGACAGGGAGAACTTAAACTGCACTGCGCCGCACACACACAGGAATATACAGTAATGTGAACAGGACACAACTAAACACAAATATGGGAAGGAGAAAGGATAACAACGGATCATACGCCACCAGATACGAATCTCTCTCTCTTCAACACCTCCACTCCAGACCGGAACCACTTGGTATGAAACACAAGCTATAATCGGCAACGCCCATAGGCCAGCATGACTATTTAAAGCCCGTGGGCGTGACTAACCATCCAACCTGGTCTCCAACAAGATTAACCCCCGAGAGCCTGAAGATCAAGCCAGCGCCACTGAGGCTATAGTGGATGGAGGTGGAACTACCTCTGCCTGCCGGACGCTGTGGTGTGAACAGCGTCCGACATGACAGTAAATCAAACTTCTGGGAAATCAAACTGTCCACTTAGGAAGCAACACTGACTGACAATCAATTTCACATGCTGTTGTGCAAATGGAATAGACAACAGATGGAACTTATTGGCAAATATCAAGACACACTCAATAAAGGAGTGATTCTGCAAGTGGGGAACACAGATCACATCTCAGTACCAATGCTTTCTGGCTGATGTTTTGGTCACTTTTGAATGTTGGTTGTGCTTTCACACTTGTGGTAGCACGAGACGGACTCTACAACCCATGCAAGTGGCTCAGGTAGAGCAGCTCATCCAGGATGGCACATCAATGTGAGCTGTGGCAAGAAGGTTTACTGTCTGTCAGCGTAGTCTCCAAAGGCTGGAGGCGCTACCAGTAGACAGGCCAGTACAACAGGAGTTGTGGAGGGGGCTGTAGTAGGGCAGCAACCAAGCAGCAGGACCGCTACCTCCACCTTTGTGCAAGGAAGAACAGGAGGAGCACTGCCAGAGCTCTGCAAAATGACCTCCAGCAGGCCAAAAATGTGCATGTGTCTGCACGAACAGTTAGAAACCGACTCCATGAGGATGGACTGAGGGCCCGACGTCCACAGATGGGGGTTGTGCTCACAGCCCAACACCATGCAGGACATGTGGCGCTCTGTGTTCTTCACCGATGAAAGCAGGTTCACACTGAGCACATGTGACAGATGTGACAGAGTCTGGAGATGCCGTGGAGAGTGATCTGCTACCTGCAACATCCTTCAGCATGACTGGTTTGGCAGTGGGTTAGTAATGGTGTGGGGTGGCATTTGGTTAGAGGGCCCTCCATTTGCACGCCAGAGGTAGCCTGACTGCTATTTGGTACCGAGATGAGATCCTCAGACCCCTTGTGAGACCATATGTTGGTACGGTTGGCTCTGGGTTCCTCCTAATGCAGGACAATGCCAGACCTCATGTGGCTGGAGTGTGTCAGCAGTTCCTGCAAGATGAGGGCATTGAAGCTATGAACTGGCCCGCTCGTTCCCCAGATCTGAATCCGATTGAGCATATCTGGGACATCATGTCTCGCTCCATCCACCAACGTCACATTGCACCACAAACTGGCCAGGAGTTGGCGGATGCTTTAGTCCAAATCTGGGAGATCCCTCAGTAGACCATCCGCCACCTCATCAGGAGCATGCACAGGCATTGTACAGTAGGGAGGTCATACAGGCACATGGAGGCCACACACAATACTGTTTCATTTTGACTTGTTTTAAGGACATTACATTCCACTTTAATTTTGTGTCTGACTCCAATTCCAGGCCTCCATTGGTTAATAAATTTGATTTTCATTGATTTTTGTGTGATTTTGTTGTCAGCACATTCAACTTTGTACAGAGCAAAGTATTCAATGCGAATATTTAATTCATTCAGATCTATGATGTGTTATTTGAGTGTTCCCTTTATTTTTTGAGCAGTGTACATAGCCCCAGGTATCATTGGCCAGGAATATTTTTTTTGCATCTTAATCCTGATTATTTAATTCAAAAGCAATCCAGAGCACACATTTCTTTTTCTCCATTTGCTTATTGGAACTGCAGAATACAGCCAGATCCTTTTCATAGTACAGCGTGAAAATCCAGCTATTTTAAATGGGTTTGCCCATCCCAGCGATCACACCTGAGTGCGCATAAAATTCTGCCATTTTTGTGGTACTGTAAAAATTTTTTACAAAAAAAATATTTAGCTGCCCAAAAAAAGTACAGGGCAGATATTTTACACTGGGTTTTGTCCGCCACACCAATTGCATATCATTGTGCTCAAAATTGTGCCATTGCAGGCCTCCATAGAATTGCTTTTGTTGTGTCTTAGCCTACTTAGTGACACAATTTTGCTGGCCCCCCAAAAAAAAATACAGGACAGATATTTGAAAGTGGGTTACCTCCGTCTGTCAGGCGCCTCATCTATCTGTGGGCTAAAGATTGTGGCATTTCAGGCCTCCATTCAACTGTTTTTGCTGTGTCATAGCCTAGCTAGTGAGCTCGCTATGTACAGTTATCCATACCAGTTTCCAGCAGATTTTGCACAACTCATAATTTTTCTCATATTTTCCACCACTCTTAATACTTTATTGAAAAATGGTCTGGAATTAGTGAGGAGTGTAAATAGATCTGCATGTTCCCCCATTGATTTCAAGGGGAGCACTTTTAATTTATATAATATAAATTCCTCCTAGTGTTAGGTGCAGACAGAACCACACCATGACTGTTCACACAACCATACCGTAGTGCACAATTTCTACTTTGCTGTAAAAAAAAAAAAAGGCCAGATATTTGAAAGTGGGCTATCTCCGTCAGACGCCTCATCTATCTGTGGGCTAAAAATTGTCATTTGAGGCCTTCATTCAACTGTTTTTGCTGTATGTTACTTGAATTATTAACACTATTTTGCTTTAAAAAAAAAAATACAGGCCACATATTTTACAGTGTAGTATCTCCGTCACATGCCTCATCTATCTGTGGGTTACAAATTGTGGCATTTGAGGCCTCCATTCAACTGTTTTTGCTGTGTGTTACCCTAGTTCTTGACACTATTTTCTTGTAAAAAAATAAAAATACAGATCACATATTTTACTGAGTAGTATCTACTTCAGATGCCTCATCTATATGTGAGCTACAAATTTTGGCATTTGAGGCCTCCATTCAAATGTTTTTCTAGTGTCTTAGCCTAGCTATTGACACCAGTTTGCTGAAGAAAACCTGTTACCTACAGGCCAGATATTTTAAGCTGTGGCTTTTCCGCACACGGATCACATATAAGTTTGTTCCAAATTCAGCCATTTGTTGTGAATGTGGAAAATATTGTAGTCCATTTAAAATGGCCAAAGTGCTTGGCAAGGGATCGGGAAGAGGATGTGATGGTGATGGTGCATGCAGAGGCCGAGGCCATGGGCAAGCTGAAATTTGGCCACAACATACACCTGTCATGATCTCAGTGCGGGTTTGACTCGCACATGTGGGGTTAATGTCTGGAACCAGTGCTGATGACTGGCATTTCTGGGGTTAAAGGTTGTGATCCCAGTACAGGCTTACCTGAACACCTGGGGCTTATGATTGTGGCCTCTCCTTGGTTCTGGGAAAGCTTCTTATAGCCTCAGGATGCTCCCATCCCCGTCAGTTATACTTTTGCCCTTCGCATAGTGTGGTGACCCCTGAGTGTGTTTGTGCTGTGTTCTTGTTTGTCTGATACTCTGTTTACAACTCGGTCTGTTCTCTGGATACTGCTTGTTGGATTCTGCTTGGTACCTTCTATGTCTGTTTGGCTTTGACCACTGCCTGTCCCTGACTAATCCGTTCTGTCTCATCCCTGGTACTTTATTGTTATCGCTGTGTATGACCCGGTTTGTCTGACTTTGAGTATTTCTGTATAGTATTTTGCCTATCTCTGACAGTAGGATGCTAAACCCCGCCCACACTGACTTTAGCTTCTCCAGGTCCTGTTTGCTTGAACTATCCGGCCGTGTCTGATCCCGGGCCCCTCTGCAGTGTGGGTAAGTCCTTGCTCCGTGGTGACTGCACGCCAGTGCTGACAGGACCGTGACATTATAACTGACCGTTAAGTTTTTTTTTTTTCTCTGCTCAGAAATATGGATCCCATACAATCTCTTGCTGAGAAAATGAAAAATATGAGTCAGATGTTTCAGGATTTATCTCTGGAGCAGCAAGCTCTGGCTCGTTATCAGCAGCTGGTTTATGAGACACTGTGGGGGGCTTTAGCTGCTGGGTCTCTGGGGGCTGGGGCGAGTGATGTTGTTTTGGTGTCCCCAGAACCACCTGTTAAACTGCCTGATTTCTTTTCTGGGAACAAAAAGGAGTTCAGGGTCTTCATGGAGGGGTGCAAACTCTTCTTTAGTTTGAGGCCACGTTCCTCTGGTGACAAAAGTCAGAAGGTTTGGGTCATTATGTCTCTATTAATAGGGTCCCCACAAGCTTGGGCTTTCTCCCTTCCTCCCACTGCCCCTGAGAGAGTGTCTGTGAATGCGTTTTTTGAGGCCCTCGGGCCGAGTGCGATTGGCAGAGGACATGGTGATGAGTGTCTGTCAGGGGAAACACTCGGCTGAGTGGTTTTGTATGGAATTCCGCCGCTGGGCTGCAGAGGTCTCTTGGGACGCCGCCGCACTCTGAGGACTCTTTCGCAGAGGCTTGTCAGAGTGGTTACAGGATGCCTTGGCATTACATCCCCACCTAACTCACTCGAGGACGATGGACCGCAGGCTACGGGCCAGGGGGGGTGATGCAGGCGGAGACTCCATTGTTCCCTAGTGGAAAAGAGACTCTCTCTGTGCCCATGAACGTAGGGGCTCTCTCCCTGAAGGAAAAGGAGAGACAACGCAGGAGAGAAAAGCAGTTATGCTTCTACTGTGGTAAAATGGGACATTGGAAAAGGGAGTGTCCTGATTGTCCATCCTCAACCCGGTCGACGAGAACCGACTAGGTCTGGGTAGTCAGCGGGGAGACTACTCAGACCCTCAGGTACCCTTTTCCTCATTTTCTAAGGTGTTACTTCATGTGGAACTGTTAGTGGACGGTTGTTGTTTTCCCTCTACAACTTTCGTGGACTGCGGATCATCCATCAATCTGACTCCCAATTGGTCACACGCTGTAAGATGGGGACAGTTAGACTTAAGTTTCCGATCAAAGTGGTGGCCATTGACTCCTCCCCCTCACTAAAGAGGGAATTCTCTTTATGTCTGACTTATTTTCGCTCAAAGTGGGCCTTACCCATGTGGAAAACTTAAGTTGTTTGGTTCTGGACAATCTACCAGCAGGATTGGTGTTGGGCATGCCCTGGTTACAACGCCATAACCCAGTCATTACCTGGAAAACGGGGGAGATTGTTCAGTGGAGGTTAAATGATTCAATGTTATGTGATAAGTCTGCACTATTGGTTGAATCAGTTAAATCTGTATCTGTGTCATCTGTCGAGCTGGAAGGTATTCCGGAGTACCTGAAAGAATTCGAAATTGTCTTCTCTGAAAGCAAGGCCGAGACGTTGCCGCCACATAGACCCTTTGCGCTATCGAGTTAGTCCCGGGGGCTAAATTGCCTAAAGCCCGTCTGTTTAATTTATCTGGCCCTGAGTGCTTGGCCATGAAAGATCACGTTTCTGAGAGTCTTCGCAAAGGACACATACGTCCCTCAGTCTCACCTGTGGCGGCAGGGTTTTTATTTGTAAAGAAAAAAGATGGCGGTTTACGTCCCTGCCTCGATTTTCGTGAGCTCAACAATATTACTGTACAAAATACGTACCCCCTTCCGTTGATTCCCGATTTGTGTAACCAACTTTCAGGGGCAAAATGGTTCCCCAAACTGGATCTTCAGGGGGCATATAATTTGATAAGGGTCCGGGAGGGGGATGAATGGAAAACCGCGCTCCTCACGACCGAGGTACTGTTTGAAAATTTAGTCATGCCGTTTGGTCTTACCAATGCCCCAGCCATATTTCAGAATTTCATCAACGTGGTATTCTCGGATCTCATTGGTCATTTTGTTGTCATTTACTTAGACGATATTATGATACTCTCCCGACAGTCAATCTCATCTGAATCATGTACGAACCATTCTCCAAAGACTGAGGGAAAATTATCTGTATGCCAAATTGGAGAAATGTGTGTTTTTTGTTCAAGAATTGTCTTTTTTGGGATTAATTGTGTCCTGTGAGGGTTTTCGCATGGACCCCAAGAAGGTGCAGGCCATTGCGGATTGGGTGCAACCCCGAGACATTCAGCACTTCTTGGGGTTTGCCAATTATTACCGCAAATTTATTTGGGGGTTTTCACAGTTGGTCAAACCATTCACAGATCTTACATGTAAAGGTGCGGATGTGAGAAACTGGTCCTCGCTCGCAAAAGAGGCCTTTGCGACCCTGAAAAGAAGCTTTATGTCTGCTCCCGTGTTAGTACAGCCAGATCCGTCCAAACCATTCGTCGTGGAAGTGGACGCCCCCGAGGTGGGGGTGGGGGCGGTGTTGTCCCAAGGGCCTGCCACTCTAACCAACCTCAGGCCATGTGCTTTCTTTTCCAAGAAGTTCTCTGCTGCGGAAAGAAATTACGACGTAGGCAATAGAGAGCTTCTTGCGGTCAAATTGGCGTTTGAAGAATGGAGGCATTTTTTGGAGGGGGCCAGTCACCCGGTTACGGTGATCATGGATCACAAAAATTTGTCATACATTGAGTCTGCTAAAAGACTAACGCCCAGACAGGCCTGTTGGTCACTTTTTTTTTCCCGTTTTCAGTTTACGATTACATTTCGTCCAGGGTCTAAGAATGTCAAGGCTGACGCTTTATCGCGCAGTTTTCAGCCGGTGTCTCCCCCCCCCCCCCGAGCCACCGTCCTCCATTCTTCACCCTGGGGTTGTGTTAGCAGAGGTCTTGTCTGAATTGGAAAGGGGGATTCAGGGGGCCCAGTCGCGGGCTCTGGCAGCCAAGCCGGGGGGTAAGTTAGTTGTCCCAGAGCAACTTCGCCTGAAACTCTTGCAGGAGTTCCATGAATCCAAGCTGAGTGCTCACCCTGGTATTTCAGCCACGCGCCTGGCGGTGGCTAGGATCTTTTGGTGGCCTACCCTTGGTTCGGACATAAAAAAATTCATTGCTGGTTGTGGGGTCTGCGCTCATTCCAAAAGCTCTCATAGCCAGTTGGCAGGGGAGCTGATGCCCTTAGCAGTGCCCGAGAGACCATGGACTCACTTATCCATGGATTTTGTTAACAATCTCCCTCCATCTAAGGGTAATACGGTGGTATGGGTAGTGGTGGACAGACTTTCTAAGCAGGCTCATTTTGTACCCCTGTCCGCACTACCGTCAGCTGAGACGTTGTCCAGATTGTTTGTGCAGCATGTGATCCGGTTGCATGGGGTACCCCTGAATGTGGTGTCTGATCGTGGTGTGCAGTTTGTGGCTAAGTTTTGGCGTGCTTTCTGCAAATAATTAGGGATGTCTCTGTCCTTTTCGTCTGCATACCATCCTGAGAGCAATGGTCAGACGGAACGCAGAAATAAAACTAATCTACTTTATTCAAAATTTAATTTTAAAAAGGACTTAGTCCATTCGTAAAAAATGTACATGTACAAAAAGACAAACACTTACAAGAACAAACCGCTCAGTCAGATGCGGTAAGACCAAACTTTCAAGCACCCTATTGGTATACCCTTAGTGTCGTTATCCAACTCTACATAGACACCCCCTCAGAGTATACGCTTAGTGTAAATTTGTTTTGAGAAATCACACTCACATGGTGCTAGAAAAATGTCTTTTACAGATCCATTGTTCTTTATGTGCCACTTCTATGTAGCACACATAATTATCACTAACAATGATCTCGGACAAATTTCGTAGTAACAGCCTTATTTCAATAATCACCTAAAAATAAAGAATGGCATGATATACAGTCTGTAATAATAAAACCAGGGTGTGAACCTAGACATTCCTCTTTAGATCATGCAGTTCACCACCTTAACATATTTTTTATGTCATCTAGTATATCATGGAAAGATCTCACCCAAATCTATACATTCATGGGTTCCTCCATGTGACGCTCCCTTCTCCCTACGCGTTTCACCAACCGGATCATCAGGGGAGTACTGAGTACAGCGTTATGCCTACATGAGAAAAATGCCATCACTAGGCTGTTCATTTACCCGCTTTTTATAGCATGCACTCTTTAGTGTGTTCCCGCCTCATAAAGATGGGCGGGTGTATGCCCGTGACCACTTCCTGTTTCTGTGTCACTATGGTGACAAGCCCGTTACTCATATATTCCTTCACATCACTTATTCACTTACTCTCATAGCATATTAGTAGTATGCGATTACATCGACCTCCATTTAAAACACATGAACGTGCGCACTCTTTTCTTTATCGGGTTGCATAGTAACGCATTGACGTCACCTTTCTTTAGCGCATGCGCATTCTTCTTTGTCACGTCCAACCCTCTTTCTTACGTCACGGCGCCTATTCACTTCCTTATACCAGCATCAGGGGAATTACCGCGCCTGCGCACTCCCAACCATAGCCGCTTCTTTGCAGGCTTTAACTTCTTAGTGCACGCAAGTCCCTTATCGCGCCTGCGCACTCCACAAACGGCCGCTTTTTTGCAAGCCATAATTTATAAATGCACAAAAGTCCCTCCTATCACAGGATTATCTTATGGGAGCACTTATAAATTTATATACCCTTAACATGCACATCTATTAACAGTTCTTTCTCATCTGTCAAATGAATAAGATTAATATTATTTTAAAAAACGATGATGCATAGGGGCTTTAGTGTTTTTTAGCCGATCAATATCAATCTATACCCACATATGGTTATGATTGATATCTACCGCCATCAAATAATGAATGGCATATAGATGCTTCACATTGTAGTCACCAATTATAACTGAAATGCTCACTATCCAATCCTCAAATATACATGTGGGCATAAATCTTAGCCTTGTACAGGAATAGGTATCACAGTCATTTTGGGCATATTTCAATATTTACTATCCAGTTTTGGGACTTTCAGGATACTGAAAATATTCATTAAGTATCCCTCAAAAAAATCCTCTCAACTATCCCGAGCGATCACTCAAGACAATGTACAGTACTTGGCTCAGACTCGATACATCTAACTTCCAGAAGAGACTTCTTATCTTCTCTTTATCCTATTCTATTTTTATTCCTAAGGTTTTAACTCCGTGTTTAGACAAACAAAAAAAGGGGGGAGGGGAAAAAACCCATTAGAGAAGTATAACTCCTTTGGATTCCCTCCTGAGTAACCACACTACCCTTTAACCCCTATACAGGGATCTGGTTTTACGTGGGGCACAGTGGAGCTTGTCCTCCGGGGGTCACATCTCATTGCATATGGGTTAGTAAATTACAAAAAAGCCGTAAAAGATAGTTGGTCATTCAGGCCTGTATAGGGGTTAAAGGGTAGTGTGGTTACTCAGGAGGGAATCCAAAGGAGTTATACTTCTCTAATGGGTTTTTTCCCCTCCCCCCTTTTTTTGTTTGTCTAAACACGGAGTTAAAACCTTAGGAATAAAAATAGAATAGGATAAAGAGAAGATAAGAAGTCTCTTCTGGAAGTTAGATGTATCGAGTCTGAGCCAAGTACTGTACATTGTCTTGAGTGATCGCTCGGGATAGTTGAGAGGATTTTTTTGAGGGATACTTAATGAATATTTTCAGTATCCTGAAAGTCCCAAAACTGGATAGTAAATATTGAAATATGCCCAAAATGACTGTGATACCTATTCCTGTACAAGGCTAAGATTTATGCCCACATGTATATTTGAGGATTGGATAGTGAGCATTTCAGTTATAATTGGTGACTACAATGTGAAGCATCTATATGCCATTCATTATTTGATGGCGGTAGATATCAATCATAACCATATGTGGGTATAGATTGATATTGATCGGCTAAAAAACACTAAAGCCCCTATGCATCATCGTTTTTTAAAATAATATTAATCTTATTCATTTGACAGATGAGAAAGAACTGTTAATAGATGTGCATGTTAAGGGTATATAAATTTATAAGTGCTCCCATAAGATAATCCTGTGATAGGAGGGACTTTTGTGCATTTATAAATTATGGCTTGCAAAAAAGCGGCCGTTTGTGGAGTGCGCAGGCGCGATAAGGGACTTGCGTGCACTAAGAAGTTAAAGCCTGCAAAGAAGCGGCTATGGTTGGGAGTGCGCAGGCGCGGTAATTCCCCTGATGCTGGTATAAGGAAGTGAATAGGCGCCGTGACGTAAGAAAGAGGGTTGGACGTGACAAAGAAGAATGCGCATGCGCTAAAGAAAGGTGACGTCAATGCGTTACTATGCAACCCGATAAAGAAAAGAGTGCGCACGTTCATGTGTTTTAAATGGAGGTCGATGTAATCGCATACTACTAATATGCTATGAGAGTAAGTGAATAAGTGATGTGAAGGAATATATGAGTAACGGGCTTGTCACCATAGTGACACAGAAACAGGAAGTGGTCACGGGCATACACCCGCCCATCTTTATGAGGCGGGAACACACTAAAGAGTGCATGCTATAAAAAGCGGGTAAATGAACAGCCTAGTGATGGCATTTTTCTCATGTAGGCATAACGCTGTACTCAGTACTCCCCTGATGATCCGGTTGGTGAAACGCGTAGGGAGAAGGGAGCGTCACATGGAGGAACCCATGAATGTATAGATTTGGGTGAGATCTTTCCATGATATACTAGATGACATAAAAAATATGTTAAGGTGGTGAACTGCATGATCTAAAGAGGAATGTCTAGGTTCACACCCTGGTTTTATTATTACAGACTGTATATCATGCCATTCTTTATTTTTAGGTGATTATTGAAATAAGGCTGTTACTACGAAATTTGTCCGAGATCATTGTTAGTGATAATTATGTGTGCTACATAGAAGTGGCACATAAAGAACAATGGATCTGTAAAAGACATTTTTCTAGCACCATGTGAGTGTGATTTCTCAAAACAAATTTACACTAAGCGTATACTCTGAGGGGGTGTCTATGTAGAGTTGGATAACGACACTAAGGGTATACCAATAGGGTGCTTGAAAGTTTGGTCTTACCGCATCTGACTGAGCGGTTTGTTCTTGTAAGTGTTTGTCTTTTTGTACATGTACATTTTTTACGAATGGACTAAGTCCTTTTTAAAATTAAATTTTGAATAAAGTAGATTAGTTTTATTTCTGGTATTTTTCTAGCTTGCTGGTGTAGATAGAGTCTTCTAGCTAGTAGATCACTCGCTGTTAATCATCAGACGGAACGCACTAACCAGTCCCTGGAACAGATCCTCAGGTGTCTAACCTCTGCTAGACAGAATGACTGACTGGTGTGATGCACTGCTGTTGGCTGAATTTGCCTTCAATAGTCGGGTGAGTCAATCCACGGGTATGACTCCTTTTTTGATCAATTATGGGTTCAGTCCTCAATTTGGTGAGTTTTCTCATCTGGACTCGGGGTGTCCCGGGGCTGAGGGCTCTGTTCAGCGATTACAGAATACGTGGGCAGAAGTCCAGCGGAGTATATCTAGGTCTCAGGGCAGGTATAAGTTTTTCGCGGACAGGAAACGAACACCAGGGCCCACGTTTCAGGTTGGAGACAAGGTTTGGCTCTCCACGCGAAACATTAAGTTGAAGTTTCCTTCAGCCAAGTTGGGGCCCAAATTCATTGGCCCATACAAGATTGTGGAAAAAATCAATCCAGTGGCGTATAGGCTGTGCCTTCCACCCTCTTTCAAGATCCCTAACGTCTTCCACAAATCTCTACTGAAACCTTTTGAAACAGTCCTGGGGGACTCTGAGTCCGCTGCTCCTCCTGCTTTGGTCGAGGGGCAGGTGGAGTACGAGGTTGGTCATATCGTAGATTCCAGGTTGGTATGGCGGTCGGTACAGTACCTGGTTCATTGGAAGGGGTATGGGCCGGAAGACAGATCCTGGGTACCGGCCTGGTTGATGCATGCTGATCGCCTAGTGCGGGCATTCCATGCTAAGTACCCGGGCAAACCTGGGGGTCCAGAGGCCCCCTGTTGAGAGGGGGTTACTGTCATGATCTCAGTGCGGGTTTGATTCGCACATGTGGGGTTAATGTCTGGAACCAGTGCTGATGAATGGCATTTCTACGGTTAAAGGTTCTGATCCCAGTACAGGCTTACCTGCACATCTGGGGCAGCTTCTTATAGCCTCAGGACTCTCCCATCCCCGTCAGTTATACTTTTGCCCTTGGCATAGTGTGGTGACCCCTGAGTGTGTTTGTGCTGTGTTCTGGTTTATCTGATACTGTGTGCGACTCTGTCTGTTCTCTGGATACTGCTTGTTGGATTCTGCTTGGTACCTTCTATGTCTGTTTGGCTTTGACCACTGCCTGTCCTCGACTATCTGTTCTGTCTCATCCCTGGTATTTTATTGTTATCTCTGTGTATGACCCGGTTTGTCTGACTTTGACTATTCCTGTATAGTATTTTGCCTATCTCTGACAGCAGGATGCAAAGCCCCACCCCCTTGTGGTCACATGACCGTAGGTCCTTCACTGCTCACTGACTTTAGCTTCTCCAGGTCCTGTTTGCTTGAACTATCTGGCCGTGTCTGACCCCGGACCCCTCTGCAGTGTGGGTGAGTCCTTGCTCCGCAGAGACAACTGATCCAACACTTAGACACTCTGAATAGCTGTTCACTTTTCCATTTATAGATTCGGGCCTCTTGCCCGGTCCACTTGAAGCGAGGCAAGATGAGATTGCATGCAGCAATGCCCAAATATTTGAGCAGCCATGGTCACATGAAGGCGACGATGGGAACGTGTCACAAGAGGTGAACGATGATGAGACACAATTGCCAGAAAGTCAGGAGGAGGACCAGGGTGCGGAAGGGGAAGAAGAGATGGTGGATGTAACTGACCCAACCTGGCAGGAGGACATGCAGAGCGAGGACAGCAGTACACAGAGGGAGGAAGGCGTAACACCCCAACAGGCAGGAATAAGCAGTGTGGGGGCTGCAGACAGAAGGCGGACAACTGTTCCTTGTAACAACAGCATGATGGAAGTTGGCAGTACAACTTTTAGTTCTTCCCGAGTCTGGTTGTTTTTTAAAGACTCTGCCAATAACCTCAAACAGGCCATTTGCACCACTTGCCAGGCCAGCATCAGCAGGGGTAGCAAAACTACCAGCCTGACCACTACCAGCATGATCAGGCACATGGCAGCAAAGCACCTGACTTTGTGGGCCAAACCCCAGGCTCCAGGAACAGTGTCTGCGGGTGACACTGCTTCTTCCACTGTTGTGCGTGCAAGCCAATCCCATGTCCATGGTGCATGCGAAGATACCTCCTGCCCTGCCCACACTCAACTAGCACCATTATCAAGCACCTCCTTGTCCCAGCACAGCCTTCAGTTGTCCATATCCCAGTTCTTGGAACGCAAGCGTAAATACGCAGCCAATGACCCACAGGCCACAATACTAAATTCACACATTTCTCATCTGCTTGAGCTCGAAATTTTGCCTTTTAGGCTTGTAGAGATGGAAGCTTTCCACAACCTGATGGTGGTGGCCCTCCCATTGTACTCGTTCCCCAGCTGCCACTATTTCTCCCGATGTGCCTTCCCAGCATTACACAAACACTTGCCCTCAACAATGCTGTTACTGGGAAAGTCCACGTAACCATGGACACGGGGACAAGTGCTTCTGGGCAGGGATGATACATCTCGCTGATGGCACACTGGGTTAATATAGTGGAAGCCAGCACCCAGTCGGTCCTTGGGATGGAACACATCCTCCCGGCACCTAGGATTGCGGGCCCTATGTCAATCAGGGTTGCCCCCACAGTTTACAGCTCCTGCACCTCCTCCTCTTCCTTCTCCTCTTCAGCCTCCATCTCCAAAATGACCACATCAGTCACAAGCTGGAAGCACTGCAACACTGCCTCAGCCATGCGGCTACAGGCTGTGCTGAAGTTAATATGCTTAGGTGACAATCCGCACAATGCTGAAGAGTTGTGGACAGCTCTAAAAGAGCAGGCAGATCTGTGGCTGACAACGCTGAACCTACAGCCAGGCATGGTTGTGTGTGACAATACCCGGAACCTGGTGGTGGCTCTGAAGTGAGGCAAGCTCATACACATACCATGCCTGGCCCACGTGCTTAACCTCATTATTCAATGGTTTCTCAAAAGTTACCCGGTGCTACCAGATCTGCTTGTGAAAGTATGCCATCTGTGTGACCATTTTGGAAAGTCAGCTACACCTTCCACCGCCCTTGCCCTGCTTCAGCAACGTTTGCAGCTTTCCGGCTCACCGACTGGTGTGTGATGTCACGTGTTGGAACTCTACACTGCAAATGTTGGAAAGGATTTGTGAGCAGAAGACGGCATTTCTTGACTACTAACATCAACAAGGCCGTCGGTATTCAGTTCAGACCTCAGGATTGTGAAAATGAGGATGAATGAACTCATGGAGATCAACATCCAAAACTGCGGAGACACCATCACGTGTTTCTCAACGCAGTGATTCTAGAGCACTGCCCCCATCCCTTATGGGAAACATGCAAAACAGAAGCCGCGGAGACACCATCACATGTTTCTCAACGCAAGCAATGACCAGCCAAGTCTTTCCCCAGGAAGGAACAACCACGGGAAGGGCAGTCTCCAATGAAGGAAACCACCTATGCCAAAACATGGTATCTATCCACAGACAGCTGTTTCGGGGTATTGCCCCTCATCAGTGTGGAGTAGGAAACTGGCTGGTAGGAGCAATGCCTAGTAAAAGACTGTGAAAATGAGGATGAATGAACTCATGGAGATCAACATCCAACACTGCGGAGACACCATCACGTGTTTCTCAACGCAGTGATTCTAGAGCACTGCCCCCATCCCTTATGGGAAATATGCAAAACATGCAAAACAGAAGCCGCGGAGACACCATCACATGTTTCTCAACGCAAGCAATGACCAGCCAGGTCTTTCCCCAGGAAGGAAGGCATGTGGATGGATACCATGTTTTGGCATAGGTGGTTTCCTTCATTGGAGACTGCCCTTCCCGTGGAGTTGCAAGGAATTGCAGTTCCAGATGGAAGACGAAAACGGCTGAAGAGGAAGTGGCGTGTTTGTCGTCATGTAAATAACACAGTCATTTTATGGCTCCCCAAGCTGGTTGGGGCATTGCGTCCCTGAATGTCAGGAAAATTAGATCCAAATTCAGGAGGGCAATCGTTCTAGATTATATTAAACAGATGAATGCTCACATCTTTTGTCTTCAGGAATGTGGGATTGTGGACGCTCCAAGCGATAAGGACTGGCCTTACGGACAGCATGTATGGTCTGGCTCATGTGTAAATAGGAATGATGGTGTAGGGATATTAATGGGTAACAGGGAGATTAGTTTAGATAGCTACACGGTGGTAGAGGTGGGTAGATGTATAATTGCACATGTTAGCTATAGGGGGTGGCGGGCTAGAATTATTAATGTGTGCTGTCCATCAGGACACGACAGGAAAAAGGAGCGTCTGGCTCTTTTGGAAAAATTAAGTTTGTTTCTTCCAGGCAAAATGCCTACAGTTTTAGTTGGAGACTTTAATTGCACCACAGAAGGGAATTGTGACATAACTGGTAAAAAGTTATCCAATCTTATTTCTGATTTTTCCCTTCTAGATGCTGCTGCTCTGAAATTTGGCATCCCACCACCGCCAACGTACCATGCTGATAGGGGTGGTATTGCATCCAGGATAGATAAAATGTTGTTTTCCAAAAATATGTTGTGTATGAATTTTGAACAAAATTCTGTACCTTTTTCTGATCATGAGTGTTTGAGAGGTGTGTTTAGTGTGATTGATGACCGTGTGTATGGGGGTGGGGTTTGGAAGCTGAATGTAAGATTGTTAGAAGATGAGGATGTGATGAATGAATTAAAAATAAAGTATAAAGAGTGGAGAGTATATAAGAGGGATTTTGCGTGTGTACTGGAATGGTGGTTGCAAAAAATTCTTCAAAAAGTGGGGCTATAAAAAAGCCGCTATTTATCGGAGTAGATTTAATGATTTAAACAGGCGCTTAGACTGGTTAAGGAAGTGTGGAGAAAGTAGCATGGATGTGTCTGATCTGCTGGCTGAGACAAAGAGTGAATTAAAGAGTGTTATGGATGAAAAAGGGAAAGAAATCATCTATCGCACCAAAATAGAACATCTTGAGAAGGATGAAAAGTGCACGAGGTTCTTTTTTTAAGAAAATGAATGGGAGAAAGGCTGATATGGATAAAATCCTGGATAGGAATGGTTTGTGTGTGTCAGGTGACAATGTGATAAAGAAGGTGAATAGGTTCTATAGTAAGTTATATGATAAAAAATGGATTGATTCTGGTCTTGTTTCAGAAGAGCTGAATGGGTTAGAGAACAAGTTGGATAGTGGATAATGTGATATTTTGAATGAGGCTGTAATTATGGAAGAAGTAGAAAATGTGATGAAGAGTGCTAAAAAGAATAAGACTCCAGGTAAAGACGGATTGCCGGTAGAATTCTATGTGAAGGCGTGGGATTTTCTGGGAGCTGATTTGACTGAGATATGTAAGTATATGTGGGAGAGTGGTAAGTTGTGTGAATCAATGAAAGAGGGGGTGGTTGTGCTTGTGCATAAGAAAGGTGAGAGAAAGTGTTTAGAGAATTGGAGACCTATAACATTGCTGAACGCAGATTACAAAATCTATAGCAAATTGTTGGCGAATCGTATGCGTGAGGTGATTGGTAGTGTTGTGGATGAGGATCAAGTGTGTGCTGTGCCTGGAAGAAGTATGAGTGATAACTTATTGTTATTAAGGGATTTGATTGGAGACTGCAATGGAAGGAAACGGAAGTGTATGGTCCTGTCAATTGATTTTGAGAAAGCGTTTGATAGGGTCTCGCATGTGTTTTTGTTTAAAGTTCTGGATAGAATGGGATTTCCTCAAAAAATTGTGAATGGGATAATGTCTTTGTATGATTGTGTCAAGTGAGTTTCTTGTTAATGGGTGGTTGAGTGAGAAAGTGAATATTAAGTCTGGTGTAAGGCAGGGGTGTCCCATGTCCCCTGTCTTGTTTGTATGTGTGATTGAACCTTTGTTGTGCTTGGTGAGACATGATAAAATGATGCGAGGTTTGTTGGTACCTGGGAGTGGTGGGAAGCATGTGAAAGTTCTTGGATATATGGATGATGTTGTGGCTGTGAGTGAAAATGTTGCGTCTATGAGTAGGGTTAAGTTTATGGGCGGCACGGTGGCTCAGTGGTTAGCACTGCAGCCTTGCAGCGCTGGGGTCCTGGGTTCGAATCCCACCAAGGACAACATCTGCAAGGAGTTTGTATGTTCTCCCCATGTTGGCGTGGGTTTCCTCCGGGCACTCCGGTTTCCTCCCACATTCTAAAGACATACTAATAGGGAATTTAGATTGTGAGCCCCATCGGGGACAGTGATGATGATGTGTGCAAACTGTAAAGCGCTGCGGAATATGTTAGCGCTATATAAAAAAAAAATAAATAAATAAATAAAAATAAGTTGCTTCTGGAGTTTTTCTGTGGTGCGTCTGGCTTTAGAGTGAATTGGAATAAATGTAGTTTTAAATGTTTTGGGGATGACAGGGTTAAAATGGAGGGGGTAAAGTGTGAGGAGGGTGCTATCAAAGTGCTGGGAGTATTATTTAATAAGGACTTGGAAGGTAAGGAGAGCTGGGAGGAGTGTGGATTGCGCATAGAGCGTAAGTTAAATTTTTGGCGACTGAGAGACTTGACCTTGAGTGGTAAGATTTTGGTCATAAAAGCGGTGATTCTTCCGATTTTGCTTTTTATTGCAACAGTTTTTCCACCATCATGTAGGAAAATAAAAAGAGTGGAAAAGTTAGTTTTTACTTTTTTCTGGAGCAGTAAAATAGAGAAACTTAAGAGAGAGTCTTTTCAAGGCGTGTCACCATGGTGGCATGGCCTTTCCAAACATTGAGATTTTTCTGGGGCTTCAGTATATCAAAACTGTTGTTATTTTGCTGAATAAAGGAAATAAGGGAGCGTATATGGAAAGTTATTCTGCTGGTTGGATGTTATATGGCTTATGTTGGAGAAAGAGGGATGCTAGAGTGCCTGTTGCTTTCAAGTGTCCGGTCT
Organism: Dendrobates tinctorius; assembly: GCF_039654945.1. Taxonomy (NCBI): domain Eukaryota; kingdom Metazoa; phylum Chordata; class Amphibia; order Anura; family Dendrobatidae; genus Dendrobates; species Dendrobates tinctorius. The sequence goes on along the minus strand of NW_027361671.1, from coordinate 41,011,412 downwards.
GGTATGAGGTGATTGAGAAGTTTGTGAGGAAGCATGATTTGCTGAGTGTACCGATTAATGATTTTAGAATGGCTAAGAATGTGATGAAAATAATACGTAAGAATGATGTGGAATGTAATATTGTGGGGTTGAGAGGGAATTAAGTTTCGGTTGCATGGAAGAGTTTGGAAATGCACGGGATGTCTAATAGACAAAGGGATATTGTATGGATGTCCTTGCACAATATTTTGCCTGTGCGACAGGTTCAGAAGAGATGAGGTCTGACCAGAACTGATGTGTGCCCGAGGGAAGGATGTGGTGGATGTGAAACTGTGCGGCATACTATGTGGAACTGTGATTAAGCGTGCAGTGTGTGGAAGTGTGTAGGTGGGTTGTGTAAGGAGTTAGCAGGTGTGAGTTTTATTGACTGGCGTGTTGCGATGTTTGGAATTGGTGCATGTGGTCGTGGGAAAAATAGAATCCTATGGTTAATTATGACTTGTGTGATGCAGAGTTTGTGGGATGTGAGGAATTTAGGAATTTTCAAAGAGAAGCATGTATCTGTGAATAAGTGTGTCGGGCCGATCCTTTCTAGATTATACTTGATTTATAAATTAGACAGCGAAGGCGGTGGTGGTTCTGATGCAGAGGGTGTCTGGAAATATAAAAAATGGCAGCACCTGATCAAATATCAGTGAATTTTAGTGATGTTTATTGATGTTCAGGATGTCTTTTGTGTATACCCTTGATTTGTTATACTAAAATAAATATGAACCATGATGATGAGAGTTGAAACAACGACGTTTAAGTTGATGAGCTTATATTGAGTTGTTTATAACTAACCTGAATGGTTTTAAAAAAAAAAAAAAAAAGAAAAAGAAACAGCTGTCTGTGGATGGATACCATGTTTTGGCATAGGTGGTTTCCTTCATTGGAGACTGCCCTTCCCGTGGTTGTTCCTTCCCGGGGAAAGACCTGGCTGGTCATTGCTTGCGTTGAGAAACATGTGATGGTGTCTCCGCGGCTTCTGTTTTGCAGACTTCAGGATTGGACATGGATGTCAGACATATGTACCATCCTCCAAAACTTTGAGGAGTCCACCAAGATGGTGAGCGGCAATGATGCCATAATTAGCGTCACCATTCCGCTTCTTTGTATTCTGAAAAGCTCTCTGCTCACAATGAAAGAGGATGCATTGCAGGCAGAGCACGATGTGATGGAGCAGGGAACCATACAGGGTGATTACACACAGCCCAGCCTCATGTTATCCCAATGTGGATGTTGACAATGAGGAGGAGGAGGAATAACAGGAGCTACTTTCATGCGCTATAGACGGTACTACAAGCACAACTGTTATACCGTCTGTTCAGCGTGGGTGGCCTGAGGACAGGGAGGAGGAGGACTGCATGGTCAGTCATCCTCTTGGTGAGGACAGGGAAGTGTTGCCTGTTAGCAGTCTGGCATGCATGGCTGACTTTATGTTGCGCTGCCTTTCCCGCAACCCTCGCATTCTCAAAATTTTGGGTGACACTCATTACTGGTTGGTGACACTTGTAGACCCACGATACAAGGAGAAATTTCAATCTCTTATTCCAGAGGCTGGCAGGTCTACTAAAATGGGGCAGTACCGAGGGCCCTTGTTGTGGAATTATTAAAAAAATTCCCACCTGAAAACACTGGCGGAAGAGGTCACAGTTCGTTGGACAACCAAGGAGTACTGGCAAGAGAGACACAACTCCAATCCAGCAGAGGCAGGGGAATACTGGCAAAGTTCTGGGGGAGTTTTCTCAGACCCTCCCATCACACTGGCTGAGGTTCGGGGTACTCTCACAAGGAGTGCAAAGTTTTGGAAGATGCTGAGGGAGTACCTTGCTGACCGTACCAATGCCCTCCGTGATTCCTCTGTGCATTTTAATTATTGGGTATCCTCTCTATGCCTTGGAGGTCCTGGCCTGCCCTGCCACTAGCATTTTGTTAGAGTGGGTTTTTAGTGCCGCTGGTGGAATTATAACTGATAAGCGCATCCACCTGTCAACTCAAAATGCTGACAGATTGACTCTTATAAAAAATGAACAAGGGCTGGATTGGGCCAGACTTCTCTACATCACCGAATGATAACAGCGAAACATAACTTCAAATTCAGTGTCACTTTTTGAGAGGTATATCCCCATGCACCTCTTCACACCCACACATGGGTATACGCTTCCTGATTTTGCTTATTTGCTGTTACCCTCCTCCTTCTCCTCCTCATCATCAGCCACCACCACTAGATCACCATGGTGACTGTGATCTGTGATGCAACAGCCATGTTATTGTGTTAAAAGGTGTTTTTATGCCCCTAAAAAAAAATTTAGGCATTCTATTGATGTGTACCCCCAGGGGAAAATGATTGTCAGCCCATACACTTAGTGTACGGGCATTACAACCATAGGAGACCCGCTCCTTTAAATTGAGAAAATATTGTTAGTAGACTATCCTCCACGTCTCTTCCGACACCACCACTAGATCACCAGGGTGAAGGTGTTTCGTGATGCAACAGCCAGGTTTTATTTTTTCAAGGTTGTTTATGTTGCCCGTAAAAAAAAAAAAATTTACACAGTATGTTGATGTGTACGCCCCAGGGGGAAATTTTTGTTAGCCCTTACTTTGTTAGCACTTAGTGTATGGGAATTACCACCATACGAGACCGATCCTTTAAATTGGGAAAAGATTTTTAGTTGGCCCTCCTCCACGTCTCTTCCAAGGGGTATTGGACTGTATGCAAATTTGGAGCAGGCCTTGCATTCACTTCATGGGCAAACATTACTGGAGTAGCAAATTGTTCACAGCAGTGACCTGGGAGTCAGAAATGCTTCCAGGGGTCTTCCCTATGTTGTTCCCATGTCAATTCAGCACTGTTCCCATCGATTTCTGATGTTTTTAGACCCTAAAAAGACCCCCGGGGTGTCGCGGCAAAAATGCTCGGGTTTCCCATAGACTTACATTGGGCTCGTTGCTTGGGTCGAGCACCTGAGCATTCCAATATGCTCGACCCGAGCAACGAGAACCTGAGCATTTTAGTACTCCCCCATCACTACACACATTGCATGCCATGGGCATAGGAAGTGTACTCTAATGATTCACAGAGTCAAGAGGAGGAAATCATCTGCACTGATGGTAAAAATTTTTCTCACTTTGATCCATGGCCGGACAAAGTTTGGTCCGAGCATAAACGAAACCCACTTCAGGAGACGTTAACCCCATTGGGCGCAAAAAGACTGTACTGTGCTGTCAAGGCAGGAAGAGAAGGAGGGTGACTCTCAGGGCAATTAGTGGGAGAACAGAGAGGATGATGATGAGGTAGTAGATCACACCCAGCGGCATGCAACTGAGTAGCTCATCAGAGGAGGAAGTTAAGTAGACACAGAGTTATGAAACCACGACAACCAATGCATCCAGAGCCCTAACTTTGGCAGTCGACAGCAGCGTTTGTGGTTCTGCAGTTGCACATCTTGGGTCTTTTTATCAGACCAACAAAAATCTAAAAAATCACATTAGCTGTCAAAATTTTTAAAAAAAAGACCTAGTAGAGTAAAAAAATTAAGTAATTTCAATACTACATGCATGAACTGGCACACGTGCGATCAACATGCATTAATCTGGGACTATCACTGTGCTAAAATGCAGACTAGTGGGCTTCGCCAACCACCATCCACATCTTCTCATTCTTCCTCCTCCCTCACCATGGCAAGTGTTGTTACACAGGTCTCTGGCAGAAGAACCTCCACTTTTTTACCCCCTTCAGTAGAGCCTGGCAGTTGATACGGAATTGGAAATGCTTGCTGTTTTTGACTGATCTTACATACCAAGCACACCCCATATTTATCAATCCACCGTAACATCTCCGCCTGCACCTCTCTCACACGCCAGTAGCTTGTCATTTTCACCATACTCCACCCTGTGTCAGCCCAGCAGCAAACCCTCATTTGTGTAGTTGTGCTCATGTAAAAGAGTCATTCCTCCGACACACGGCAAAGTTAACAGTTTGAACTTCATCATCTTCAATCTACTAATAATAATTTCCTTTACTTATATATCGCAAACACATTCCGCATTGCTTTACAAGTCAGCAGTTCCTATAAAACAGTCAAAAGTTAGCAAGTTTATGATAATCAAACAATTAAAGTAAAAACAATGATAGTACAATCCAGGAAATGGGGGGGGGGGTAGATAAAGGCTGCATGAGCCTTTTGGTTATGTTGTGTTTGATGGTAAATTATGTTCACAGAAGTAGAGAATAAGCTATATATATAAAAAGGATTTTAATTAGGAAAGGTGATAGGCCACCCCAAACAGATGTGTTTATACTCCTAATTTCTTGGGGGACAAAGGATACGAGGTGAGTCGTCTAGGTAGGATATTGGACTGAGCTGGACAAAATCCAGATCAGGGGTGTTACCGTCTTTGTGTGTCTCAGAGTTTGAAAGTTGTGAGAAGCCATGAGAATTGGCTAGAGATAGAAGCTGGGATGCAGCTGGAGAGGTGGAGCTGTTGAAGTCTCCCAGGAAAAGGGTTGTCAATTTTGAGGACATGAAGTATGGCAGAAATGCGTAAAAGTGATCAAGGAATTGGGTGGCTGAGCCTGGGGGCAGGTATATGACTGCTACTCTGAGGGAGAGGAACAACCCGATGGTGTGAAACTCAAATGAAGAATGGCATCCAATTGGCCTGTATTTATGTTTTGGGTTAAAAACAGGATTGTTGTTGGCAGTGAGGAGAGTAGGATTATCGAGGAGTTAGAAGTGATCGTACGGCGGGATATACACATATTCCATGTGTTCTAATCTGGAGTTGGATAAGCCGTGCACTGATTATTAATTTTCTGAGAGCTAATTATTGTAAACAGCCTGCAACCTCTTCGGATGATTCGTTGCCCATTGTGTGGACAAAAGGGGCCAACTAAGAGCTATTTGAGCGATTTGATACAAAGATCAGAGCTTGTGTCACGATCCATTTTTGGATCTGTGCCAGAGTCTGGATTCTGTTTTATAAACCTTTTTCCTTTCAGGCCCTCGGGGGTTAAGGTTATGGGTTTTTGCCCCTGGTGGCCGCTGGTGGTGGTCTAGGGAAGTAGTCAGCTGGGATCAGTCGTGTGAGGGCTGTTGCCTGGGGGCTACTGTCTCTGCCGCCTTTCTACAACCATCCCCTTCTTCTCCAGTGGGGGCAGCAGAGGTGCTGCCAGGGAGTAGGGGCAAGTTTCAACCCTCACCATTAGCCAACCCTGAGATGCGGAGTCCTTGTAGGAGGGGTCGGAGGAAGGTGGTGGTTCCCTCTCTGAATTGTGGGGGTCTGAGTGTTGCGACACAGGGGGACGCCTCTGTGAGTTCTGTAAACAGTTCACCGTCTTGTGGCAAACGTGTGTTTGGCAATAAACTTTCAGGTCCGGCCATGTGTGTGAATGAGTATGTATGGGTGTCCACCAAAAGCATCCAGTGGAAGTGTGCTGCTGGGGTCTGGAGTTCTCGGGTTATCGGGCCGTATTGGGTATCGGCCATTCTTGGCCCGGGGACTTACCAGCTGGAGTTACCCCAATTATATCCATACACAACTCGTTCCCCAGGTCGGCGCTCTGGAGATTTGTGGTGCCTCCGGAGCATACATTGCCACTTCCATCTGCCCACGTTGGCCAAAAACCTGACGGTCAGGTAGTTGCTGAAGTGAACTCTGGTGGATCTAGGCATCCTCACTGTAGGTGGTTTTCCGGTGAGGTGCGGTGTTGAGGGTCCAGAGGCCCCTCATTGAAGGAGGGGTACTGTCACGATCCGTTTTTGGATCTGTGTCAGTCTGGATTCTCTTTATAAAACGTTTTCCTTTCAGGCCCTCAGGGGCTAATATGGGTTTTTGCCCCCGGTAGCCGCTGGTGTTACTACAAGTTTAGTGAGCCTGCTGCTGTGTTTCCCCCACGGTGGCTGCTGGTGTTACTACATGTTTAATTCGTCAGCAGGTGGTGACCACACCCCTCCTTCCTATAAAAGGTCATCAGTTGCTGTAGCTCATGGTTGGTAATAACTGGTCATTTGCTAACCAACCTTGGAGAAGACTGGACCTACCTGGTGCAGAGGGGGTTCAGCTTATCTGGAGCAGTGGTGATGCTGCTGGATGCCGATCGGGTGCCTTACTCTGCTGCTGGGAGAATTAGCAGTAGATAAAGCTAAGTTTTGGTTTTTAATTTGCTTTAACCCCATGGTGTCTGGTTTATCTTTCCTTTCGTGTTATTGGTGCAGTGCACTTTATTCCCTGTCTCACCTCCTGGGGAGGGGGTTGGGGGTTTAGCTCAGGGCTAAACAGGTGATAGGGACAGGTCGGGGACTTGGGCCTCACTACCATCAAGTGTACCCCCAAGTTAAGGAGAGTCAGGGCACCCGCTTTATCCTGAGGGGCAGTTCAGGGGCCCTGGTTCCACGTCTCCTGTTTCCCCGCAACTGCCCCGTGACAGCTTGATTCCGTATGACCCATGACCTGTGATCTCTGTGATTATTGCAAGGCCACCCCAATCTGTTGGCCATGCTAATGCAACCTTTCTGCCTTATGTACACAGACGGGTTCCAAAAGCTGATGGTCGTCGCAGTCCCCCCCAGTACCAGTTGCCCAGTCACCATTACTTCTCTAAAAAAGATGTGCCTGCATTACAGCAACAAGTCACAGACGCCACCCATTCCCTGAAAAATTCTATGTCTGCCAGGGTGCATTTCAACAATGACACCTGGACGAGCAAGCATGGACAGGGGAGTTACCTCTAGATGACAAGGCAATGGGTGACTCTGGTGGCTGTAGGGGCAGTCGGGGAAGGGGCTGCTCCACAAGTCTTGCAATCCCCAAGGCTTGCAGGGTGCTTTATAGATGGTGAAATAAACCACTACTCACCATAAGATGGATAACTAAACTACTAGACAACAGGGGTTGGAGAACTAAACTACTAAACAGCTAGGGTTGTAGAACTAAACCACTACACACCATACAATGGATAACTAAACTAACTAATAGACAAATGGAGTTGGAGAACTAAACTACTGAACAGCTTCGGTTGGAGAACTAAACTAGTATAAGGGGATGGAGAACTAAAGCCATAGACACCAAGGTGTCACTAGAAACTAAGTCTTGGAATCACCAGGGCATGTGGAACAAACCTCTGTATGTAACAGTTCCTGCAGTTTTGCCTCCTCCACCTCTGCTAGGGCCTCCAGCTGCATCCTCAACCTCTGCCTTAATTAAACACATGTTCCAACACTGCAGAGAGAATCCCTCCCCCATCTTCGTACTGCACAGCCATGACTCACCGTAATCAGGAAGTGTTAACAAAAATATGCGTTGGAGATTGCAGTCATACAGATCAACAGTTGTGGACAGCTATCCATGCAGAGTTTGAGCAGTGGCTGTCTACTCTCAACCTGGAGCCAGGGAATGCGGTGCAAACCTGGTGGCAGCCCTACACCTGGCCAACCTTACCCACATGCTTTGCATGGCTCGTAACCTGATGGGACAGCAATTCCCCCGTCCCAGCCTGGATGCACTGCTGCAGAAACCACTGTCATGCTGACTTCCACCATTCCACTTCAAATGGTATAGAGATCTTTCGGACTACCAGTTAACCGGTTGATATGCGATACGACCAGAGTGTGGAATTAAACTCTGCACATGTTGCAGCAACTGTGGCAGCAGCACCAAGACCTGGTGCAGGAAGACATTTCTCATAGCATAGCACAACGAACGTGGTGCAATTCACACTTGCGTACTGGATACAGATGAAGGACCTCTGCAGCCTTCTGTATGTTTTTTTAATGGCTACTAAGATGGTTAGCGGTGATGATGCCGTTATCAGCATCCAAACAACTGTCATCTACATGCTGGAGCACACTTAAAATAGTGTGGGTGAGCAGGTGGTGGTGGTTTTCCTGGGGGAATAGAAGGAAGCAGAGGAGAATACCTTTATGGTTAACAATATCTATAAGTTCAGGTCTGTTGTCTCACAGACGTTTGCCATGGGAGGAACAAATGGAGAAAGACCATGAAAAGGATGAGAAGTAAGAGATGATGGACGCGCAACAGTTAAAAGATGAAGACGATAATGATTCCTTCTACTTTGTCTGTGGTTGTCAGGAGGGGATGGAGGAAGAAAGCTTGAGCGTTATACCACCACCAACACACTGTGGAGTTGGACCTCATGAAAGAGACCGACCCATGAGCACCTTCTTGCAGCACTATCTGCAACATGATTGTTATCTGTATAGTTATGATTCCAAATAGTGCTGCCTAGAGTTGAGCGAAACGGGTCGAACAATTTCAAAAGTCGCCGACTTTTGGCAAAGTCGGGTTTCATGAAACGAAACCCGACCCTAGGATGAGGTCCGCCACGAGGTCGGCGACATACGCGCCAAAGTCGCGTTTCAAAAGTTTGTTTAGCGCTCTTTTTCAGCCAATCAGGATCCACGGACACTGTGGGCAACGTGATGACATAGGCAGGGGTCGCCACCATCTTTCAGAAGGGCATGCAAGTGATTGGCTTGCTTTGGTGGGCGTCACAGGGGTTATAAAAGGGCGTGCACGCCGACCGCCATCTTACTTCTGCCGATCTTAGCATAGGGAGAGGTTGCTGATTCTGTAGGGAGAGCGTTAGGCAGGGAAGAAGACAAAAAAACTGCTTCTGCTGCTAGCGATTTTGCCTGTGCAACACACCAGTCACTGTGTATGCAGTGCAAGGGGAGGCTATATTGTGGTGGATCAGCGGTGTTGGTTGTTAGGCTGCCTTCTAAGGCTTCCTGACAGCTGCATTGCTGTTTCCCCACTGCTCTGCAAACTGCTTTTTTAAAAGCAATCACAATTTTTTTTTTTTGTCCTGCTAAGGTACTGAGCGTGCATTTATTCACACCATACAGCGGTGTACGCTCCTCACACAGTACCGTGTAACGGCTGTTATCACAGCCACAGTGAAGCTATCTGTGTGTCACTGTGGAAGGATAAGTGGAGGACTTGTTCCGTTCTTACAGACCTACACTCTAGGGAGTAGTGGGCCTCACACAATCCAAAAGTGTCCAGTGTCCACAAGTGTCTGCAGAAATTCAAAATCTCCCTTATCCTGTAGTCACTTTTTTCACACCTGCTGCATCGAGCCTGTGACATAGCGCTCTGATATTCATTGGGCCTCACACAATCCAAAAGTGTCCAGTGTCTGCAGAAATTCAAAATCTCCCTTATCCTGTAGTCACTTTTTTCACACCTGCTGCATCGAGCCTGTGACATAGCGATCTGATATTCATTGGGCCTCACACAATCCAAGTGTCCAGTGTCCACAAGTGTCTGCAGAAAATCTAAATCTCCCCTGTCCTATAGACACCTTGTACCTTGTTTTACATTACTATATAGTTTGTAGGATTTTGTCTACATTTCTACCAAAAATGAGGAAGGCTGGTGGAAGAGGCCGTGGAATTGGGCGGGGGTTGGCAGCTGGTAATGATGGTGTTGGTGGTGGATCTGATGGTAGTGGCAAAAGCAAAATAGGACCGAATGCAGGAGGTGTTGAGCCTGCGTCATCGTCTGGCTCCATAAGGCTTCGAAGGCTTAGCTTTCTAGGAGTTGGCAAACCGCTTTTAACGCCAGAGCATCAGGAAAAAGTTTTGTCTTACATTGCTGACTCAGCCTCCAGCTCTATCACCTCCTCTTCTTCAGTTGTAAAAAGTAAAAGCACTGAGTCGTCATTGGAGGCTCATGTTCCTGAACCACACCTTTCCTTGTGTCCTTCACCACAACCAAGATTGAAGGATGACACAGGCCATACTACTGATTACTCCATGGAGCTGTTTTCACATACCATGCCTGGATTATCAAGTGAAATGGTGAATTACCCAGGCCAAGATGAATCTGACATGGAGTGCACTGATGCACAGCCGCTGATAGATGATTCTGCTGGTACATTCACTCAGAGCACTACATTGTCCTCGCAGTGTACAGAGCCAGATTCTGACCCTGATGAGACTCAGGTGCCCCTTCCCGCACACTATACCACCATACACGGTGACACAGAGGAAGGTGCACATGACATTGAAGAGGAGGTGATGGATGACCCAGTTGTTGACCCAGATTGGCATCCATTGGGGGAAGAGGGTGCTGCTTCCAATAGCTCAGATTAGGAGCATCCACAGCAGACATCAACATCGCAACAGCTGTTATCTGGCAGGCCCGGAGCACTCCAAAGACAGGTTCCAAAAATCAAAAGAGTTGCTGGACAGCTTGTCCAGAGGGTCAAAACATCACAGCATGCTAGGCCGCAAAATGTCTGCCAAAGTAGGAAGAGTGCAGTGTGGCACTTTTTTGAACAAAATCCTCATGATCAGGCCAAGGTTATCTGTAAGAAGTGCGCAAAGACCTTTAGCTGAGGGAAAAATCTGAATACCGGTTGCATGCTTAGACATTTAACCAGCATGCACTTGCAAGCGTGGACACAACACCAAACCTCAAGTGCCACATGTGCAACTGATCACAAAGAAGGTAGTCAGCAACGCTACATTGTTTCCCCCACTGTAAGCCCACCGGTTAGCACAGCAGCAAATGTTGAGGTGTCGTTGCAAGGCCACAGCAGTCAGGGAATCCCACTGTTATATCAACGAAATTCTGAATCTAGGCCATCAGAAAGAACACCAACTCCATCACCATCATCAACCCTCTCTCAGTCCGCCCTGTCCACCGCTACTTCCACCATATGCAGCTCTCAAGTCCAGCTCACACTCCCAGACACTATGAGTAGGTCAAGAAAGTACTCAGTCTCTCATCCGCGTACACTGGGTTTGAACGCCCACATTGCCAAACTAATCTCGTTTGAGATGATGCCCTATCGGTTGGTGGAAAGCGCAGCTTTCCGCGAACTCATGGCCTCTGCAGTACCACGCTATGACCTACCCAGTCGCCACTTCTTCTCTCGCAAAGCCATCCCAGCCCTCCACCATCATGTGAAAGACCGCATTGTCCATGCACTCAAGCAGTCAGTGAGTGGAAAGGTGCACCTCACAACTGATGCATGGTCCAGTCGGCATGGCCAGGGCCGTTACGTGTCCATCACTGCGCACTGGGTTAATGTGGTGGATGCAGGGTCCACAGGGGACAGCGGTGGTGGGACAGTGCTGCCTAGCCCATGGTATAGGAAACAGTTGGCTGTAGGCATTCCACCCTCCTCCTCCTCCTCCAGAAGCGAAAGCTCGTCCACAGAGCGCAGTCGTACGAGCACTCCATCTGCAGCTGCCACTGTTGCACACGAGGTGTCCCCCTATCGAGCAGCTAGTGGAAAGCATCAGCAGGCTGTGTTGCAGATGATGTGTTTGGGCGACAGACACACCGCCGAGGTGCTGGCCGAGTACTTCAAGCGACAAACTGAGTCATGGCTGGGCAGTGTACATCTTGAGGCAGGCAAGGTAGTTAGTGATAACGGCCGTAATTTTGTGGCAGCCATAGCCCTTTCAAAACTCACCCACATACCTTGCTTGGCTCACACCTTGAACCTGGTGGTGCAGTGCTTCCTCAAAAATTATCCGGAGTTAACAGCCCTGCTCTATAAGGTGCAAAGACTGTGCGCGCACATCCGCCGGTCGCCTGTACACTCCGTTCGTATGCAGAAGCTGCAGCGATTGCTCCACCTTCCCAACCACCGCCTCATTATCGACATTGCAACAAGGTGGAACTCCACCCTGCACATGGTGGAGCGGCTGTGTGAGCAGAGGCAGGCCATAATGCATTTGTGGAAGGATACACGGCCAGGCACTTTGAGAGCAGACATGGAGTTGACAGGTGTGCAGTGGTCGAAGCAGAAAGACCTCTGTAAAGTCCTTCAGTGTTTAGAGGAATGCACACGGCTGGTAAGCGCAGACGACGCCATCCTAAGCATGAGCATCCCACTTATGCGTCTGCTCATGCAAACTTTGACGCACCTTAAGGAGCAGGCGTCTGCAGCCAATGTTGACGAGGAGGAAGAGGTGGAGGGAATCCTTGATGACATTCAGCCATTGTCTGCTCAGGGACCTCTCCTGGACGAGTTGGAGGAAGAAGAGGAGGATGATGATGGGGATGATTACTTAGGGGAGGAGGATGCATCTCGTGGGGCAAGTGAAAATGTTGGCGTGGCAAGGTCTGGTACAGGGTTTGTGCGTGACTGGAGGGATGTGGATTTGCCAGAAAGTGCTCCTCCAACCAGCACTCGCAGTGCATCATTGACACCGGGAACATTGGCCCACATGTCAGATTATGCCTTGCGGATCCTAAAAAGGGACCCCCGCATTGCCAAAATGATGAACGATGACGACTACTGGTTGGCCAGCATCCTGGATCCACGCTATAAAGGCAAATTACAAAACATCATGCCACAGGAGAACCTTGACCTAATATTGGCTAATAAACAAGCAACTCTGGTAAATCGGTTGCTTGAGGCATTCCCAGCACACAGCAGCGGTGATGGTTCTCACACGAGCCGTACGGGCCGGGGGCAGCTTGGCAGAGGTGTTCATGGTGCACACAGCAGAAGTGGTGTGGGAGACAGGGGTTTCATGACAATGTTGTGGACTGATTTTTCAAGTACCGCTCACACAACTGGTAATACAGCATCGATGGAAAGTGACAGGAGACAGCAGTTGTCAACTATGGTTACAAACTACTTTTCCTCCCATATCGATGTTCTCCCACACAGGTCATTCCCCTTTGACTATTGGGCTGCTAAACTGGACACCTGGCCTGAATTGGCACAATATGCCTTACCGGAGCTCGCTTGCCCAGCTGCAAGTGTGCTATCGGAAAGAGTCTTCAGTGCAGCTGGATCAATCCTGACAGAAAAAAGGACCCGTCTGTCAACCCAAAATGTGGATGATCTAACCTTCATTAAAATGAACCATGCATGGGTTTCCAAGGATTTTGTCCCACCTTCCCCTGATGACTCATAGGGTGACAGAAAAATGGCTTGCTTTGGTCCACCTCTTCCTGGGACTTGACCTATTTCGCCTTTTGCATCAGCTGAATGTCCAACATCAACATATGCCACTTTCTAAAACTCCCTAACTGTGCTGCCTCCCCCCCATGGCCGGGGTCACCACCTAGCGCACGACACCGTGCGAGTGCCGTTGCCCTGGACAGGTGGGTAGGCCGACTCTTGGGCGCGGGCACTGGCACAGGGTCCCTCATAGTGCAATCAAGTGTCTCTGACGGTGGTGGTGCACACCCGCCGTCAGACACACCGCCGTACTATGAGGGGCCCAGTGCCAGTACCGACGCCCACGAGTGGGCCCCCCTTGCTAGGGCAGGGCCCCAGAATTTGCAATCTTTACCTCTCCCTGATCCTCCGCTGTGTAGTCTGGGCCGTCAAATCCATACTGTGCCTGACACCGTCTGAGCCTGCCTCCTGATGTATAGACATATCTTTTGAACGTGTACGCTATCCATACATGTTATCCGGGGATACGGTACCCTTTCTCACCTTTGTGCAATAACTTGCAAGCCATACTGGGCCTAACACCGTCTGAGCCTGCCTCCTGATGTATAGACATATCTTTTGAATGTGTACACTATCCATACATGTTATCCGGGGATACGGTACCCTTTCTCACCTTTGTGCAATCACTTGCAAGCCATACTGGGCCTTACACCGTCTGAGCCTGCCTCCTGATGTATAGACATATCTTGAATGTGTACGCTATCCATACATGTTATCCGGGGATATGGTACCCTTTCTCACCTTTGTGCAATCACTTGCAAGCCATACTGGGCCTTACACCGTCTGAGCCTGCCTCCTGATGTATAGACATATCTTTTGAATGTGTACGCTATCCATACATGTTATCCGGGGATACAGTACCCTTTCTCACCTTTGTGCAATCACTTGCAAGCCATACTGGGCCTTACACCGTCTGAGCCTGCCTCCTGATGTATAGACATATCTTTTGATTGTGTACGCTATCCATACATGTTATCCGGGGATACGGTACCCTTTCTCACCTTTGCGCAATCACTTGCAAGCCATACTGGGCCTTACACCGTCTGAGCCTGCCTCCTGATGTATAGACATATCTTTTGAATGTGTACGCTATCCATACATGTTATCCGGGGATACGGTACCCTTTCTCACCTTTGTGCAATCACGTGCAAGCCATACTGGGCCTAACACCGTCTGAGCCTGCCTCCTGATGTATAGACATATCTTTTGAATGTGTACGCTATCCATACATGTTATCCGGGGATACGGTACCCTTTCTCACCTTTGTGCAATCACGTGTAACCAATACTGGGCGTGAGAACGGCTGGCGAGCTGTTAGGCAAGCTACAGCACCTGTGGTTTGCACACGTAAGTTTTTCATTTTTTTCAGGAATGACGGTTAGGCCTAATTCCGGAACTGCGGTTGACCTGCACTTACTGGGAAATCATCGTTCGCGAGTAATAATTGTAATCGGTGATCCCCATCACTAACGTTGTTCAGCGGGTTATCTGCACCTGTAAGCGACAAACGCTGGCCTTTTCAGTGTAGCGCACATGCAGCCATGGACATGTAAGGGCATGACACACCAGTTATTGGCCAATCTCATGTGCCAAAGCCTCACGTGTCCCTCTAGTAAGCCGGACTCGGACCGCGGGGCATGAAGGAGTCTCGTTCGTTAACGGAATTAAGCTTGCAATGTGTGCATCTGTTCTGTAGCTGGCATGGTTGAGGTTGCCCGTGTTGAGTCAAATTACGCCGTAGGCTCCACTCCTGGTGGTGCCCTTCTGGACATTCCTTTAAGGTTCAGCTTTGCAACCATACTGCCCACGTAAAACAAACACTTTGCCTTCATAAACGCTGTTTGGAGGGTCATGACTCGTGGGAATAACGCCGTCCAATCAGTTAACCTGCTAGAGAGATCCTTCATGGCTCCCAAGCATGACATCACACTCCCTAGGAGGAAGGTAATGCCACTGTGGCGACCGTACTCCTGGGGGCGACACAAGTGCACTGATGCCCAGCCACTGCTCGATGAATCTGCTGGTACATTGACCCAGACCACTACTTCCCCTCGCACGCTACCCGGCCTGAATCTGACCCTGATGAAACTCAGGTTACCCTTCCCATATACAGTTCCATCTTACACGGTGACAAAGAGGAAGCTGCAGATGAAAGTGCAGGTTCGGCCCACCCGCCATCAGACACACCACCGTACTATCAGGGGCCCTGTGCCAGTGCCGTCGCCAATGAGTGGGCCCCCCCTGCTTGCTCAGGATCACAGCACTTGCAAGGTTGAAATACTGTGCAGTGAGATGGAAGATGGGGACGACGAGGAGTCCAGACTAGTACAGGGATTCCCTAGCGAGGAGACTTATTTGATTGTTTTCAATGTTGGGACAGCAATTTTTGGGGAGCACTATACTCTGGAGAATGATAGATGGGGTCCACCATACACTGGAACATTCCAAAGGTGGACATCAGACACTGGAGCAGCATTTACAGGGCCCATTATACACTAGAGCATTAGAAATGGGGCCCATTATGTTTGGAGCATTATTTGGGCCCATAAGACAGTGGAGCTTCATCCATGAGGACCAACATATACTGTAGCATTATGTGGAGCTCATCATATACTGTTTCAAACATTATATGGGACCAATGATTCTGTATGGAGAAATAGATGGGCCTCGTCATGAGATGTAAAAAGTGAAGTATTTTTCATTGTACTATACCGCTATTTCTCTGCCGTATCGGAGCATGATGAGTTGTGGTATTATGTGTTAAAGGGGCGCTCTTTCGCCCAGGGCACATGAAAACCTGGAGCCAGCCCTACCCCCCCACAACTTTAGCCAAATAACCCCCATTTTTCAGTGCGTAACTTGTATTATGAAGTTAATTAAGGTTGACCAGCTTAAGTAAGAAGAATTGATGCTTTTGGCATTCAAATGAGCACTGTAGGTGTGTTTCCTGTCCTCCTCTCACTGCCGACTTTTATTCCCCATTGACTTACATTGGGTTTCGTGTTTCGGGACGACCCCGACTTTTCCCTATAATCGGCCGATCTTGCTCGACCCAACTTTTGGAAAAGTCGGGTTTCACGAAACGAAACTCTACCATAAAAAACCAAAAGTCGCTCAACTCTAGTGCTGACTACTGGGTTTCCAGTGTGTTCTATCCACAATACGAAAGTAAATTTTGCCTGTTGCTTCCCCCCTGGAAAGGTACGCACCCATGCTGTAGTCATCAAAACATGATGGAAGACAATCTTGACAGTGGTTTTCCATAACGCAGCAGTGAGGCACACTATTTGAATTGCAGTGATAGCACTCCAACCACAGAAATGTTCAGCTGTCAAAGCAAAAACATTAGCAGTCTTGCAGTGCTGCAGTCCTGTGTTACAACCCCAACCAAGGACAGCATCTGCAAAGAGTTTGTATGTTCTACCCGTGTTTGTGAGGGTTTACTCCCAGTAATTATTTTTCTATCCACACTACAAAGACATACAGATAGTAAATTTAGATTGTGTGTGAGACCCAAAGATGACACTGCCAGTAATGTCTGTAAATCAAATGTTGAATTATTGGTGCTATATAAGTGATAAAACCTGAAAAATCTAATATAAACTGAAAGTGATGCTCAGTCACACTCAGGTGGCACATATATCAGTTTCATAGATTACTATTGTCAGAAAAATGTAAGGACAGTAACATGGGTAGTTGACTCAAAGATAGTCGAGGACTGCCGGTATCGGAGGACTACTGCAACAGGCAACATACAGTGGGGAAAAAAAGTATTTAGTCAGTCAGCAATAGTGTAAGTTCCACCACTTAAAAAGATGAGAGGCGTCTGTAATTTACATCATAGGTAGACCTCAACTATGGGAGGCAAACTGAGAAAAAAAAATCCAGAAAATCACATTGTCTGTTTTTTTTTCATTTTATTTGCATATTATGGTGGAAAATAAGTATTTGGTCAGAAACAAGCAATCAAGATTTCTGGCTCTCACAGACCTGTAACTTCTTCTTTAAGAGTCTCCTCTTTCCTCCACTCATTACCTGTAGTAATGGCACCTGTTTAAACTTGTTATCAGTATAAAAAGACACCTGTGCACACCCTCAAACAGTCTGACTCCTAACTCCACTATGGTGAAGACCAAAGAGCTGTCAAAGGACACCAGAAACAAAATTGTAGCCCTGCACCAGGCTGGGAAGACTGAATCTGCAATAGCCAACCAGCTAGGAGTGAAGAAATCAACTGTGGGAGCAATAATTAGAAAATGGAAGACATACAAGACCACTGATAATCTCCCTCGATCTGCTGCTCCATGCAAAATCCCACCCCGTGGGGTCAGAATGATCACAAGAACGGTGAGCAAAAATCCCAGAACCACGCGGGGGGACCTAGTGAATGAACTGCAGAGAGCTGGGACCAATGTAACAAGGCCTACCATAAGTAACACACTACGCCACCATGGACTCAGATCCTGCAGTGCCAGACGTGTCCCACTGCTTAAGCCTGTACATGTCCGGGCCCGTCTGAAGTTTGCTAGAGAGCATTTGGATGATCCAGAGGAGTTTTGGGAGAATGTCCTATGGTCTGATGAAACCAAACTGGAACTGTTTGGTAGAAACACAACTTGTCGTGTTTGGAGGAAAAAGAATACTGAGTTGCATCCATCAAACACCATACCTACTGTAAAGCATGGTGGTGGAAACATCATGCTTTGGGGCTGTTTCTCTGCAAAGGGGCCAGGACGACTGATCCGGGTACATGAAAGAATGAATGGGGCCATGTATCGTGAGATTTTGAGTGCAACCCTCCTTCCATCAGCAAGGGCATTGAAGATGAAACGTGGCTGGGTCTTTCAACATGACAATGATCCAAAGCACACCGCCAGGGCAACGAAGGAGTGGCTTCGTAAGAAGCATTTCAAGGTCCTGGAGTGGCCTAGCCAGTCTCCAGATCTCAACCCTATAGAAAACCTTTGGAGGGAGTTGAAAGTCCGTGTTGCCAAGCAAAAAGCCAAAAACATCACTGCTCTAGAGGAGATCTGCATGGAGGAATGGGCCAACATACCAACAACAGTGTGTGGCAACCTTGTGAAGACTTACAGAAAACGTTTGACCTCTGTCATTGCCAACAAAGGATATATCACAAAGTATTGAGATGAAATTTTGTTTCTGACCAAATACTTATTTTCCACCATAATATGCAAATAAAATGGAAAAAAAAACAGACAATGTGATTTTCTGGATTTTTTTTCTCAGTTTGCCTCCCATAGTTGAGGTCTACCTATGATGTAAATTACAGACGTCTCTCATCTTTTTAAGTGGTGGAACTTGCACTATTGCTGACTGACTAAATACTTTTTTTCCCCACTGTACATGAAGGTGACCCAACGCGAAATCTAAACATTTACAAAAGTTTACTTTTGCACACACCAACAAAGTGGCATCAATTTTGACACAGTAGAAATAGTATAATAGGGACTGACAGGTATTCCACTACCCACAACCCAGCAGATGGACACCCAAGCAGGACTGTTCACATTTCCACAAATTAGTGTTAACATCTACAGCAGCAACAGCAGGCACATAATCACCACTAAAGATATCAGAGGCTGCAATTACACAAGAACAATGCAGCACACTAAAAACTACAACATCCAGTAACAGAAGTTGTCAGTTGTCTTTGCATAGGATGTCACGTTAGTGGTTCACTAATGCTTTCAGAAACATTAACACCTTCCTCACATACACCTCAAACACCAAGCCTAATCCCTCTTCCTCCACAACCTCACTTTTTCCCAGTCATGTTGCTCAGATAGTGTGCTAGGAGCACAATATTAGCAACTAAAAATAGATTTTTTACTCTACACACAGCTGAATTTCAGAGGCAGAAAATTGGAAGGTGAAAAATGGTGTGAGTAATCACATCACTCACAACAGAAAGATTTGTATCAGTGTCAATGAGGACTGTATGACAAAAAAGATCTGCCCCAAAAATGTTCAAAGTGAGATGTCTCCTACTTTAAGACATTAGTAACAGAAAAATTTTGGGGGGGGGCATGTTGATGAGGCCTGCATAACATAGACTAGATGCTACAAACAGTTTCTAAGTGAGATGTCCCCTACTGTATTACGTTAGTAACAGAAGAATTGGGGGGGCTGTCAATGAGGACTGTATAAAATTGACTACATGCTACAAACTATTTCATCAAAGTGAGATGTCCCCCTATTGTATGATGTTAGTAAAAGTAGAATTTTGGGGGGACCTATCGATGAGGCCTGTATAACATTGACTAGATGCTGCAAGCAATTTCTAAGCGAGATGTCCCCTACTGTATGATGTTAGTAATGCAATCATTTTTTGGGGGTCTGTTGATGAGGCCTGCATAACATAAACTAGATGCTACCAACAATTGCTAAGTGATATATCCCCTACTGTATTACATTATTAACAGAAGATTTTTGGGGGAGCCTGTCGATGAGGCGTGTATAACATTGACTAGATGCCACAAACAATTTCTAATGAGATGTCCCCTACTGTATTACGTTAGTAACAAAAGAATTTTTGGGAGGCCTGTCGATGAGGCCTGTATAACATTGACTAGATGCTAAAAACAATTTCTAAGTGATATACAGTGCCTTGCTAAAGTATTCGGCTCCCTGGAACTTTTCAACCTTTTCCCACATATCATGCTTCAAACATAAAGATACCAAATGTAAATTTTTGGTGAAGAATCAACAACAAGTGGGACACAATTATGAAGTAGAACAAAATATATTGGTTATTTTAAATTTTTGTGGAAAGTCAAAAACTGAAAAGTGGGGCGTGCAATATTATTCAGCCCCTTTAACTTAATACTTTGTTGCGCCACCTTTTGCTGCGATTACAGCTGCAAGTCGTTTGGGGTATGTCTCTATCAGTTTTGTACATTGAGAGACTGAAATTCTTGCCCATTCTTCCTTGGCAAACAGCTCGAGCTCAGTGAGGTTTGATGGAGATCGTTTGTGAACAGCAGTTTTCAGCTCTTTCCACAGATTCTCGATTGGATTCAGGTCTGGACTTTGACTTGGCCATTCTAACACCTGGATATATTTATTTGTGAACCATTCCATTGTAGATTTTGCTTTATGCTTGGGATCATTGTCTTGTTGGAAAACAAATCTACGTCCCAGTCTCAGATCTTTTGCAGACTCCAACAGGTTTTCTTCAAGAATGGTCCTGTATTTGGCTCCATCCATCTTCCCATCAATTTTAACCATCTTCCCTGTCCCTGCTGAAGAAAAGCAGCCCCAAACCATGATGCTTCCACCATCATGTTTGACAGTAGGGATGGTGTGTTCAGGGTGATGAGCTGTGTTGCCTTTACACCAAACTTATCGTTTGGCATTGTTGCCAAAAAGCTCAATTTTGGTTTCATCTTACCAGAGCACCTTCTTCTACATGTTTGGTGTGTCTCCCAGATGGCTTATTGCAAACTTTAAACAACACTTTTTATGGATATCTTTGAGAAATGGCTTTCTTCTTGCCACTCTTCCATAAAGGCCAGATTTGTGCAGTGTACGACTGATTGTTGTCCTATGGAAAGACTGTCCCACCTCAGCTGTAGATCTCTGCAGTTCATCCAGAGTGATCATGGGCCTCTTGGCTGCATCTCTGATCAGTCTTCTCCTTGTTTGAGATGAAAGTTTAGAAGGACGGCCGGGTCTTGGTAGATTTGAAGTGGTATGATACTCCTTCCATTTCAATGTGATCACTTTAGGACATCATTGGATCATTCAGAGATCCACAATGAACTTCTAGAGTGAGTTTGCTGCACTGAAAGTAAAAGTGCCGAATAATATTGCAGGACCCACTTTTCAGTTTTTGAATTTCCACAAAAATGTAAAATAACCAATAAATTTCGTTCAACTTC
Organism: Dendrobates tinctorius; assembly: GCF_039654945.1. Classification (NCBI taxonomy): domain Eukaryota; kingdom Metazoa; phylum Chordata; class Amphibia; order Anura; family Dendrobatidae; genus Dendrobates; species Dendrobates tinctorius. Next base: position 40,990,532 of record NW_027361671.1, on the reverse strand, counting down.
AAAATTGTGTTCCACTTGTTGTTGGTTCTTCACCAAAAAATTTACATTGGGTATCTTTTATGTTTGAAGCATGATATGTGGGAAAAGGTTGAAAAGTTCCCGGGGGCCGAATACTTTCGCAAAGCACTGTATCCCCCTACTGTATTACATTAGTAACAGAAGAATGTTTTGGGGGTCTGTCGATAAGGCCTGTATATGGCTGGGTTCACACTTGTGTTTGGGTAGAGTGCGTAAGGCTGCGTACTTCCTCACTTAAGCTCTGCCTACTTACGCACTTCTTCCCTTAAGCTCCACCTACTTCCGAACACATCCTGAGTACCTTTCTTTAACATTGGGTACGCAGAGTCATGGGTTGCATGTGGATGAGTCCGTATGCGTCATTTTGACATGCCCACTGACTGCACAGAAATGCAACATGTTGCGTTCGGCGGCACGTCAAAATGACACATGCGGATGCATCTGCATACAACGCATGTCCCTGCATACCCAATGTTAAAGATAGGTATGCCGGACACATGCGTAAGTAGGCGGCGCCTAAGGGAATAAGTGCATAAGTAGGCAAAGCTTAGGCTGGATTCATACTTGCGTTTTTTTGCTCTGTATTTTAGCGCTAAAAAACGCATGCGCTTTTTTTCCTATATTTTGCATGGGATGCGCTTATGTGCGCATACACATGCGTTTGTATGCGTTTTTACGTGCATGTGTTTTTTTGTGGTGTGCGCTTGGGCGCACAAAATGCATCCTGTTGCATTTTTTGGGCGTCCGACTTGCCTCAAAAAAACGCATGCGTGCGCAATGCGTTTTTTTACAGCAAGACACCCATTGTAAGTCTATGGGTGCGCATATGTGCGCACTGACTTGCTCATATATGCGTTTTTTTGCGCATGCGTTTTTTTGTTGACCATTGGTTAGACAATGGAAATTAGGGGTTTGGGTTAGAGTTAGGGTTAGTTAAGGGGGTTTAGGGTTAGGGTTTGGGTTAGGGTTAGTATGGTTTGGTTAAGGGTTAGGGTTTAGGGTTAGTTAGGGGTTAGGGTTAGGGTTAGTAGGGTTTGGTTAAGGGTTAGGGTTAGTATGGTTTGGTTAAGGGTTAGGGTTAGTATGGTTTGGTTAAGGGTTAGGGTTAGTATGGTTTGGTTAAGGGTTAGGGTTAGTATGGTTTGGTTAAGGGTTAGGGTTAGTAAAGTCATGGTTTGGGTTATTGTAATCCTAACCCTATCTTGATTTTTTTGGTGAGGCCAACTAATGTTGGAAAAAAACGCAAACGCGGTAAAAACGCACTAAAACGCATACAAACGCATAAAAACGCTGCGTTTTTTTCATGCATGCGCATAAAAATGCTTGAAAAAAAAGCAGCATTTGTATGCGTTTGTATGCGTTTTTTCCATGCTTTTTTTGCGGGAAAAACGCGCTGCAAAAAAAGCAAGTGTGAAAGTAGCCTTAAGGGAGGAAGTAGGCAGCCCTACGCACTCTACCCAAATGCAAATGTGAACCCAGGCTAACATTGGCTAGATGCTTAAAACAATTTCAGACTGAGATCTCCCCTTCTGTATTCAGTTAGCAACATAAAATATTTCTTTTTTGTGTGGATGAGGCCTGTATAATCTAGAAGATTGGAATGGCCTCTTTCCTACTGTTGCTGCTGGTAAGGTGCAGGTTTGCTGAAGAAATATGGCCGACGTGTCGTCACATGAACTGATCAGGAAAAGGGCCATGACAATGGCAGGAATGGAAACCTACAACTGGATCAATAACAGGGCGGCTATGGAAGTATGAGATCCAGGATCCAGCCTACAATTATTACTCATTTACCCAACACCAATTACCAGAGAGCATTTGATGCTCGTCAGAAGATAGGTTTAAAAGATGCCAGTGAGAAATAGAATGCCAAAGATGCACATAATCTACAAGATAGGCTCAAAACAATTTCAAACTCAGACCTCGGCTGCTGTATCACGTTTGTAATAAAAATAAAATTAATTTTAATGTGCAATAGTTTTTCAACGCCACTAAATGAAAAGGTTGGATATAGTGGGCTGTATCACGTTTATCAACAGAAAATATAAATATTTTAATGTACTTGAGGTCTGCAGACAGGTTCATATCACCGCCACAACATGACAATGTGGGATACGGTGGGTTGTATCACATTCAGCAATAGAAAATATAATTTTTTTAATGCGCATTAGGTCTGCAGACAGGTTCATATCAACGCCTCAACATGACAATGTGGGATACGGCAGGCTGTATCACATTCAGCAACAGAAAAAATTATAATTTTTTTTAATGCGTTAGGTTTGTAAACAGGTTAATATCACCGCCACAAAATGACAACATGGGATACAGCGGGCTGTTTCATATTTAGCAACAGAATTTTTTTTTTTTATGCGCGTTAGGTCTGTAGACAGGTTCATACCACCGCCACAGCAACTTCCCCTGACGAAGCCGTACAGGTTACAGCGATACGCGTGGGGTAATGGTCCTGGGTATGGCATCCGTGTATCTGTATTTTCATTGCGGCTATTGATCGCTTTTATGGCAGTTTTTGATACTCTGTGTTTTGACACCACTGATATGTGGAGGGTTTAACTTTTTCCCCCCTTTCTTGCTATCTGGGCTTATTAGAGTCCTGGTATGAAAATTATATAACATGGATTTTTGTGTGTGGTTGCTCCAATTCATCTATGGGCTGGGCTTTGTCTAGGGTTATATAGCCCTCATGAGCCTAGGAATAGGGAGGGATACTGCTATAGTGCCACAGAGTTGCTGGATCATAAGCTCACATTATATGTGCTTATATGTATGATATGTATGTGTTGATATGTATTATGGGTACTATGGATACCATAGCTTTGTGATTTTATCATGTTTTTATTGTGTATAACTTTTGTATCAATAAAAATTACTTATTTCAGTCTTAATTATAATTGGTGCAGTGTGCGCTTTTTTGCAGTGGTGCTTTCTCTCCTTTTTTTTTTTTTTTTTTTTTTTACCACCGCCACAACATCACAATGTGAGATATGGTGGGCTGTATCACATTCAGCAACAGAAACTATATTTTTTTTTAATGTGCCTTAGGTCTGCAGACAGTTTCATATTACCACCACACTAAATGACAAGGTGGGATACAGCAGGCTGCTTCACATTTAGCTATTGAAAAAATATTATTTAGAATGCTATACTCGTGCATGGAGCACAATAGAAGCAGTGCACAACACACTTGTAAGACAAATGCCCTTCTGGTTTTGTCTGTGGACCTCAGTAATGGCTAGTGTTGAGCATTCCGATACCGCAAGTATCGGGTATCGGCCGATATTAGCGGTATCGGAATTCCGATACTGACTTCCGATACTTTTGTCATATCGGATACCGGAATCGAAAGTTCCAATCATGCTATGAGCCTGCTTGCTTTGATTAAGCCAATGGGAATCCTCCGAAGTGTGGGAACATCCTGTTAGGCATGTAGTCATGTTAACTATTGGCATGGCTGTGATTGGCTGCCGAAATGATGTCATGATGCACTATAAAAGCCACCGCAGCCGCCATTTCTGGTTCACTCTGCTGTGAATTCAGTTAGGGACAGGCTGCTGTAGAAGACTGTGAGGGACAGTTAGAAATAGCGATTCCACCAAACATCTAGTGCTTTACCCAGGCTACATAAACCACCACTGTAGCCTTCTTTGCCCTTGCAGCAGTGTTCACAGCTGTCTGCAAGGGCTGTGTGAGTGCAGCTCACGCTGTGGAGTGGGTCCTGCAGCCACGTCAGGCTGTAGGCCACCCAGTGTGATCACTGCTGCCTCATACATCTTTTAATTTTTGAGCTGCATTTTTTACATAATTTCAATCTAGTGTGCTTCCATCCGTATCCATATACGTTGGTTGCAAACACTAGTAGTAGACAGCGGAGCCTTTCCTCAGCCTTTCAGTGCTAGTGTCCACTTTGCTGCACTGTTCACGGCTGTCTGAGAGGTCTCTGACTGTGTGTGAGTGCAGCTCACGCTGAGTAGTGTGTCCTGCAGCTACGTCTGGTTGTAGGACGCTCAGCGTGCGTCAGTGCCTCACACATATTTGTATTTGAGTGCAGCTCATTTTTTCTTCTATTAGTGTGCATCCATCCGTCTCCATCTACGGTGGTTGCAAACACTATATAGGAGTACACAGCGGAGCCTTTCTGCAGCCTGTCAGTGCCAGTGCCCACTTAGCTGCACTGTTCACGGCTGTCTGAGAGGTCTCTTGACTGTGTGTGAGTGCAACTCACGCTGAGTAGAGTGTCCTGCAGCTACGTCTGGTTGTAGGACGCTCAACGTGCGTCACTGCCTCACACATATTTGTCTTTGAGTGCTGCTCATTTTTTCTTCTCCTATTAGTGTGCATCCATCCGTATCCATCAACATTGGTTGGTTGCAAACACTATATAGGAGTAGATAGAGGAGCCTTTTTTTCTGGCTTGTGCCCTGCCGACGCAGCCAGATTAGTATTACCCAATTTTTTTGGAGCCTCATCTTTTGCATTGTAGGTTACCTGCCTGCATTGTAATAGCTCCAAAAAGTTGGTGATACTATCAATTCTTTGTTCACATACTTTGAGTTTGTTTCCAACAAAGAAACCACAAAAAAAGTTCACCAAACACTACATTTGGAACTTGTGTAGGCCACATCAGCTCCTATTAAAGTGTAGTCCACACACACACACTTCATAAAATTAGTGTTTCTTGTACCTGTAACCAGCTGTTCAGGAATAAGCACACTAAGGCCCCCCTTTGTACTTTTCTGCCTATCTTAAGCAGTCTGGCAAGATGAAGAAGGCAGGGAGTAAGGCGCGTGGGCGTGGGCGCGGAGTTTCAGCAGGGAGAGGACGTGGGGATTCTGCAGGTAGAGGACGTGGGGATTCTGGGCCTGCTGCGGGCACCAGTGGATCAGCATCCCCCAGTTTTAGCAGGCAACAGTCCTTTATGCGCAGTTTTGTAGGACCTCAACGTACCCCACTGCTGCGGGAGGAACAAATTGAAGCCGTTGTCGGATGGATGGCAGCTAACGCATCGACTTCAATTACTTCCACAGCCTCTCAGGACCAGAGCACCGAAGAGCAATCATCTGTCTCTTCACCACCTGCCAAAGTGCCCAGGCAGTCAGAGAGACATGGACAGGAGCCATCACAGTCTCTACTTCTGTTCTCGGAATCTGTTGGCTTGGAAAGAGGGGGCCAGCCAAGCAGCATTCCTGAATGTGAAGAAGAGGGAGTATGCAGTGATGCGCAACTTCTTTGTCCCTCTGAATCTGAAGAGGCGAGTGGGCCAGTGCCTATGGTCAGCACACCTCAGTACGCATCAGATGATGACGAGACTCAGTTGCCACTTTCTGGTGCGTACGGTGCTGGCGAGACAACCCCGGAGAAGCAGCTGTTTGAAGAGGGGAGGGAAGATGATGAGGTCCTTGACCCATCATGGCGTGAGGAACAGGAACGTGGTGGGAGCAGCTCGGAGGAAGAGATTCCCTTACCGGCCAAAACAGGAGGCAGAGGGAGGGGGAAGACTTGGTTGCCTGTACCCTCCACTTCGGCACCCGTTAGGAGCATTCCTCATTCCAAAGGCAAAACGGGCGCTCCCAAGACTTGCAGTGCGTGGTCCTTTTTTGACACAGTTGCAGATGACATTTGCTTTGTCAAATGCAAGCTGTGTCATCAGAAAGTCAAAAGAGGGAGAAATGTCAGCAACCTCAATACCACAAATATGTGGAAACATGTGCGCACCAAGCACGAGTTGGAGTTGCAGAGATACCCTGAAGACGTAGGCCAACGTACAGCACCACCTACCACCTCTTCAGTTCGTGTTGGGGCCTCTTCCTCCAGCTCTAACACTGCTGGTTCGGCTTCCTCACAGGATCGCCAAGGAAGAACCTCTGCCACTGTTGTCCGGAGACCCTGTCAGATTCCACCCATAGCAGCACGTTCCCATCCATCACAGCCATCGGTAGCACAGGCATGGAATAAAAGGCGCCCTTACTCGGCAAACCATCCCCGAGCACAGTCTCTGAATGCTGGCATTGCCAAACTTCTGGCAGTTGAAATGCTGTCATTCAGGCTGGTGGACACTGACACCTTCCGGGACTTAATGGCATTGGCAGTCCCCCAATACAACGTGCCCAGCCGCTTTTATTTCAGCAGGCGAGCCGTCCCTGCCCTGCAGAAACATGTTGAGGGCAAAATAAAACATGCGCTACTAAACGCCGTTAGTAGCAAGGTCCACCTGGACCAGTAACCATGGACAGGGACGATACCTTTCCCTCACTGCCCACTGGGTCAATGTTGTGGAGCCGGGTACAGATCTGGAGAGTGGCGCTGTACGTGTTCTTCCAACGCCATGGATTGCAGGACTCCAGTCTGTACACATAGACTCCTCCTCCTACTCAAGTTCCTAAGAAACAGCAGAGCAGGAGCCTGTTACGACCGATATGAGCACAGCCGTGGCCAAACGTCAACAGGCTGTACTCAAATTAATTTCTTTGGGGAATCGAAGCCACACAGCGCAGGAGCTCTGGAATGCTATCAAGCTGGGGAGCGATGTGTGGTTTGGGCCAGCGAATCTCCAGCCGGGCTTGGTAGTGTGTGACAATGGCCGAAATCTGGTGGCAGCTCTTGGCCTAGGCAACCTCACACACATCCCATGTCTGGCACATGTGCTTAACTTGGTCGTGCAGAGCTTTCTGAGGGACTATCCGGATCTTGATGCACTGTTGCACAAGGTCCGCACAGAGTGCGCTCACTTGCGGCGTTCCAGCACGGCAAGATCGCGCCTCGCTGCTCTGCAGCGACGATTTGGCCTTCCGGAACATCGCATCATATGTAACCTACCCACCCGGTGGAATTCAACGTTACATATGTTGGAGCGGTTGTGTGAGCAGCAGGCAGCAGTCATGGAGTACCAGCTGCATCAGGCACAAACAAGTCGCACTGTGCGCCGTTCACACTTCAGCACCATTGAGTGGGCCTCTATGAAGGACATCTGCCTCGTTTTGCGTGCCTTCGATGAATCCACGCGGATGGAGAGTGCAGATGATGCACTAGTCAGCATGACTGTCCCCCTTATCTGCCTGCTTCAACAAACACTGCAAGCACTAAGGGATGAGGTTTCGGAAGAGGTGGAGGATGAGGAGTCTCAAATGCCATCTGCTTCTGGACAGTCTGCGCTACGTGTTTCCTCACAAAGGCCTAGGCAGGGGACACTTTGTGAGGAGGATGAGGAGGAGTTGATGGAGGAGGAAGACATCTCTCCAGAGGAGGGAGGTACACAAACCTCTACTCAGTATGTACCGAGGGTGGGGTGATGCAGAGCAGGCCGAGGTCACGCCTCAAACAGGGGACAGCGGTTCTTTGGCAGTTGGGAGTCTGCAGCACATGGTTGATGTCATGCTGCAGTGCCTGAGAAACGACCGCCGCATCGCCCACATTCTCGTCTCGGCTGATTATTGGGTGTACACCCTCCTAGATCCTCGCTACCGGGACAGCGTACAAAGGCTCATACCAACGTTGAACCGGGAGCGTAAACTGCGGGAGTACGAAGAGTCACTGGTGCAGTCCATAATGTTTTCCATTCCACCCGACAGCATTGTTGCTAGTGCTTTACAAAGCAGCTCTGTGCGTCGAGGCAGTGGAGGAAACTCTGCACATAGAGGGAGCAGAGGCAGCGCCGCAGCACAAGGCAAGACCACTATGGCCCAAATGTGGCAAAGTTTTGTGTGTCCACCACAATTGTCTACACCATCAGCGACGCCTCGAGTCACCAGGAGGCAACGCTTCCGTCAGATGGTGTCAGACTACATGTCTTGCCCTGTCGCTGTACTCCCAGATTGCTCTTCCCCCTTCAAGTTTTGGGTCTCTAAGCTGGATACATGGCCAGAGCTTAGCCAGTATGCATTGGAGGTGCTGGCTTGCCCTGCTGCCAGTGTATTATCGGAACGCGTCTTTAGTGCCGCAGGTGGTGTACTAACAGACCGTCGCACGCGACTATCTTCCGATAATGTTGACCGGCTGACTTTTCTGAAAATGAACAAGGCCTGGATCTCCAAAGACTTTGCCATTCCTCTTACACACTAAATTAGTGGTTGGCAACTGTATCCAGGTCTGCTGGTGTGTTCATTTTTCTACCACCTGAACTATAATCCCTGTGCTTCAACACAGCCAGTTATCGCTCAGATGTGTCGTCTGCACAGAGAAACACACTAGCTCCTGTGTTAGTGGGGTTCAGTAACGCCAGCTGATCCCCTGCTGTGTGGACGGCAAAGTCACCAGCTCCATCAACATTCAAACCACTACTGATTTTTAACCGTGCCCAACTTAGGTATCTGGCTCCACTGTCTCTACTATTTCCCCTGGCCTCCAACCCCGCCATCTACATCTCTGAAGTGGCGTCAGCACAATATACACTTGTTCCTGTGTTCCTGTGGCTCAGTCCCATCAGTTTATCCCCTGATGTGTGTCCGGCAAGGTCTCCTGCTCTGTCCACATTCCCATAACCAGTAGTGGGAATGAGGACAGAGCTGGCGAACTTGCCGGACAAACATCAGGGGATCAACTGACGGGACTGAGCACCAGTAACACAGGAACAAGTGTAGATTGTGCTGACGCCACTTCAGAGATGTAGCTGGCGGGGTTGGAGGCCAGGGGAAATAGTAGAGACAGTGGAGCCAGAGGCCTAAGTGGAGCATGGTTAGAATCAGTAGTAGTCAACAACCTCCATAAAAACCGCTGCCCATTGGCCTCTGCATGCGGCATGCGTAATCCTGGGCTCCAACAGCGTCAGTTGGTGTTCAGAAGTGTCGTCTCCACAGAGCCAAACACATTCGTTCAAGTGTTAGTGGGGTTCAGCACTGCCAGCTGTTCCCCTGCTGTGGAGATGGCAAGTCTCCTGCTGCCTTCACCTGCCAAAAGCAATAGGCCCCAGCCTGCTCCTCGCCTAATCCTGGGCTCCAACAGCGTCAGTTGGTGTTCAGAAGTGTCGTCTCCACAGAGCCAAACACATTCGTTCAAGTGTTAGTGGGGTTCAGCACTGCCAGCTGTTCCCCTGCTGTGGAGATGGCAAGTCTCCTGCTGCCTACACCTGCCAAAATCCAGTAGGCCCCAGCCTGCTCCTCGCATAATCCTGGGCTCCAACAGCGTCAGTTGGTGTTCAGAAGTGTCGTCTCCACAGAGCCAAACACATTTGTTCAAGTGTTAGTGGGTTTCAGCACTGCCAGCTGTTCCCCTGCTGTGGAGATGGCAAGTCTCCTGCTGCCTTCACCTGCCAAAAGCAACAGGCCCCAGCCTGCTCCTCGCCTAATCCTAGGCTCCAACAGCGTCAGTTGGTGTTCAGAAGTGTCGTCTCCACAGAGCCAAACACATTCGTTCAAGTGTTAGTGGGGTTCAGCACTGCCAGCTGTTCCCCTGCTGTGGAGATGGCAAGTCTCCTGCTGCCTACACCTGCCAAAATCCAGTAGGCCCCAGCCTGCTCCTCGCCTAATCCTGGGCTCCAACAGCGTCAGTTGGTGTTCAGAAGTGTCGTCTCCACAGAGCCAAACACATTCGTTCAAGTGTTAGTGGGTTTCAGCACTGCCAGCTGTTCCCCTGCTGTGGAGATGGCAAGTCTCCTGCTGCCTTCACCTGCCAAAAGCAACAGGCCCCAGCCTGCTCCTCACCTAATCCTGGGCTCCAACAGCGTCAGTTGGTGTTCAGAAGTGTCGTCTCCACAGAGCCAAACACATTCGTTAGAGTGTTAGTGGGGTTCAGCACTGCCAGCTGATCCCCTGCTGTGTGGATGGCAAAGTCTCCTGCTGCCTACACAGTCCTACTACTACTGATTTTTAACCGTGCTCCACTTAGGCCTGTGGCTTCACTGATTTTCGTATTTCCCTTGTCCTCCAACCCCGCCAGTTACAGCTCCGAAGTGGCGTCTGCACAATCCACACTTGTTCCTGTGTTCCAGGTGTTCAGTCCGGTCAGTTAATCCCCTGATGTGTGTCTGGCAATGTCGCCTGCTCTGTCCACATTCCCATAACATCCCTAGTTATGGGAATGTGGACAGAGCAGGCGACATTGCCGGACACACATCAGGGGATTAACTGACCGGACTGAACACCTGGAACACAGGAACAAGTGTGGATTGTGCAGACGCCACTTCGGAGCTGTAACTGGCGGGGTTGGAGGACAGGGGAAATACGAAAATCAGTGAAGTCACAGGCCTAAGTGGAGCTTGGTTAAAATTAGTAGAAGTCTACAACCGATCTTAAAATTTCTTCAATGCAGCCTCAGCCTGCTCCGTGCTTGTCCCTGGGCTTCAACACAGCCAGTTGTTGCTCGGAAGTGCCGTCTTCACAGAGTAAAACACTAGCTCCTGTGTTTGTGGGGTTCAGTAACGTCAGCTGTTTCCCTGCTGTTTTGATGGCAATCTGTCCTGCTGCCTCCCAATTGACAGCACATCAGGCCTCAGCCTGCTAAGTGCTTGTCCCTGGGCTCCAGCATCGCCAGTTGCTGCTCATAACTGACTTTGGCACGGGTACTCCCTCCTGCCCAGCTTGGTTCCAGCCCTGCCTGCTGTTTCCGGGAAGTGTCAATGTCAGTTTGCCACCCCAAGTTGCCATGTCGTGTTGCGGTTGGGTTAGCCGAGGCTAGGGTGCCAGCAGTTTAGGTGCTTCCTATGTGGACTGCGGGTTCTGGTAAGAAAGGCTTGTTCCGTAGTGCCAGTAGGACAAGCACCCCCTGTAGGACTGTGTGATTCGGTAACTGCGGCCAGCTTGCGGCATGCCAACTTTGCTTTTCAGGGGTAACTTCAGCTGCCCCTCCGGGTTCCAGCACCGTCAGCTGGTTCTCGGCAGAGCCTTTGGCCTAGGTGCCTCCATCTCGGTATCCGAGTTCCGGCAACGTCTGCTGGTCCTTGGTAGTGCTTTGTAGCACAGGTACCTCCTGCTTAGTAACCGGGTTCCAGCACCGTCAGCTGGTCCTCGGTTGTGCCATTGGCTGTTATTCCTTCTGCTGCCCCTCCGGGTGCCAGCACTGTCAGCTGGTCCTCGCTATTTCCATTTGCTCTTGCAGCTTATGCTACCCATCCGGGTTCCAGCACCGTCAGCTGGTTCTCGGCAGAGCCTTTGGCCTAGGTGCCTCCATCTCGGTATCCGAGTTCCGGCAACGTCTGCTGGTCCTTGGTAGTGCTTTGTAGCACAGGTACCTCCTGCTTAGTAACCGGGTTCCAGCACCGTCAGCTGGTCCTCGGTTGTGCCATTGGCTCTTATTCCTTCTGCTGCCCCTCCGGGTGCCAGCACGGTCAGCTGGTCCTCGCTATTTCCATTTGCTCTTGCAGCTTATGCTACCCATCCGGGTTCCAGCACCGTCAGCTGGTTCTCGGCAAAGCCTTTGGCCTAGGTGCCTCCATCTCGGTATCTGAGTTCCGGCAACGTCTGCTGGTCCTTGGTAGTGCTTTGTAGCACAGGTACCTCCTGCTTAGTAACCGGGTTCCAGCACCGTCAGCTGGTCCTCGGTAGTGCCATTGGCTCTTGTTCCTTCTGCTTCCCCTCCGGGTGCCAGTACCGTCAGCTGGTTCAAGAGGACAAAGAACAGGAAGACAACCACCAAGATGCAGAACAACAAGAGAGAGAAGACAAAGAAGCATAAAAAAACAAAGCAGAAGAACATTAAGCATAAGACTAATACTCTGAGCAAATGATATTATCTTATTTATAAGCAGAAGACTAAGCAGTGTATGGGGGTGAGTCCGTTCCTCCTCGTGGTGCCCCTGGAAAAGGCCTGCTGCTGCAGGCCAAACTGAACGCGGACAAATACTGTTGTAAATCTTTTGTGACAGGCAGAACGGAAGGTGTAAACTTCTAACTTTTCTAGATAACAACTACAGGAATGCCTGACACAAATAAGATGATGAAGAAGAATAGGAAGAAGATGAAGAAGTTGAATATGTAGAATAATAATTGATGAATAAGAAGAATATGAAGAATGTAAGAAAAGGAAGAAGAAGAAGAATGTAAAAAAAGGAAGTAGAAGAATTTAAAAAAAGGAAGAAGAAGAAGAATGTAAAAAAAGGAAGAAGAAGAAGAATGTAAAAAAAGGAGGAAGAAGAAGAAGAAGAAGAATGTAAAAAAAGGAATAAGAAGAAGAAGGTAAAAAAAGGAAGAAGAATAAGAAAGAATAAGAAAGAAGAAAGAAGAAGAAGACATACATGTCTGGCAAAATATAAATGAGGCTAACATAGTCAATATCTTTGTAACTCCTAACGTCTTTAAAAAAAAAGTTTAATTCCTGCAATTCCATTTGATTGGGCTAAACCTCTATGGCTTTAATGTCTCCTCCACCTCCCACAATACATTCTACATTATTCTTAGTTGTTTTTCTTCATGTAGAATTAACCTACAAGGAAAGAAAGGGTTTTTTTAATTCCGATATTTTGGCCCCATTGACTTGCATTGGTTCCCGGTATCGGAATCGGCGATACCGATACTTTTTTTTAAGATCGGCCAATCCATTCCGATCCGATATTTTCAAGTATCGGCTGGTATCGCTCAACTCTAGTAATGGCCAAAAAAAAGTGCTGGAAGGTAAATTTAACAGCCACACTGGACACTAGCTAGCTACAGTATCTGACTGATATACAACCGCCAACATAACTAGCTCTAATCTTGCTGCTAACAGTGCCAGCATCAGGAACTGCCTCTGCGCTGTTAGTGTCAAAATGGAGCCAAAACAAGATGTCCGCTATTTATATGGAGGGGGACATGTGATTTCAGCACAGCAGAGACAAGCTGTTGTGTCAGGACATTGTGAATGTTTCCTGCATCCTGATTGGCTAGCTGCAATGTGCACACATAAAGATATGAAAATAAAAATGACTGTTTACAAGAACGCTGCTCCTTGAGCTCTGCAAACCCCCTCCCCTCATCAAACACGTGCCAAACGCTCATGATACACCACCATTATCATTGCTAAAGTGCTGAAAATACTTTTGTAGCAACGCAAATATTTTCCCACACTTTTACCGAATGTTACCAATTTTTTCAGATTTTATAAAATTTTGCTCATGTTTCTCATCACGAATCTGAATGTGCCGTATTCGTGCCGAATTCACGTTTGGCGATCATTTTCCGAACAAATTCGCTCATCACTAGTGAAGAGGATGCTAGATCTTGAGGTGTTAGAGGAATCGAAAAGTGTGATGGTCGAGTAAATTCATCCTAGTGCCAAAGCCTGACAGTGAGTGGCGGTTCTGTAACGACTACCACAAGCTAAATGAAGTCTCAAGATTTGATGCGTACCCAATGCCTCTGTGGACAAACTCATTGAGAGACTTGGTCCCATGAGGTACATTACAACTCTCGACCTGACGAAGGGCTATTGGCAAATCCCCATGTCCCAGAGTGACAAGGAGAAGACGGCCTTCTCGACACCTGATGGTTGTTTTCAATGCACCAGCATGCCCTTCGGTCTGCAGGAGACCCCGGCAACCTTCCAGTGGGTGATGGATCAGATCCTGGCTCCGCATAAGAAGTATGCCGCAGCATACCTCCATGATATTGTGGTCTTTAGCCCTAACTGTGCTAGTCATCTGCCAAAGATACGAAAGGTTCTGGATGCTTTAAGAAATGCAGGGTTCACCATAAATCCAAAAAAGTGTACCATAGGGAAGGAAGAGGCTAAGTAACAAGAGTATGTTGCTGGGAGGGGCCATATTAAGCCTAAAAAAAAGATTGAGGTGATTTAAGAGTGGCTGCAACCGCTTTATAAGAAGCAAGTGAGGGCATTTCTTGGAATTGTGGGGAATTATCAGCGATTCATTCCAAGTTTCGCCATAATCGCGGCACCATTGACAAATCTTCTTAAAGGCACCAAATCGATGATAGTTAAATGGACTGATGACACAGAGATGGCGTTCCAGGAGCTGAAGCGTGTTCTCTGTAAACATATGGTTCTGGTCGCACCAGATTTCAGTCAGCAAAGAGTTCGTGGCCCAGACGGATGCGTCAGAAATTGGTTTGGGAGCCGTGCTGTCTCAAGAAATAAATGGAGAAGAAAATCCCATCCTGTATTTGAGCCATGCGAGAAGCAAGACGCTGGGACCGACATCTATGCTGAGCAGCGGCTGGAGCTGAATGAGAGATGGAGAGGAAGACAAGGCTTGGGATCCATCCCGCACAGCAGAAGAATCCTGACACCTAACATTAACCCCCCCGCTAGCATCCCCCTCCCAGTGACGCTCGCCATGCTCAAAGGCCGCAATAAGCCGCGGGGCACGAAAGTGCTCAACAGGCTCCCAGGTCCTATCCTCTGGTCCATGACCCTTCCAGTCAACTTTACTGGCCTATAATTTCCAGGTTCACTTTTAGAGCCCTTTTTAAATAGTGAAGTGAAGGTTCTGGAGTGGCCATCTCAGTCTCCTGACCTCAATATCATTGAACCACTCTGGGGAGATCTCAAGCACGCAATTCATGCTAGACAGCCCAGTAATTTACAGAAACTGGAGGCTTTTTGCCAAGAAGAGTGGGCAGCTTTACCATCTGAGAAAATAAAGAACCTCATCTACAACTACCACAAAAGATTTTAAGCTGTCATTGATGTTAGAGGGGGTAATACACAGTATTAAGGAATGGGGTATGTGAACTTTTCATCAGGGTCACTTGGCTTTCTTCTGGCGACCGACCATGCAGCCCATTTTTGTTCAAGTGCGCCCTTATTGTGCATGTTGAAACAGCCACACCGCTAGTTTTCAGAGAGTCCAGTATTTCAGCTGATGTTGTTTGTGGGTTTCTCTTTGCATCCCAAACAATTTTCCTGGCATTTGTCACAGGTGAGGATGTTATCTTTAATAGCCTTTCAAACCCATTTGTGTCAACCTCTGTGCATGCTATCAGACCAAAATTACCAGGGTATGTAAACTTTTGATCAGGGTCATTTAGATGTTTTGGGTTGTCATTATGATTTAAAAAGAGAAAATACATTAGTTTGACAATACATGACTTCACCCAACCACTAACCATGAGTGGAGAAAAAGGTTTGGTGTTATCATTCATATTTCTCTGAAAAAAGGCCAAGAAAGCAAAAATGCTGCCGGGGTATGTAAACTTTTGAGCACAACTGTATATACACATGGTCAAAATTGTTGGTACCCCTCATTTAGTGACAGAAAAACCCACAATGGTGACAGAAATAACTTGAATCTGACAAAAGTATTAATAAATCAAAAATCGATGAAAATGAACAAATGAAAGTCAGACATTGCTTTTCAACCATGCTTCCACAGAATTTTTAAAAAAATAAAACTCAAAACTCATGAAATGATGGTACCCTTAACTTAATATTTTGTTGCACAACCTATTGAGGCAATCACTGCAATCAAGATTCCTGTAACTGTCATTGAGACTTCCGCACCTCTGAACAGATATTTTGGCCCACTCCTCAAGAGCAAACTGCGCCCATTGTCTCATGTTTGAAGGTTGCCTTTTCCAGCCGGTATGTTTCAGCTCTTTCCAAAGATGCTCAAAAGGATTTAGGTCAGGGCTCATAGAAGGCCACTTCAGAATAGTCCAATGTTTTCCTCTTAGTCATTCTTGGGTGTTTCTATCTGTGTGTTTTGGGTCATTATCCTGTTGCAAGACCTATGACCTGCGACTGAGACCAAGCTTCTGCCACTGGGTAGCACATTTCTCTCTAGAATCCCTTGATAGTCTTGATATTTTATTGTACCCTGCACAGTTTCTAGACACCCTGTGTCAGATGCAGCAAAGCAGCCCCAGAACATAACAGAGCCTCCTCCATGTTTCACAGTAGGGACAGTATTCTTTTCTTGATATGCTTCATTTTTCCATCTGTGAACATAGAGCTGATGTGCCTTGCCAAAAAGTTCCATTTTTGTCTCATCTGTCCATAGGACATTCTCCCAGAAGCTTTTTGGCTTGTCAACATGTAGCTTGGCAAATTTCAGACTGACTTTTTTATAATTTTTTTTTCAGTAATGGTGGTCATCTCCCATGAAATCCACTTTGGCTCATACAATGACAGATGTTGCGATCTGACACTGATGTTCCTTGAGCTTGAAGTTCACCTATAATCTTTTTAGAAGTTTTTCTGGGCTCTTTTGTTACCATTCGTATTATCAATCTCTTTGATTTGTCATCAATTTTCCTCCTGCGGCCACATCCAAGGAGGTTAGCTACTGTCCCATGGATCTTATATTTCTGAATGATATGTGCAACTGTAGTCACCGGAACATCAGGCTGCTTGGAGATTGTTTTATAACTTTTACTTTTAATGTGTTTGTCTATAATTTTCTTTCTAATCTCCTGAAACAACTCTTTCCTTCACTTCCTCTGGTCCATGTTGAGTGTGATACACACCATATCACCAAACAGCACAGTGAGTATTTGTAGACCTCTATACAGGCCCACTCACTGATTCCAAGATTGTAGACACCTGTGATGCTAACTATTGGACACACATTGATATAACATGTCCCTTTTGTCACATTATCTTCAGGGGTACCATCATTTCTGTCCAGGTCTATTTCATGAGTTTTATTTTTTTTTAAATTCTGTGGAAGCCTGGTTGAAAAACAATGTCTGACTTTCATTTGTTCATTTTCATAGATTTTCGATTTATTATTACTTTTGTCAGATTCAAGATATTTCTGTGACTATTGTGGGTTTTTCTGTCATTAAATGAGAGGTACCAACAATTTTGACCACGTGTGTTTATATAATATATACTGCATGTATGTGTATATATATATATATATATATATATATATATATCTATCTAGATGTATATTCATCATATACGTAAATGTATCTGCCACAATCAAATTACAGATTACGGAAACATTTTCAGAAAGGTTAGTAATATTACTAAAGTACAAAAAACCTTTCATTACAATGATAAACTGTAACAGAAAATGTCACAGGTCAAAAAGGGCAGTCAGAGATATGTGCAATAACTAGAGAAACTTGATACAGTTATGAGAAATCAGCAATGTTTTTAAATCATATTTTCACAGACATTCTTGTTCAAATTTATATTCATGTTCACATTATTAGAATAAGTTTTAATATTTTATGCATTTGTTAGCCTATTATATTTATTGAGCCTAATGGTATTTCTAAAATGCACGATTTAGGCTCTCTATTTACATTGACTATAGCGTTTTATCAAGTTTTAAGCACTTTGAAGGCAAAGATGGCAAAGTCTGAAGAGATATTCTTGCTTTATAAACAAAAGCTATGTCACTGGTGTTAACCTGTCCTTAACTTGAGGTTGTAGTAATTCTAGATTTAGTGAGGAGAACATGTATCATGAATAGAGTATCATATAGGATATGGGTGTTGTCTGACTACAAATAAGTGTTTAAAGCGAATCTGTCACCCCATTTTAGCCGGCACTGCTATCAGAGTCTTATCTACAGCATTCTGCAGGGAAACAGGGCAGGGCAGAGCAAGTACGCCAGCAGTACAACATGGTACAGTACAACAGGGTAGAGAAAGTAAGCCAGCACCAGAGCCATGGCAGAAATAAGAAGGAGAACGGCATCACTAGAAGATGGGAGGCGCCGGACAGAACCGCGACACCCATAGGACCGGACGCCTGGGTGAATATAATATGACTTGTTTTTCTTCTCTTTCAGGTAATATCAGGGGCTTATCCACAGCATTATAGAATGCTGTAGATAAGCCCCTGATGGCGGTGCTGGCAGCTGATAGGGCTAAAATGGGGTGACAGATTCCCTTTAAAAAACAACTAACATTAGGATAGTGATGACTGATACAGAAATATTATGGACAAATTTCACCTTAAATAATCTTTTCATGCATTATTGGCATATAAGGGATGGGTTCACATCATGTTTTGGAGATACATTTATGACTGTCAGGGGTTCTGTCTGAGCCCCTAATAATTGGGATTTGAAGTCTTTGGCTCTGTCAGAGGCATGTTCGAAACCCATTTTTCGGGGGTACAGACATAAACATTAGTTACAAACGTTGAGTCAAAACATGTTGTGAACTTACCCTAAGAAGATATTTTTAGTTAGTTTTAAGGTCCATTTCTGTGTCAAAATAACCATATTATGGAATCTTCCGTCAATAACTAAATGAGAACTTTTTTTTATAACAATTGATTATTTTATGACATTTGTCAGTGACATAACAAAAAAAAGAATTTCTCGATCCGTTGTTGGGGGTAGCATATTCAATAAATTTACTCTTTCATTATGTTTAATTAGCAAGCAAAATAACCTAGGTAGTCATGTTATTTTTACCAGATTAGTAGAGGATTATCAATCATCAAATTTTTGCACTTATCTGAAGATCCAGAGACTGCCATTTTGAATGTACAGATATGTTCCATATTTTTGTGATCTTGGAAATATTATTTGTTATCCAACACTGGACTGGACCATATATTCATATTAAAAGGTATAAAACTAAATACTTTTATACTTAACTTACAAAAATACATACAGTATCTTAAAAAATTCTGGCAATGGCACTCTTAAAGGGTTTTCCCCAACATTTGAAATAATAACATATCACTAAGATGAGCAATGATAATGAGTTGTTTGGGATCTGCCTGTTGAGGACCGCCTTGTCTTCAGAATAATTAAGCCACATTGCCTATCACTTATTTTGTATTACTCCTCTATATCCGGTGTGTAAAAAAGTGCAATATTGTGCCAATTACTTGAATGAAGCTGAATTGCATATCGGATTGGATGGGAGGGCTGCTTTCAATCATAGAAGTGTGTGGGGTGGCTACAGTCACCACTCGAAGCATTACTATGAGCGACAGTTGTAAAAATGCTCCGGAACTCTGGTTAACAGCTCGCTCTGCACATACATACTCCAGACCTGCCAATCAAAATGCTAGGGCTTATTTACAGCCACCACTCACAATGCAGGTTCAAAGCATTTGGGGACATGTTTTCTTCCCTGTAACATGTTTTATAATATCCCTCATGAGACATTAATAAATAAAGTCATTATTAAACCTTCAATAAAGCAATAATAGGATACCTAATGGTCATGCTAGTCTACAGAATGGGCTATGCATGTGAACATGTTGTATGAGAGCGACTTCTACCAGCTTTTGTACACACCAGAGAATATAGAACATGTCACTCATCATGAAAGATGAAAACCAATCAAATGAAATAACAGGGTAGCTTCCATAATCCAGGCTTTGTATATTGACATTTTCTTTTTCTTCCAGCTGCTCAGTTAGTAGCCTAATAACTCGGGATTCTAGGAGTACAAAACAATTATGTATGTCTTCTTTTTTATTTCTCTTATTCAAAACTGAACGCTGTGATTCAAATTGAATACTCAGAGACTGTCTGCTGGAGATTATTAATCTTCACTCATTACAGGATCTCACTTGTGAATTTTCCCCATGAGCAAATTTCAATTTTTAGTCTTCCTGGCAATTTCTTTTGTTTTTACCTGACGTGTACATGCTCTTGGTTATATAATACTGTTCATAATATTAAAAGAGATACTTCATCGTGCTACTAATTTACCGGTTGACTTCATGGAGGATTTTCAAAGTAACATATCCAAGTCATTCACAAAAAAAGACTTTTAATGAAAGACCTTGCTATTTATTGGTTTAGTGCCTTTGCATTTAACCCTTTTTTTTTACTATTATGGTTCTATTGTCATTCATTTGTCTTTTTTACCAGCCCAGTGTTGCCAACCGGATTTTTTCTTTCTTCTTTTTTTGAACATTTATTAAAAAATTGCAAAATCAATTAACATTTTTTACGGACACAGAAAATCTTAACACCTTCCTGAATTAGGACAGGAATGAGCTTCTTACAAAGGGTTCGGCATGAGCTGCAGATACCACCTAAGTCAAGTTCTTGGCACTGCTATCAACCATTTAAATGCCAATGTCAATCTCTGACATAAGAGTCTAAATGAAAAGTGCCACAAAGCTCATTCGCACTGGCAGCCAGAGGACTTGTTAGACGTCAGGATTCTCCCATTGCACAGGTTAGATCCCAAGCCTTGTCTGGTGCTGTGGTTCCCCATTCAGGCTCGGCTGCTGGGATGACTTCTCAGCACAGACTTTGGACCCAGCGCCTTCACCTGGCTCGTTCTGCATGTGTAATTGCTGCTGGCTCTCCAGCTGAGTCTATGGTGACTACTGGTATACACATGCAGCGTCGTACTGTGGAGCCTAAGTCCAAATTTCACCCTTCTGAGCATGTCCATGATGTGGCGCCTTCTCATTGGTGCTCGGATGTTAGCTGTTTGGGTGATGTGGCAGCTTCAGATTGGTCCACAGGCAAGGTCCAGTCTGTCTGGACATGAGCTTAAGGTATAAAAGACTCTCAATGGTGTACACCTGTGCGCTAGTATCAATTGCGTCGTGTGTGGGTGGAAACTCTGTCGCTGTGTTGACTTATATGAACACCTAGTTTTCCTTAGTGAGACAGGTTTTTATTTTCGCTTGATCTAGCGTCTGTCTTGGCCACATGTTCCGTTAGCACAGGTTTTTTACAGGGCACAGTCAACCCACGTGCTTAAACCCTATTGTTTTTACTTGGTATTGCACACACCTCATTTTGTACCGCTGAACGGTTAGCTAATTTGGTACTTATATTTTTGTGCCACTGTGTGGTCTGCTGAGTTAGTTATTTATATTTTCTTTGCCACTCGGCAGTTAGCTGAGCTGGTAATCCTCTTCCTGTGCCCACCTTTCTGAGATGTTATCAGAGACTGGTATCTTGCGTTCAGTTCACATTGTGTGGCACTAACACAGCGTGTTTCTTGGTGAACCGCTAGCTGCACGGCTCCGCCATTGTTCATTAGCAGCAGTATATCATCTCTGCATGGTGGACCCCAGGTTACATTTGCACTCTATCATAATTTATATTTAGTGCAATCTGCAAACCCTCACAGGACTGCTAAAGTGCACGTCACTATCATCTCAGCACACCTGTGACGCTCAGCCATAGTTTGAGCTCCATAGGAGACTGAGACTTTCAATTTGCTACAATATTGTGGTATTGTAGTATGTAGTGTAAGCAATCAAATGATCACATGTACAAGTTCCCTAAGGGGACTAAAAAAAAATACAAAAAATGTTAAAATACAAGAAAAATTAAAACTCCCCCCTTTTCGAAGGAGGAAATAGAATAAATTTTGTGTCACCACTTTTGTGAAGATCTAATCTATCAAAATAATGAATTAAGTTCAGTAAAAGTAGAGACAGAAAAAAAATCAAAATGACAGAATAGCATTTTTTATAGCACTTTTTTGTCTCACTTCCCTAAAAAAAATAATAAGCAATCAAAGCAAAAAACAAGCTGTCACTCATCCTCTTCAACACAAACATGTAAATGTTATGGGATCTCGGAAAATGGCAAGAGAAAGCAAAAATCTTCTCTTTTTTTTTTTTTTTTTTTTTTTACAATATTCTTTTTTACAATATTCTAAAATTTCTTTTCATCAGTTAAAGGGAATCTGTCAGGTCCAATAACACTATTAGCCTACAGATATAGGGTTAATCTGCAGGTCATAAGCATTATGAAGGTGCCTGGCAGCAGTGCGGAAAGTGCAGCACCTGTGAGGAAAAAGCGCATTATTTCTCCTGGGAGCCATTGTCTTTCAGGCATGCAGGCGTGCCTGGAGCAATTACAGTAATCGCTCACTGTACTGAGAGTGACGGCTGGAAGCGCACTCCGCCACTGAATGACAGCTTTTTTCACAGTTTCATCCCACTTGGAAAAAATTTTTTCTGCTAGTATATAGTAAAATGGATGGTGTAATTCAGATAAAAAAACAATCTTGGGTCATCATAACTCTCATGAGTCTTCCAGCAGGACAATGACTTCAAACATACTTCAAGGAGCACCCAGAAATGGATAGAAACAAAGCACTGAAGAGTTATGAAATGGCCAGCAATGAGTCTGGATCTAAATTCTATTGAACACCTGTGGAGACATCTTAAAACTGCTATTGGGTGAAGTCACCCTTCGAATATGAGAGCCCTGGAACAGTTTGCAATAGAATACTTGTCAAAAATTCCTCTTTATAGGGCCCCATCACACATAGCGACTCACCAGCGATCCCGACAACGATATGATCTTGTCAGGATCGCTGGTGTGATGACGAGCGCTCACGTCGCTGTGTACCTTAGTTACCAGCGCGCTGGTGCAGGGAGCTGGTAACCAAGGCAAACAGCGGGTTTCTAAGCGCCGTGTGGCACTTAGAAACCCGCTGTTTACCTTGGATACCAGCTCCCTACACCAGCGCGCTGGTAACTAAGGTACACAGAGGGTTTCTAAGCGCCGCACGGTGCTTAGAAATCCACTGTTTACCTTGGATACGAGCTGAGAGCTCGCTGATCGCTGCTTTCCCACCTGCCACACACAAGCAGTGGACATGAGTGAGTAGCACATAAGGGTTAAACAAGGATAACCTGGCCTGTAGGTTTGAACTGGGTAAGTAGGCTATAGGTACCCCATCCTAAATGGTTTGTTAAGTACGACGCAGTGTCCACTGCTTGTCATATTGGTGAATGGTGCCCGTGGTGCTGTATATAAAGCCACTGTGTAAGCGTGCGGCCAACGATTACATATTCACATATCCTCATTTAACCCTTATGGGCTACTCATTCCAAGAGTATTACTCCCTTATCAATACTCCATACACAGCAGTCGGTATGCTGAGGAAGCTCATAGTGACCGAAATGTTTGTATGTATAAACCTTACTAATTTATGTGGACTGCATTAAAGTCTCCACTTCAGCATTTGGTGTGTGCCAAGTTTACTATACCACGGTTTGGGAACCTACTTGTGCACCATCTAACAGTTGTGTTTACATTTACTCACATCTATGTGACATAAGTGGCATACTGAACAGTTGCTAAAATTCTGTCAGGACGTTGCTCCTGCCTAGACCCAGCCAGGAGTACATCATCTTCCCTGCTCCTCCCAACTTACATATTACAAACTGGGCTTGTTTCAAACCTCTGCTTAATTGGTCATCCACACTAGCACACAAATTGCCACCTCCATGAATCTCTACTCAGCCATGTTCATGCCTCATTTCTGTAATCAAGATAACATCTTTTCAGACTAACCTCCAATTTGCCTATACTTCATTGAATTCTTGCAGTTAACTATTTAAATTTCAGTTTACACATATTACTGCTATTAACTTATTAACTATTGCTTTGCTGGAAGATATCAGACTGCATTTATTTTTCTATATTGTTGTTGCTGCTATTAACCATTGCCCTGCTGTTAAACAGCAGGCTGCATTCTTGTAATTAACTGCTTCCATGCTGAAAAATATCAGTTTTCTATACTTCTACTGTTCTTGTGTATATCACAACTGGCCCTGCTTTATAAGTGACATCTGCTTTGCTAGTTGTCTGCCGTCCGGCATACCCTGTTGCCCTGATCCTCGCTGTACCACATGTTACCAGTCAAGATCTGTATTGCCTTCGGAGCTTCTCATCCAGACCAGTGGCTTAGAGAGTCTACCTCGCCAGGTGAGCACATAACAGTCAGTCTCTAAGGGCTCATGGATAATTCAGTCATATATTTCAGTGGGGACATATATGACTGCCCCTAAGGAAGCGAGGTGAGAAACATGCGTTGGTGCTTTAGGACAGCATGGTTTCATGTCTTACATGGGTAAGGAGACTTTGTGATTACTTTGGCCAGTCTGGTTTTTGGATGTATTCAGGGATTACTATGGTTTAGAGGTCATCCACACATGGGATTTTTGTGCATTGTAGTCAAAACACATTATCAGATTACCACCATTAAGTTGGTGGTTGTCTTATGCACCATTGTGTACACTATGAATTTTTCCCTTTTATTTCTGCAATAAGCTGTTATCCACAGACTGGCTATTTTCTGTCTGAGAGTCGTCTGTTCCGGTTATTTACATTAATGACATGTGTGAGGTACTCCTGGGGTGGACCCGCTAGACCGTAGCAACGAACCTCCCGGGGGCGAGCTGACCAGGTGGACCACCCCCTATACAGGGAGTGTTTGGGGCAAGCCTGCGGGTAACTATTACCACGGCAGCTGGTACCCAGGGGATGTAAAGACAGACAGGTAGACCCGACTTGGAGACACAGGACTCGCGGGCACGGCTTGGAGACACAGGACAGACGGGCACGGCTTGGAGACACAGGACAGGCGGGCACGGCTCGGAGACACAGGACAGACGGGCACGGCTTGGAGACACAGGACAGGTGGGAACAGCAGGCACGAACAGGAGGACACTGGTGCGGGAACAGAACTGGACGGGACATGACCACGGACCTCCCGAGCCTAGGAGAGAGGACAATGGAAAAGGCAGATGAGCTACGGGTGAACAGGACGCAGGGGCGTACATAGAGAGCGGGCCAGAATCACTAACGAAGCGCAGTGATAATCAGGCACCGCCAGCAGGAAGAGGCGGCCTGATATAGGGGAAGTAGAAGGGCCTTCCGGGTCGTGACCTCTAGTGCAGGAGAGGAGGGCGCGCGTCCTCAGGAGGAGGAGGAGGCACGCGGGTGCCCGGGCGAAGTGTGTGCGCGCGCCCGCCGAGGAGGAGGGGCGGGAGCGCGCACCCGGCGCGGTCCAGAAGACCGGACGGACGCGATCGCCGGACGGAGGAGAGGAGCCGGGAGGGATCGCGGAGAAGCCCGCGGCAGCCGGCGCCGCGGCGAGGAGGCCACCGGCGAGCGGGTAAGCTGCGGTCGGGAGGAGGCGATGGAAGGAGTGCGCGGCAGCCGCCGCGTGACAACATGCTTACTGTGCTGCCACGGTTGTATCACTGCCCGCTTGGTTTTATATATTTTCTACTCTTTGTAACTTGCGGTATTTATTACCTTATCATGTCCTGTATGTTTAATAACTAATAAAGATGTTTGTATTTTGACTATTATTGGACTTCTACATTTTATTTAGCACAATTTTACTTATTTGATGAGATTTAAGCTCCCAAAATAAAAAAATTGTTTATTCAATGGCTTAGAGAGAGTCAACCTCACCAGGTGAGCACATAACAGACAGTCTCTAAGGGCTCAAGGATAATTCAAATTTAGCAGCCATATATTACAGTGGGGACATACAGTGGGGCAAAAAAGTATTTATTCAGTCAGCAATAGTGCAAGTTCCACCACTTAAAAAGATGAGAGGCGTCTGTAATTTACATCATAGGTAGACCTCAACTATGGGAGACAAACTGAGAAAAAAAAATCCAGAAAATCACATTGTCTGTTTTTGTTTCATTTTATTTGCATATTATGGTGGAAAATAAGTATTTGGTCAGAAACAAGCAATCAAGATTTCTGGCTCTCACAGACCTGTAACTTCTTTAAGAGTCTCCTCTTTCCTCCACTCATTACCTGTAGTAATGGCACCTGTTTAAACTTGTTATCAGTATAAAAAGACACCTGTGCACACCCTCAAACAGTCTGACTCCAAACTCCACTATGGTGAAGACCAAAGAGCTGTCAAAGGACACCAGAAACAAAATTGTAGCCCTGCACCAGGCTGGGAAGACTGAATCTGCAATAGCCAACCAGCTTGGAGTGAAGAAATCAACTGTGGGAGCAATAATTAGAAAATGGAAGACATACAAGACCACTGATAATCTCCCTCGATCTGGTGCTCCACGCAAAATCCCACCCCGTGGGGTCAGAATGATCACAAGAATGGTGAGCAAAAATCCCAGAACCACGCGGGGGGACCTAGTGAATGAACTGCAGAGAGCTGGGACCAATGTAACAAGGCCTACCATAAGTAACACACTACGCCACCATGGACTCAGATCCTGCAGTGCCAGACGTGTCCCACTGCTTAAGCCTGTACATGTCCGGGCCCATCTGAAGTTTGCTAGAGAGCATTTGGATGATCCAGAGGAGTTTTGGGAGAATGTCCTATGGTCTGATGAAACCAAACTGGAACTGTTTGGTAGAAACACAACTTGTCGTGTTTGGAGGAAAAAGAATACTGAGTTGCATCCATCAAACACCATACCTACTGTAAAGCATGGTGGTGGAAGCATCATGCTTTGGGGCAGTTTCTCTGCAAAGGGGCCAGGACGACTGATCCGGGTACATGAAAGAATGAATGGGGCCATGTATCGTGAGATTTTGAGTGCAAACCTCCTTCCATCAGCAAGGGCATTGAAGATGAAACGTGGCTGGGTCTTTCAACATGACAATGATCCAAAGCACACCGCCAGGGCAATGAAGGAGTGGCTTCGTAAGAAGCATTTCAAGGTCCTGGAGTGGCCTAGCCAGTCTCCAGATCTCAACCCTATAGAAAACCTTTGGAGGGAGTTGAAAGTCCGTGTTGCCAAGCGAAAAGTCAAAAACATCACTGCTCTAGAGGAGATCTGCATGGAGGAATGGGCCAACATACCAACAACAGTGTGTGGCAACCTTGTGAAGACTTACAGAAAACGTTTGACCTCTGTCATTGCCAACAAAGGATATATCACAAAGTATTGAGATGAAATTTTGTTTCTGACCAAATACTTATTTTCCACCATAATATGCAAATAAAATGAAACAAAAACAGACAATGTGATTTTCTGGATTTTTTTTTCTCAGTTTGTCTCCCATAGTTGAGGTCTACCTATGATGTAAATTACAGACGCCTCTCATCTTTTTAAGTGGTGGAACTTGCACTATTGCTGACTGACTAAATACTTTTTTGCCCCACTGTATATGCTATGCTACCAATACTATTATTTTCCATATGGAAGTGTTTTATGGTTTAATGGCCACAATTAAAAAAAACACTAACTTAAAAAAAGCCTTTATTATTTTTAGGGTAGGATATTGTGTAATTTACAACATCTAGTATAGTTTCATATTGTGCACTTCATTCTGGACCAAAATGAACATATTCAGAAAGCAGAAACATGCCCTCAAAGCAAAATTGAGAAATGTTTCCCAGGCTTTCATTTTTGGAATAATCTCCCTGTTTTGTTTTGATATTGTCTGATCAAGTTATTGGCACTAAGTATATAGCTCCTGTGTAGAAGCAAATCAAAATTTCACATGATGGGAGCCTTTGGCTGCTTTTTTCTATCTGTGTGAGGTCCATCAATTTTGTGTCAATAACAGCATTATATTCCATTACAAGGAGGCAGAATAACTTTTCCCAGAGACTGATTTCCTGCTTGTCTCATATGTGATTCAATCTTAATTTTGGCACAAAAGAAACAAAATTCAATTGAGGCACAAAGAACAAAACCATGCAAAAGTGCAAAATTCTGCAGATTATGATTTCTTTCTGCTATGGAAAAGAAGAAGACTTGTGCTAGGGTTGCTGGCAGTTATGTAGAGGAACTGAGGAAATTGTTTTAGATGTCTGTGATTCTTATAAGAGAGAGATAATCCTTTAATCGTCCCACCATGGGGAAATTCAGAGCATTACAGCAGCAAGGCAGGAACAAGTACAGATACAGATGCATAAAGGCATTACATTGACAGTAGATAGGTACATATACGAAAAAAAAAAAAAAAAAATGTAACCGGACTGTCACAACTTTGGATCTATCAGTTCTCTGTTTGGGTCGTTCTCCATTTTGGACAGTCCATGACTATCAGAATTAATTGTTGCTTTCAATGTATGGAAGCCTATGACTTTTATTTGTATGGAAATCTTGTGGCAGGCAATGTTATGGTGACACTGTGAATTGAAAACAGCTATGAGCAAAAAATATGTCATGGAGAGCATTAACTTGTGTTTGTCCTACTGTCCGCCATCTAAAGTTTTAGGGCCTGATTCATCATGATTGGCGTTGTTCACGTCTGTCTTGATGAGGGGACATGCTGGAGTCCAACTCTCCTGATTAATGAATCACGCCTCTTCATGAATCTGAAGTGTCTGATGAATGGCATGCTCCTCAGTGCTCTACGGTAGAAATGTCAATCCAGTCAGGCTCAAGAGTGACATTTTTGGCTTACCGAATACCACAGTTCATCCCCACTGCTATCCCGTCTCACTCCAGCTCTTTCCTTTTTTTTGGATAAGCAAAACTGGCGTGAAAATGCCAAAAGTTGCAAAATTGCATTGCACCTAAATTTTGTGACTTTTCAAAGCTTTTACAACAGAAGTCTGTTGTGAAAGCTTTTATGAATCGGGCCCTTAGTGTGTAGCTCCACAGACCCATCAATTTACTAACTTCCAGGTGCAGAAATCCACAACTCAAAATTCTCAAGCACATTGTTATGGATTTACCTGGCACAGTTACGTCATAGGTCAGTGGAACTGGAAGTACTAGGTGCAACAGAGCCAAATGTGTGTACAGGAGCAGGTTTGAGTTCACAAACAGTCGCTTTTTTGCAAAAGTGCAGAAGCATACAGAAACAGCAGAACTGAGAGTGTGGACAGGAATAGGAATAGGAATTTCAAAACTGAGTTGGCAGTTGAAGCTGGTTGCTGACTAACAGTCTGGAGCAGCTGGGAATATAATTAGACACCTGACTGTTGCAGAACCAAGTGGCTTGACTCCTGGAAAACATGTGGTAAGAGTGCAGTACTACTGGAATAATCAAAAGTGGCACATTCACCTGAGATGATGATGATGATTTTAGAGGTGCATGCTGGTTTACCATTGTAACCTAGCATGGACTAGCACAGACAGAGTTGGCCATAGAGGAACGAAGTAGAGTCTGGCAATGGAGTTGGGACAGGTGAGCAACATTCATATATTTAGGTTTACACAATTACATCTTGTGACAAAGTCACTGGCATTGTACTGGAGGGAAGATTTGTATTACTGAGGTTATTAGCTTCAGTGAGATGAACCTAGAAAAATTCTCCAGCACACTAAGTGCTGAGAGGGGTTAATTAGCTATGTTTATGGCTAGGTTTAATGAACAGCTGTGTCACTTGCTTTTGTTTTGTTTTTCTGCTAGGCCACAAAGGCCGTGTTTATGTTGCTAACTGTGCCCTGGTTTAAGTTGTACCTCAATAAACCAGTGGAAAATTTAAAGAGACAGCGTTCCTGTGTCCACCTCTGCGAGCCACCAAGTGAGCCGATCTACCACAATATGAACAGTGCTACAGACTCACAGATCCACTAGTCAGAATTCTATTTAACATGATTAGTAGTAAAAAGTATATGATTATTGACTGGTTTAGATTTATTAATACTTTTTTCTATAAATTGAGAGGATTGAGAGAGGCTGTTTCAAAGTGATTGATTGCCAAGGACAGTTAATAAATTAAGTGGAGGGGAATACTTACATGCAGCCACATACCTGAAGCAGCTTTGCGAGAAATATTACTCCCACTTATTTTATTTTTACTCCTTTCCAACAGAATGCATTTGTTTTTTGCCTCTTATTCTTCCAAGAGCCATTTTTTTGTATCAACATACCCAAATGGCAGCTTGTTTTTTTGCAGCTAGGAATGAAAGCATACATTTTGCCATATAAAGTACCGAAAACAAAATGTAAAAATTTTGAATTAGGATGAAAAGGTAAAGCAACTGCAATCCTGCTTGGTTTTTTTTGGGGGGGTGGCGATGTGATGCTTCTATTGCATTGGTTATATGAAAAAAAAAAAAAGTGGCAATATGATTCTTGGGGTCATGATAATTACAGCCATATCAAACGGGAAAAGGAGCAATGTTTACTTTGTAGTTTTTTTTAAACATTTTGGCATAACACTAAACCCCTTACTGAAATATAATGTGCTATATTTTTTGGACTATAAGACACATTTTTTTCCCAAAAAATTTTTGGGGAAAACAGGGGTGTGTCTTATAGTCGGAATGTACTTACTGTACAGTTAGCTTGGTGGCTGTAGGAGTCGGGCTATTCTTCCAGAAGTCTGACGCTGCAGGACAATAATATCGCTTTCATCCCAGCCTGGTGCAGCAGTTTTGGCGGTGCTCGGTGCTGCGGGGGTCTCCAGCAACATTATGTGAAAGCCCAAAGCCCCCGCAGTTGCTGTGGCCTCCAGGAAAATGGCCACCGCAGGTGGTGCATGTGCAGATTGAGATCTCGGCTCCGAGATCTCAATCTGTGCCTGGGGATCAATCTGGCCTAGGGGAAGATGGCCGCCGAAGGAGGCGCATGTGCAGATTGAGATCTCGGCTCTCAGGTACATTTATGACATATGTTGGCTCCCTGACTTTGATGTGGGCTTATAGGCTAAGCCCACATCTTTGCAGGCAGTTGATGGTGGTGTTATTCAGCTATCATTTGCCTCTAACAGCTGAGTGTGAGGCAGAACTGTTAACATGTTAAATGACGCCAAGTATATATGTAAAAACTCAGGAGGGCACTACTGAATAAGATATGCGGATCAACCAGCAGTCAGTATAAACACAAACTGAGAAAATGGAGAAAAAGCTACTGACCAAAATGCAGGGATCACTGCAAAATTACAAATTTTATTGGTAACAAAGAGACAACATCCATATAAAAAAATTTAATAAGTCATACAATGACATGAAACTATCACAAAGGCTTATAATAAAGCCCAAAGAACTCCCTCCAGTAAGTGGACATACATAAAAAAGGCTCTAGAATATATCACATACAATAGCATACCTGCAATGAAGAAATGTTCAGAGATGTAATACTAAACATAATGATCCATTGAATAATCCATCCAAATAGACTATGGTACAATAATGAATGCAAGTAATAACAAATGTAAGCAACTGAGCCATGAGAATAAACACCATAGGGTACTGAGCATAGATGAAAAGTATAGCAATCATGGTGAAGCCAAGAGGCTAAAATGACCAAGATTATATCCTGCCTGCATAATCCCTATACAATGCCACTTACAAAGGGGGCGCAAGTGGAGTGGAGTGCCCTATGTGAACCACACACCAAAAGGTGGCTTCATCAGGGGCTAAAGAGTCAGTTTGTTACACTTGTTTAAATATGCTAAACAATCAGTACATATGTGCGGCAGCTGCAGTGACGTACCCAATTAGGTGATGCTTGTGGAGCGTTATCTTCCTTCGCTTGGTTTATTTACCAATCGGGGAAGAAATTTTGTTAGTATAACCACTAATATAAAGCTGCAATCCACTTTTTTTTTTTTTCCTAAGGGTATTGTTTGTGTTTGTCCAATTCCCAGGTCTATGCAAATATATCTGTTGTAGGATCTAATTCCGGTATGTCTCATAACTTTTTTCGGACCTTTTTGCTGCCCATTACCTTGTCTACGTCGGCACAGTGGTTGGAGTGATGTTCACACTGCTCCAAACCCGGAAATTTTCATGTGCTTTTTTTCTTTTTTTTGGTACATTACATGTTCCTTCTGCGTCTTCAATACCAAATTTAACCAATTCTGGCATCAGTATTCCACTGTGTTCAGTGGGCGTGTTTGCATAGTGTGATTGCGTGTCTGCGGGCTGATATCATTTTATATCTCTATTTCACTATGAGCCATGCGCACTTGCATCTATATAGTATCTATTGATATGGTACACAGTTTTGTATCAGTTGCGCTCATTTTGTATGTTTTGTAATATCTACTTGTTGAGATTGTGATAATCAGTGCCGCGGAGCTTACATATGGGGATTTATTATATCATATGTCTCCCTTTGATGCCCTCTATTCATTTATAGGTATGCCTGCACACATGCTAAATGACAGGTTATATAGTAGAATCGTTTTTTTTTTTGTTTTTTTTTCTGAGTCTGTGTCATTTATTACTGAGACCGCGCTTGCGCATTTGGTATTAACTGTGTTACCCAACTTTTTTGGCCTAACCTGGAAATCAGTATATACTATCTGATTAGTTTTTGTTTTTTTTTGTCTGCACAGGCTTGATTTTTCTGGCCTGTTTCAATACTATCTTATTCAATCAGTGGATTTAAAATGGTATATTGTTTGTTCCCTTTGTGTTTGCAACACTAAATTTGACCCAATTCCGTTACCAGTATTATACTGTGTTTAGTTGGTGCGTTTAGCACAGTGCGATCTGACATTGCATATAGCCATATACTCTGTAAGGGCTGTGTGTCCGCGGGCTGGGAGCATTGTATATCTTTACTTGGCTATGGGTGCATAGTCTGTATTAGTTGCGCTCATTTTTACACTTTGTGAAATTTCCATTTGTTGAGACTGTGATAATCAGTGCCACGGCGCCTACATATGGGGATTTATTATAGCATATGTTTCCCTTTGATGTACTTTACTAACTTATATGTCTAGGTATGCCCGCTTATATGCTAAATGACATGGCACACAGTGGAATCGCGCTTATCTTTTCTTGAGCCTACCGCGCTTGCGCATCTGGCATTCATTACGTCACACAACCTTTTTGGATTCCGTTATTTTGTTTGCATTGGCGCAGTGGGCGGTGTGATGTTCACACTGCTCCAAACCTGGAATTCACTATGTATTATGTGATGAGTCATTCCTGTCTGCACCTGCGCAGTGTGTAGTGTTTCGTCACACTGCTCCAAACCCGGAAATAACCTGTGAGTCATGGATTATTCTCTTTCCTCTGGTGTGCATGTGTATCCAGGCCTCCATTGCAGCTAATTGGGTACGTCGCTGCAGCTGCCACACATATGTACTGATTGTTTAGCATATTTAAACAAGTGTAACAAACTGACTCTCTAGCCCCCTGATGAAGCCACCTTTTGGTGTGTGGCTCACATAGGGCACTCCACTCCACTCGCGCCCCCTTTGTAAGTGGCATTATATAGGGATTATGCAGGCCAGATTTTATCTTGGTCATTTTAGCCTCTTGGCTACACCATGATTGCTATACTTTTTATCTATGCTCAGTACCCTATGGTGTTTATTCTCATGGCTCAGTTGCTTACATTTGTTATTACTTGCATTCATTATTGTACCATAGTCTACTTGGATGGATTATTCAATGGATCATTATGTTTAGTATTACATCTCTGAACATTTCTTCATTGCAGGTATACTATTGTATGTGATATATTCTAGAGCCTTTTTTATGTATGTCCACTTACTGGAGGGAGTTCTTTGGGCTTTATTATAAGCCTTTGTGATAGTTTCATGTCATTGTATGACTTTTTTAATTTTTTTATATGGATGTTGTCTTTTTGTTACCAATAAAATTTGTAATTTTGCAGTGATCCCTGCATTTTGGTCAGTAGCTTTTTCTCCATTTTCTCGTGTTAAATGACGTCATTAATCTGTGACAGCATTTACATTGTTCATCCCAGTTGTGTGTGATTCTAATCCATTGGCATTCCACAATGCAATTGTGGGGTGCTGATAAGTTACCATTACAGAGAGGCAGATTGTCATGTACATGCTTCTCAGCACGTTACTTGGGGTTGCACCTGCAAGGGTTAGTCTATCTTCTCTCACTCCATCCAGCATTCAATCTCTGTCCTATGCTGCAATGGGAGTATAAATCTCACCCCGACAGAGACCACACATGCTGCCACCACTCACCGAACACACGGGAGATGAGTCCCGGAAGTACTACTGCTGTCTCCCAATCACCGGGATCATACACTCTAAGGCTATGGATTCCTTTAGAGCATAAAAGGTTCAGACTTATTAAAGTTTTAACCTTTAATACAAAAGCTACAGTGCTTACAATAAAAGGATACAAAAATATGGGAATAACAATGGCATACAATTATTCAAAACAGCTATAAAAATAAAATGGAGAAACTTAAAGAAATATCTAAACCTTGCACTCTGTTATTCTGCTCCCTGAAGGGGAAGATGCATATGAAATGGATCACACCAGCTTGGCTGTCTCTCAGTCTGTGAATGACTTTCTTTGTGTAAGGCCTAATTTATAGATTTAACCTAGAGATCAGATTTCTAGACCAGCCTCTCATGTTAATATTCTAATTCCTGGTTTGTGACTGGACCATGGCTACTTTACCAATGAATGCATTATTTCTAAAGGTTCTTGTCTTAGCTTTTCTTTCCAATAGTAAACGGCAATTATCAGGTACCATTTGGCATCCTCCCTCAAGGCAGCAAAGGTGTTAAATGTCCCAATTGTATGTGTTCGCAGGAAGGTACCCTGGGGTCTGAGACAGGAAACTGCCTTTTCTCAGGATAATATATGTTATCACGTTTTGAGACCTGCAGCCTAAGGATAGATTCTAGTTAACTGCCGGCCATACATTGCCTGCAAATACATACAGTATTTCCACTACACATATGTTAAAGCCCCCTTGCTTTTCATGAGGGTGATCCTATGAAAGCCAGCCTGTGGATGGAGTGAGGTATTGCTGTGTATAGCACAAGTGATTGGAAGATCACAGATTCAAGCTAAAGGGACTACAAAATACAAAAGAGAAGAAAAATGGTTTAAAAATGTGAAAAAAATAACAATTATAAACATTGAAGGAAAGAATACACATATGTGGTATTTCCATGTCTGTAGTACGATCTACAAAAATATGAAATTAATTAACCTGATATAAATTGTAAAAAAAAATCAAAGAAAATAAAATGGCTTTGTTTTTGGCTGTCACAATAGTGCATTAAAATGCAATAAGATGCAATCAAAACATTGTATCTATCCCAAAATTTAATTCATGAAAACATCTGCTCAGGGTGTGAAAAACAAATGCTTCCATCATATGAAAATTGAAACAGGTGTCACAGAAAACATTGACACAAGTGATTTTTTTTTTTTCTTTTACAAATTTCACTATTTTTTTCAACACTTAGAGAATAAAAATGAAAAAGAAATGTTTGGTAGTAAATGCTGTAAATAATAAAATATTTTAAAAATATTTGAAGAATTGCTTTTTTTGCTTTTTTGATGAACTCGGAGTTTTTTTCCTTTTCTGCTTTCCAGTACATCATATGATAAAATGATGAAAGTATTCAAAAGTTCTACTCGTTCCGCAAAAAAACAAGCCCTCACAAAGCTATGTGAACAGAGAAATAAAAAAGTTATGACTCTTGGAAAAAGGGGCGGAAAAAAGCAAAAGCACAAAAATGGAAAATCGCCTGTTTGGAAAAGGGTTAATTACTACTAACAGAATTTGAATGGAATGAGAAGGATGCAGCCACTCCACAACTGTTGATTGGCTGCAGTCGTCACATGACGGCATGACCATTTAGGAGACATCGCACACAGCAGCAAGAGCAGATGAGTGGCACACCTTCAGTAGCTGAGTACAAGGTTCTTTATTTTATTACACACTGCTGAGCCAAACAAGATTTGTTTGAAGGTCATCGCATAGTGATAACAATAAAAACTAATAATAATTTTTATAACTATAGCGCCAACATATTTCACAGAACTTTACAATTCAGAGGGGACTTGTGTTGACAAATCCAATCTCAGACATAATAGAGTAAATACATAATTCAACTGTTACAGGAGGAGTGTAACAAGCTTACCGCCTATGAAAAAATAGGGGAGGCACAAAAGTTAAATGGTAAAAAGTTCTTGTCATGCAAGGTCCAGCCATCAATATAATATATAGGGGCATTCAAATAACGCTTCATGGAATGATCACCAGCCATTATCTGTACAGTACAAGTACAGATAGAGAGTGCTATTAAGTGCATGGAGGCTGTGTAAACAGATGCTAAATGGGATCGGATTCAGAGGAAATTTTGGAAGGGCAAAACAGGAATAGTTATGGTAGATAAGTGAGGTGAGATGATAGGTCAGGCTAAAAAAATGTGGTTTTAGGGCACGCTTTAAACTGTGGGTATTGGGAATTTATCGAATTGAAAGGGGTTGTGCATCGAAGAGAATTGGTGCAGCAGGCAAGAATTCTTGACGGGAGTGGGTGGTTCGGATTATTGAGGATGTTAATAATAGGCTATTAGCAGAACAGAAAGAACGGGTAGGGTGGTAAACAGAGATAAGAAAGGAGCTGTGGAGCGCTTTGTGGTGTGAGAGATAAGTTTACATTCTCTAGCAGATGAGTAACCAATACAATGACTGGCACAGGTGGGAGGAATCGTTGTAGCGGTTGGACAGGAATATGATTACGGCTGCTGCATTCAGGATTGATTGGAGAGGAGAAAGTTTTGTAAGAGGAAGCCCAATTAGTAGAGCATTGCAATACTTCAGACGAGAATGAATAAGAGCAACAGTAAGAGTTTTTGCAGAGTCAAAGGTAAATTCTAAAGATGTTTTTGAGGTGCAAGTGACTTGAACGAGTGAGTGATCAGATGTAGAGAGTGAAGAAAAGACCTGATTGAAATAAAACTCCAAGATAGTGGACATTCTGCTTGGGAGTTATGGTAGAATCACAGACATAAATGGCAAAACGAATGGTAGTAAAGGAAGGAAACATGAGGCGTTTAGTTTTTGACAGATTCAGTTTTAGATAGAGGGAGGACATCATGTTAGAGACAACAGACAGACTCATGATGTGATATTTATGAGATACATCATCAATGTCACATCATGGGGGTTATGCAGTCAGCACCCCCACAATCAGCTGCTATAAGTGTCAGCAGCAACTGGAGGTAAAAACATAAAAACATTCAATAGAGCTGCACTGGACAGCTTCATTCAACGTGTAGTGTTCGCTGACAGGTACTGTGCAGACCAGCTACTATTCTCTTGAATTCTCTTGAGCAGCTCTTCTCTTGGACAAGAGCTATTGCACAGTATCTTATAGTAGTCACTGCACAATGAGTGGAGCTTGAATGTGTTTACATCCAGCTGCCACTGGATCTTATAATAGTTGATCACTGGGGTTACTGAGCTTAACAGTAGACCACCAATATTCTCTAATTGATGACCTATCTGGGGATAGGTAATCAATATATGGGGAATGGACAACCCTTTTAAATTGTAGTAAAACCCCCTTTAATA
Source organism: Dendrobates tinctorius (assembly GCF_039654945.1). Lineage (NCBI taxonomy): Eukaryota > Metazoa > Chordata > Amphibia > Anura > Dendrobatidae > Dendrobates > Dendrobates tinctorius. Next base: position 40,953,767 of record NW_027361671.1, on the reverse strand, counting down.
GTTAACTTCTCTTAGTGTCAGTAATAATAATAATACATTTTATTTCTATAGCGCCGACATATTCCGTAGCACTTTACATTTCAGAGGGTACTGTGAATTATTTAGTATATAGTTAACTAATACATCCAAATCGTTCTAAAATATTATAAAAGTGCCATACAATATATTAATTCCACATTAGTAGAGGATTTTTGACAAAAAGTAACTAGTCTGAATTTGGGAATATCTGCAGCGCCATGAATATATCATGATATGTTGGCTTGCAATAAAAATGCTAATAATAACTACTCTTCTTAAAAATGATACATTCAGTACGACTGAAAAAAAACTAAACATATTTAATGTATTTTGTCTATTTAACTTTTCTTTTGTCAGGCATTTATTGAATTGCCAATGGTGTAATAAAAATGATTTGTGCTTTGCATTAAATGCTGAATGTATGTCATAGACTTCTGTATTTCAAAAGATTTCCATTTGTTATGTACCAATTACAAAGGCTTCTAGTGACTGAACACTGACAGGACATAAAGCAGTGGGACATTATCTATCTACATGTTTCTGCCAAGAGAGTGGTAGCCGGGTATCACACTGAGAAAGGCAAAACATTAACTGGAAGTTTATCAACTGTTCCAATAATGAAAATATTATAGGGCCTTTCCATTTTTTTATTTATTTTTAAAAGAATAGGAAATTGTGCAATGTTCTAATATACATACACTCACTGGCCACTTTATTAGGTACACCATGCTAGTAAGGGGTTGGACCCCCTTTTGCCTTCAGAACTGCCTCAATTCTTCGTGGCAGAGATTCAACAAGGTGCTGGAAGCATTCCTCAGAGATTTTGGACCATATTGACATGATGGCATCACACAGTTGGCACAGATTTGTCGGCTGCACATCCCTGATGCGAATCTCCCGTTCCACCACATCCCAAAGATGCTCTATTGGATTGAGATCTGGTGACTGAGGAGGCCGTTTGAGTACAGTAAACTCATTGTCATGTTCAAGAAACCAATCTGAGATGATTCGAGCTTTATGACATGGCGCATTATCCTGCTGAAAGTAGCCATCAGATGTTGGGTACATTGTGGTCATAAAGGGATGGACATGGTCAGCAACAATACTCAGGTAGGCTGTGGCGTTGCAACGATGCTCAATTGGTACCAAGGGGCCCAAAGAGTGCCCAGAAAAAATTCCCCACACCATGACACCACCACCACCAGCCTGAACCGTTGATACAAGGCAGGATGGATCCATGCTTTCATGTTGTTTACGCCAAATTCTGACCCTACCATCCGAATGTCGCAGCAGAAATCGAGACTCATCAGACCAGGCAACGTTTTTCCATTCTTCTACTGTCCAATTTCGATGAGCTTGTGCAAATTTTAGCCTCGGTTTCCTGTTCTTAGCTGAGAGGAGTGGTACCCAGTGTGGTCTTCTGCTGCTGTAGCCCATCTGCCTCAAAGTTCGACGCACTGTGCGTTCAGAGATGCTCTTCTGCCTACCTTGGTTGTAACGGGTGGCAATTTGAGTCACTGTTGCCTTTCTATCAGCTCGAACCAGTCTGCCCATTCTCCTCTGACCTCTGGCATCAACATGGCATTTCCGGCCACAGAACTGCCGCTCACTGGATTTTTTTTCTTTTTCGGACAATTCTCTGTAAACCCTAGAGATGGTTGTGCGTGAAAATCCCAGTAGATCAGCAGTTTCTGAAATTCTCAGACCAGCCCTTCTGGCACCAACAATCATGCCACGTTCAAAGGCACTCAAATCACCTTTCTTCCCCATACTGATGCTCGGTTTGAACTGCAGGAGATTGTCTTGACCATGTCTACATGCCTAAATGCACTGAGTTGCCGCCATGTGATTGGCTGATTAGAAATTAAGTCTTAACACACAGTTGGACAGGTGTACCTAATAAAGTGGCCAGTGAGTGTATATTCAAACTTTTACTTCTTTGTCTTTCTTGTAGCTCAATCCATTACCTGCTGTTACTATACCAAAAATGGTAAAGCCAATAAATTAGTCCTGTGCAGTGAATGGATAGGCTACCTGATTTAGGGAATGTGCCAGCACAAAATGACTGTTCTTACAAAGCACAGCAACTTGTAGGGAACATACTAACCATTTAGTGTCCAAATCCATTGTTGTGTTTGCCAGAGATCTTTCTTTATTCAAAAATGCTAATGAGGTGCTCAAAGCATAATTGCTATGCCCACAAAAGTGCAATGAACCTTCCCATCTACTAGTTTGCCATCAATTTCTCCCCTCTTCTGACAACTGTAAAGCTAGGACTGTCAATCAAGAAAAAGGAGGTCAAAGATAAATGGAGAACAAGTAGGTGAGAAGGTTTTAATGGATCACTTGTCTTTTTTTCTCCTTCCATATGCTTATTTGTGCCACCCAGTGGTGAATGTATAGCCATATCAAGGTATTCCCAGGGTGAGCCGTCGTGGAGCGGGGCGCCATTCCGCTGACCAGTGGGGTGCCAACCTCCGCTGACAGGAAGGCATACAGTTATAGGGGACAGATAGTGAGATACTCTAATGCACTTGTCACTTTATGTCTTATCTTTTTTGCACTATTTTTGCACTTTTTCTCTGTGTTGTCTATTGAGCTTCCTATCTGGCAACCCCTATACACTCCTTTTCTGAATAATAGGTTGACCAAATGTGGCATATATTCAGGGCTATTTAGGAGTTTTAGGGTTCAGCCATCGTGGAACAGGGGCGCCAATCTCGACTGTGTTTAGGGTGCCAACCTCTGTTGTTAGGCAGCTTACATATCAGCACCCCATAGTAGGGTGTAATAGGTGACACGGCTGCTTGTTGTTTAGGTGGTTGTTTTGTCTACTATTTAGGCTTCATTAAAGGTTGTTTTTATGCATATCTGTATCTAGAAGATGTTGTAAGGGTCCTTGGTTTACTTAAGTTAAGTTGTTTGACCTTACTATATATATATATATATATATAAATTTTGTTTTGAAAAATTTACTTTTCATGGTTCTGGCATGGCAACATTTTTATCAGGCCCTTTGAACACTGACGCCTGGTTAGAGGATGCTACTCAGGCCTTCTGCTTGAATGGTCAAACGGTTTAGTGATCTATACAACGATTATAAGGAACATATTAAGTCCTGGTGGGAAATTAAAGCGTTAGAAAACTATATTAAGAACAGAGTGGTCCCTAGAGGACTTAGAATTAATTTAAATCCATCTCCTCGAAATGCATCTCCTGAATTACTCAACAAGTGGTTAAAAGAATCTATAGATTCCTCCATCAGATTTATGCAATTACTTCTGGAGGAGGAAAAAAGCTTTTTGATTCATCTACTAAACAATTGAATAAATCAATTGATAATATCTTGAAATTCAAGGCTGACCCGGACTTCCTACAGAGGGAAGGCCTTTTACAAACGTCAGTTGAGAAGTATCAATCATTTAGAATCATAGAATCATAGAATCGTAGAGTTGGAAGGGACCTCCTGGGCCATCTGGTCCAACCCCCTGCTCAAAGCAGGATTCGCTAAATCATCCCAGTTAGATGTCTGTCCAGCCTCTGTTTGAAGACTTCCATTGAAGGAGAACTCACCACTTCTCGTGGCAGCCTGTTCCACTCATTGATCACTCTAACTGTCAAAAAGTTTTTTCTAATATCTAATCTGTGTCTCCTCCCATTCAGCTTCATCCCATTGCTTCTAGTCTTTCCTTGTGCAAATGAGAATAAAGTTGATCCTTCTACAATGTGACAGCCCTTTAGATATTTGTAGACAGCTATTAAGTCTCCTCTCAGTCTTCTCTTTTGCAAACTAAACATTCCCAAATCCTGCAACCTTTCCTCATAAGACAGGGTTTGCAGACCGGTCACCATTCTGGTCGCTCTTTTCTGAACTTGCTCCAGTTTGTTGATGTCTTTTTTAAAATGTGGTGCCCAAAATTGGACACAATATTCCAGATGAGGTCTGACCAAAGAGGAGTAGAGGGAAATAATTACTTCACGTGATCTAGACTGTATGCTTCTGTTAATACATCCTAGAATTGCATTTGCCTTTTTTGCTGCTGCATCACACTGTTGACTCATATTCAGTCTGTGATCTATTAGTATACCCAAGTCTTTTTCACATGTGCTGTCACTTAGCCCTATTCCTCCCATTCTATATATGCTTTTTTCATTTTTATTGCCCAGATGTAGTACTTTGCATTTCTCCCTGTTAAAAACCATTCTGTTAGTTGCTGCCCACTTCTCCAGTTTATTTAAATCTTTTTGAATCCTCTCTCTCTCTTCTCTAGTATTAGCTATCCCTCCTAGCTTTGTGTCATCAGCAAATTTAATCAGTTTACCCTCAATTCCTTCATCTAAATCGTTGATAAAGATGTTGAACAATACAGGGCCCAGGACAGAGCCCTGTGGTACCCCACTTGAGACATTCTTCCAACTGGATGTGCAGCCATTTACGACCACTCTTTGGGTCCGATCACTAAGCCAGTTATGAATCCACCTAACAGTTGCCTTGTCCATTCCATACTTAGTCATTTTTTCAATAAGGATTGTATGAGAGACTTTGTCAAATGCTTTGCTGAAGTCAAGATATACTATATCTACAGCATTTCCTTGATCCAACCAATCAGTAATACCATCATAGAAGGAAATTAAATTAGTCTGACATGACTTATTAGTTACAAACCCATGCTGACTCTGTTTAATCACTTCATTCTTATCCAGGTATTGACATACATGTTGTTTAATAATTTGTTCAAAGATCTTTCCTGGTATAGAAGTCAGACTCACCGGCCTATAGTTGCTTTATTATTTATTAGGGAGAGAAAACAATCGGAGTTTCAGAGGGATTTAAAGGCTTTTAGTGATAATCAAGCCTGTAGTTTCCATCAGAATTCCGTCTCAGATATTTCCTCCTCTGATATCGAGACATCTGATACGGAACGGAGTAATAGTTTCTCTCCCAGAGGGGGCAGATGCTATAGATCATGGAGAGGCAGAGGAAAATAGTTTACAAGAGAAGCACAGAGAGGTGGAATGACATACATGAATCCGAGAGGATCAAATATTGTAAATGGGCCTCCCATGTCTGCTCCTTCATCCTCCTCCTCGGCCTCTTTTTTATAGAGGAATGCCAGGACAGTTTATTATCTGAGACCCAAATAAGTCTCAATCAAAGTCAAATCATTAACCTGTCAAATCATACTCTTTTTAAGGAGGACTATAGTGTCTTAAGAAAGGGGTTGAATTATGTTCCTACAAACAAATTTGATTGCTTCACCTGGACTAAGGATATAAATTTATTCTGCCGCAAACTAAAATGGAAAAAAAAATTTTCCCGCAATGACTAGACTGAATGTGAACGATTGGGCCTGCAGAAGGACGAACTTGAGGGATTTAGGGCATTAGTGGGGCTACTGGAGGAAAATGATACCAGAGAAGGGGTGGGCTCCTTTACCAACCTTAGGAGTAATAACACTAAAATGCCCCCTCAAACTGATATCTCAAGTATTGATATATTTTTGAAACTTGTGGAGAGGGATCTCAGAAGGATTCCATCTAATCCATCTGTTAGTAATCTTTCAAGAGATGAGCAGGAGGCTTTGATCAAGTTAAGGGATCAAAGTAATTTGATAATAAAGCCCTCGGACAAGGGTGGCAACCTCGTGATTATGATGGAGGATGACTATCTTAAGATATGTTTAAGCATTTTAACTGATGTACAAACTTATGAAATTTTGTACTCTGATCCCTCCTTGGAATATAAAGCTGAGTTGAAAGAAATACTCATAAAGGCTAGAAATAATGATCTGATCTCTAAAAATGAGTTTGAGTTTTTTATATCCTGTTCAACCATTGGTAGCCACATTTTATACCCTACCAAAGATACACAAGGGGCTGGATCCCTTGAAGGGGCATCCAATTGTATCAGGATCAGACTCTCTGATACAGAACTGTGGTGTCTATATCGATCAGTTACTTCATCCTTTCGTTCTGCCCTCCCCTCATATATAAGGGACACCTCTGACCTTCTTTTGAAATTAGAATGTATCCATGTCACTGAAAACTCCCTGTTGGCCTCTATAGATGTTGAGGCATTGTATAGCAACATTTCACATGATCTGGGTCTGAAGGCGGTCTGTTATGAATGAGTCACCGTAGGAGGCAAAAGCAGAAATACAAGCTAAGTCCAGAAAACCAGAGAAGTTGGCAACTATCAGATTGCAGACCCCTGAACCTATCAACACAACTAGCAGTAGCCGTACGATGCCCTAGACCCCTCGATCACAGCCGGAGAAATACATAGGCCTAAAGAAAGAAAGGGGAAATCTAAACTGCCCCAGAGCAGACCCCAAAGCAATAGGCAGCCCCAACATATAATGACGGTGAAGCAAGATGAAAATACTAACACAGACAGAAAGATAGACTGAGCAAAGACGGGGCCCCAAAACTACCTAGATAGGAAAGGACAGGAAGGCTGCTGTCTGCAATCTGCCAAAACCCTATCAAAGACATAAGCCAACCAGCTGATATGAAAAAGGCCCTGAAGCAGCTAGGCTTCAAAAACTGAATCAGCACTCAGGTATTTTCAGAAGACAGAGCTAAATGAATTCAGCACACTCCAGCAGGGAATGGCAGAAATCCAGAAAAACAAAGCAAAAACAAAGTCAAAGCACAAAAGCAAAAGGCCGAGCAGCAAACTTAGCTTTGGAGGAGCAGGAATTCAGACTGGTCTCCAAGGATCCCACAGAGAAATCACCCGCAGGGCAGAAGGGCGTCGGCAGCATTATATCCAGTCCGTAACTCCACTCAGCCAGTCACAATCATCAGCCTCAGGTGTTTGACAATCAGGCTCACTACCTTTCTTTACCAGAAGAGGGAGTTCCTCGGGCCTCAGTAATGAAGAGGAAAATGAACTCACAACAGTACCTCCCCCTTGAGGAGGGGTCACCGAACCCTCAACTATGCCACCAGGGCGATCAGGGTGAGCCCGATGAAAGGCACGCACCAATCGTTTGGCATGAATATCAGAGGCGGAGACCCAGGAATTATCCTCCTGATCATAACCCTTCCACTTAACCAAATACTGGAGTCTCCGTCTAGCCAGACGGGAATCCAGTACTTTCTCTACCTCATACTCCATGTTACCTTCAACCAATACAGGGTCTGGAGGTGCCTCCCCCGGAACAACAGGTTCAACAAACCTCTTCAACAAAGATTTATGGAACACATTATGGATTTTAAATGTGACAGGAAGAGCCAAACGAAAAGAGACCGGATTAATAATCTCCACAATCTTGTAAGGTCCAATAAATCTAGGCTTAAACTTAGGAGAAGCCACCTTCATAGCAATATTTTTTGATGATAACTACACCATATCACCAACCTTAGACTGGGGACCAATGGTCCTATGTCGGTTGGAAAACCGCTGGGCCTTCTCCTGGGAGAGAGATAACTTATCCACCACTTGGTCCCAGATCTGGTGCATTCTCTCCACCACAGTGTCAACACCTGGGCAGGCAGAGGGCTCCACCTGCCCTGAAGAAAATCGAGGATGAAACCCAAAGTTACAAAAAAAAGGTGACATCAAAGTGGCAGAACTTGCTCTATTATTCAAAGCAAATTCGGCCAAGGGCAAAAATGAAACCCAATCATCCTGATCAGCAGAAATAAAACATCTCAAATATGACTCCAAGGTCTGGTTTGTTCTCTCTGTCTGCCCATTGGTCTGCGGGTGAAAAGCAGAGGAGAACGACAACTGAATTCCCAGCCTGGAACAGAAAGTTCTCCAAAATCTAGACACAAACTGCACTCCTCTGTCAGATACAATGTTCTCAGGAATCCCGTGCAAGCGAACCACCTGTTGTAAAAACAGGGGCACCAACTCAGAGGAAGATGGCAACTTAGGGAGTGGTACAAGATGAACCATCTTAGAGAACCTATCACAAATCACCCAAATAACAGTCATCCTCTCAGAGACAGGCATATCAGAGATGAAATCCATTGAAATATGGGTCCATGGCCTCTTGGGGACAGGCAAAGGCATCAACAACCCACTAGAGCGAGAACACGATTTAGACCGGGAGCACGTCCCACAGGACTGCACAAAATTCCTGACATCACGAGACAAGGAGGGCCACCAAAAAAAACAACTCACCAGATCTCTAGTACCAAAAATACCTGGATGACCAGCCAAAGCAGAGCAATGAACTTCAGACATCACTCTCTTCTTCCACTGGTCAGGAACATACAACTTTCCACTGGGACAATGCTCAGGTTTGTCCTCCTGGAACTCTTCCAGAGCACGTCTCAAATCGGGCGAGATGGCAGAAAGAACTACCCCTTCGCCTAATGGTAGCAGGCTTGGTCACCACAGGAGAATCAGCAAGGAAGCTCCTAGAGAGGGCGTCTGCCTTGACATTCTTTGTTCCAGGAACAAAAGAAACTACAAAATCAAAACGTGTAAAAAACAAGGCCCACCTAGCCTGTCTAGGGTTCAAGCGCTTAGCCGACTCTAGGTAAATCAAATTCTTGTGGTCAGTGAGGACCACGACTTGATGCTTAGCTCCCTCCAACCAATGTCTCCACTCCTCAATTGCCCATTTCATGGTCAACAGTTCCCTATTCCCCACATCATAGTTACGTTCAGATGGAGAGAACTTTCGGGAAAAGAAAGCACAGGATTCATTTTAGATGTTACAGGATCCTTTTGGGACAAAACAGCTCCTGCACCAATCTCAGAAGCATCCACCTCTACCTGGAATGGAAGTGAGACATCAGGTTGCCGCAAAACCGGGGCGGAGGTGAATCTTCGCTTCAACTCCTGAAAGGAAGAAACAGCCTCCGGAGACCAATTTAACACATCAGCACCCTTTTTAGTCAAATCAGTCAATGGCTTGGCAATACTAGAAAATTTTGCTATAAATTTCCGATAAAAATTAGAAAAACCCAAAAACTTCTGGAGGGCCTTCAAAGAAGTGGGCTGAACCCAATCGTGAAAGGCCTGTACCTTGGCCGGGTCCATTTCAATAGTTGACGGGGACAAAATAAATCCCAAAAAAGAAATCCTCTGTACTCCAAAAAGGCATTTAGATCCCTTGACATACAGGGAATTCTCCCTCAAGATCCGGAACACAGTCCGAATATGTTCCACATGAGAATCCCAATCCTTGGAGAAGATCAAAATATCATCCAGATAATCAAAAATTTATCGACAAAATCTCGGAAAATATCGTTCATGAAGCACTGGAAGACAGAAGGGGCATTAGTGAGCCCAAAAGGCATCACCAGGTACTCAAAATGTCCCTCCGGAGTATTAAACGCCGTCTTCCATTCATCCCCATGCTTAATGCGAATAAGATTATACGCCCCCCTGAGGTCAAGCTTGGTAAACCAGCAAGCACCTTTAACTCTGGAGAATAGATCAGAAATCAGGGGTAACAGATACTGATATTTAACAGTAATTTTGTTGAGGGCACGATAATCAATACAAGGTCTTAATGATCCATCCTTTTTGGCTACAAAAAAAAAAACGGCACCCAAGGGTGACGAGGATGGTCTAATATGACCCTTCTCCAACGCCTCCTTAATATAGGATCGCATAGCCTCGTGCTCGGGTACAGATAAATTGAAGAGCCGACCCTTGGGAAATTTACACCCCGGGCTCAGTTCAATTGCACAGTCATAACTCCTATGAGGAGGCAGAGATGCAGACTCATTCTCACTAAATACATCATAAAAGTCCACCAAATAATCAGGAACATCATGCGACTGAGGAGAGGTGGAAAACACCGGAGCCTCACTAAAGGCACACCGACAACCCCAACTCACCACAGACACAGATTTCCAATCCAAAACTGGATTATGAATCTGTAACCGGGGAAACCCCAGAACAACAGTATCATGCAGATTATGCAACACCAGAAATCTGCAATTTTCTTGATGGTCTGGGGCGACCCGCATTACCACCTGGGTCCAAAACTGGGGTTTATTTTTAGCCAAAGGAGTAGCATCAACCTGAATGGCTAATGACATAGTATCGTCAAGACCAGAGGGAACAGGAAATCCCACCATAGTATCTTTTACGGCTTCTGACAACCCCTTCCGAAAGAGAGCAGCCAAGGCATTATCATTCCAGGTAGTAAGTACTGCCCACTTTCGGAATTTTTGACAGTACAATTCTGCAGAATCACGACCCTGGCTCAATGCCAGCAGGGTCTTTTCAGCCTGATCAATGGCATTAGGTTCGTCATACAACAACCCCAAAGCTTGAAAGAATGCGTTCACATTAGTCAGAATAGGATCATCTGGTTTCAATGAATACGCCCAATCCTGGGGATCACCACGCAATCTACAAATATTTTTGAAATTCAAAAATTTAGACCGATCCCCAAAAAATACATCAGGTGTAGGAATCTTTGGTTCAGCAGCATGTGAATGAGCAAGGTAGGCGGAAATTCCCCGCACTTCCGCAGCGAGCTGCTCCACACGATCAGACAATTGCTTTATCTCCATTGAGAGAAAAAAAAATTCCCCCTACGGCCTCAGAGATATAGAGGAAAAAATATACACACTTTTTTTTTTTTTTTTTTACAATTCTTTCCTGCTATTGAGTACCCTAGAATCTGCGGTACGGCGGGTGATTCTGTTATGAATGAGTCACCGTAGGAGGCAAAAGCAGAAATACAAGCTAAGTCCAGAAAACCAGAGAAGTTGGCAACTATCAGATTGCAGACCCCTGAACCTATCAACACAACTAGCAGTAGCCGTGGGGGGTTCCTACGATGCCCTAGACCCCTCGATCACAGCCGGAGAAATACATAGGCCTAAAGAAAGAAAGGGGAAATCTAAACTGCCCCAGAGCAGACCCCAAAGCAATAGGCAGCCCCAACATATAATGACGGTGAAGCAAGATGAAAATACTAACACAGACAGAAAGATAGACTGAGCAAAGACGGGGCCCCAAAACTACCTAGATAGGAAAGGACAGGAAGGCTGCTGTCTGCAATCTGCCAAAACCCTATCAAAGACATAAGCCAACCAGCTGATATGAAAAAGGCCCTGAAGCAGCTAGGCTTCAAAAACTGAATCAGCACTCAGGTATTTTCAGAAGACAGAGCTAAATGAATTCAGCACACCCCAGCAGGGAATGGCAGAAATCCAGAAAAACAAAGCAAAAACAAAGTCAAAGCACAAAAGCAAAAGGCCGAGCAGCAAACTTAGCTTTGGAGGAGCAGGAATTCAGACTGGTCTCCAAGGATCCCACAGAGAAATCACCCGCAGGGCAGAAGGGCGTCGGCAGCATTATATCCAGTCCATAACTCCACTCAGCCAGTCACAGTCATCAGCCTCAGGTGTTTGACAATCAGGCTCACTACCTTTCTTTACCAGAAAATGAACTCACAACAGCGGTCGATTATTTCCTCAAAACCAAAGCTATTCACTATAGGGCGCATAATCAATTCCTGTTGGAATTATTGCATTTTACCCTTACCAAAACATTTTTTCTCTTCGATAGGAAGTACTTCCACCAGCTCATGGGCACTGCAATGGGCAGCCCCTGTGCCCCTACTTATGCAGGGTTGTTCCTGGGCTGGTGGGAGGAAACCATAGCGTTCTCTGATGAACCTAAATGGTGGCAAGAACACATAGGGATGTGGCACAGATTTATCGACGATGTATTTGTCATATGGCAGGGGACAGAGAACAATTTCATACAATTCATTGATGAGTTAAATGATAATGATATTGGAATGAGATTTACATATGAAATTGATAAGAACGTTCTACCATTCCTTGATGTGTTAATTAAGAAAGGAGGAGATGGTTCTCTGAATTCCCAGATTTATCGTAAACCGAAAAGTACTAATAGCCTGCTTCGATGGGATAGTCACCATCCCGAAGCATTGAAGCGTGGCATCCCTAAGGGCGAGTTTTTAAGATTGAGGAGAAATTGCTCGGACATGGATGCCTTCAGATATCAGTCAACAGATATGAAAAGAAGGTTTTTGAACAAGGGATACCCTAGAGCTGTTGTTGAACGGTCTTATCAGCATGCACTTTCAAGAGACAGGAATTTGTTGTTACAGAGTGGTATAAATCGCCCTATAGGGGCTCCGGATATGACCAGAATTATAGGGACCTTTGACAGTCAAAATAAGAGAGTGAGAGGTATCCTTAATAAACACTGGGATATTTTAACATCTGACCCAGACCTCAAGGGAATTGTAGGCCCAAGTCCTATGATCACATTTAGAAAAGGACGGTCTATCAGAGATAATCTGGTGCATAGTTTCTTTAAGAGATCCGTACCCACTGGCACGTGACTGGACCGAAAAACCTGTGGTTTTTTTAAATGTGGTGATTGTGTGAACTGCAAATTTATGAAGGTGTGCAGATTTTTCAGCAGTTCCCACAATGGGAAAAAATTCTACCACAGAGATTTTCCAAATTGCAAAACCTCTGGTGTCATATATGTAGCCAGGTGCAGTTGCCCGCATGATTATGTGGGGAAAACCTCGAGAGAATTTCGATGCAGAGTGGGGGAACATGCTGGGGATATCAGGCATAATCGAGATACCCCCTGGCAAAACATATGCATGAGACACATGGTGGTAAAATAGAATTCCAGTTTTGTATCATTGAGGTGGTAAAAAGGAATCCCAGGGGGGGTAATTTTGATAAGTTATTGTTGCAGAGAGAATGCGCCTATATTCATCGTTTGGAGTCCATGGTGCCGAGTGGCCTCAATGAAAGCTTATCTTATGCTTGTTTCCTATAGGCGTTAGAATCTTTGGGCCATGCTATGCTAGACCATTTTTCCTCCCATTGATGTGGGGGGGCACAAATTATTGTGCAATATTCTTATTCAAACTGACTTCTTTGGATATCAATTTATACCTTTGATGTTGATAATGGTTTAAGCATCCCCTTTTTCCCTTCCTCCCTTGCCATTGCACAGGTATATGTTAATATGATATGTTTAGTCATCAAAAGGGTAATAATTTGTTTTTAACAGCGGCGAGGTCTGTTTATTCATTATGTATTCCCTTTTTCTAACCATCTGCAATAAACAGGGTTAATTTTGATATATGGCACTGCCTCTGTTGTGTCCCTGATGGGGCTTGAACATGCTGGTAATGGGAGGTGTTTGCTGCCTAGGGCTGCACTTTATCATCCTGCCTATGCAGGTTTTTGGTTGGGAAGAGGAAAATATTCGTTAGGGGAGGAACATGACGCCCATCTCAATATGACGTCCCTCTTGTTATGTTAATGCACGTTCAGTGGCAGGCACAGGTTGATGTCTGCATTAAATTTAAGCGTTGTCATGATAGCGTCACATGTTTCAACATAATGTATGGTCTATCTCTTGTGCTCAACCTTTCCCCCACACTGCACATGTGCCATCCTGAACAGGAAGTGTCAGTGGAACGCACGCCAGGGCATCGCCATGACAGGGCGGTATCTTCTGTCATGACGTTTTTGTCCCTGCGCGCCCTCTTTCATCTATACCGCACATGCGCTGCCCAGAGCAGGAAGGACTATGAGCCCTGTGGAACGCACGCTATTTACAGCGCGGCATGTGGAGCGCACGCCGGCTCATTGTGCAGGAGAGGAGGCACAGGTGTGTGTAATGCGGGGCATATGGCAGCATTTGATATTTGGTTATCCAGTATGAAACGGAGTTGTTCATGAATGATTTCATTAGGCTTACAGGTGTGTGAGAGGTGGCCCTCTTTAGTGCACAGGAAGAGGGCCCTGTTCATTATCCTGTCATGACTATATATATAGGGGCTGTTTGACCATTTTGTTCACATAATATCTATCTATCCACCTCCTGATGATCCTGTTGGGAGAAACGTGTTGAGATTTTTGCCTATCTTACATCAAAAAATCTGAGTGTCCCTCAATTTGTTATCAATAATGTTGGTTATGTTGATATTAATGTTTTAATGGATCATTTGTCTTTTTTCTCCTTCCATATGCTTATTTGTGCCACCCAGTGGTGAATGTATAGCCATATCAGGGTATTCCCAGGGTGAGCCGTCGTGGAGCGGGGGCGCCATTCCACTGACCAGTAGGGTGCCAACCTCCGCTGACAGGAAAGCATACAGTTATAGGGGACAGATAGTGAGATACTCTAATGCACTTGTCACTTTATGTCTTGTCTTTTTTGCACTACTTTTGCACTTTTTCTCTGTGTTGCCTATTGAGCTTCCTATCTGGCAACCCCTATACACTCCTTTTCTGAATAATTGGTTGAACAAATGTGGCACATATTCAGGGCTATTTAGGAGTTTTAGGGTTCAGCCATCGTGGAACGGGGGTGCCAATCTCGATTGTGTTTAGGGTGCCAACCTCCATTGTTAGGCAGCTTTCATATCAGTACCCCGTAGTAGGGTGTAATAGGTGACACGGTTGCTTGTTGCTTATGTGGTTGTTTTGTTTACTATTTAGGCTTCATTAAAGGTTGCTTTTATGCATATCTGTATCTAGAAGTTGTTGTAAGGGTCCTTGGTTTACTTAAAAAATGAAATCCCATCTCCACTATGCGTGCATGGACGCCTCTGGCTTCCCTGTGGAGACGGACATGTGGTGCGTCTTTCTAGACTGCAGCATGTCTATTTATCTTGCGGAGATGCTCAGTCTCTGCAAGATAAATATCACAGTCTAATGTATAGGATGTGCGTACAAAAGCCGGCAGCGCTTTGTACGGAGTGGACATGTGCTGTGTCCAAAACACTGACAATACTGACCATGGAATCGTACCCCTAATGCTGCAAATTCAACAAATGAGCATTTGTAGTTCTATGCAACCTATAACATGCTTGCAAACTCTGTTGTGCATAATAATTTGGAATACTGAATTTTGAGGGGGTTTTTTAGATTTGAAAAAATACTGATATCATTGATAGGTTTGACCCCAAAAAAATGAGATTACTACCATTTAGGAAAATCAGAGAAAGATAGTAATTGAATTATTTGATACGTGGTGTACATGCTACATCAATAAAATGACCTGTTGCAAGTGCTGACTTTTAGATGGTGCACCTATCTAGTACTTTTTATGCCCTCATTTTTGTAAAGGAACTTGAATTTTGTTGAAAAAATAGAAAATAAAAGTAGCCATTTAAATAGGCATGTTTGTTTTTTGCCCACCTGTTTTACTAGTCCAATTTGTCAACCATACAGCCTGCTGCTACATTTTAACTCCTTGCCATTTTTGAAGACATAAAGTGGTTACAAGATGCTGAACATATGAACAGCAAGTTGTTTTTACATAGAAATGCATACAGTTGTGGCCAAAAGTATTGACACCCCTGCAATTTTGTCAGATAATACTCAGTTTCTTCCTGAAAATGATTGCAAACACAAATTCTTTGGTATTATCTTCATTTAATTTGTCTTAAATGAAAAAACACAAAAGAGAATGAAGCAAAAATCAAAACATTGATTATTTCACACAAAACTCCAAAAATGGGCCAGACAAAAGTATTGGCACCCTTAGCCTAATACTTGGTTGCACAACCTTTAGCCAAAATAACTGCGACCAACCGCTTCCGGTAACAATCAATGAGTTTCTTACAATGCTCTGCTGGAATTTTAGACCATTCTTCTTTGGCAAACTGCTCCAGGTCCCTGATATTAGAAGGGTGCCTTCTCCAAACTGCCATTTTTAGATCTCTCCACAGGTGTTCTATGGGATTCAGGTCTGGACTGAAGGTGTGCCAAGCGCACCAAAATGCAACATGGCGCGTTTGGCGCACACCGGCGCACCTTCAAAAGTGCACAGCGCACGAAAAAATCCTACTAGCGCATGGCCAGCGCACAGTCTGTGCACCCTATGCTAAAGATAGGGTGCGCAGATCGCATGCAGCCGTGTGCGATAGTAGGAGGAAATGACCGGACGGGGCGGGCAGGGGGCGGGGCTTAGCGGCACCGTGTGCTGCATGTAAAATCCGCTAGTCTGAAACCAGCCTTATGGAGGTGTGTTTCAGAGCAAACCCACATTAAAAAATGTTGCGTGCACACACCCTTAGGATTCAGCAAGCTGAAATAATTGCAGAAAATTCTAATAACGTTGGACAACCTCTTTAAAGGGAATCTGTCACCGGAAGTTGCAGGCCCATGTAAATGGCTTGGGTCTGGTCCAATGGGTGATGTTTCTTCTTTTTTCTCCACCCCATCCGTGGCCCCCATCCGCGCTCTTCTCCGGTATTCTTCTCCATCGCTCGCGTGTGCGCAAAGCAATCTATGCTTTGCCCAACTGCGGGCAAAGCCGAAAATCATTACTGCGCATGCGCCGGTACACTATGTGACGGAAGTATTTCGCTGTGTTCTGGGACATAGTGTACCGGCGCATGCGCAGTAATGAGTTTCGGCTTAGCTCGCAGTTGGGAAAAGCATACAGCATGTGAACGAAGCAAGATTGCTTTGCGCACACTCGAACAATGGAGAAGAATACCGGAGGAGAGCACGGACAGGGGCCATGGATGGGGTGGAGAAGAAAGAAGAAACACCGCCCATTGGACCGGACCCAGGCCATTTACATAGGCCTGCAACTTCCGGAGACAGATTTTCTTTAATTCAGGATTAAAGCTATTTTTTAAGAAGTAGTTTCATGTACTCATTTATTTTTAAAATGATAACGATGGGTATGTTTTAATTTTTCACTGATACAAGCATGATCAAGTATACATGACCACTGAGAATTATTTTGTTTAGCTCATCTCTGCACTATGTCTAAAGCTGAAGGAAGGACTTTTAGGAATATTTAGTTTTTCATTACCGATTTCCAGCTGTTGTTGTAAATATGTTTAACCATAAAAATGTTAAAAAACAAATGATTGTGCCAAATTTTATCTGTATTGCGTAAATAGACTCTCAGAAAGTGTGCTATATAAGGCACTTTCACACTTCCATTTTTTTGGTCAGTTGCAATCTGTGAAAAAAATGCAAAAGATGGATCCGTTTCCGTTGTGACACAATGTATGCCACCGGACCGTTGTTTTGACGGATCCGCTGAAGTCGGAAATTTAAAGGAACCGCAGCCTGGAAAAGGAGAGAGAGAGAGAATTTTTCCTGCCGTCAGAACGGGATTTGGGGTTAAATTTCTGGACAGGAAATTCTTCCGGGCATGCTCAGTGTGAAAAAGCGGATCCGTGCAGACAAAAAAATGTTTCATTGTCCGTCCACTCAAGTAGGCAGACGCCAAAATTTTGGCAGATCCGTCAAAAAACGGATCCAACGGATGACCATCCGTCAAAATCCGCCGCTAATGCAAGTCAATGGGAAAAAAACGGATCCGCCAATAAAAATGGCGGATCCTTTTTTTTGCAAAAAGGCAGATTTTGACTGATGGAAACAAATGGAAGTGTGAAACAGGCCTAAGCAGCAGCGATGTGATAGGGGAGGAATTAACACACAGAATTATTTTTACGCATTTTTATAAGTTGGAGAGCATACTATTTCTTTCTTGAAGGCCATTTAATGATACTTTTTACATCACATTTCCAGGCTGTCAGCCAGATAGAAATCAAACCATACTGTATATGTCGGCAAACAGCCCCTTGTTCTTTTTATAAAGTCATGAAGAAAACTCCTTCTGGCCGCCTATACACAGCTGGTAAATGATCTTCAAACAAATGTCATAGTTTCCTGACAATGTCTGAGAATTGCTCCAACTTATGTGGATGAATTGTTGCACAATTATGTAAATCATGCATTTATGGAAGCCAGTAAACAAAAGCGGAGTGCTTATTGTAAAATCTGTAACATGTTGCAGGTATTTCATCTACAGAGTACAAGGATTTAAAGTGAGTTTATGTCTTACCATCAGGAACCTAAATGTTACATTTGAAACATTGCTTTTTTTAAAGAGAACATTTTAGGAGAGCTTACTACTATAACTAGTGGTATGGCAGTATAGGTCCTGGAATAAAAAAATAAATATTCTGATAAAAAATATACCTATTTTTAGCAATCTTATGTGCTGAAAAATGTGATATATACCACAGAATATCAGTGTATCCTAAATGATATACACAGCAGAGTCTCAGTATATCCAATGTGAGGTATAACTTCAATTCCAAAAGAGTTGGGATATTGTGTAAAGTGTATAGAACACTAGAATCCAATAATTTGGAAATCTCTTAGAGCCATTTTATAATCACAAGAGAACATTGTACACAGACCAGAAAATGAACACTAAGACAATTTTTTGAGGCTGCATTCCCAGCAGGCTGAACTGCGGTGACCTAAGCACCGTGGGAAAAAGTCACTGAGTTCACTGCAGATCACTGAGTTCTCTGTGACCAGCGGTAACCTCTATGAAGTCACCGCAGGTCACTTATGCTGGTTCTCAGCCTGGACGGTCACATCTTGGCACTGTCCAGGTTGAAAACTATTCATACCTTAGAAATAAATTACGCCGTGGGATTCAACAGCGGACAGTTTAAGGATATTGTTGTTTTTTATTTTTGTTTTATTACAGGAGACAAGGAATTCAATGGAATAGACATTAGGTAAGAATAACTGTTTGTAATTCTTAAATAAAAAAATGGAAAAGTGTGCTTTGTTTTTATTTTAAATAAAAGAACTTCGTACTTGCTGTGTCTTTATTTACCATATAACTATAGAATTAGTAATGGATGAATGTTTTGTAGATGCCTATCCATTACTGAACTGTGGCCTTGATGTCACCAGACAATACCAAGGCAACATCAACCCCACAAATATGAACCCCACTTGCCACCGCTACAGGGCAAGTGGGAAGAGCTGGACAAAGCACCAGAATTGGCACATCTATTAGACGTGCCTTTTCTGGGCAGCTGTGGACAACAATTTTTAGGCTGGGGGGTCAATATCCAGGGCCCCTTACAAGCCTGAAAATACTAGCTCCTAGCTGTCAGCTTTAGCTTGGCTGGTTGACAAAAATGGGGGGACCCCACATCTTTTTTAAATTATTTAAATAAATTTAAAAAAAAGTGAGAACCCCTCTATTCTTAATAATTTAATAATCAGCCTTGCTGAAACTGACAGCTGAGGGTTGTAGCCCCAGCTGTCAGTTTTGCCTGGCTGGTTATAGAAAATACAATGGAACCCATGCTGAATTTTTAATTTATTTATAGTGGCGGGTGATGAATACTCCCATCAACCACCGTCTGCTCTCACTGGTATCAGTGACAGCAGGTGTACGCTGATGAGAGTAATAGACCCATCAGCCGCTGCCTGATGTCGCTGTTATCAGTTGAATACAACTCTCATCACTCTCCCCTGACAGCCAACAAAGCAGGGGAAAATGATGAGAGCGGTCTTCAGCACAAGGGCACCCTGGAACAGTGCTAACTGTACTGCTGCTTCTCAGGCGCTGTTAAGTGTGGTACTGATGCGGCACACAGACATGCAGACAATGATATCTCTGGTACCATTTTTTCCAGTACCAGAAATAGAAGGACGTGTGAAACAGTCCTTAAAGAGGAAGCTTTGCATGAGGACCAGATTTAGATGGAGGAAGATACTACACAGGGTAATACTTCTCAGTGGGGATTGGGTGATAATGAGGAGGAGGAGGAAGAGGAGATGGTTCCTTGCACTACAGAAGGTACTACCCACACCAGCTTTATCCTATCTGTTCAGCATGGATGGGCTGAAGAGCAGGAGGAGAAAGATGAGGAGAGCGACGTTTTGCCTCTTGGGAGTGGCTGACTTTAGGTCCCGCTGTCTATCCCATGACCTCTTGGGTTATATACATTTTGTCCAACACTGATTTTTGGTTGTTCACCCTTTTCGACCAACACTACAAGGAGAACTTTCTATCTCTCCTTCCTGTGGCAGAGAGGGCTAGTAAAATTGTGCAATACCAGAAGGTACTAGTTGAACAATTAGTACATAAATTCCCATCTGACAAAAATGGCAGCAGAGGTCACAGTTCCTTAGACAACCATGGAGGAGAGACACATACCAGATCCAACAGAGGCATGGGAACACTATCAAGGGTCAGGGACAGTTTAACCCCTTTCTGCCATTCTACGTACTATCCCGTCCATGTGACCTGGGACTTAATTGCCATGGACAGGATAGCACATCATAGCGATCAGCGGTGCCACCGGGGAGGAGCACCGCTGATCGTGGCTGGGTGTTAGCTGATTATCACAGCTGACACCCGGCACTATGTGTCAGGGGTGGTCACGGATTGCCCCCGGCACATTAACCCTGGCACACTGCGATCAAACATGATCGCAGTGTACTGGGGAATAAGGGAAGCATTAGCAGGGAGGGGGCTCCCTGCGTGCTTCCCTAAGACTCCCCGAGGAGCACGAGGAAGCCTGTGCAGTGCATGTCAGATCTCTGATCTGACAGAGTGCTGTCTAAACTGTCAGATCAGCGATCTGACACATTACAGTACTGTCCCCCCCGGGACAATAAAAAAAGTGTAAAAATAATTTATAAAAAAATCCCTAAATAAATGTAAAAAAAAAATCTTCCCTAATAAATTCATTTTTTGGAAATAAAAGTAGTATCGCCGCATCCGTAACGACCCGCAGAATAAAAATGTCCCACTAGTTAACCCCTTTAGTGAACCCCTTAAAGAAAAATAAAAAACAAAGCAAAAAACAATTCTTTATCATCATACTGCCGAACAAAAAGTGCAATAACGCGCGATCAAAAAGACAGCTATAAATAACCATGGTACTGCTGAAAACATCATCTTGTCCCGCAAAAAACGAGCCATGACACAGCATCATCAGCAAAAAATTATAGCTCACAGAATAAAGCGATGCAAAAATAATTATTTTTTATATAAAATTGTTTTCATTGCATAAAAGCGCCAAAACATAAAAAACATAAAAAAAGACATAAATGAGGTATTGCTGTAATTGTACTGACCCAAAGAATAAAACTTTTTATCAATTTTACCACACGTGGAACGGTGTAAACGCACCCCCCAAAAGAAATTCATGAAATGCTGGTTTTTGTTCATTCTGCGTTCCAAAAATCGGAATAAAAAGCAATCAAAAAATGTCACGTGCCCAAAAATGGTACCAATAAAAACATCAAATCATCCCGCAAAAAATAAGATCTAACATGACTCGGTGGGTCAAAATATGGAAAAACTATAGCTCTCAAAATGTGGTTATGCAAAATCTATTTTTACAATAAAAAGCGTCTTTTAGCATATGACAGCTGCCAAATATAAAAACCCGCTAAAAATAGTAAATCAAACCCCCCTTTATCACCTCCTTAGTTAGGGAAAAATAACAAAATTAACACATCACCACACATCTAGATAAGTTCCTTGGGGGGTCTAATTTCCAAAATTGGGTCACTTGTGGGGGGTTTCAACAGTTTAGGCACATCAGAGGCTCTCCAAACGCGACATGACACCCGCAGACCATTCCATCAAAGTCTACATTCCAAAACATCACTACTTCCCTTCCAAACCAATACGTGTGCCCATACATCAAACCCCCTTTATCACCTCCTTAGTTAGGGAAAAATAACAAAATTAAAAAAATCTATTTATTTCCATTTTCTCATTAGGATTAGGGCTAGGGTTAGAGTGAAGCACTTGGGGGTTCAAAGTGCTCACCACAAATCTAGATGTTCCTTGGGGGTCTAGTTTCCAAAATGGTGTCCATTGTGGGGGGTTTCCACTTTCTCAATTCCAGCTATAAAAGTCAAATGGCGCTGCTTCCCTTCTGAGCTCTTCCATGCGCCCAAATAGTCATTTACCCCCACATATGGGGTATCAGCATACTCAGGACAAATTGCACAATAACCTTTGGGGTCCTTTTACCCTTGGAAAAATAAAAATTGGGGGTGAAAAGATCATTTTTGTGGAAAAAATATGATTTTTTAATTGTATGGCTGTACGTTATAAACATCTGTGAAGCCCTTGGGAGTTCAAAGTTCTCACCACACATCTAGATAAGTTCCTTGGGGGGTCTAGTTTCCAAAATGGTGTCACTTGTGGGGGGTTTCCACTGTTTAGGCACATCAGGGGCTCTCCAAACGTGACATGTCGTCCGATTTAAATTCCAGCCAAAGTCAAACGGCGCTCCTTCCCTTCTGAGCTCTGCAATGCGCCAAAACAGTGGTTCCTCCCACATATCAGGTTTCAGGGTACTCAGGACCAATTGCACAATAACTTTTGCAGTCCAATTTCTTCTGTTACCCTTGGTAAAATAAAAAAAAATTGGACCTGAAGTATTTTTTTTGTGAAAAAGTTAAATGTTCATTTTTTTAAACATTCAAAAAATTCCTGTGAAACACCTGAAGGGTTAATAAACTTCTTGAATGTGGTTTTGAGCACCTTGAGGGGTGCTGTTTTTAGAATCATGTCACTTTTGGGTATTTTCTATCATATAGACCCCTCAAAGTGACTTCAAATGTGATGTGGTCCCTAAAAATAAAATGGTGTTGTAAAAATGAGAAATCACTGGTCAACTTTTAACCCTTATAACTTTTTAACAAAAAAAATTTTAGTTCCAAAATTGTGCTGATGTAAAGTAAACATGTGGGAAATGCTATTTATTAAGTTTTTTGTGTGCCATATCTCTGTGATTTAAGGGCATAAAAATTCAAAGTTGGAAAATTTTCACCAAATTTCCATTTTTTTCATAAATAAACTCGTTATGTCAATGAAATTTTACCACTGACATGAAGTGCAATATATCACGAGAAAACAATGTCAGAATCACCAAGATCCATGGTAGCGTTACAGAGTTATTGCCTCATAAAGGGACAGTGGTCAGAATTGTAAAAACTGACCTCGTCATTAATGTGCAACCCACCCTTGGGGGTTAAGGGGTTAATTATAACCCCTCTTAGTGCCCAGGTCCTTCATGCATGGAATAATCTGATAAGGAGGGAAATTTTTGGAAGATGGTGAAGGAGAACTTAGATAGGAATATACTCCTGTCAACTGAAAATGCTGAAATGCTGATTCTTATCAAAATGAACAAATGGATTGGCCCAGACTTCTCAACCCCACAGATTGACAGCATCGGAACATAAAGCTATTAAAATGTTCCTTTTTTTCTGGTGTATCTCCATGCACCCCTTCCCACCCAAAAAAGAGTATACGATTCATGTTTTTTTCTTGTCCTCCTCCTCCTCCAACATATCTACATGGGTATCATGCGGCTCTCGCTGCAATTTTTTAGAGAGTCATCATGTGGCCCTCGCTCCAAATTTTTAGGTCATCAGGTGGCACTCACTCATAATTTTTAGGGGGTCTTCAGGCGGCCCTCATTCCAAATTTTTAGAAGGCTATCAGGTGATATTTACTCATAATTTTTAGAAGGTAAATGAGCGACCCACACTCAAAAAGAGTGCATGATACCCTCCTTTATAATTTTTACAGAATTCTCTTACATATATATGTATACCCTCCAGGGTTAAATGTTTTTCATCCCTTGCACTTCTAATTTTGGACAGCCTTTGCACTGATTTCATATGCTTTACCAGTCTAGGAGTCCCACTCCTTAAAAAACTGTTTTCTGAGGCCCTCCTCTATGTGTCTTCTAGGGTGTATATAAAGGTGCTTTTCATTCATCAATACAAAAAGTGAAACTCATATATTATATAGAGTCATTACAAGCAGGGTGATCTGTTGTGAGTTCATTCTCTGGTTCTCCAGTTGTGAGTTCTCCTTCCAGACTCCCTCTGGTGGTAACAGGAGGTAGTAAGGCTGATTTGATCAGTGGAGATCTGCCACCTGAGAATGAGGATGACGATTGGACCTCAGGAGTCTCATATTGGATTTAAGACAGCCAACGCCCTATTCAGTTGCTGGTGATTCCTTCTGGCTTGTCAGCTCTTGGTTTTCAGCTCTGTTCCAGTCATCTAAAGCTAAGTTTTTCTGCTAATGTTCACACTTGATTTTGTTGGTCTATTCAGTTTTTTGTGTGGTCAGCCAGTCCCGGCTGGGGGCTGTGCTGAATTTCCACTCTTATTTATCAATATTTTGCCAATTTGCTTTTTGTCACTTACTAGTTTGGTCTCTTTTTGCTCTGTCTCAGGATATTTCAGAGTGCTGATATAGTGGGAGAAGTCTAGTGACTTCAGGGTTAATTTTGCTATCAGAAGTGTTGGACATTATTTTTGTAGTGTTTTTTGCAGGTTGCAGACAGTGTTTTTCCTTTCCTTTCTAGTTAGTTTGGGCCCCATCATTTGCTCAGCCTATTTTCCTGCCTGTGTTTGTGCGTTCATCTTGTTTCACTGTCAATACATGTGTGGGGGCTAGCTATTCCTTTGGGGTCATGCTTCAGGCTTATTTAGTCCTCCGGCTGTGACGAAGCGTCTAGGAACATCGTATGTATGCTCCACGCCTGCTGCTAGTTGTGTGGTAGGATCAGGGATCTGCAATCTGCATAGTTACCAACTTCTCTGGTTTTCTGTGACTTAGCTTGTTTTGCTTTTTTCTTTTCTTTGACCCATTCATAACAGTGATCTATTTCAAGTGTTTATTTCTTTTAATGTTGATGATTATGGCTTACAGCCAATGAAAACCCAAAAGTCATTATCTCAGTAAATTAGAATAATTAACAGAAAACACCTGCAAAGGCTTCCTACACACTCCACAAGGAGGGTAAGCCACAAAAGGTCATTGATAAAGAAGCTGGCTGTTCACAGAGTGCTTTATCCAAGCATATTAATGGAAGGTTGAATGGAAGGAAAAAGTGTTGTGGAAAAAGGTGCACAAGCAACCGGTATAACCGCAGCCATACCATCACATGAAGTATCTGATGGGGGCGGAATCAATAATTACAACATTCTGTGACCCTCCAAGGTCAAACAGTTAATAAAGGTTTGTTAACCAGATTGCTGTCCCTATAATGATCCCATATCTCAGAGCTCCACAGACCGCTACAACTTTTTCTCCTTCAACTATTTTAGCATGGTATAGATCACACATGCAGGGACTGGAGCAGGCCACTGGAAAAATGCAAACTGGTATTATTAACTTATTATTTTATTAGTCATTACTTGTGAATGCTCCAAAAGAGCAGCTGTGCTACCCATCTCTTAAACCTATCATTAACTATTGGTACCTTTCTTTCTGATTTCAAACATGCCACAATCACACCTATCCTGAAGAAATGATCCCTATACCAGACCTCTATGTCCAGCTATCTTCCCATAACACTGCTACCTTTCGCCTCCAAACTCCTCAAACAGCATATCCACACTAAACTTTCCTCCCACCTCTCATCTAACTCACTCTTTGACAACCTACCCTGATGACACCACTCTCACGTAATGGTCACCACGTAATGGTCACCACTCTCTGCTCATTCTTCTTGACCTATCTGCAGCTTTCAATACTGTTGACCACCATCTCCTACTCTCTAGGCTCCAGTCACTAGGCATTAAGGACACTGCTCTCTCCTGGTTCTCTTCCTATCTCTCTGACCGCTCCTTCAGTGTTTTGTTCTCTGGCTCCACTTCATCTCCTCTTCCTCTTGCTGTCGAGGTACCTCAGGGCTCAGTCCTTGGCCCCTTCTCTTCTCTCTCTACACAGCCCCAATTGGACAGACCATCAGCAGATTTGGCTTTCAGTACCATCTTTATGCTGATGACACACAACTATACACGTCATTCCCCGACCTTACCCCCTCTGTACTACAGAACGCCAGTGACTGTCTGTCCGCAGTCTCCAATATCATATCCACTCTCTATCTGAAACTAAACCTCTCCAAAACTGAACTTCTTCTGCTCCCGCCGTCTACTAACCTCCCTAAATCTGACATTTCCCACTCCGTGAGTGGCACCACAATAACACCCCGGCCGCAGACACGCTGTCTGGGTGTTATGTTTGACACCAATCTCTCCTTCACATCCCATATACAATCTCTTGCCCGCTCTTGCCGCTTACACCTAAAGAACATCTCTAGAATCCGCCCTTTTTTCACCATGGAAACGACAAAAACCCTCAGTGTAGCATTGATCCACTCCCGGCTGGATTACTGCAATGCTCTATTAATTGGCCTCCCCGTCACTCGACTATCCCCTCTCCAGTCCATACTTAATGCAGCAGCCAGGGTTGTCCATCTGGCTAATCGGTACTCGGACGTGTCCGCTCTTCGTCAGGCATTACACTGGCTGCCCATTCATTATAGGATCCACTTCAAAGTACTTGTTCTCACCCACAAAGCTCTCCATGGTGCGGCACCTCCCTCATTTCTGTCTATCGGCCTAGCCGATCGCTGCACTCTGCTAACGACTTTCGAATAACCTCTGCACTAATCTGTACCTCCCACTCCCGACTCCAAGACTTGTCCCGTGCTGCTCCTATCCTCTGGAATGCTCTACCCCAAGAAATTAGGACTAACCACAATTTGCACAGTTTTAGGCGCTCCCTCAAAACACATTTGTTCAGAGCGGCTTATCACGTTCACTAATCAAAGTCATTCTATGTGTAAGGGTGTGTGTGTAGCCCATTCACTATCTCCATCCATCTTTCACTCCCTCAAGATGGCTGGACCATCACTATAAATACACCATTGTAAATACACCCCTGTACTCTGTATCTCCCCCACCTCATTGTAGATTGTAAGCTCTCACGAGTAGGGTCATCTTATTTCGTCTTATTTTGCTTTAATTATTGTATTGTTAATGTTGTTACTTATGACTTGTGTTTTGAAGCTTGAAAACCCATCTCTTTAAGAAAGCTGATAGCCTGTAATGACACCTTGTCACCTCAACACTAGAGTTGAGCGATACCAGCCGATACTTGAAAATATCGGATCGGAATGGATCGGCCGATCTTAAAAAAAAAGTATCGGTATTGCCGATTCCGATACCGGGAACCAATGCAATTCAATGGGGCCAAAATATCGGAATTAAAAAAAACCCTTTCTTTCCTTGTAGGTTAATTCTACATGAAGAAAAACAACTAAGAATAATGTAGAATGTATTGTGGGAGGTGGAGGAGACATTAAAGCCATAGAGGTTTAGCCCAATCAAATGGAATAGCAGGAATTAAACTTTTTTTTTAAAGACGTTAGGAGTTACAAAGATATTGACTATGTTAGCCTCATTTATATTTTGCCAGACATGTATGTCTTCTTCTTCTTTCTTCTTCTTTCTTATTCTTCTTCCTTTTTTTACCTTCTTCTTCTTCTTATTCCTTTTTTTACATTCTTCTTCTTCTTCCTTTTTTACATTCTTTTACTTCCTTTTTTTACATTCTTCTTCTTCTTCCTTTTTTTACATTCTTCTTCTTCTTCCTTTTTTTAAATTCTTCTACTTCCTTTTTTTACATTCTTCTTCTTCTTCCTTTTCTTACATTCTTCATATTCTTCTTATTCAACAATTATTATTCTACATATTCAACTTCTTCATCTTCTTCCTATTCTTCTTCATCATATTCTTATTTGTGTCAGGCATTCCTGTAGTTGTTATCTAGAAAAGTTAGAAGTTTACACCTTCCGTTCTGCCTGTCACAAAAGATTTACAACAGGATTTGTCCGCGTTCAGTTTGGCCTGCAGCAGCAGGCCTTTTCCAGGGGCACCACGAGGAGGAACGGACTCACCCCCATACACTGCTTAGTCTTCTTCTGCTTATAAATAAGATAATATCATTTGCTCAGAGTATTAGTCTTATGCTTAATGTTCTTCTGCTTTGTTTTTTTATGCTTCTTTGTCTTCTCTCTCTTGTTGTTCTGCATCTTGGTGATTGTCTTCCTGTTCTTTGTCCTCTTGAACCAGCTGACGGTACTGGCACCCGGAGGGGCAGCAGAAGGAACAAGAGCCAATGGCACTACCGAGGACCAGCTGACGGTGCTGGAACCCGGTTACTAAGCAGGAGGTACCTGTGCTACAAAGCACTACCAAGGACCAGCAGATGTTGCCGGAACTCGGATACCGAGATGGAGGCACCTAGGCCAAAGGCTCTGACGAGAACCAGCTGACGGTGCTGGAACCCGGAGGGGTAGCATAAGCTGCAAGAGCAAATGGAAAT
The DNA here is from genome assembly GCF_039654945.1 of Dendrobates tinctorius. NCBI lineage: Eukaryota > Metazoa > Chordata > Amphibia > Anura > Dendrobatidae > Dendrobates > Dendrobates tinctorius. The sequence goes on along the minus strand of NW_027361671.1, from coordinate 40,925,800 downwards.
AGCGAGGACCAGCTGACAGTGCTGGCACCCGGAGGGGCAGCAGAAGGAATAAGAGCCAATGGCACAACCGAGGACCAGCTGACGGTGCTGGAACCCGGTTACTAAGCAGGAGGTACCTGTGCTACAAAGCACTACCAAGGACCAGCAGACGTTGCCGGAACTCGGATACCGAGATGGAGGCACCTAGGCCAAAGGCTCTGACGAGAACCAGCTGACGGTGCTGGAACCCGGAGGGGTAGCAGAAGTTACCCCTGAAAAGCAAAGTTGGCATGCCGCAAGCTGGCCGCAGTTACCGAATCACACAGTCCTACAGGGGGTGCTTGTCCTACTGGCACTACGGAACAAGCCTTTCTTACCAGAACCCGCAGTCCACATAGGAAGCACCTAAACTGCTGGCACCCTAGCCTCGGCTAACCCAACCGCAACACGACATGGCAACTTGGGGTGGCAAACTGACATTGACACTTCCCGGAAACAGCAGGCAGGGCTGGAACCAAACTGGGCAGGAGGGAGTACCCGTGCCAAAGTCAGTTATGAGCAGCAACTGGCGATGTTGGAGCCCAGGGACAAGCACTTAGCAGGCTGAGGCCTGATGTGCTGTCAATTGGGAGGCAGCAGGACAGATTGCCATCAAAACAGCAGGGGAACAGCTGACGTTACTGAACCCCACAAACACAGGAGCTAGTGTTTTACTCTGTGAAGACGGCACTTCCGAGCAACAACTGGCTGTGTTGAAGCCCAGGGACAAGCACGGAGCAGGCTGAGGCTGCATTGAAGAAATTTTAAGATCGGTTGTAGACTTCTACTAATTTTAACCAAGCTCCACTTAGGCCTGTGGCTTCACTGATTTTCGTATTTCCCCTGTCCTCCAACCCCGCCAGTTACAGCTGCAATGTCCACAGTTATGGGAATGTGGACAGAGCAGGCGACATTGCCGGACACACATCAGGGGATTAACTGACCGGACTGAACACCTGTAACACAGGAACAAGTGTGGATTGTGCAGACGCCACTTCGGAGCTGTAACTGGCGGGGTTGGAGGACAGGGGAAATACGAGAGACAGTGGAGCCACAGGCCTAGTTGGAGCACGGTTAAAAATCAGTAGTGGTACGACTGTGTAGGCAGCAGGAGACTTTGCCATCCACACAGCAGGGGATCAGCTGATGTTACTGAACCCCACTGAGACACGGGAGCAAGTGTCTCTTTCCGTGTGGACGGCACTTCCGAGCTACAACTGGCTGTGTTGAAGCCCAGGAAATAGGAGGGTGTAGGCAGAGGCCTACTGTATTTGGAATGTGGAGACAGCAGGAGAGACTGCCATCCACACAGCAGGGGATCAGCTGACGTTACTGAACCCCACTGAGACACGGGAGCAAGTGTCTCTTTCCGTGTGGACGGCACTTCCGAGCTACAACTGGCTGTGTTGAAGCCCAGGAAATAGGAGGGTGTAGGCAGAGGCCTACTGTATTTGGAATGTGGAGACAGCAGGAGAGACTGCCATCCACACAGCAGGGGATCAGCTGACGTTACTGAACCCCACTGAGACACGGGAGCAAGTATCTCTTTCCGTGTGGACGGCACTTCCGAGCTACAACTGGCTGTGTTGAAGCCCAGGAAATAGGAGGGTGTAGGCAGAGGCCTACTGTATTTGGAATGTGGTGACAGCAGGAGAGACTGCCATCCACACAGCAGGGGATCAGCTGACGTTACTGAACCCCACTGAGACACGGGAGCAAGTGTCTCTTTCCGTGTGGACGGCACTTCCGTGCTACAACTGGCTGTGTTGAAGCCCAGGAAATAGGAGGGTGTAGGCAGAGGCCTACTGTATTTGGAATGTGGTGACAGCAGGAGAGACTGCCATCCACACAGCAGGGGATCAGCTGACGTTACTGAACCCCACTGAGACACGGGAGCAAGTGTCTCTTTCCGTGTGGACGGCACTTCCGAGCTACAACTGGCTGTGTTGAAGCCCAGGAAATAGGAGGGTGTAGGCAGCGGCCTACTGTATTTGGAATGTGGAGACAGCAGGAGAGACTGCCATCCACACAGCAGGGGATTAGCTGACGTTACTGAACCCCACTGAGACACGGGAGCAAGTATCTCTTTCCGTGTGGATGGCACTTCCGAGTTACAACTGGCTGTGTTGAAGCCCAGGAAATAGGAGGGTGTAGGCAGAGGCCTACTGTCTTTGGAATGTGGTGACAGCAGGAGAGACTGCCATCCACACAGCAGTGGATCAGCTGACGTTACTGAACCCCACTGAGACACGGGAGCAAGTGTCTCTTTCCGTGTGGACGGCACATCCGAGCTACAACTGGCTGTGTTGAAGCCCAGGAAATAGGAGGGTGTAGGCAGAGGCCTACTGTCTTTGGAATGTGGTGACAGCAGGAGAGACTGCCATCCACACAGCAGGGGATCAGCTGACGTTACTGAACCCCACTGAGACACGGGAGCAAGTGTCTCTTTCCGTGTGGACGGCACTTCCGAGCTACAACTGGATGTGTTGAAGCCCAGGAAATAGGAGGGTGTAGGCAGAGGCCTACTGTATTTGGAATGTGGTGACAGCAGGAGAGACTGCCATCCACACAGCAGGGGATCAGCTGACGTTACTGAACCCCACTGAGACACGGGAGCAAGTGTCTCTTTCCGTGTGGACGGCACTTCTGAGCTACAACTAGCTGTGTTGAAGCCCAGGAAATAGGAGGGTGTAGGCAGAGGCCTACTGTCTTTGGAATGCGGAGACAGCAGGAGAGACTGCCATCTCCACAGCAGGGGAACAGCTGGCAGTGCTGAACCCCACTAACAGTCGAACGAATGTGTTTGGCTCTGTGGAGACGACACTTCTGAACACCAACTGACGCTGTTGGAGCCCAGGATTAGGCGAGGAGCAGGCTGGGGCCTGTTGCTTTTGGCAGGTGAAGGCAGCAGGAAACTTGCCATCTCCACAGCAGGGGAACAGCTGGCAGTGCTGAACCCCACTAACACTTGAACGAATGTGTTTGGCTCTGTGGAGACGACACTTCTGAACACCAACTGACGCTGTTGGAGCCCAGGATTAGGCGAGGAGCAGGCTGGGGCCTGTTGCTTTTGGCAGGTGAAGGCAGCAGGAGACTTGCCATCTCCACAGCAGGGGAACAGCTGGCAGTGCTGAACCCCACTAACACTTGAACGAATGTGTTTGGCTCTGTGGAGACGACACTTCTGAACACCAACTGACGCTGTTGGAGCCCAGGATTAGGCGAGGAGCAGGCTGGGGCCTGTTGCTTTTGGCAGGGGAAGGCAGCAGGAGACTTGCCATCTCCACAGCAGGGGAACAGCTGGCAGTGCTGAACCCCACTAACACTCGAACGAATGTGTTTGGCTCTGTGGAGACGAGACTTCTGAACACCAACTGACGCTGTTGGAGCCCAGGATTAGGCGTAGAGCAGGCTGGGGCCTACTGGATTTTGGCAGGTGAAGGCAGCAGGAGACTTGCCATCTCCACAGCAGGGGAACAGCTGGCAGTGCTGAACCCCACTAACACTTGAACGAATGTGTTTGGCTCTGTGGAGACGACACTTCTGAACACCAACTGACACTGTTGGAGCCCAGGATTACGCATGCCGCATGCAGAGGCCAATGGGCAGCGGTTTTTATGGAGGTTGTTGACTACTACTGATTCTAACCATGCTCCACTTAGGCCTCTGGCTCCACTGTCTCTACTATTTACCCTGGCCTCCAACCCCGCCAGCTACATCTCTGAAGTGGCGTCAGCACAATCTACACTTGTTCCTGTGTTACTGGTGCTCAGTCCCGTCAGTTGATCCCCTGATGTTTGTCCGGCAAGTTCGCCAGCTCTGTCCTCATTCCCACTACTGGTTATGGGAATGTGGACAGAGCAGGAGACCTTGCCGGACACACATCAGGGGATAAACTGATGGGACTGAGCCACAGGAACACAGGAACAAGTGTAGATTGTGCTGACGCCACTTCAGAGATGTAGATGGCGGGGTTGGAGGTCAGGGGAAATAGTAGAGACAGTGGAGCCAGAGACCTAAGTTGGGCACGGTTAAAAATCAGTAGTGGTTTGAATGTTGATGGAGCTGGTGACTTTGCCGTCCACACAGCAGGGGATCAGCTGGCGTTACTGAACCCCACTAACACAGGAGCTAGTGTGTTTCTCTGTGCAGACGACACATCTGAGCGACAACTGGCTGTGTTGAAGCACAGGGATTATAGTTCAGGTGGTAGAAAAATGAACACACCAGCAGACCTGGATACAGTTGCCAACCATTAATTTAGTGTGTAAGAGGAATGGCAAAGTCTTTGGAGATCCAGGCCTTGTTCATTTTCAGAAAAGTCAGCCGGTCAACATTATCGGAAGATAGTCGCGTGCGACGGTCTGTTAGTACACCACCTGCGGCACTAAAGACACGTTCCGATAATACACTGGCAGCAGGGCAAGCCAGCACCTCCAATGCATACTGGCTAAGCTCTGGCCATGTATCCAGCTTAGAGACCCAAAACTTGAAGGGGGAAGAGCCATCTGGGAGTACAGTGACAGGGCAAGACATGTAGTCTGACACCATCTGACGGAAGCGTTGCCTCCTGCTGACTCGAGGCGTCGCTGATGGTGCAGACAATTGTGGTGGACACACAAAACTTTGCCACATTTGGGCCATAGTGGTCTTGCCTTGTGCTGCGGCGCTGCCTCTGCTCCCTCTTTGTGCAGTTTCCTCCACTGCCTCGACGCACAGAGCTGCTTTGTAAAGCACTAGCAACAATGCTGTCGGGTGGAATGGAAAACATTATGGACTGCACCAGTGACTCTTCGTACTCCCGCAGTTTACGCTCCCGGTTCAACGTTGGTATGAGCCTTTGTACGCTGTCCCGGTAGCGAGGATCTAGGAGGGTGTACACCCAGTAATCAGCCGAGACGAGAATGTGGGCGATGCGGCGGTCGTTTCTCAGGCACTGCAGCATGAAATCAACCATGTGCTGCAGACTCCCAACTGCCAAAGAACCGCTGTCCCCTGTTTGAGGCGTGACCTCGGCCTGCTCTGCATCACCCCACCCTCGCTGTACATACTGAGTAGAGGTTTGTGTACCTCCCTCCTCTGGAGAGATGTCTTCCTCCTCCATCGACTCCTCCTCATTCTCCTCACAAAGTGTCCCCTGCCTAGGCCTTTGTGAGGAAACACGTAGCGCAGACTGTCCAGAAGCAGATGGCATTTGGGACTCCTCATCCTCCACCTCTTCTGAAACCTCATCCCTTAGTGCTTGCAGTGTTTGATGAAGCAGGCAGATAAGGGGGACAGTCATGCTGACTAGTGCATCATCTGCACTCGCCATCCGCGTGGATTCATCGAAGGCACGCAAAACGAGGCAGATGTCCTTCATAGAGGCCCACTCAATGGTGCTGAAGTGTGAACGGCGCACAGTGCGACTTGTTTGCGCCTGATGCAGCTGGTACTCCATGACTGCTGCCTGCTGCTCACACAACCGCTCCAACATATGTAACGTTGAATTCCACCGGGTGGGTAGGTCACATATGATGCGATGTTCCGGAAGGCCAAATCGTCGCTGCAGAGCAGCGAGGCGCGATCTTGCCGTGCTGGAACGCCGCAAGTGAGCGCACTCTATGCGGACCTTGTGCAACAGTGCATCAAGATCCGGATAGTCCCTCAGAAAGCTCTGCACGACCAAGTTAAGCACATGTGCCAGACATGGGATGTGTGTGAGGTTGCCTAGGCCAAGACCTGCCACCAGATTTCGGCCATTGTCACACACTACCAAGCCCGGCTGGAGATTCGCTGGCCCAAACCACACATCGCTCTCCAGCTTGATAGCATTCCAGAGCTCCTGCGCTGTGTGGCTTCGATTCCCCAAAGAAATTAATTTGAGTACAGCCTGTTGACGTTTGGCCACGGCTGTGCTCATATCGGTCGTAACAGGCTCCTGCTCTGCTGTTTCTGAGGAACTTGAGTAGGAGGAGGAGTCTATGTGTACAGACTGGAGTCCTGCAATCCGTGGCGTTGGAAGAACACGTACAGCGCCACTCTCCAGATCTGTACCCGGCTCCACAACATTGACCCAGTGGGCAGTGAGGGAAAGGTATCGTCCCTGTCCATGGTTACTGGTCCACGCATCGGTGGTCAGGTGGACCTTGCTACTAACGGCGTTTAGTAGCGCATGTTTTATTTTGCCCTCAACATGTTTCTGCAGGGCAGGGATGGCTCGCCTGCTGAAATAAAAGCAGCTGGGCACGTTGTATTGGGGGACTGCCAATGCCATTAAGTCCCGGAAGGTGTCAGTGTCCACCAGCCTGAATGACAGCATTTCAACTGCCAGAAGTTTGGCAATGCCAGCATTGGGGATGGTTTGCCGAGTAAGGGCGCCTTTTATCCCATGCCTGTGCTACCGATGGCTGTGATGGATGGGAACGTGCTGCTATGGGTGGAATCTGACAGGGTCTCCGGACAACAGTGGCAGAGGTTCTTCCTTGGCGATCCTGTGAGGAAGCCGAACCAGCAGTGTGTGAGCTGGAGGAAGAGGCCCCAACACGAACTGAAGAGGTGGTAGGTGGTGCTGTACGTTGGCCTACGTCTTCAGGGTGTCTCTGCAACTCCAACTCGTGCTTGGTGCGCACATGTTTCCACATATTTGTGGTATTGAGGTTGCTGACATTTCTCCCTCTTTTGACTATCTGATGACACAGCTTGCATTTGACAAAGCAAATGTCATCTGCAACTGTGTCAAAAAAGGACCACGCACTGCAACTCTTGGGAGCGCCCGTTTTGCCTTTGGAATGAGGAATGCTCCTAACGGGTGCCGAAGTGGAGGGTACAGGCAACCAAGTCTTCCCCCTCCCTCTGCCTCCTGTTTTGTCCGGTAGGGGAATCTCTTCCTCAGAGCTGCTCCCACCACCTTCCTGTTCCTCACGCCATGATGGGTCAAGGACCTCATCATCTTCCCTCCCCTCTCCAAACAGCTGCTTCTCCGGGGTTGTCTCGCCAGCACCGTACGCACCAGAAAGTGGCAACTGAGTCTCGTCATCATCTGATGCGTACTGAGGTGTGCTGACCATAGGCACTGGCCCACTCGCCTCTTCAGATTCAGAGGGACAAAGAAGTTGCGCATCACTGCATACTCCCTCATCTTCACATTCAGGAATGCTGCTTGGCTGGCCCCCTCTTTCCAAGCCAACAGATTCCGAGAACAGAAGTAGAGACTGTGATGGCTCCTGTCCATGTCTCTCTGACGGCCTGGGCACTTTGGCAGGTGGTGAAGAGACAGATGGTTGCTCTTCGGTGCTCTGGTCCTGAGAGGCTGTGGAAGTAATTGAAGTCAATGCGTTAGCTGCCATCCATCCGACAACGGCTTCAATTTGTTCCTCCCGCAGCAGTGGGGTACGTTGAGGTCCTACAAAGCTGCGCATAAAGGACTGTTGCCTGCTAAAACTGGGGGATGCTGATCCACTGGTGCCCGCAGCAGGTCCAGAATCCCCACGTCCTCTACCTGCAGAATCCCCACGTCCTCTCCCTGCAGAATCCCCACGTCCTCTCCCTGCTGAAACTCCACGCCCACGCCCACGCCCACGCGCCTTACTCCCTGCCTTCTTCATATTGCCAGACTGCTTAAGATAGGCAGAAAGGTACAAAGGGGGGCCTTAGTGTGCTTATTCCTGAACAGCTGGTTACAGGTACAAGAAACACTAATTTTATGAAGTGTGTGTGTGTGGACTACACTTTAATAGGAGCTGATGTGGCCTACACAAGTTCCAAATGTAGTGTTTGGTGAATTTTTTTGTGGTTTCTTTGTTGGAAACAAACTCAAAGTATGTGAACAAAGAATTGAAACTGATAGTATCACCAACTTTTTGGAGCTATTACAATGCAGGCAGGTAACCTACAATGCAAAAGATGAGGCTCCAAAAAAATTGGGTAATACTAATCTGGCTGCGCCGGCAGGGCACAAGCCAGAAAAAAAGGCTCCTCTATCTACTCCTATATAGTGTTTGCAACCAACCAATGTTGATGGATACGGATGGATGCACACTAATAGGAGAAGAAAAAATGAGCTGCACTCAAAGACAAATATGTGTGAGGCAGTGACGCACGTTGAGCGTCCTACAACCAGACGTAGCTGCAGGACACTCTACTCTGCGTGAGCTGCACTCACACACAGTCAGAGACCTCTCAGACAGCCGTGAACAGTGCAGCTAAGTGGGCACTGGCACTGACAGGCTGCAGAAAGGCTCCGCTGTGTACTCCTATATAGTGTTTGCAACCACCGTAGATGGAGACGGATGGATGCACACTAATAGAAGAAAAAATGAGCTGCAATAAAAGAAAAATGTGTGAGGCAGTGACACGCTGAGCGTCCTACAACCAGACGTAGCTGCAGGACACACTACTCAGCGTGAGCTGCACTCACACACAGTCAGAGACCTCTCAGACAGCCGTGAACAGTGCAGCAAAGTGGACACTAGCACTGAAAGGCTGCAGAAAGGCTCCGCTGTCTACTACTAGTGTTTGCAACCAACGTATATGGATACGGATGGAAGCACACTAGATTGAAATTATGTAAAAAATGCAGCTCAAAAATTAAAAGATGTATGAGGCAGCAGTGATCACACTGGGTGGCCTACAGCCTGACGTGGCTGCAGGACCCACTCCACAGCGTGAGCTGCACTCACACAGCCCTTGCAGACAGCTGTGAACACTGCTGCTAGGGCAAAGAAGGCTACAGTGGTGGTTTATGTAGCCTGGGTAAAGCACTAGATGTTTGGTGGAATCGCTATTTCTAACTGTCCCTCACAGTCTTCTACAGCAGCCTGTCCCTAACTGAATTCACAGCAGAGTGAACCAGAAATGGCGGCTGCGGTGGCTTTTATAGTGCATCATGACATCATTTCGGCAGCCAATCACAGCCATGCCAATAGTTAACATGCCTACATGCCTAACAGGATGTGCCCACACTTCGGAGGATTCCCATTGGCTTAATCAAAGCAAGCAGGCTCATAGCATGATGGGAACTTCCGATTCCGGAATCCGATATGACAAAAGTATCTGAAGTCAGTATCGGAATTCCGATACCGCTAATATCGGCCGATACCCGATACTTGCGGTATCGGAATGCTCAACACTACTCAACACCACTGGAGCAGCTGCAACGCCCAACCTACTTTCTGTTTCCCCATTATCCTTGTAAACTGTGAGCCTACAAGTTCAAATTCCTCCCTCTCTCTGTACCACTGTGTGTATATTACTTTGTTTATTGTATTTTGCATTTATATGTATCCCTTTGAACAAGTACAACTCTATAGAATCAATGGTGTTCTAAAGAGACTCTCAATTCTGAATATTTTTCTAAAGAGAAATAATAATTTAGCAGATTGATGGTCGTTTAAAGGCATCCATTGGCCAATGTAAATGCACAATGAGATCTGCGTACCCTATAGGTCATATCTTCTCTGATTTGCAATTTTTCCCATCCTGTCTTCTTCATATGGTCCTGAAGCCATGTTTACTTTTCAGATTCACAGCTTGCCTTCTGATGACTTCCCTGTATCTGGTATGCAGCACATCACAACATACATCTTAACACGGTGTCCTGAAAAATAACGGTGTGATAAAAATAGACTCACGCTGTGCCCTAATTAAGCCCTATGCTGTGTCGCTGAATAGATAATTGCCCCTCACTGCGCTCCCTGTACAATAAGTGACCTTACACTGTCCTTATTTTGGTACATGCCCTCTCCTGTAAAATATTCCCGCAACACTGCCACAACATTCCATTATATACTGTGTTCTCTACATTGTCTACCCTTGTGAACTACAGCCCCCACACTATCCTTCCTCATGAGTTATAAAAACAAAACACCTTCCTTGTTTATGAACTATGATATCTACACTGTTCTCCCTTTTGCTGCTCCCCGATTCTGCCATAATGATTCTCCTCTCACACTGTCCCCCTATTTCATACTAAGCCTTCTCTTCACACTGTCCCCCTACTCCATATTGAGCCCCCTGTTTGCCCTGTCCCCAATTCTATACTGAGCCTCCTCTTCTCAATGTCCTCACTATGTTGGCCATGTTGGCCCCTTCTCCATACTGTCCCACCATATTGCCCATTTCCATACGATACCCCCTTAAACTGCCTCATCTCATTAGAGAGCCACCATATAATGCCTAATCTCCATGCAGTTAACAAATAAAGTAGCACTCTGAAGTGCTATAGCATGAAAATATGAAATAAATTAAATTTGAATTGCATTACTGCTCTAGAAAATATGAAAAACTGAGATTACTTAAAGCATAAATTGGCCAATTCATGTGTACTCGGCAGCTGCGATAAGGCAATTCTCGTTGCTGGGACCTATCCTATTTGAGTCTCCTCTCATGGGCTGCTAGCCTACATTTATATGGAAAAGTAAGATCCTGCTGTAATTAAAAACAACAGAGGCTGAGGAGTGGAGTGCTCAGTCAGAGAGCCTATGTATGTAAATGTCAAAAGACTGTCACTTCCAAACAGAAATTAGGTGTGTTCAGATGCTAACTAAGAGTAGCTACCTCCATAGATATACAAACTTACAAATAAAGCAGCACTCTGGAGCGCTATAGCATGCAAACATGAAATATATGAAATTTGAATTGCAATCTCCATAGAGAGCCCTCCCGTACTGCTCATTCTCCATTCTGAGCCTACCACATGCAGCCTCTCTTCCTGCTAAGCCTCTCCATCTACAATGACAGTCTTCTGTATCTTCTGTTCTCCAAGTGGTTACCTTCTCCTGTATGCGGCTCCCTCATCCTCCTGTCCTCTGCGGCAATGTTTTGTTGTCCACAACGTAACGAGGTAACCTCATTGTGAGGCATGTTGGGGCCAGGAACTGATCCTAGAACTGCCAGCATCTCGTTTTCATTTGTATTTGCGTCTTACATAGCTGAATACAAATGAATGCTGGAATTTTAAACCCTGCCCCCCTCTGTCCTGGTGGAGAGTGGTGTAAGGATTTAAAGAGTTTTTACTTTTCGCAGTACGGTGCCCCTTTTCTTCCCAACTTGTCGCCCTTGTCACCTTACCTCCAGTGCCTATGGGAAGATATGGCCCTGTTTACTATATCAATTAATAAACATTACCACAGTTTTTAGAATGTATTTGTTTAGCATTGCTTTTTAATTTGGGTAATGTATTTTAACTCAGACTATAGAAATCAGTTTATAGAATTTATTTTAAATTAATATGTTTATTTTGTATCCTTTGAAATTTTATCCTCAGTTTTTCTGTATAAATTAACTTATTTTTAAAACCCGCATCTATATACTTTGTTCAGTTTAACAAAGCACTTTACCAGTTTTGTTATTTTTTGCTATTTCAATTCTTGTATTTCTTGAATGCTACTCTAAGACCTTGAATCCTAAATATATTCTAATGAAACTGCCCTTGATCGGTCCTCTTTTCCTTTCTAAATACAAATATACAATACACTATTGTAAATCAGACACATGAATAACAAGAATGAATGTCAATGTGGCTCTCTAGTGGAAGAAGAAAACATATTATAAAGGCAAAATAGACATCTTTTTGTTAATAAAATAGTTTGGGAACAGAGGTTTAAGAGAAGTATCAGATAATGGAGAACAAAAACCTTAGAGACCTGTCATACTGTTGATTACTAAAAGACGACTGAATTGCTTCTGTGTTTGTACATTTGAGCTCTTACGAATATAGAAAATAAACAAAATGGTATAAACTGTTATAATTGCAATCTACAAACTTCGACCTTGTTTATGAGAAACTCAAATATGACTAAAAGTAATATGCTTTCATAACATAAGTGACCAACTAAATGCCTTTCTGGAGCTAAAATAATTGCTCTCTACCAGTCAGAGGCCTTAAGGGGAACCTGTCACCCCCCCAGGGCGTTTTTCAGTTAAAGAGCCACCTTCAGCAGCACAAATGCTGCATTCTGTGAAGGTGGCTTTTCTTTTTCTGACCCCTAGTAGCGCTGAAATATTGACTTTTATAAATAGCTCCTCATATCTGTAATGTGCCCCACAGGTATGGTGTGTCCCCCTTTATCAGCTGCCTACCATCCGTCCATCATGTTTGTCCTGCGTCTCGGCACCGCCCACCATCCGTCCATCATGATGCCCCTGTGCGTCGCTGCATCCTCCTGTTTTGAATGCCGGTGCCTGCGCTGTGACAAGAGCTCTCGGGCATGTGCAGTGCACGCTGCCCGAGAACCGACATCAGGCTAATGCACCTGCATGTTGCGGAGGCCCCAGCCCCGCAGTGTGAATACATCATAACACACTGCGGGGCGGGATCTGGGGCCTCCTCAACACGCAGGTGCAATAGCCTGATGTCGGTTCTCAGGCAGAGAAAACACTGCACATGCCCGATTGTGGGCCAATCAGAGCTGGAAAAAAAAAGCAGATGAAGACACAATCATAGAATAACATTGGTCCAAATTCAATCAGATTTTTTGTCGGATTGCATTCGTTCAATTTCATCGCAAGTGGAAATGAGCCCTAAACTATGTTTTGGCTTTCAAATTTTGTCTCTAATTCCACTCTCCTTATTTATGATTGAATAATTGAATAGAGTGCTCCATTGTGTAAATCTGCAAAAACAAGAAATACAAAAGAAACACAACAATATGCGCAAGCCTGTATAGTTGTGTGGCTTTTTATCTATTTTTTACATTACAACCTGCATTTACATATTTTTGTAATTCGATTTGCCTGTGATGCATCAGCAGCACTAAATAGTCTAAGTTGGTGAAGTGACAAAAATATAGGCAAAAATTAAACTTAGGGGCATAAAATAAATAAAAATTGTCATGTGCATATGTATTCTCCCAGTTTGTTATGAAACCCCTAACAATTTCTGGTGCAATCAATTACATTTATACTTCACTTGCTTAGTGAAAGAAAGTCCACCTGTGTGTAATCTAAGTGTCACATGGTCTGTCAGTAGATACACACCTTTCTTAAAGGTCACTGAGGCTGCAACACCATTAAGCAAGAGGCATCACTAACCAAACAACACCATGAAAACCGAAGAGATCTCCAAACAAGTCAGGGACAAAGCTGTTGAGAAGTGCAAGTTAGGGTTAGGTTATAAAAATATACCAATCTCTGATGATTTCCCAGAGCACCATCAAATCCGTTATCTTCAAATAGAAAGAACATGGTATCACAACAAACCTGCTAAGAGAGTGCCACCCACCAAAACTCTCAGCCCAGGTAAGGAGGGCATTAATCAGAGAGGCTTCACAGAGACCAAAGGTAACCCTGAAGGAGTTGCAGAGTTCCCAAACACAGACTAGAGTATTTGTCCATACCGCCATAAAAAGCCGAACACTCCATAGAGGTTGCCTTTATGGAAGATTGGCTAGAAAAAAGATTTTACTTCCACAAACAAAAAAATTGTAAGTCTTATTTTGAGTTTGCTAAAAGACATGTTGGAGACTTCTCAAGTGCATGGAGGAAGGTGCTGTGGTCAGATGAGACCAATATTGAACTTTTTGGACACCAAGGTAACAGTTATGTCTGGCTCCAAACAAATAAAGCTCATTACTCCAAGAATACCATATCCACAGTGAAACATTGTGGTGGTAGCATCATGCTATGGGGATGTTTTCGGCAGCAGGGACAGAGAAAATAGTCTGAGTTGTGGGTAGAATGGAAAGGCTGTGTGCACACGCTGTGGATTTTGATGCGTTTCCATAGCATTTTTGGATGCGCGGAATTGCATCAAATCTGCAGTGTAGTACAGTAACAATGATAGTCAATGGGAATTTGAGAATTGCTGTGCATATGCTGTGGAAAATTCCACACGGATTTGCTGCATTTTTTTTTTCCGCAGCATGTCAAATCTTTGTGCACCCATTGACTATTCACTGAGTAAGGCAAATCGATACATCAAAAAACGCATGACAATCCACAAAAAAATCCACAAGTAATCTGCAAGAAATCCGCAGGCAACAGGAAATCCACACGTGTTCCTGTGTTACTGGGGTTCTGTAATGTCAGCAGATCCCCTGATGTGTGTCTGCCAATGTCTCCTGCTCTGTCCACTTTCCCACCGCTTGCAGTGGGAAGGTGGACAGCGCAGGAGACAGTGCCGGACACACATTGGGGATCTGCTCACGTAACAGAACACCAGGAACACAGGAACACGTGTGGAATGCGTGGACGGCAACTGTGAGCAGGAACTGGCAGTGTTGGAGGTCAGGGGAAATACTAGAGACAGAGTGGAGACAGAGGCCAAATCAGGAATGTTTAAATCTGAAGTAGTTACAATTTGGAGGCAGCAGCACTTTGCAGTGGGAAGGTGGACAGCGCAGGAGACAGTGCTGGACACACATCAGGGGATCTGCTGACATTACAGAACCCCAGGAACACAGGAACACGTGTGGAATGCGTGGACGGCAACTGTGAGCAGGAACTGGCGGTGTTGGAGGTCAGGGGAAATACTAGAGACAGAGTGGAGACAGAGGCCAAATCAGAGAATGTTTAAATCTGAAATAGTTACAATTTGGAGGCAGCAGCAGTTTGCCCTCCACACAGCAGGGGATCAGCTGACGTTACTGAACCCCACTTTCACATGAACAAGTGTTTTGTTCTGTGTGGACAGCACTTCCAAGCAACAACTGACGATGTTGGAGCCCAGGGATAGTCATTTTGTAGGCTGAGGCCTACTTGGAGGCAGTTTAAGATAAGACGTTGCTTGAATTTGGAGGCAGCAGGAGAGTTTGCTGTACACACAGCAGGGGATCAGCAGACGTTACCGAACCCCACTTTCACCAAAACAAGTGTTTTTTTTCTGTGTGGACAGCACTTCCGAGCACCAACTGACGTTGTTGGAGCCCAGGGACAATCATGATGTAGGCCGAGGCCTACTTGGAGCCAGGTGTAAATCTGAGGTTGTTTGACTGTGGAGGGAGCAGGACACTTTGCCATACACACAGCAGGGGATCAGCTGACGTTACCGAACCCCACTTACATATGAGCGAGTGTTTTGTCTGTGCGGACAGAACTTCTGAGCACCAACTGGCGATGTTGGAGCCCAGGGAAAATCAGGTAGTAGGCCGAGGCCTACTTGGTGGCAGTTTGCGATTGTTTCTAGACTACTACTAACTGTCAACGTACTCCAATTAGGCCTCTGTCTTCACTCTGTTTCGAGTATTTCCTCTGGCTTCCAACCACGCCAATTGCTGCTCTGAAATGCCGTCTGCACAACCCACACTTGTTCCTGTGTTACTGGGGTTCTGTAACAGCAGCTTCTCCCTAGAGGTGAGTCAGGCAATGTCTCCTGCTCTGTCCACATTTCCACTACAAGTAGTGGGAATGTAGACAAAGCAGGAGACAGTGCCGTGCTCACCTCTGGAGATGAGCAGATGTTACAGAACCCAGGTAACACAGGAACAAGTGTGGATTGTGCAGACGGCACTTGAGAGCAGAAACAGGCGGTGTTGTAGGCCGGAGGAAATACTCAAAACAGAGTGGAGACAGAGGGCAAATCAGAGAACATATTAAATCAGAGGTAGTCAGAAGTTGTAGGCAGCAGAAGAGTTTGCCCTCCACACAGCAGGGGATCAGCTGATGTTACCGAACCCCACTTACACATGAGCGAGTGTTTTGCTGTGCGGACAGCACTTCTGAGCACCAACTGGCGGTGTCGGAGCCCAGGGAAAATCAGGTAGTAGGCCGAGGCCTACTTGGAGCCAGGTGTAAATCTGAGGTTGTTTGACTGTGGAGGGAGCAGGACACTTTGCCATACACACAGCAGGGGATCAGCTGACATTACCGAACCCCACTTACACATGAGCGAGTGTTTTGTCTGTGCGGACAGCACTTCTGAGCACCAACTGGCGGTGTCGGAGCCCAGGGAAAATCAGGTAGTAGGCCGAGGCCTACTTGGTGGCAGTTTGCGATAGTTTCTAGACTACTACTAACTGTCAACGTACTCCAATTAGGCCTCTGTCTTCACTCTGTTTCGAGTATTTCCTCTGGCTTCCAACCACGCCAGTTGCTGCTCTGAAATGCCGTCTGCACAACCCACACTTGTTCCTGTGTTACTGGGGTTCTGTAACAGCAGCTTCTCCCTAGAGGTGAGTCAGGCAATGTCTCCTGCTCTGTCCACATTTCCACTACAAGTAGTGGGAATGTAGACAAAGCAGGAGACAGTGCCGTGCTCACCTCTGGAGATGAGCAGATGTTACAGGACCCAGGTAACACAGGAACAAGTGTGGATTGTGCAGACGGCACTTGAGAGCAGAAACAGGTGGTTTTGTAGGCCGGAGGAAATACTCAAAACAGAGTGGAGACAGAGGGCAAATCAGAGAACATATTAAATCAGAGGTAGTCAGAAGTTGTAGGCAGCAGAAGAGTTTGCCGTACACACAGCAGGGGATCAGCTGACGTTACCGAACCCCACTTACACATGAGCGAGTGTTTTGTCTGTGTGGACATCACTTCTGAGCAACAACGGGCGTTGCTGTAGCCCAGGAAATAAAGTTCAGGTCATAGAAACATGAACACAACAGGAGACCTGGATCCTGTTGCCAGCCAATTATTTATTCTGGAAGAGGACTGGCAAATTCAGGTGAGATCCAGGCCTTGTTCATTTTCAGAAAAGTAAGCCGGTCAACATTATCGGCGGATAGTCGCGTGCGACGGTCTGTTACCACACCACCTGCAGCACTAAAGACACGTTCCGATAATACACTGGCAGCAGGGCAAGCCAGCACCTCCAATGCATACTGGCTAAGCTCTGGCCATGTATCCAGCTTAGAGACCCAATACTTGAATGGGGAAGAGCCGTCTGGGAGTACACTAACAGGGCAAGACAAGTAGTCTGTCACCATCTGACGGAAACGTTGCCTCCTGCTGACTGGAGCCGTCTGTGATGGTGTAGCCGTTTGTGGCGGTCCCACAAAACTTTTCCACATTTGGGCCATACTGGCCTTGCCTTGTCCTGCGGCACTACCTCTGCTACCTCTTTGTGCAGAGCTTCCTCCACTGCCTCTACCCACATGGCTGCTTTGAAAAGCACTACCAGCAACACTTGCGGGGGAATGGAGAACATGATGGCCTGCACAAGTGTTTCTTGGTACTCCCGCATTTTTCGCTCCCGGTTCAACTGTGGTATGAGGCTTTGTAAGTTGTCCCGGTAGCGAGGATCTAGGAGGGTGTACACCCAATAATCAGCCGTGTGGAGAATGTTGGCGATGCGGCGGTCATTTAACAAGCACTGCAGCATGAAATCAACCATGTGCTGCAGACTGCCAACTGGACCGGAAACGCTGTCCCCAGCTTGAGGCAGCATCTCTGCCTGCTCAGCATCACCCCACCCTCGCTGTACACACTGACTACTAGAGCCTTGTGTACCTCCCTCCTCTGGAGAGATGTGTTCCTCCTCCTCCATTGACTCCTCGTCATCCTCCTCACTAAGTGTCCCCTGCCTGGGCCTTTGTGTGGAAGCACGTTGCGCAGACTTGCCAGAAGCAGATGGCATTTCTGACTCCTCATCCTCGACCTCTTCAAAAACCTCCTCACTTAGTGCTTGTAAGGTTTTTTGAAGCAGACAGATGAGGGGGACAGTCATGCTGATTAGTGCATCATCTGCACTGGCCATCCGCGTGGAGTCATCGAAGGCACGCAAAACTTGGCAGATGTCCCTCATAGTGGCCCACTCAGTGGTGGTGAAGTGTGTCCGGCGCACAGTGCGACTTGTTTGCACCTGATGCAGCTGGTACTCCATTACTGCTGCCTGCTGCTCACACAACCGCTCCAACATATGTAACGTTGAATTCTACCTGGTGGGGAGGTCACATATGATGCAATGTTCTGGCAGGCAGAATCGGCGTTGCAGAGATGCAATGCGCGATCTTGCCATGCTGGAACGCCACAAGTGAGCACACTCTAGGCGAACCTTGTACAGCAGTGCATCAAGATCCGGATAGTCCCTCAGAAAGCTCTGCACGACCAAATTGAGCACGTGTGCCAGACATGGTATGTGAGTGAGGTTGCCTAGGCCCAGAGCTGCCACTAGATTTCGGCCATTGTCACTCACTACCAAACCTGGCTGGAGATTCGCTGGCACAAACCACACATCGCTCTCCTGCTTGATGGCATTCCAGAGCTCCTGTGCTGTGTGGCTCCGATTCCCCAAAGAAATTAATTTAAGGATGGCCTGTTGATGTTTGGCCACAACTGTGCTCATATCTGGCCTAACAGGCTCATGCAGTGCTGATTCCGAGGAACTAGAGTAGGAGGAGGACTCAATATGTACAGACTCCATTCCTGCAATCCTTGGAGTTGGCAGAATACGTACAGAGCCACTCTCCAGATCTGTACCGGGCTCCACAACATTGACCCAATGGGCAGTGAGGGAAAGGTATCGTCCCTGTCCATGGCTACTGGTCCACGCATCGGTGGTCAGGTGGACCTTGCTACTGACGGCGTTTAGTAGCGCATTTTTAATTTTTCCCTCCACATGCTTTTGCAGGGCAGGGACGGCTTGCCTGCTAAAATAAAAGCGGCTGGGCACATTATATTGTGGAACTGCCAATTACATCAAGTTCCGGAAGGTGTCAGTCTCCACCAGCCTGAATGACAGCATCTCAAGGGCCAGTAGTTTGGCAATGCCGGCATTCAGAGCCAGTGCTCGGGGATGGTTTGCCGAGTATGGCCGCCTTTTCTCCCATGCCTGTGCTACCGATTGCTGGTGAGTGGCCTGGGAGTGTGCTGATGACTGCGAACGTGGTTCAGTGGGTGGAATTTCACTGGGTCTCTGGACAACAGTGGCAGTGGTTCTTCCATGGCGTTCCAGTGAGGAAGCCGAACCAGCTGTGTGTGAGCTGGAGGAAGAGGCCCCAACACGAGCTGAAGAGGTGGTAGGTGCTGCTGAAGGTTGGCCTACATCTTCAGTGTGTCTGTGTAACTCCACCTCGTGCTTGGTACGCACATGTTTCCACATATTTGTGGTATTGAGGTTGCTCACATTTTTCCCTCGTTTCACTTTCTGATGACACAGCTTGCATTTGACAAAGCAAATGTCATCTGCAACTGTGTCAAAAAAAGACCACACACTGCAAGTCCTGGGAGCGCCCGTTTTGTGTTTTGGAAGAGGATTGCTCCTCATGGGTGCCAAAGTGGAGGCTACAGGCAACCAAGACTGCCCCTGCACTCTCCCTCCTCTTTTGGCCGTTCGGGGAATCTCTTCCTCAGAGCTGCTCCCACCACCTTCCTGTGGCTGACGCCATGATGGGACAAGGACCTCATCATCTCCACTCCCCTCTTCCAGCATCGGCTGGTCCTGGGTTGTCTCGCCAGCACCTTACGCTCCAGAAATTGGCAACTGAGTCTCATCATCATCAGATGAGCACTGAGGTGTGCTGACAATAGGCACTGGCCCACCCGCCTCTTCAGATTCAGAGGGACAAAGCAGTTGCGCATCACTGCATACTCCCTCTTCTTCACGCTCTAGAATGCTGTTTGGCTGGCCACCTCTTTCCAAACCAACAGATTCTGAGAACAGAAGTAAAGATTGAGATGGCTCCTGTCCAGGGCTCTCAGACTGCCTGGGCAATTTGGCAGGTGGTGAAGAGACAGATGGTTGCTCTTCAGTGCTCTGGCCTTGGGAGGATGCGGAAGTCATTGAAGTGGATGCGTTAGCTGCCATCCATCCGACAACGGCTTCAATTTGTTCGTCACGCAGCAGTGGGGTACGGCGAGGTCCTACAAAGCTGCGCATGAAGGACTGTTGCCTGGTAAAAGTGGGGGATGCCGGGTCACTGGTGGCTGCAGCAGACACCGAATCCCCACGTCCTCTCCCTGCTGAATCCCCCCGTCCTCTCCCTGCTGAAACTCCACAGCCACGACCACGTGCCTTACTCCCTGCCTTGTTCATCTTGGTAGACTGATAAAGATAGGCAGAAAAGTAAAAAAGGGGTGGCTTAGTGTTCTTATTCCTGAACACCTGCTAACCAGTATAAGAAACACTAATTTGGCTAAGAGTGTGTGTACTACACTTTTATATGGTCTAATGTGGCCTACACAACTGTAAAGTGGAGTGTTTGGTGAACTTTATTTCCTTTTTTTTGGGGGGAGGGGGGAAAGAAAAGGATGTGACCAAAGTTTGAAAGCTATAGTATCACAAACTTTTTGGAGCGATTACAATGCAGGAAGCTAACCTACAATGCAATTGATGAGGCTCCAAAAAATAGGGTGATACTAGTCTGGCTGGCCCTGAAGGGCACAAGCCAGCAAAAAGGCTCCTCTATCTAATCCTATATAGTGTTTGCAACCAACCAATGACAATGGATGCGGATGGAAGCACACTAATATAGGAACAAAAATCTGGATAAATTAGCTGCAAAAAAAGGACTATGTATGAGGCAGTGACGCACGCTGCGTGGACTACAGCTAGCGGTGGCTGTAGAACACACTGCAACGTGAGCTGCACTCACACACAGAGAGACCTATCAGACAGCCAAAAACAGTGCAGAGAAATGGGCTATAGCACTGAAAGGCTGCTGAAAGGCTCCGCTGTCCACTCCTTTAGTGTTTGCAACTAACGTATATGGATACGTATGGAAGCACCCTATAGAGGAGAAAAAAAGCAGCAATAAAAGAAAAATGTGTATGAGGCAGAGACACACGCTGGGCGGCCTACAAGCAGACGTGCCTGCAGGACACACTACACAGCGTGGGTCTGCACTCACACAGCCCTTGCAGACAGCTATTAAAACAGCACTGCTGGACTACAAAAATGCTACAGTGGTGGATTATGTAGCCTGGGTAGAGCAATAGATATTTTAGATGATCGCTATTTCTAACTGTCCCTCACAGTCTTCAACAGCAGCCTGTCCCTAACTGAATTCACAGCAGAGTGACCAGAAATGGCGGCTGCAGCGCTTTTTATAGTGCATCATGACATCATTTCAGCAGCCAATCACAGCCATGCCAGTAGTTAACATGCCTACATGCCTAACAGGATGTGCCCACACTTCTGAGGATCCCCATTGGCTGAATCAAATCGAGCGGGCTCCTACCATTATGGGAACTTCTGATTCCGGTATTCGATATGAAAAAAGTATCGGAACTAAGTATCGGAATTCCGATACAGCTAATATCGGCCGATACCCGATACTTGTGGTATCGGAATGCTCAACACTAGCCATAACTGTAAAAAATAAATACCCTCTTCCGCTGATCTCTGAACTGTTTGACAGGTTGCGAGGGGCCCAGATCTTTACAAAACTAGATCTACGGGGGGCATACAACCTGATCTGCATTAGCAAAGGAGAAGAGTGGAAGACAGCCTTTAGTACCAGGGATGGCCACTATGAATATCTGGTCATGCCCTTCGGCCTTTGTAATACGCCTGCTGTCTTCCAGGATTTCGTCAACGACGTCTTCCTCGACATGCTCTCTACCTTGGTGGTGGTCTATCTGGATGATATTCTCATCTTTTCGCCAGATTTGGCCACTCACTGAAGAGACGTCTGCTGGGTCTTCGACCGTCTACGGGCGAACTCCCTTTTCGCCAAGCTGGAAAAGTGCCAGTTTGAGCAGGTGTCCTTGCCGTTCCTGGGCTACATCATTTCGGCCCAGGGGTTGGCTATGGATCCTGCCAAACTGCAAGCGGTAATGGATTGGCAAGAACCTCATTCACTAAAAGCAGTGCAGCGCTTTTTAGGGTTCGTCAATTATTACCGCCAGTTTATACCACACTTTTCCACACTGGTTGCTCCTTTGGTTGCTCTCACGAAGAAAGGAGCTAACTCTAATGCTTGGACCGAACAGGTCTCCAAGGCCTTCTCGGCTATAAAATCTCATTTCGCTTGCGCTCCCATTTTACATCATCCCGATGTGAACAAACCATTTATACTGGAGGTAGATGCCTCTTCTGTCAGTGCAGGAGCAGTCCTTTTCCAAAAGGATGCTCAAGGTCGGAAGCATCCCTGCTTCTTCTTCTCAAAGACCTTTGCACCGGCGGAGAAGAATTACTCCATCGGATACAGAGAGCTGCTAGCCATGAAGTTGGCCTTTTCAGAGTGGAGACATCTCCTGGAGGGAGCTCGATTTCCCTTCCAGGTCTATACGGACCATAAAAACTTGGTCTACTTACAGACGGCCCAATGCCTGAACTCTCATCAGGCCAGGTGGTCGCTCTTCTTCTCCCGCTTCCGCTTCACCTTGTATTTCCTATCAGGAGAGAAGAATGTCCGTGCGGATGCTCTCTCACACTCTGTGGTTTCGGCGGAGGAAGGGGAGGCTGAGCCTCGGTTTATCCTCCCGCTGGAGAGTTTTACGACCGTGGCTCCAGTGGCTCTCGAGTCAGTGCCACCAGGCAAGACCTTGGTGCCTCCTCAGCTATGGCCTGAGGTCCTTGCCTGGGCACATGCCTCCAGGGTGGGTGGTCATTTTGGTAGTAAACGGACCACTGAACTCCTGGCAAGGTCATATTGGTGGCCACATATGGCTCGAGATGTTAAGGAATACGTGCAAGCATGCATCTCGTGTGCTCGGAACAGACCCTCTAGACAGAGGCCGGCGGGGCTGCTGTATCCCCTGCCAGTGGCGGATAGACCTTGGGAGATGGTTGGCATGGATTTCGTGGTTGGCCTGCCCAAGTCTGGTGGCAGTACGGTCATCTGGGTGGTCACCGACCATTTTTCCAAAATGGTGCATTTGGTGCCACTCGCACGGTTGCTTTCCGCTCGTGGTCTTGCCACTTTGTTCATCAAGCACGTATTCTGCCTACATGGCATGCAGGACAAAATCGTTAGTGATCGAGGTCCCCAGTTCGTGTCTCGGTTTTGGAGGGAGCTCTGCAGCTTACTCAGCATCGAGCTAAATCTGTCCTCTGCTTACCTTCCCAAGACGAATGGATTGGTCGAGAGAGCCAATCAGACCTTAGTCACCTACCTATGGCATTTTGTTTCTGCCAGGCAGGATGACTGGGCATCCTTGCTACCATGGGCCGAATTTGCCCTAAACAATGCAGTGGCTGATTCCACTGGTCAGACACCCTTTCTCCTAAACTACGGCCAACATCCACGCGTCCCTGTCCCGATGCCAGTGTCCTCCACTGACTCCAGGGTGGCAGACTGGGCAGTGGAGGCCTATGACAATTGGGATCGCACTAAGGATGCTATCCGTGCTTCTAAGGAAAGGATGAGGGCGTCCGCTGACACGCATCGGCGACCCGCTCCAAGCTTCTCCCCTGGTGACATGGTGTGGCTCTCCACCCGAAATATCAAACTGCGGGTCGAGTCCCCCAAGTTCGCGCCGCGTTACATTGGACCATTCAAGGTCCTCGAGCGAATTAGCTCGGTGGTCTATCGCCTGGCTCTTCCTCCACATTTAGCCATTTCGGACGTATTTCATGTGTCCCTCCTCAAACCAGTTCACATGGTCCGGTTTTCTGAGTCATCGGTCGGGTCGTCAGACGAGTTTAAAGTTAAAGCCATCATAGGGCGCAGGTTTGTCTGTGGCAAAAAATTTTATTTAGTGGATTGGAAGGGTCATGGGCCCGAGGCTCGAACCTGGGAGCCAGTGGAAAACATCCACACACTGCTCCTGATCGCGGCCTTTGAGTGCAGTGAGGCGGGTAATGTTAGGTGTCGGATTTCTGGCTCTGCACAGCAGGAATCCAGAGCCGTACATTCAGCGGTCTCCCATTCCACTCCGACCGCTCAGGGCCCTGCTCAGCAATCACGGTGAGCCAGGCGTGCTGCTCAGACTTGTTCTGTGAGCCTGGATGTTGCTGCTACCTCTGGTGCAGCAATGATAGCGCAACCTGCTCCGCAGGGAACCGCTCCAGAGGCTAAGTCCTCGTGCCGTGCTACTGGGCATGCCCGCAACTTGACCTCTAACTGGAGAGCAGGGGTCACGTGTTCAGGTCCTGCATCGGTTCTGATTGGTCTCTTCCAGGGTACTGGAAGGTCCCGGAAGCGCATGGCTATAAAAAGCCTGCATGGCGGCTCGGCCATGCGCTAGTGTAGCATATTATGCTGAGTGTGAATGGTGATGGATGCATGTTCTGGTGACTGACTTATTAAGAAACCCCTTCCCTCTGATATTACGAATGGTGACAGAGTGTTGGTGATAGTCAGCTCCCATTAGTGGCAAGCCAAGCGCCACTGTGCTTCCTGCACTGCACACTAGCATCCGGCGGTGTCCGGCCTTCCGGCACCGTCGTCTAGCAGCTGTAGTTATTGCCGCACTGTGGTAGCAGCGTCCATTGGCAGTTGCGGTTGCAACGCCACCTGCCGGTTATCCTGTGAGGCTAACAGGGCCAGCGCCTTTGTGTTATTTTCTGTGAAGCGACTCTGTGTCTGAACAGAGCCACTCTCAGCATTCGGGTGACGTTAACCCGAGCGCAGTACTTCACCTAGTGGTGTATCTGCCATTGTCCAGCAGCGGTCTTATCATCTACCGCACGGTGGACCCCGGGCGGCGAACGCACCCTCTATTACTTATATCTGGTGCGTTCTGCCGACCCTAACAGGGTCGGCTGTGCCGCCACTGGGTTACGCTGGATTTGATCTGTGCAGGGAGACCAAATATGCCTACCATATGTAATCCCTGACAGCTGCACTTCATAACTCAGAGTGCTACAGTTGGCTGCCGGGCACAGGCATGTAGGGGATGGAATGCCGGTTTCGATTATGTGCTCGGCTAGTCTTATAGGTATTGCGACCTGTTATTA
The DNA here is from genome assembly GCF_039654945.1 of Dendrobates tinctorius. Lineage (NCBI taxonomy): Eukaryota > Metazoa > Chordata > Amphibia > Anura > Dendrobatidae > Dendrobates > Dendrobates tinctorius. Next base: position 40,901,082 of record NW_027361671.1, on the reverse strand, counting down.
TAGGTCATTTTCCAGATTCAATACCTCAGAGCCTTGCTGTGACCTGTAGTGCATGAGTTAGACAAAAGGAATCTTGATTAGCTGTGCCTGCACTACAACTCACATCCTTGTGCTAATTGCTAGTCACCGTGCTTCAAAAAGCTTGTTCCTGGAGTTTTTAATTAAAGAAAAACATTGATCCTGGGGAATGCCAAGGATGGGAGGCACATTCCAGGAATGGAGTGAGATTGTCCTGATCCTATAATCTAAAATGGGATCTCCCTCGTCCCTCACACAACACTCGAGTGGTTTAAAGGGAAACATATAAATGTTTTGGAGTGGCCTAGTCAAAGCCCAGACCATAATCCAATTGAGAATTTGTGGTCAGACTTGAAGATTGCTGTTCACCAGAAGAAACTATCTAACTTGAAAGAGCTGAAGCAGTTTTGCCTTGAGAATTGGGGAAAAATTCCAGTGGCAAGATGTGGAAAGCTCATAGAGACTTATGTTAAGCGACTTGCAGCTTTAATTGCTGCAAAAGGAGGCTCTACAAAGCACTAACTTTCAGGGGGATGAATAGTTATGCACACTGACGTTTTCAGTTAATTTATCCTATTTGTTGTTTCCTTCTCAATAAAAAGAAAATCAAATGTTCACATTTGTAGGCATGTTCATTACATGAACTGATGCAAATCGTAAAAAAAACAGTGAAATTCCAGGTTGTGAGGTAACAAAACTCAAAAAATGCGAATTGGGATGTTCACTTTCATAAGTCACTGTATACTCCTTAACTACCCTTTTACCTAGATATCTGAGATTTGTTATGGTCACCTTATTTTTCCCATATGCTGTGTATTTGTATGTTATACTTTGCAAAACTTACTAAAACTAGAGTTTGATAAAAGAAACAGGACACTGATTCATCAGAATTTGTATCATTGTGTTATTACGTATGTGTAGACACTCACTGTATGATACTGATCAACAAACTTTATACTTATTACAAGGAACTATAGGGTGATCTATCATCCCATCTGCAAATCTTCTGATGAGTTCTCCAATTGATTATAAAGTGAATTGTTGGCTCAGCATTATTGTGATGTATGGTAATGTTTTTTGTCAGTTCTTCTTGCCTATCAATCAATAGTACATAATTATTGAAACACTATGAAGGACTGATCACTTTTAAAGTAAAAGTTTCAACAAAGTCGCTCAAGTCCATTTGTCATATAAATTTTGTCATACACTAAAAGATGAATCTATTTGTTTCCTATATAAATCACAATGTAATGAAGGCTGAGATTTGGATGTCCTCGGTCTATATAAAATAAAGTCAAATAAATCTGTGCAATGAATTGTCCATAAGAATGATGTGCTAATCAGGATTTTTTGTTACAATACCCAGGTTTAAAATAATAAGTTAACTTGCAAAAAATTGATATGTTTCTTAGATTGTATATTTTTCATTGCAATGTCTTTTTAGGTGCATATTATTTATCCAAGTACAGCGATGCTATGCTACATACAGCATTTTTTATAACAATATAAAGAAAAAGTGACCACTCAATAAATGAAAGGATTCCATACAAATTGTATTGACTCACATTGCTCCAGGACTATGCAATGCAAACTTCATACTTTTTGATTGCATCTTCTGGATCAGATGTTTTAATTAGTGTTTCTTTGAGAGTCTGTTTTGATACTTCACTATGATGTGATATACCTGTATGTTTCTCTATAAATCATAAAAGCATCAAATAACGTGAGATAAAAAAAAATCATTTATTAAATAAGAAATATTGAATAAAAAGTGAGAAAAAAGTAAAATCAGACATAATCTTTGTATCTGCCTGTTTAGTATTGAAGCAGACCCATGGTTTCACCAATCCTGGCTCCTCTAGGATATACAACCCCTGGCAAAAATTATGGAATCACCGGCTTGGAGGACGTTCATTCAGTTGTGTAATTTTGTAGAAAGGAAGCAGATCATAGACATGGCACAAAACTAAAGTCAATTCAAATGGCAACTTTCTGGCTTTAAGAAACACTAAAAGAAATCAAGAGCAAAAAATGTGGTCATCAGTAATGGTTACTTTTTTAAACCAAACATAGGGGAAAAATTATGGAATCACTCAATTCTGAGGGAAAAAAATATGGAAACATGAAAAACCAACAAAAAAACACTCTATTTTGTTCCACCACCTCTGGCTTTTATAACAGCTTGCAGTCTCTGAGGCATGGACTTAATGAGTGTCAGACAGTACTCTTCATCAATCTGGCTCCAACTTTCTCTGATTGCTGTTGCCAGTTCAGCCTTGCAGGTTGGAGCCTTGTCATGGACCATTTTCTTCAACTTCCACCAAAGATTTTCAATTGGATTGAGATCCCGACTATTTGCAGGCCATGACATTGACCTTATGTGTCTTTTTTCAAGGAATGTTTTCACAGTTTTTGCTCTATGGCAGGATGCATTATCATCTTGAAAAATGATTTCATTCTTCCCCAAACATCCTTTCAATTGATGGGATAAGAAAAGTGTCCAAAATATCAACATAAACTTGTGCATTTATTGAAGATGTAATGACAGGCATCTCCCCAGTGCCTTTACCTGACATGCAGTCCCATATCATCAATGACTGTGGAAATTTGCATGTTCTCTTCAGGTAGTCATCTTTATAAATCTCATTGGAACGGCACTAAACAAAAGTTCCAGCATCATCACCTTGCCCAATGCAGAGTCGCGATTCATCACTGAATATGACTTTCATCCAGTCATCCACAGTCCACGATTGATTTTCCTTAGCCCATTGTAACCTTGTTTTTTTCTGTTTAGGTGTTAATGATGGCTTTCGTTTAACTTTTCTGTATGTAAATCCCATTTCCTTTAGGCGGTTTCTTACAGTTCAGTTACAGACATTGACTCCAGTTTCCTCCCATTCGTTCCTCATTGGTTTTGTTGTGCATTTCCTGCTTTGGAGACATATTGCTTTAAGTTTCCGGTATTGACGCTTTGATGTCTTCCTTGGTCTACCAGTGTGTTTGCCCTTAACAACTTTCCCATGATGTTTGTATTTGGTCCAGATTTTAGACACAGCTGACTGTGAACAACCAACATCTTTTGCAACATTGCGTGATGATTTACCCTCTTTTAAGAGTATGATAATCCTCTCCTTTGTTTCAATTGACATCTCTCCTGTTGGAGCCATGATTCATTTCAGTCCACTTGGTGCAACAACTCTCCAAGGTGTGCTCACTCCTTTTTAAATGCAGACTAACGAGCAGATCTAATTTGATGCAGGTGTTAGTTTTGGGAATTAAAATTTACAGGGTGATTCCATAATTTTTTCCTCAGAATTGAGTGATTCCATAATTTTTCCCCTATGCTTGGTTTAAAAAAGTAACCATTACTACCACATTTTTTGTTCTTGATTTCTTTTAAAGCTGCCATTTGAATTGACTTTAGTTTTGTGCCATGTCTGTGATCTGCTTTTTTTCTAAAAAATTAAACAACTGAATGAACATCCTTCAAGGCCGGTGATTCCATATTTTTTGCCAGGGATTGTATGAGCTTGTCATAAGACAGAAGACTGAAACTGGAAGTATTTCCCTTGAGAAAGCAAGGAGGGTGAAACCCCAGGTTGAGTGAATATTGAATGTGACTGCTACAAATTATATAATTGATGTACTTTTTTATAACATTTATTTGTAATTTTCGTTTTAATAAATAGATGTTTTACCATCCTTTCTGGCTTCCACTGTGCACTGTGCACAGTGGTACTTAAAAGTTTGTCAACTCTTCAGAATTTTCCACATTTCTGCACAAATTTGACCTAAAATTCATCAGATTTTCTCACAGGTCATAAAAGTAGATTAAGAGAACGAAAATGAACAAAGTTGTGAAAAATATTAGACTTTGTCATTTTAAATGAGGTAAGTGACCCACTATCACGTCTGTGAATGGCAAAAGTATGTGAACTTAAGTTTTAAGTATTATTGATATGACCTTTTGTGCAGCAATTACTGTATCTGAGTGTTTTCAGTAACTGTTGACTAGTCATGCACAATGAATTGCAGGATTTTTAGTCAATTTTTCCTTCCAAAACAGCTTCAACTTTGTTATTTTGGTAGTTTTCTCCCATGAACTGCTTCCTTCAGGTCCTTCTACATCATTTCCATAAGATTAGGATCAGAACTTTCACTTGGCGATTACAAAACTTTAACTTTACCCTTCTTTAACCATTTTTTGTAGAATGACTTGTATGTGTTAGGTCTTTGTCTTGATGAATGATTCATGCTCTCTGTGATCTATCTGTGATATTTAGATCACAGATATTGTAGATGTCCTGACTCTTTTCTTTAGAAATTGCTGGTATAATTCAGAATTCATTGTTCCATCAATGATGACAACTGTCCTGGCCTGAATGCAGCAAAACAGGCTTAAACCTTGATACTGCCTCCCTTTAGTTTCACTGACAGTATGAGGGTTTTTTTGTTTGTGGGTTTTTTTGCAGTAATGCACTTGATTTTTTTCTCCAACCATAATGTTTCTCATTTAAACGAAAAAAAAAACTTTATTTTGGTCTCATATTTCCAAAACACACTGTTTCAATAGCCTTTTGGCTGGCCAGTGTTATCTTTTCCAAACTGCACATTGGTAGCAATGTTCTTTTTGGGCCGCAATTGATTTCTCTGTGTAATTTTGTGATGCACACCCTTGTTTTTCAGTGTCCCTCCGATGGTGAACTCATAATTATTAACATTAGCTAATGTAAGAGAGACCTTTAGTTTCTTAGAGGTAACCTTGGGCTCCTTTGGCTCCTCTGTAATCAGACTATTATACACCTTGCTCTTGGTCAATCACTCCTAGGGAGGCTAATAATGGTTTGGAGTTTCCACCATTTGTAAACAATCTGTCTGTGGATTATTGAAGTCCAAACTCCTTAGAGAAAAGTTTTATAACCTTTTCTAGCCTTATGAGCATCAACAACTGTACTTCTGAGATCCTTAGAAATTTTCTTTGTTTATGTCATTAATAAATATCCACAAATGTGTTGTGAAGATCAGACTTTGATAGATCCCTGTTCTTTAAATATACATATTGCTTGCTCACAATGTAGTATCATTCGATTGATTGAAAACAGCCAACTCTAATTTCATTTCAGACTATCTGCTAATCCTAAAGGTCTACATAATTTTGCCACTCACAGAAATGTGATTTGGGATCATTTTCCTCATTTTAAATATTACGTCTAATATTTTGACTCAAATGCTTGATTTTTTTATCTACTTTTATGACTTGTGTAAAAATGAGATGTAAATTTAGTTCAATGCTGAAATATGGACAATTCTGAAAGGTCCACAAATTTTCATGCTCTACTATGCATTACAAACTGCTCTTTTGCATACAGTATAACATAATATTTTATTCGCACATGTAGTGAAATAATGAAATTGCAAATGCAGCACAATGGTTTAAGGTCATATGCAACGTAATAAAAAAAACTAATTCACAACATTCCATAATCTCACAGATGCAGTACAACTGTCTGTTGAGCTGAATAATCTGAACAAAGTTGTGGTATAAAGCATGGTGTAAGGAAAGCAATAATCTGAAAATATAACATCACGTGAGCTCAGCAGGTGAGCTTTGATTACCATAAAGGTTAATCCATCCATTAATGATTTTATAAAGGTCTTGAAATATCATTATTGATTGGTTGAGGCGATGAAAAAGCTAGCTAATATTACAGCCATAACAATAAAACCATTGAGATGTGAAGTGATTACAGGACAATGTCACCTCTCAAGAAGATTGATATATAAGTGAAAAGTTAGTTCCTGAAATTGATGTGGTTATAATTAGTGTTGAGCATTCCGATACCGCAAATATCGGGTATCGGCCGATATTCGAGGTATCGGAATTCCGATACTGAGTTCCGATACTTTTTGCATATCGAATACCGGAATCGGAAGTTCCCATAATGCTATGAGCCAGTTTGATTTGATTCAGCCAATGAGGAATCCTCAGAAGTGTGGGCACATCCTGTTTGGCATGTAGGCATGCTAACTAAAGGCATGGCTGTGATTGGCTGCTGAAATGATGTCATGATGCACTATAAAAGCCGCCGCCGCCATTTAGGGTTCACTCTGCTGTGAATTCAGTTAGGGACAGGCTGCTGTTCAAGACTCTGAGGAACAGTTAAGCCCCCATTACACACTGCGATATCGCTAGCAATATCGCTGTAAAGTCACCGATTTTGTGACGTAGCAGCGATATTGCTAGCGATATCGCTACATGCGATACTTACCTCCGACCGGCTCCCCGCTGCTCATCGCTGGTCACGTGAGAACTCCCTGGACCTTTCCTGCGATGCGTGGATGCGGGAGGGGGGACGTCAGGATCGCCGCGTCTGACAGGTAAGTAGCGACCCCCGACCCCAGCTATGTCGCTGGTGAGATCTGCCTGTGTGGCAGCTCACTAGCGACCACTTAGTGATGCACCAGTGATGCACCAGCGATCCATATCGTTGTCGGGATCGCTGGTGCATCACTTAGTGTAACGGTACCCTTAGAGAGCGATTTGCTATATAATATTGTGCTTTACCCAGGCTACATAATATTGTGCTTTACCCAGGCTACATTATCAATCACTGTAGCTTTCTTTTGCCTTGCAGCGCTGTTCACAGCTGTCTGCAAGGTCTGTGTGAGTGCAGCTCACGCTGTAGTGTGTCCTGCAGCCACTTCTGGTTGTAGGCCGCTCAGCGTGCGACACTGCCTCATACATATTTATTTTTGTTTTATTGCTGCTCATTTTTCATTAAATCTCCTATTAGTGTGCATCCATCCGTATCCATCTACATTGGTTGCAAACACTATAGGAGTAGACAGCGGAGCCTTTTTGCAGCCTTTCAGTGCTAGTGCCCAGTTCTCTGCACTGTTCACGGCTGTCTGTGAAGTCTCTGTGTGTGAGTGCAGCTCACGTTGTAGTGTGCTCTGCAGCCACCTCTGGTTGTAGTCCGCTCAGTGTGCGTCACTGCCTCATACATAGTCCTTTTTATGTTTTATTGCAGCTCATTTTTCCTGATTTTTTTCTCCTATTAGTGTGCTTCCATCCGTATCCATCTACATTGGTTGGTTGCAAACACTATATAGGAGTAGATAGAGGAGCCTTTTTTCTGGCTTGTGCCCTGCAGCCGCAGCCAGATTAGTATTAGCCTATTTTTTGGAGCCTCATCTATTGCATTGTAGGTTACCTTCCTGCATTGTAATAGCTCCAAAAAGTTTGTGATACTATCGCTTTCACATCTTTGGTCACATCCTTTTTGGTTTTTTTTAAAAAAAAAACCACGTAAATAAGGTTCACCAAACACTCCACTTGACAGTTGTGTAGGCCACATTAGCTCATATTAAAGTGTAGTCCACACACTTTATAAAATTAGTGTTTCTTATACCTGATAGCAGCTGTTCAGGAATAAGCACACTAAGCCCCCCCTTTGTACTTTTCTGCCTATCTTTATCAGTCTACCAAGATGAAGAAGGCAGGGAGTAAGGCACGTGGTCGTGGGCGTGGAGTTTCAGCAGGGAGAGGACGTGGGGATTCTGTGCCCGCTGCGGGCACCAGTGACTCAGCATCCCCCAGTTTTACCAGGCAACAGTCCTTTATGCGCAGCTTTGTAGGACCTCGCCGTACCCCACTGCTGCGGGACGAACAAATTGAGGCCGTTGTCGGATGGATGGCAGCTAACGCATCGACTTCAATCACTTCCACATCCTCTCAGGGCCAGAGCACTGAAGAGCAACCATCTGTCTCTTCACAACCTGCCAAATTGCCCAGGCAGTCAGAGAGCCCTGGATAGGAGCCATCTATACTTCTGTTCTCTGAATCTTTTGGCTTGGAAACAGGGGGCCAGCCAAGCAGCATTCTAGAATGTGGAGAAGAGGGAGTATGCAGTGATGCGCAACTGCTTTGTCCCTCTGAATCTGAAGAGGCAGGTGGGCCAGTGCCTATGGTCAGCACACCTCAGTAAGCATCAGATGATGAGACTCAGGTGCCACTTTCTTGTGCGTACTGTGCTGGTGAGACTACCCAGGAGAAGCAGCTGTTTGAAGAGGGGAGTGTAGATGATGAGGTCCTTGACCCATCATGGCGTGAGGAACAGGAAGGTGGTGGGAGCAGCTCTGAGGAAGAGATTCCCCGAATGGCCAAAACAGGAGGGAGAGGGAGGGGGCAGACTTGGTTGCCTGTAGCCTCCACTTCGGCACCCGTTAGGAGCATTCCTCTTCCAAAACCCAAAACGGGCGCTCCCAGGACTTGCAGTGCGTGGTCCTTTTTTGACACAGTTGCAGATGACATTTGCTTTATCAAATGCAAGCTGTGTAATCATAAAGTCCAAAGAGGGAAAAGTGTCAGCAACCTCAGTACCACAAATATGTGGAAACATGTGCGGACCAAGCACGTGGTGGAGTTACAAAGACACACTGAAGACGTAGGCCAACCTACAGCGCCACCTACCACCTCTTCAGCTCGTGTTGTAGCCTCTTCCTCCAGCTCACACACAGCTGGTTTGGCTTCCTCACAGGATCGCCATGGAAGAACCTCTGGCACTGTTGTCCAGAGACCCAGTGATATTGCACCCACAGCACCACTATCCCTGTCATCCTCACACTCCCAGGCCACTCTACAGCTATTGGTAGCACAGGCATGGGAGAAAAGGCAGCCATACTCGGCAAACCATCCCCGAGCACAGGCTCTGAATGCTGGCATTGCAAAACTACTGGCCCTTGAAATGCTCTCATTCAGGCTGGTGGAGACTGACACCTTCTGTAACTTCATGGCGTTGGCAGTACCACAATACACCATGCCCAGCTGCTTTTATTTCAGCAGGCAAGCCGTCCCTGCCCTGCAAAAGCATGTGGAGGGAAAAATTAAAAATGCGCTACTTAACGCCGTCGGTAGCAATGTCCACCTGACCACCGATGCCATGGACAGGGACGATACCTTTCCCTCACTGCCCATTGGGTCAATGTTGTGGAGCCGGGTACAGATCTTGAGAGTGGCGCTGTACGTGTTCTGCCAACTCCAAGGATTGTAGGAATCCAGTCTGTACACATTGACTCCTCCTCATACTCCAGTTCCTCTGAATCAGCGCTGCAGGAGCCGTCACGGTCTACCTCCACATGGACCCGTGAACGCTTACCCGAGATGAGCACAGCCGTGGCCAAACGTCAACAGGCCGTACTGAAATTAATTTCTTTGGGGAATCGAAGCCACACAGCGCAGGAGCTCTGGAATGCCATCAAGCAGGAGAGCGACGTGTGGTTTGTGGCAGCGAATCTCCAGGCAGGCTTGGTAGTGTGTGACAATGGCCGAAATCTGGTGGCAGCTCTGGGCCTAGGCAACCTCACTCACATCCCATGTCTGGCACATGTGCTCAACTTGGTCATGCAGAGCTTTCTGAGGGACTATCCAGATCTTGATGCACTGCTGCACAAGGTCCGCATAGAGTGCGCTCACTTGCGGCGTTCCAGCATGGCAAGATCGCGCATTGCAGCTCTGCAGCGCCAATTCCGCCTTCTGGAACATCGCATCATATGTGACCTACCCACCAGGTGGAATTCAACGTTACATATGTTTGAGCGGTTGTGTGAGCAGCAGGCAGCAGTAATGGAGTACCAGCTGCATCAGGTGCAAGTAAGTCACACTGTGCGCCGGTCACACTTCAGCACCACTGAGTGGGCCTCTATGAAGGACATCTGCCACGTTTTGCTTGCCTTCAATGATTCCACGCAGATGGCGAGTGCAGATGATGCACTAGTCAGCATGACTGTCCCCTTTATCTGCCTGCTTCAAAAGACACTGCAAGCACTAAGGGAGGAGGTTTTGGAATAGGTGGAGGATGAGGAGTCACAAATGCCATCTGCTTCTGGACAGTCTGCGCAATGTGGTTCCTCACAAAGGCCTAGGCAGGGGACACTTTGTGAGGAGGATGAGGAGGAGTCAATGGAGGAGGAAGACATCTCTCCAGAGGAGGGAGGTACACAATGCTCTAGTAGTCAGTATGTAGAGCGAGGGTGGGGTGATACAGAGCAGGCAGAGATGACGCCTCAAGCAGGGGACAGCGTTTCTTGGGCAGTTGGGAGTCTGCGGCACATGGTTGATTTCATGCTGCAGTGCCTGAGAAACGACCGCCGCATCGCCCACATTCTCAACACGGCTGATTATTGGGTGTACATACTCCTAGATCCTCGCTACCGGGACAACTTACAAAGCCTCATTACACCATTGAACCGGGAGCGTAAAATGCGGGAGTACCAAGACACACTGGTGCATTCCATCATGTTCTCCATTCCACCCGAGAGCAGTGCTGCTAGTGCTTTACAAAGCAGCTCTGTGTGTCGAGGCAGTGGAGGAAGTTTTGTGTGCCCGCCACAAATGTCTACACCATCACAGACGGCTCCAGTCAGCAGGAGGCAACGTTTCCGTCAGATGGTGACAGACTACATGTCTTGCCCTCTCAGTGTACTTCAAGACGGCTCTTCCCCCTTCAAGTTTTGGGTCTCTAAGCTGGATACATGGCCAGAGCTTAGCCAGTATGCATTGGAGGTGCTAGCTTGCCCTGCTGCTAGTGTATTATCGGAACGCGTCTTTAGTGCCGCAGGTGGTGTACTAACAGACCGTCGCAAGCGACTATCCTCCGATAACGTTGACCGGCTTACTTTTCTGAAAGTGAACAAGGCCTGGATCTCGCCGGAATTTGCCAGTCCTCTTCCAGGATAAATACTTGGTTGGCAACAGTATCCAGGTCCCCTGTTGTGTTCATGTTTCTACCACCTGAACTGTAATCCCTGGGCTCCAACACCGCCAGTTGTTGCTCAGAAGTGCCGTCTTCACAGAGAAAAACACATGTGTTATGAATGGGTCACCGAGGAGGAAAAAACCTAAACATGCTAAGGCCAGAAAAAACAGAGAGGTTGGTAACTATGCAGATTGCAGATCCCTGATCTTACCACACAACTAGCAGTAGCCGTTGAGCGTCCTACGATGAACCTAGACGCCTCGTCACGGCCGGAGAACTTTATAAGCCTAAAGCAAGAAAAGGGAAAACTAACTGCCCCAGAGCAGACCCCAAAGGAATAGACAGCCCCCACACATGTATTAACGGTGAAATAAGATGAAAACACAAACACAGGTAGGAAAATAGGCTGAGCAAACGATGGGGCCCAGACTAACTAGAAAGGAAAGGAAAGGACAGACACTGTCTGCAACCTGCAAAAAACCCTACAAAAATAATGTCCAACACTTCTGATAGCAAAATTAACCCTGAAGTCACTAGACTTCTCCCACTATATCAGCACTCTGAAATATTCTGAGACAGAGCAAAAAGAGGCCAATCTAATAAGGGACAAAAAGCAAATTGGCAAATACAGATAACTAAGAGTGGAAATTCAGCACAGCCCCCAGCCGGGGCTGGCTGACCACGCAAAAAACTGAATAGACCAACAAAATCAAGTGTGAACATTAGCAGAAAAACTTAGCTTTAGATGACTGGAACAGAGCTGACAAGCCAGAAGGAATCACCAGCAACTGAATAGGGCGTCGGCTGTCTTAAATCCAATCTGAAACTCCTGAGATCCAATCGTCCTCATTCTCAGGTGGCAGATCTGGAAGGAGAACTCACAACTGGTGAACCAGAGAATGAACACACATGCTCCAGTGTTAGTGGGGTTCAGTAACGCCAGCTGCTCCCCTGCTGTGTGTCCGGCAATATCTCCTGCTCCCTCCACATTCATCCCAACATCAGATATTAAACTTGCTCCAATTCGGCCTTAGCCTACTCCATGAATGACCCTGGGCTCCAACACCGCTGGTTGTTGCTCAGAAGTGCCGTCTGCACAGAGAAAAACACTAGCTCCTGTGTTAGTGGGGTTCAGTAACGCCAGCTGCTCCCCTGCTGTGTGTCCGGCAAAGTCTCCTGCTGCCTCCACATTCAAACTACATCAGATATAAAACTTGCTCCAATTAGGCCTCAGCCTAAACCATGATTGAACCTGGGCTCCAACACCACCAGTTAATGTTCAGAAGTGCCGTCTGCACAGAGAAAAACACTAGCTCCTGTGTTAGTGGGGTTCTGTAACGCCAACTGCTCCCCTGCTGTGTGTCCGGCAATATCTCCTGCTCCCTCCACATTCACCCTGCATCAGATATTAAACTTGCTCCAATTAGGCCTCAGCCTACTCCTTGATTGACCCTGGGCTCCAACTCTGCCAGTTGTTGCTCAGAAGTGCCGTCTGCACAGAAAAAAACACTAGCTCCTGTGTTAGTGGGGTTCAGTAACACCAGCTGCTCCCCTGCTGTGTGTCCGGCAATATCTCCTGCTCCCTCCACATTCAAACTACATCAGATATTAAACTTGCTCCAAGTAGGACTCAGCCTACACTATGATTGATCCTGGGATCCAACACTGCCTGTTGTTGCTCAGAAGTGCCGTCTGCACAGAGAAAAACACTAGCTACTGTGTTAGTGGGGTTCAGTAATGCCAGCTGCTCCCCTGCTGTGTGTCCGGCAATGTCTCCTGCTCCCTCCACATTCAAACTACATCAGATATTAAACTTGCTCCAATTAGGCCTCAGCCTACACCGTGATTGATCCTGGGCTCCAACACCGCCAGTTGTTGCTCAGAAGTGCCATCTGCACAGAGAAAAACACTAGCTCCTGTGTTAGTGGGGTTCAGTAACGCCAGCTGCTCCCCTGCTGTGTGTCCGGCAAAGTCTCCTGCTGCCTCCACATTCAAACTACATCAGATATAAAACTTGCTCCAATTAGGCCTCAGCCTAAACCATGATTGAACCTGGGCTCCAACACCACCAGTTAATGCTCAGAAGTGCCGTCTGCACAGAGAAAAACACTAGCTCCTGTGTTAGTGGGGTTCAGTAACGCCAACTGCTCCCCTGCTGTGTGTCCGGCAATATCTCCTGCTTCCTCCACGTTCACCCTGCATCAGATATTAAACTTGCTCCAATTAGGCCTCAGCCTACTCCTTGATTGACCCTGGGCTCCAACACTGCCAGTTGTTGCTCAGAAGTGCCATCTGCACAGAAAAAAACACTAGCTCCTGTGTTAGTGGGGTTCAGTAATGCCAGCTGCTCCCCTGCTGTGTGTCCGGCAATGTCTCCTGCTCCCTCCACATTCAAATTACATCAGATATTAAACTTACTCCAAGTAGGCCTCATCCTACACCATGATTGATCCTGGGCTCCAACACTGCCAGTTGTTGCTCAGAAGTGCCGTCTGCACAGAGAAAAACACTAGCTCCAGCGTTAGTGGGGTTCAGTAACGCCAGCTGCTCCCCTGCTGTGTGTATGGCAATATCTCCTGCTCCCTCCACATTCACCCCGCATCAGATATTAACCCCTTCCTGACATGAGACGTACTATCCCGTCCATGGGACCCGGGCCCCTATGCCCATGGACGGGATAGTACGTCTACCGCGATCAGCGGCGCCCACGTGGTGAGTGCCGCTGATCGCGGCCGGGTGTCAGCTGATTATCACAGCTGACACCCGGCACTATGTGCCAGGGGCAGTCACGGACCGTCCCCGACACGTTAACCCCTTGCACACCGCGATCAAACACGATCACGGTGTACCGGGAGTTAAAGGGAAGCATCGGCAGGGAGGGGGCTCCCTCCGTGCTACCCTGAGCCCCCCACGGCAGCGCAATGTGCAGCGCTGCTGCGGGGGGCTCCTTTCCTCCAGGCCCCCGAATCCAAGATGGCGACGGGGGCCTGGCAAGAGGAAGTCTTCTTCAATGCCTGTGACAGATTGCTGATCTGTCACAGTGATCTGTGATGTGACAGATCAGCGATCTGTCACAGGACAGTGATGTCCCACCTGGGACTATGTAATAAAGTAAAAAAAAAATTAAAAAAAAGTGTAAAAATAATTTTAAAAAAATCGCCAAATAAATTAGTAAAAAAAAAAAATATTCCCCAATAAATTCATTTTTTGAAAATAAAAAAAACCAAAACAATAAAAGTACACATATTAGGCTAGTTTCACACTTGCTTTTTTTTGCAGCGCGTTTTTCCCGCAAAAAAACGCATTGAAAAAACGCATACAACTGCTGCGTTTTTTCAAGCATTTTTATGCGCATGCAGGAAAAAAACGCAGCGTTTTTGTGCGTTTGTATGCGTTTTTTGTGCGTTTGCGTTTTTTTACAGATTTTTGAAAAACCCCCCAAAAAAGAAAAAAAAACCATTCAACAACACACTAGACCAATGGGACTTCATTGTGGGTGTGGTATGTTAATATATAGACCCTGTCTACAGTATTCTTCACATTTGCTTGATTCTTCTCGTGACCATGGATCTGCGCTGGAAGAGTTTTCACTTCAACTTGGATTTGGACATCGCGATGGCTCAGGCGTATGCAGTTGCTTGCCATGAACAAAGGAAGAGAAAGAGGCAGCGAAGACGGCAGCGGCGGCGTATGTGGATACATCCGATTGTTGAACTCCGGGAGAGCCATGGGGCATACCACACCCTCTACAGCGAGCTCCAGGCAAACCCGGAGAAATTTACAGATTATATCCGGATGTCCCAAGAAAGTTTCAGGGATTTGCTTGCTCATGTCCAACAATCCATCCGGAGACAGGACACACAGCTCCGTCGTGCGATTCCTCCTGAGGAACGGCTACTGGTGACATTACGGTATGTAATATTTAAAAACCAAGGGGTGCGGTCTGATGGTTTTTTTTTAAATTTAGTATTCAAAACCTTGGGTAATTAGTTTTCGTGAATGTACTAATATTTTATTTTATAGTTTTTTAAAATAATATACATAAATATTAATTTTACTTCTTTGTCTGTTCACAGATTCCTGGCGACTGGAGAAACCCTATCTTCACTACACTTCCAGTACCGTATTGGAATCTCTACCTTGTCTGGAATTGTTGCTGACACCTGCCGGGCTCTCTGGAATGTTCTTTGTCCAGAATTTATGCCCCTGCCCACCGCTGAAAAGTGGATGGAAATTGCTGACAAATTCTGGACAGTATGCAATTTTCCCAACTGTTTGGGAGCTGTTGATGGTAAACACATACGGATCATCAAACCCAAAAGAACGGGATCTGAGTACTATAATTACAAAAAGTACTTTTCAATAGTACTCATGGCCATTGCGGATGCCGGATGTATGTTTGTAGCAGTGGACATTGGAGCATTTGGCCGTGGTAATGACTCACAGGCTTTTAAAAACTCAGACATGGGCCGGAGGTTGTATGGCAACCAATTTAATTTCCCTATGCCACGGCCTCTTCCTCACACCGAAGCTCCGCCACTGCCCTTTGTAATGGTTGGCGATGAGGCTTTTCAAATGGGCGGAAACTTACTGAAACCCTACTCCAGCCGGGACTTGGACCACACCAAAAAAATATTTAATTACAGGCTGACCAGGGCCAGAAGAACTGTCGAGTGTGCTTTTGGGATTCTTGTCTCCAGATGGCGAATTCTGGGCACGGCCATTAATCTTAAACTTGAAACAGTCGATGAGGTGGTGAAGGCCTGTGTGGTTCTACATAACTTTGTGATGGCTAAAGAGCACCCGATCTTTGAACTGGACGATGATGCTCCTAACCCATTGCCTGAATTCACTCAGCACACTCTCAGGTCATCCGTTGAAGTTGGCCAAATGAGGGACCAATTTGCGGCCTACTTTATTTCTGATGTAGGACGGGTGCACTGGCAAGATGAAATGGTGTAATGTTTTTGTTTGTTTATGGTAATAAAAAACCTTATTTGATACCATTACTGAGTGCACTATATTTTTTAAACTCCAATTAAATAAAAAACTTCCCATGTATAACTGAATTTTTTGATGTTCACACACCTGGGCAGGTAAATACACATATGAGTTAAAATGCAGCATTGCTAGTCTGCGTGAAATATATTGGAACGAGCAAAGCTGCAGTCCATGAATCAGTAAACCAATTTTTTTCAAGAGAAAATTGTCCAACTAGTTGAAAAAAAAGTATGTGATTTTTTCAAAACCCAACCCTCAAAACCCAACCCCAATGAAAGTCAATGGGGAATACAAGTCAGCATTGAGTGGATGAATGTAATCAGCTCAATTCCAACTTGTAGTGTAGAAATAGACAAGTTTCTAGAGTTATTACACTAGGCCTTGGAATGACTATACTAGGCCGTGGTATTTCAAATATGAGTATAGTAGGCCTTGGGCCTACTAGTATAGTCATATGTGAAATACCACGGCCTAGTATAGTCATACCAAGGCATACTGTAATAACTCGATTTTTACCAACTAGGAGCTTGTTTCACGAAAAACAAACTGGTGAAACTTGACAAGTTTCAACAGTTTGTTTTTCATGAAACCAGATTCTAGTTGGTAAAACTAGAGTTATTACACTAGGCCTTGGAATGACTATACTAGGCCGTGGTATTTCAAATATGAGTGTAGTAGGCCTTGGGCCTACTAGTATAGTCATATGTGAAATACCACAGCCTAGTATAGTCATACCAAGGCCTACTGTAATAACTCTAGAAACTTGTCTATTTCTACACTACAAGTTGGAATTGAGCTGATTACATTCATCCACTCAATGCTGACTTGTATTCCCCATTGACTTTCATTGGGGTTGGGTTTTGAGGGTTGGGTTTTGAAAAAATCACATACTTTTTTTTCTACTAGTTGGACAATTTTCTCTTGAAAAAAATTGGTTTACTGATTCATGGACAGTTAGAGTGATCAATGAGTGGAACAGGCTGCCACGAGAAGTGGTGAGTTCTCCTTCAATGGAAGTCTTCAAACAGAGGCTGGACAGACATCTGACTGGGATGATTTAGCGAATCCTGCTTTGAGCAGGGGGTTGGACCAGATGGCCCAGGAGGTCCCTTCCAACTCTACGATTCTATGATTCTATGATTCTATGATTCTATGAACTCGATTTTTGCCAACTAGCATCTTGTTTCACAAAAAACAAACTGGTGAAACTTTTTAAGAAAGAAACTTATTTTTTAGACAAGTTTCAACAGTTTGTTTTTCATGAAACCAGATCCAAGTTGGTAAAACTCGAGTTATTACACTAGGCCTTGGTATGACTATACTAGTCCGTGTTATTTCACATATGACTATACTAGGCCTTGGGTTGGTTTTTAACATGTATTTACCCATCAGTGTGTGTGAGCGGCGCAAACAACATTAATGAAACTTTGTAATGGTGAACCACAAATGTAAATTTATTTTTAATCACAAAAATAAACCAAAAAATTATTTTTTCCGGCAGATGGTTTCAATTTGGGGGTGTGCAGGGAATATGCAACACTTGCAGTTGAAGACGGTGTTTGAGGGGAAGGGGCAACAAAACTTGTGGGGGAAGGTAGTCCAGTTAAGGGAATTAAACTAGGAACACTTGGAGGAGAGGAAATCTGTTCAGGTACATTTGTTGTAATGGCATGTCGCCGTAGGCTTGTGTGCCTGGACCGACTTTGGCCCAATGCCCGCCTTGATGGATTTCGCCTTGAACTTGGGGCAAATATTGAGTGTAGGTCCCCCGTCTGCTGGGGTGGCTGCTGCTGCTGCTGAGGTGGCTGCTGCTGCTGAGGTGGCTGATTTTGCCTTGAACTTGGGGCAAATATTGAGTGTAGGTCCCCCGTCTGCTGGGGTGGCTGCTGCTGAGGTGGCTGCTGCTGCTGAGGTGGCTGCTGCTGCTGCTGAGGTGGCTGCTGCTGAGGTGGCTGCTGCTGCTGCTCTTGGTTGGCAGTGCTCGTCCTTGCAGGAGGACTGGTGGCGGCAGTGATGGTCCAGGTTTGCGGAGTGGTGGTGGCAGGGCTACTACATGTTGTTGTAGCGGCAGGGCTGTTCCATGTTTGCCTAGTGGTGGCTGAGCTCCACGCATGCATGGGAGTGGCGGTGGTGCTCCAGACAGGAGCAGCACTTGCCATGGTGGTGTCGGTGAAGTGACCAGCTGCACTCAGACTTGTGGTGGTGTAACGGTGGGTGTCCTGGCTTTGAATAGAGGTGTCCGTGCAGTGGTATGCAGCACAAGTCGGTAGTGAGGTGAAGCGAGTCAATGGTGGCACAGGTGGAAATGACACCACTGACTGCTGACCGTACCGATTATGCTGCATAGCCTGCAAGAAAGCATTGTTGCAGGCCTGCAGCACATTCAGCTGTTGCTCAGGACTAAGGTGTTCCGCCATGCCCTTTTCAATCTTACTAAAAAAATGGTGTGCTGGTCTGTTGAGGTCAGCCTCCAGACGGTCAAGGCGCTGTTCTACAGAATTGAAGCGGTGTTCAAAGTGGTTAAAACCACGTTCCATGAGTGCAAAACCGCTTTCAACTCTGTCGGACAGCGACTTGAGGCTGGAATTAAAGGCCTCGCTCAAATGCATAAACTCGGGCAAGACATTCCTGTCCAAGGCCCTCTGCCGCTGGCGGGTAGTGCCCGCATAACCAGTGGCAGAGACCTGGGACAGGGGAACACCTGATGGCCCAGCTTCCTGGTCACCAGCTGTGTGTGTGGCTGACCTGCAAGGTGCTTCCTGGCTGTCGGATGGCTGGGATGGGTCAGAGGACGTCCGAGGAAGGACCGCTCCAGGGCCAGGTTGCAGGGTGCTGCTCCAGGTGCTGTGGAAGAAAGGAAAATCATTACTACCATGCCTTTACAAGAAGCATCAGCTGTGGATTAGAAAAACACAGATTAATAAAAATAAAAACCCAAAATTTATAATACTTACGATCTCGTGGCAAGGACCGGTCTTAGGAACTGCAACGTGTGATAGTGACGGTATCTAGTTCTGGTCCTTGACGCAGATCCACTGCGAACCTGGCCCTCAGCACGAACATCACTGTTGAAGCGGTCCTTGATCGAACGCCAACGTGTTCGGACTTTGTCCACTGTTGGGAAAAAAAAAACAGTGCCGTCAAGGACAACAGTCACTGCGGCACAATATAGCAATACAATACTCAAAGCAGTCACTGTAGAGCCCGATGACACTGTTGGGTTTCCTGCTAGAATATACCTAGCACGAAACCCAACAGTGCCGTCAAGGACAACAGTCACTGCGGCACAATATAGCAATACAATACTCAAAGCAGTCACTGTAGAGCCCGATGACACTGTTGGGTTTCCTGCTAGAATATACCTAGCACGAAACCCAACAGTGCCGTCAAGGACAACAGTCACTGCGGCACAATATAGCAATACAATACTCAAAGCAGTCACTGTAGAGCCCGATGACACTGTTGGGTTTCCTGCTAGAATATACCTAGCACGAAACCCAACAGTGCCGTCAAGGACAACAGTCACTGCGGCACAATATAGCAATACAATACTCAAAGCAGTCACTGTAGAGCCCGATGACACTGTTGGGTTTCCTGCTAGAATATACCTAGCACGAAACCCAGCAGTGCCGTCAAGGACAACAGTCACTGCGGCACAATATAGCAATACAATACTCAAAGCAGTCACTGTAGAGCCCGATGACACTGTTGGGTTTCCTGCTAGAATATACCTAGCACGAAACCCAACAGTGCCGTCAAGGACAACAGTCACTGCGGCACAATACAGAGCAGGGAAATACTCACTAAACGCCTTTTTGGAGGATGCTGTGGCGCTGTCCCAGCCATCCATCAACGCTGCGGCCACCTCATTCCATAGCCGCCGGGTCACCACATTGTCCTTGTACAGCCGGTCACGGCTGTCCCACAACGGCGCACGCTCCTGGACCAGGCTGATGAGCTGCTCATTATCCAGGTAGACGTCTTCATCCCGTTGTGGAACCTAGACAAAACACATTCATTAGAATAATCAAATTTAAATTGAATAAAAAGTTACAAAAAAAGAAACATAAAAAAAGAGTAAAAATAGAAGATAAAAAATAAAGAACATTACAAATCATTTGATACATACATTCCGTATCACCACCGGGACTTGGCTTCGCTGCTCCTGCTCTTCGCCCTCAGAAGTCCCGTCCGCAGAAGATGATGATGATGATGTCTTAAAAAAGTTGAAAAAAACGTAAGAGATTTGGAGTAGCAGCAGATATACTTACCAGATGCACGAAAATAATCACCTCACGGTCTGCTTGCGCCAATTCCTGCCGCGATGGGGAATATTCGGATTCTGAAGACATACTGCATGTAAAAATAATAAAAATCATTAGTACATACATAATTTAAAAGGACAGGCATATAATGTAATATACTCACATTCTTGCGCTGATAATGTGTTCCTTGGTGACTGTCTGCTCTCCAATCTGTCAGTGTATTAGTGGCAGAGTTTTGGCAGGCACCTCCTTTATATAGACTTTTTTTTTTTACTTTAGAAGTTTATAACTAGTACAACAAGTGGACACCACCAAAAAAACACAGCGCTAAAAAAACGCATACATGCGCATGCCAGTGCGCTCGTATGCGCATCCATAGGCTATAATGGCCATTTTTAGCGCAAAACGTGCGCATACGTGCGCATGCGTTTTTTTCCAGGACCAAAAAATGCAACATGTAGCGTCTGTGAAATACAAACGCACACCCCAAAAAAACGCAGCGCATCAAAATCGCATACGTGCGCATGCCAGCGCGCAGGTATGCGCACCCATGTTAAATATAGGGGAAAAAAACGCATGCGCACGTATGCGTTTTTTTCAAGCGCAAAAAAACGCAAATGTGAAACCAGCCTTAGGTATCGCCGCGTCCGTAACGACCCGCCCTATAAAACTGTGCCATTAGTTAACCCCTTTAGCGAACCCCTTAAAAAATAAAAATAAAAAACGAAGCAAAATATAATGATTTATTATCATACCGCCAAACAAAAAGTGTAATAACGCGCGATCAAAAAGACGCATATAAATATCCATGGTACCGCTGAAAATGTCATCTTGTCCCGCAAAAAACGAGCCACCACACAGCATCATCAGCGAAAAAATAAAAAAGTTATAGCTCGCAGAATAACGCGATGCAAAAATAATTATTTTTTATATAAAATAGTTTTCATTGCATAAAACCGACAAAACATTAAAAAACGACCTAAATGAGGTATCGCTGTAACCGTACTGACCCGAAGAATAAAACCGCTTTATCAATTTTACCGCACGCGGAACGGTGTAAACGCACCCCCCCAAAAGAAATTCATGAAACGCTGGTTTTTGTTCATTCTGCGTCCCAAAAATCGGAATAAAAAGCGATCAAAAAATGTCACGTGCCCGAAAATGGTACCAATAAAAATGTCTCGGTGGGTCAAAATACGGAAAAATTATAGCTCTCAATATGTGGTGATGCAAAAACTATTTTTACAATAAAAAGCGTCTTTCAGTGTGCGACAGCTGCCAAAAATAAAAACCGCCATAAATAGTAAATCAAACCCCCCGTTATCACCCCCTTAGTTAGGGAAAAATAATAAAATTAAAAAAATGTATTTATTTCCATTTTTCCATTAGGGTTAGGGCTAGGGTTAGGGTTAGGGTTAGGGCTAGGGTTAGGGGTAGGGTTAGGGCTTGGGTTAGGGCTAGGGTTAGGGCTGAGATTAGGGTTAGGGGTGTGTTGGGGTTCAGGTTGGAGTTAGAATTGGGGGTTTCCACTGTTTGGGCACATCAGGGGCTCTCCAAATGCAACATTGCGTCTGATCTCAATTCCAGCCAATTCTGAGTTGAAAAAGTCATATGGTGCTCCTTCCCTTCCAAGCTCTGCCATGCACCCAAACAGTGTTTTACCCCCACATGTAGGGTATCAGCCTACTCAGGACAAATTGCAAAACAATTTTTGGGGTCCAATTTCTCCTGTTACCCTTAGGAAAATAAAAAATTGGGGGCAAAAATATCATTTTTGTGGAAAAAAATGATTTTTTTATTTTCACGTCTGAGCGTTATAAACTTCTGTGAAGCACTTGGAGGTTCAAAGTGCTCACCACACATCTAGATAAGTTCCGTGGGGGGGTCTAGTGTCCAAAATGGGGTCACTTGTGGGGAGTTTCAATAGTTTAGGTACATCAGGGGCTCTCCAAACGCACATGACACCCGCAGACCATTCCATCAAAGTCTGCATTCCAAAATGGCACTGCTTCCCTTCCGAGCCCCGACGTGTGTCCATACAGTAGTTTTCTCCCACATATGGGGTGTCAGCGTACTCATGACAAATTGGACAACAACTTTTGGGGTCCAATTTCTCCTGTTACCCCTGGGAAAAATGAAAAAATTGGGGACTAATTGATCATGTTTGTGGAAAAAATACGATTTTTTTATTTTCATGCCCGGGCATTATGAACTTCTGTGAAGCCCTTGGGGGTTCAAAGTGCTCACCACACATCTAGATAAGTTCCTTAGGGGTTCTCGTTTCCAAAATGGGGTCATTTGTGGGTGTTTCCACTGTTTAGGTACATTAGGGGCTCTCCAAAGGCAACATGACACCCGCAGACCATTCCATCAAAGTCTGCATTCCAAAACATCACTACTTCCCTTCCGAGCCCCGACGTGTCCTCATACAGTAGTTTTCTCCCACATATGGGGTGTCAGCGTACTCAGGACAAATTGGACAACAACTTTTGGGGTTCAATTTCTCCTGTTACCCTTGGGAAAATAAAAAAATTGGGGACTAATTGATCATGTTTGTGGAAAAAATACGATTTTTTTATTTTCATACCCTGGCATTATAAACTTCTGTGATGCCCTTGGGGGTTCAAAGTGCTCACCTCACATCTAGATAAGTTCCTTAGGTGGTCTAGTTTCCAAAATGGTGTCATTTGTGGGGGGTTTCCACTGTTTTGGTACATCAGGGGTTTTCCAATCGCGACATGATGTCCGATCTCAATTCCAGCCAAAAACGGCAAATGGCGCTGCTTCCCTTCCGAGCTCTGCCATGCGCCCAAATAGTGGTTTACCCCCACATGTGGGGTATCAGCATACTCAGGACAAATTGCACAATAACTTTTAGGGTCCTGTTACCCTTGGGAAAATAAAAATTGGGGTGAAAAGATCATTTTTGTGGAAAAAATATGATTTTTCAATTGTACCGCTGTACGTTATAAACTTCTGTAAAGCCCTTGTGGGTTCAAAGTTCTCACCACATATCTAGATAAGTTCCTTGGGGGGGTCTAGTTTCCAAAATGGGGTCACTTGTAGGGGGTTTCCACTGTTTAGGTACATCAGGGACTCTCCAAAAGTGACATGGCGTCCGATCTGAATTCCAGCCAATTTTACATTGAAAAAGTCAAACGGCGCTCCTTCCATTCTGAGCTCTGCCATGCGCCGAAACAGTCGTTCCCCCCCACAAATCAGGTATCAGCGTAGTCAGGAAAAATTGCACAATAACTTTTGCAGTCCAATTTCTCCTGTTACCCTTGGTAAAATAAAAAAAATTGAGCCTGAAGTATTTTTTTTGTGAAAAAAAGTTAGATGTTAATTTTTTTTTAAATATTCAAAAAAATTCCTGTGACGCACCTAAAGGGTTAATAAACTTCTTGAATGTGGTTTTGAGCACCTTAAGGGGTGCAGTTTTTAGAATGGTGTTACTTTTGGGTATTTTCTATCCTATAGACCCCTCAAAGTGGCTTCAAATGTGATGTGGTCCTAAAAAAATTTTTTCACAAATAAACGCAAGTTATTTGAATGAAATTTTACCACTAACATGAAGTACAATATGTCACGAGAAAACAATGTCAGAATCACCGGGATCCATGGAAGCGTTCCAGAGTTAAGACCTCATAAAGGTACAGTGGTCAGAATTGTAAAAATTGGCCCGGTCATGAACGTGCAAACCACCCTTGGGGGTGAAGGGGTTAAACTTGCTCTAATTAGGCCTCAGCCTACTCCTTGATAGACCCTGGGCTCCAACACTGCCAGTTGTTGCTCAGAAGTGCCTTCTTCACAGAATAAAACACTAGCTCCTGTGTTAGTGGGGTTCAGTAACGCCAGCTGCTCCCTTGCTGTGTCTGGCAATGTCTCCTGCTCCCTCCACATTCAAACTACATCAGATATTAAACTTGCTCCAAGTAGGCCTCAGCCTACACCATGATTGATCCTGGGCTCCAACACCGCCACTTGTTGCTCAGAAGTGCCGTCTGCACAATCGACACTTGCTCCTGTGTTACTGGGGCTCAGTAATGTCAGCTGATCCCCTGCTGAGTGTCCGGCAATTTCTCCTGCTCTGTCCACATTCCCACTAGAATGTGGACAGAGCAGGAGAAATTGCCGGACACACAGCAGGGGATCAGCTGACGTTACTGAACCCCAACAACACAGGAGCAATTGTTGACTGTGCAGACAGCACTTCTGAGCAGCAACTGGTGGTGTTGGAGACCAGGGTAAATACTAGAAACAGAGTGGAGCCAGAGGCCTAATTGGAGCAAGTTTAAAATCAGTTGTAGTCTACAACAGATATTAATCTTGATCCAATTAGGCCTCTGGCTCCAGTATGTTTGTAGTATTAACCCAGGGCTCCAACACCACCAGTTGCTGCTCAGAAGTGCCATCTGCACAGTCAACATATGCCCCAGTGTTATTGGGGTTCAGTAATGTCAGCTGATTCCAAGCTGTGTGTCCGGCAATTTCTCCTGCTCTGTCCACACTCACACAACTACAGATTTTAAACTTGATCCAATTAGGCCTCTGTCTCCACTCAGTTTGCGGTATTTACCCTGGGTTCCAGCACCGCCAGCTGGTTCCCGGCAGTGTCGTTGGCACGGGTACTCCCTCCTGCGCAGCCTGGTTCCAGCACGCCAGCTATTTCCGGGTAGTGTCAACGTCACTTTGCCACCAATACGTTGTCCTGTTGTGTTGCGGTCGGGTTAGCCGACTTTATGGTGCCTGCAGTTTAGGTGCTTCCTATGTGTTCTATGGGATCCGGCAATAAAGGATGGTTCCGTAGTGCCAATAGGACAAGCACCCCCTGTAGGACTGTGGGTTTCGGTAACAGCGGCCGGCTCGCAACCTTGCAACTTTGTTTTTCATGGGTACCTTCTGCTACCCATCCGGGTTCCAGTACCGCCAGCTGGTTCTCGGCAGTGCCTTTGGCTTAGGTGCCTCCTTCTCGGTATCCGAGTTCCAGCAACGTCTGCTGGTCCTTGGTAGTGCTTTCTGGCACAGGTACCTCCTGCTTAGTAACCGGGTTCCAGTACTATCAGCTGGTCCTCGGTAGTGCCATTGGCTCTTGTTCCTTCTGCTGTCCCTCCGGGTTCCAGCACCGTCAGCTGGTTCTCGGCAGTGCCTTTGGCTGAGGTGCCTCCTTCTTGGTATCTGAGTTCCAGCAACGACTGCTGGTCCTTGGTAGTGCTTTCTAGCACAGGTACCTCCTGCTTAGTAACCGGGTTCCAGCACCGTCAGCTGGTCCTCGGTAGTGCCAATGGCTCTTGTTCCTTCTGCTGCCCCTCCGGGTACCAGCACCGTCAGCTGGTCCTCGCTAGTTCCATTGGCTCTTGCAGCATCTGCTACCCATCTGGGTTCCAGCACCGTCAGTTGGTTCTCGGCAGTGCCTTTGGCTGAGGTGCCTCCTTCTCGGTATCCGAGTTCCAGCAACGTCTGCTGGTCCTTGGTAGTGCTTTCTAGCACAGGTACCTCCTGCTTAGTAACCGGGTTCCAACAATCAGGTACATCATACCACAGGACACAAGCCCTATGCTCTACTTTTTCGCAGGCCAGGAAAAGAAATCACCGAACTGGACCCGGAGGAGGACTACCCACGGACGGGGGTGTCCACCTGGGTCTGAGAACACCGTCATCAATTGCATACTCTACATTGTCTGGTGCAGAAAACCAAAAAAAGGACCATAAATATAATGTGTCAACTTCCAAAAGGTGACAATGAACCCAGACAAAAGGGGAAGTACCAGACTAAAGTAAAATATAAATAGTTTATTAACAAGATTTGTTTAAAATTACACCAAAATTAGACAAGATTGTGCAGAACAAGGCAGAGTTAACTCCAAGCAATAATAGATAAAATCAAGTGAACCAGGTATATATTGTAGTATATATTTTAAAGACCAGAAGCAAATCCCCGATCTGTTAAACTATAATACCCATGTGGGTTATATTGCTAATAAGGATGAGAGACTGGACTACAAAACACAGTAGCAGCAATGTAGCAAGATACAGATGTAGTTCAGAGAAGAAAGTGCAACGTGCCAAAGTGCTGTAGATATATACTGTATATATACAGTGGGGCAAAAAAGTATTTAGTCAGTCAGCAATAGTGCGAGTTCCACCACTTAAAAAGATGAGAGGCGTCTGTAATTTACATCATAGGTAGACCTCAACTATGGGAGACAAACTGAGAAAAAAAAATCCAGAAAATCACATTGTCTGTTTTTTTTTTCATTTTATTTGCATATTATGGTGGAAAATAAGTATTTGGTCAGAAACAAAATTTCATCTCAATACTTTGTGATATATCCTTTGTTGGCAATGACAGAGGTCAAACGTTTTCTGTAAGTCTTCACGAGGTTGCCACACACTGTTGTTGGTATGTCGGCCCATTCCTCCATGCAGATCTCCTCTAGAGCAGTGATGTTTTTGGCTTTTCGCTTGGCAACACGGACTTTCAACTCCCTCCAAAGGTTTTCTATAGGGTTGAGATCTGGAGACTGGCTAGGCCACTCCAGGACCTTGAAATGCTTCTTACGAAGCCACTCCTTCGTTGCCCTGGCGGTGTGCTTTGGATCATTGTCATGTTGAAAGACCCAGCCACGTTTCATCTGCAATGCCCTTGCTGATGGAAGGAAGTTTGCACTCAAAATCTCACGATACATGGCCCCATTCATTCTTTCATGTACCCGGATCAGTCGTCCTGGCCCCTTTGCAGAGAAACAGCCCCAAAGCATGATGTTTCCACCACCATGCTTTACAGTAGGTATGGTGTTTGATGGATGCAACTCAGTATTCTTTTTCCTCCAAACACGACAAGTTGTGTTTCTACCAAACAGTTCCAGTTTGGTTTCATCAGACCATAGGACATTCTCCCAAAACTCCTCTGGATCATCCAAATGCTCTCTAGCAAACTTCAGATGGGCCCGGACATGTACAGGCTTAAGCAGTGGGACACGTCTGGCACTGCAGGATCTGAGTCCATGGTGGCGTAGTGTGTTACTTATGGTAGGCCTTGTTACATTGGTCCCAGCTCTCTGCAGTTCATTCACTAGGTCCCCCCGCATGGTTCTGGGATTTTTGCTCACCGTTCTTGTGATCATTCTGACCCCACGGGGTGGGATTTTGCGTGGAGCACCAGATCGAGGGAGATTATCAGTGGTCTTGTATGTCTTCCATTTTCTAATTATTGCTCCCACAGTTGATTTCTTCACTCCAAGCTGGTTGGCTATTGCAGATTCAGTCTTCCCAGCCTGGTGCAGGGCTACAATTTTGTTTCTGGTGTCCTTTGACAGCTCTTTGGTCTTCACCATAGTAGAGTTTGGAGTCAGACTGTTTGAGGGTGTGCACAGGTGTCTTTTTATACTGATAACAAGTTTAAACAGGTGCCATTACTACAGGTAATGAGTGGAGGAAAGAGGAGACTCTTAAAGAAGAAGTTACAGGTCTGTGAGAGCCAGAAATCTTGATTGCTTGTTTCAGACCAAATACTTATTTTCCACCATAATATGCAAATAAAATGAAAAAAAAACAGACAATGTGATTTTCTGGATTTTTTTTTCTCAGTTTGTCTCCCATAGTTGAGGTATACCTATGATGTAAATTACAGACGCCTCTCATCTTTTTAAGTGGTGGAACTCGCACTATTGCTGACTGACTAAATACTTTTTTGCCCCACTGTATATATATATGTATATACACATGTGTGCATAGCCCATATAGCAGAAATAATGTACAAAAAATATAACAAGTACAAAAGTGCAAAGTGCTGTAATATACTGGCAGAGCAAATAATCTCAATAGGCTGTGCAAAATGCTGCTGAATAATGAATGATACCTGGTGTTGTTGCAGGGAGGGGAACCCCGACGCGCATTTCGTTCAAACTGCTTCTTCCAAGCGAAACGCACATCGGGGTTCCCCTCCCTGCAACAACACCAGGTATCATTCATTATTCAGCAACATTTTTGCGCAGCTCTTTGACAGGAGACCGTCGACTGAGTACTGCTCAGACACCACTGTACCAGCTGACATCACTGCCCTCGCTGAGACCACTGACACAGTCGAAAACGCTGCCACAGCTGCCTCCGCTGACAGTACTGACCGTGAGATTCTGTCAGGAACACCGCACTGCACTTGCTCACTGAGCCAGTGCTCATGTCCTGAGTAAAACAAACTGTGCTCAAAGATACTCGTGGAGCGGGGCAGCAGCAGTGAAGATGCGTGCTTCAGACAAACAAGACCTGAAGCATGTGACTACCAAGGGGCAGAGTCGGCCACAGGTCTCCCAGAGGAAGCAGAGAGAGATTGCTACAGGCCAGATAGGACCTGAAGCACCTGACTGCTGGGGGCATGGCCTAAGCTCCAGAGAGCTAGGAGCTGAAGGAAAACTCCTAGAAGGGTAACTACAGGACAAAGTCACCATGGGGCATAGACAGGGACGTAGACCAGCTCAGGCCGGGGTCAAAGCACGAGATAGCACAACAGTACCAAAGGATTAGACAGAACGGATAGTCAGGAGACCAGTAAACCAGAACAGGCAATAGACAGTACAGAAACGGCAGGCAAAAATCACAACAGGGACACAACCAGATCACAAACCAAACAAGCAGACAGTAGTACATACACAAAGCAGAGACACACCAGGGTCAGACACACTCAGCCAAGAGTCAGAGTATAAACAACAAAGATTGACCTCACAGTGAGGCTATAAAAAGCCTCCCAGGACCCAGAAAGAGGCCATCCGAGTTAACCCTGCAACTACCTGACCCGAGAACCCAGTAAACCATGACAGAGACAAGGTCAGTGAATGGGACTTAGGCTTGTGTCGATTCAGCACAGCGAATCGGGCTGCCCATTGTAAACTGTGTTTGGGCCGTGCTGCAAATCGCCTTAGTGTTGGGACACTCACCGCTGAGGATAAGGATGTATCTCTCTTCATCACCTCATCTGCTGGACCCAAGACCCGAATCAGGGTCCCGAGGATTCGTCGCCTTCATCAGGACCACGGGAGGACACTGTCAACATCAAAAGATACTACATCATTTACCTCAGGATTGTGAAAGACCCCCACTGCGACACAATCTAGGCAGCACCAGTCACAGACAGAAGTTCAACCGTGACTGGCACCTGAGTGATAAGTTATATGTTATTGTATTGTTGGCTTTACTTGTCCCTGTTCCTTAATTTATCCCCATTAGGCTGTGTGCCCACGATGTGCGTTTTTGCCACGATTTTCGGTGCGAAAACGCTGCGAAAACATTTAAAAATCTTGCACATGACGCACCCCATGCATTCCTATGGCATTCCGCACATGCTGTGCTAATGCTGCGCTTTTTCCCCCGGTGGAATCGCATCACGGAAAAAATTGCAGCATGATCATTCTTTTTTGCGGAATCGCAAAGAATTGCCGCAATTCCGCACCCATAGGAATGCATGAGAACCGCTTACTTCCCGCATGTGGCTATGCCCACCATGCGGGAAGTTAAGCGTCTCATGTGCGGTTGGTACCCACGGTGTGGAGGACAGGAGACTGTCCTCCAGACCCTGGGTACCATACCCCTGTAAAAAAAAAGAATAAAAAATAAAAAATCGGGGTATATTTGCCTTCCGACGTCCCGCGCTGCATTCCCGGGCCTCAGCGTTCCCAGTAATGCCTTGCGGCAAGGTCCTGTGATGACGTATTCTCGCGTGACTCTAGCGGTCTCACGAGATCGCTATAGTAAGGCAAGACCAACATCATCACAGGTCTCGAATCGCTGGGAACGTTGAGGCCCGGGATGGCAGCCCGGGATGTCGGAAGGTAAATATACCCCTATTTTTTTTATCATTTTTAACATTTTATCTTTTACTATTGATGCCGCATAGGCGGCCTCAATAGTAAAAAGCTGCTCACACTTGTCAAACACTATGTTTGACGAGTGTGACCAACCTGTCAATCACTTTCCAAGCGATGCTTCAAATCGCTTGGAAAGTGCTTGAGGAAATCGCGGCAAAATCGCAAACAGAATCGCGGTAAAATCACGGTGAAATCGCACGGAAAAAAACACGCGATTTCTGGGAAGGAGTCCGGTTTTCATTGTGCGTTTTTTGAAATGCTACGTGGGCCCATAGCCTCAGCCTTTTGCTGTATTAGGGAATATTATCCCTCCGTTTTCTCCCTGCGTGGAGTTTCTACTGTATAATAAACCCCTTTCACCCTTGGTCTTTGTACAATCCATTACTGCAACTTATGTGCCTGCAGTCTCCTCACAGTATCACTGCAGGGGGACTGAACACGTGTTACCAGATTCCCTTATAGATTATAGCTGAGGACTTGGGGTTTAAGCAGAACACATATGTTGTCCTACACAGGACACTTTAGGTCTGATCATACAGTATTTTACCAAATTGTCTGCTTAGTCAAATTATTGGACTTTGTTCTCCTTTTATTTCATTTTATATCTGTATCACCCAGAGCAGGGTACTCAGGTCGCCAGGCAGCGTTGGATTTTGGGGGTCACGGGGATGGTGGCTGTGCCCGATGCCTGTGCTCCGGGGACAGTGAAACAGGAATTAAAAATAAAAAGGAAAACAAAAATTAGAAAAAAAAGTTTGTGACACCAGTTGGAGTGTTCAGCTGTAATATGGCTGACACTGCAGATGATCCCTGGGGGGGTAGGTGAATTGCAGTGCAGGTGTTTAACTCACCTCCAAATAGGGCTGGCCCCCAGGGTTAGTGATGGAAGTAGATGGCACAGAGTAATAAAGCAGGGGACAAGGAAAGTCACTTTACCTTATACTGAAGTCCAAACACAGTTTCTGAAGATGGAATACAACTTATCTCTGGTATACAGTCTGCTCTGCACGATGGGAATTAGCTCTCTCTGCTGTGATTCAGTATAAACTCCCTGCTGATCTATTCCCTTCTGGGGCAAAGGTTTCCTCGAGTCTGAAACTTCCAGTACAGCCAAGTACTCATGACATTTTCTCCCCCTGGCAACTTGCAGCGTGAATCCTATGTGAAGCACGTGTTTCTTCTTGCACAATCTCTCACTAAATCTCTGTTGCTACGAAGCTCATGGGAAAAACACTTCACTGCTGGCTATGAAAACCACACAACATCTCAGCTTATCACCCAACTCTGGAAGCCTGGATGGCCTAGGAGCTGATAATCTGATCCTTCTCAGCTCAGTCCATAGAGGAAGCACATGTCTCTCCTCCCTGAAAATTCTCCATTTTCTTTTCTACTTCCCTTCACAGACTGACTATGCCCCTCCCCTCCCAGTTAGGGTATCTGTGAAAAGCTCTAAGCTTCAGGCAGAGTAAGAGAGCGGGGTACATTGTGTGTGCAGTTGTCCCCAGTAGAGAAAGCATAACTCCCATCATTTGCAATACACATATAAAATAGTACATATGTGACCATTTTGTGGCGACACAGACACAGGGTGCCACATATACAATGCTCATAAAACCTTAGTATCACTAAAGTGCTTCTTTCCCATGCACCGAGACCTTCTCTTGCACAATATTTTGTTGGGTAAGCTACCTTACTCATGTGAGTAATTTGACTATTAAGTCAAAGAGATGCCAAAAGTACAAACACAAATAACTGAGCCTGTTGTAGTCACAGAACTCAGTAAAAAACGCACACACGGTATACGGTCACAGGAGTAGCCCAAGACGGCGGCACTACGTCCGTCTAGACCTACCGTGTGCGCGGCATTGCCACTGCAAACGCAAAGGAGGCTGCTACTGCAGCGCGGCGTGGACACTTCCGCCAAACGACAAAGGCAAGGCGCAAGCGCAATGTCGGATGCTAGCAGCTGTGCGAGTTGAAGCAGAGGAGCGCTGGCACTGAAACTAACTCAGTCCCTATTCACATGCGTAATATCAGAGGGAAGGGGTTTCAAATGAGTCAGTCACCAGAATCATGCATCCGTCCTCATACACAGCAGCAAGTATAACTATACTAGCTCATGGCGGAACAGCCATGCGCGCCTTTTATAGCAGCCGGGACCTTCTGCACGCTTCCAGATCTCTGAGATGGACCAATGAGAACTGGAGCGGGACCTGAGCATATGACTCCCGATCTCCAATGGGAGATCGTCCCATGAGCATGCCCAGTAAGAGGACAGAAGGACTTAGCCTCAGGAGAGATTTGCTGCAAGGCAATCTCCTCTGCAATTTCCTCTGCAGTGGAAAAATAGGAGGAGTGCAGAATGTGAGGATCTGGATCCCTGCTGAGTAAACGCAGGAATCTGACTCCTAACATCCCTATAATAAAAGGGGGACACGCTTTGGGAATTGGGGTGTTTGTATCAGGAAGAAAACTGACGCACGATAAGTATTAATCATGTTCATAGGTGGACTGTGGTTTTCCAGTGTAGTCCCTATCTATTTATAATAGAATATGAAAATTATGTCTATATGCTTATATCTGACCATTTTAATATCATTATTGGGGATTAGATATTGCAATTGATGCTTTATTTTTGAATATTAGATGATAGGGATAATGGGAATAAATAAATAGTATGTATTTTTGAGAATCCAGGTAATCGTAAACCTGCAATAGCAATATATTCGATTTCACCAGCTAGTCCTTTAATGCAGGTTTTTAGCCCCCTAACAGGATAGGTGTTTATATTATATATACCTATCATTTGTGGAATATCCCATATGCACATCAGTGATCAGATATACTTGTTGGTTCTTATTTTCATGACCTGCCTCCGATCTGTGATTCTTGGCCCCTTCGCCTGCCTTTGGTCTTTGAATG
This sequence comes from Dendrobates tinctorius, assembly GCF_039654945.1. Lineage (NCBI taxonomy): Eukaryota > Metazoa > Chordata > Amphibia > Anura > Dendrobatidae > Dendrobates > Dendrobates tinctorius. The sequence continues at coordinate 40,868,259 of NW_027361671.1, read as the reverse complement.
ACTGGCCTCTTCTGTTTCAAAGCCCAACCTGTCCTTCAAAGACCGAAGGCAGGAGAAAGAGCTGGGGAATCACAGTCTGGTAGAAGAAGACTCTGTGTACAGTCCGGCCCCTGTGCACCAAAATCCAATTAGCACAAAACTTCATGGTGATTAAGGAAGAACCATTAAGCTGTTTTTTTCACCAAAGGTATTAATTTATGTTACACAGCCATTACAGATGTATCTACTTCACTTTATACAATCATGCTGACAGGTTCTCTTTAAGCTCACACAAAAAAAGAAAGAAAAAAGCACAAGGGGAAAAAAAAGATAAAAAACAGAGAGAGAACAGTAGCTTGACATTTATATGAAAATAAACAGCAAGCGTGTAAAGTTGGCGTCTGCTTCCGATCTATTTCACTGTGGACCAAAAGGAAACTCAGCATGAAAAATTCACAATAGTAATCATATTTGTGCCAGTTTTGTTGGGTAATTGTAATGTATCATCCTTTAATGTATCATTTGCATCTATGAGATCGATATTGATACAATATAAAAGCAATTATAAACTAACCTTTTTTATGCATGCTTCTTTTTCTTAAGATTTTAGAAACAATTGTGAGATTTTCACAAGGATCTTTGCAGCAGTAAATAATTCACCTCCACTGCCAGAGGTATTTGATGAGAGCACGTAAGTGCTAAACACAGGAGGAAAACTAATCACTTCTGACACAACCTTTCTAATCTATTACTACTGCAAACACCATTGTTTTTAAAATTACAATATTTCGAGTTTATCCAATGTCTAGTTGGTTTGATAGAACAAACATTGTATAAAACAAGTTCCCATTTGTGCCTATATAAACAAAAAAATACAGTTTTACTACGTGCTCGTGTCACCTGCTGCTTCCTTGCGCTACACGGTGGCTGATATTTATTTTGTACTATCAGTATGTGACATATTTTTTTCTAGGCTTGTAGAGTTACTTACAGATAAGTTGCAGAATGATGCAATGAAGTGTGACTTTAATTTTATTCAAGAAATGGATGGCGTGTTACTGTCAGCAGCAGTCATGTTTACAAGACATAGATTCCAGTCAGGTACATCAGATATATTCATGTCAGCTATGCTTGTCATCACTCTGGTTGAGTTTATAATGGAAGACCAGAAAACAATTTCAAATTAAGGTTACCTTCAATGCATAAGAGATCAATCTTGCAGTGAAATCTATATAAATTGGAGTATACATATGATTACGGAAAACATTATGTTAATTTGTTTAACATTTATTTACGATTAGATCAACGTTCCAAGATATTATAAACTTTTTGAAAAATCTTTAAATGTTTGTTTATCCTTCTTCAAAGATTATATACAGCTGCTTGCAAAAGTATTCACCCCACTTCCCCTTAGCATTTTTCATATGTTGCTACCTCACAACCTGGAAGTTCTTTTTTCTTTTTTTTTTTAAGCGTTTGCATTAGTTCATGTAAAGAACATACCTACAACTGTGAACATTTGGTTTTCTTTTTATTGTGAAGCAAACAACAAATAGGACAAAATTACTGAAAACTTCATTGTGTATAACTATTCATCCACCTAAATTCAGTACTTTGTAGAGCCTCCTTTTGTGGAAATTACAGCTTCAAGTGGCTTTAGAAAAGCCTGTATGAGCTTTCCACACCTTGCATCTGGGATTTTTGTCCATTCCTCCTTCCTCCTTCAAGTTTGATGATTTCATCTGGTGAACAGCAATCTTCAAGTCTGACTACAGATTCTCAATTGGATTAAAGTCGGAGCTTTGACTAGAGGCCCCGTCACACTAAGCGATATCGCTAGCAATATCGCTGTAACGTCACTGGTTTTGTGACGCAGCAGCGATATTGCTAGCGATATCGCTGTGTGTGATACTTACCTCCGACCGGCTCCCCCGCTGGTTATCGCTGATTGCGCAAGAATGGCCTGGGCCGTTTCTCATCGTCAGCTTCTGGGCTTCCTGTGGCGCCGACGAGCGACGCGTGGACGCGGGCGGGAGGACGTCAGGATCGCCTCATCTGACAGGTAAGTAGCGACCCCCGACCGCTGCTATGTCGCTGGCGAGATCTGCCTGTGTGGCAGCTCGTTGTCGGGATCACTGGTGCATAGCTAAGTGTGACAGTACCTTAGGCCACTTCAAAACATTTACACAGTTCCCCTTAAACCACTCTAGTGGGACTTTAACAGTATGCATTGGTTCATTGTCTTGTTGAAAGGTGAATCTCCATCCCAGTCTCAAACCACTGACAGACTAAAACAGGTTTTGCTCAAGAATATCCCTGTATTTCCCTTGACTAAGACCATTTTCCCTGTCCTTGCTGACAAAAAGCATCCCCACAGCATGATCCTTCCACCACAATGTTCCATTGTGGGGATGTGTTCTTGGGATGAGCCTTACAATTTTTGTGTGCAGTAAAGGCCTTTTTCTATCTACTCGTCCTTAAAGGCCACTTCTATGAAGTGTACGACCTATTGTAGTTGTATGGACAGATACTCTAGTCTCTGCTTTGGAACTCTGCAACTCCTTCAAGGTTATATTTGGTCTCTATGCTGCCTCTCTGATTAATACCCCCCCTTGCCCAGGGCTGAAAGTTTTGGTGGCGGACCCTCTTTTGACAGGTTTGTTGGGATACCATGTTTTTTTCATTTGATGATAATGAATTTGATGGTGCTCTGGATATAACAGATATAATAATGTATATGTCTATATGGCATAATGATATAAAATAAAGGCTTTTTGAATAGATGGGATCAATTGGAGGACCATAAACAGAGCCATTCTTGTCCACAGCTACAGTATGTGTGATATTGAGGCTCTGCCCAACTAATGTGAATGAGGCTGAGCTGCTATACCAGACAAAGTCCAAAGACTATCTGGATGTTTTCAAAGTTTATATTAACCTTCAACTCAATTATACAGTTTACCCAAAGATATAAGCTACCAAAAAAATTTAGCTATTTAACAAGCTGGTCGACAGAAATATCCTAATATTTGGTTCAGCTCCTATAAATCATTGAGACAGTTAGTTTTTCTTTCATCCTATTATTATACAGTACTTGGTATAAAGATGACACTTCTCAGGATACAAATCACTAGAGTAGCCTCTGTGCAGATGTTGAGCTTGCAAGAGATGCTGAGAGATTTCTGAATGCAAGAGGTAATAAAAAAGCCTATTCGCTAAAAGGTATAGAGTCATAGAATATATGAATATTACATTTTATTTATTACATCATAGTACAAAATAATTAAAAGGTTAAAAACCACATAAAGACTACAGAGGATTCAAAGGGAAGCGACAGACCATAGCAAGAAGAGATGGCACTACAAGTTAAATCATACCCATAATATCTCAGCACATTCACTGATAGCCATAATAGATACTATACAGCATATATATATATATATACTATATAATCGTCTAATTCTGTCTGTCTGTTTGTAACGGAAATCCTGCATCGCTGATTTGTCGTGCCCGGCCGGGCGCTACCAATCAGCGACAGTCACAGTCTGGCAGCGAATTGGCGCAGAATTCACACGCCACTGTCTCCCGGCTTACCGCTGATCTCCCGACAGTTGCCGCGGGTCATCTCCTGCCGCACAGAGGTCAGCGGCGATGCAGCCGGGAGATGACAGGTGCAGCGCTCAATGTGCGGATGGTACCCAGGGTCCGGAGAAGAGGAGACTCTCCTCCAGGTCCTGGGTACCATAAACCTGTAAAAAATAGAATTAAAATAAAAAATAGTGATATACTCACTTTCCGATGGCCCACAGACTCTTTCCGTCCTCTCACCACGCGCCCGGCATCTTCCGGTTCCAGTAATGCTTTGCGCGAAAGACCGCTGATGATGGTGCGCTCTCGCGAGCGTGACGTCATCTCCGGTCCTTCGCGCTAAGCATTACTGGGACCGGAAGATGCTGGGAGAAAGGAGAGGAGATCGAGAGGCTTCGGAAGGTGAGAATAACCTTTTTTTTAATTATTTTTAACATTCTATCTTTTACTATTGATGCTGCACAGACAGCATCAATAGTAAAAAGTTGATCACAATTGTCAAACACTATGCTTGACAAGTGTGACCAACCTGTCAATCACATTCCAAGTAATGCTTCAAATCGCTTGGAATGCGCTTGAATTTCGCACACGAAAATCACATGAAAAACGCATGATTTCCGCGGGAGTTGTGGAAATGCTGCTCAGTGTGACATGCAGCAGCGACCAGGCCCCCACTGTGAGTGGATTGTCCTGGACCATCTTTTGAATGTTGGTCTCCCGCTGGCCATATTCTAGAATACCCGATTAGAATCGGACCACCATCTAGTATATATACAGACACACACACATAGGTATTTCTGAACACACTGTGTCACAATGAATATTGTCAGATTCAGCATGCGCAACAGCGGTCAGAATCAGAGAAAAATGTGGGAATGTGTGGATAAATGAAGCTTGTTTTAAATTGAATTGTGTAATTACATATATTTATCTCCTCCTGCTGGACTTTTTGGCACTAGCCTTCGACCCCCTGATTTTTGCCTTCAAATTTTGCATTTTTTGTTATGATATTGATGACACAAGTCAATGGCATCCCCAGGAGTAAAATAATTACTATATACTAAGTATATATATGTATGTATATATAATATTATTGCAGGCCTACTGGATATTGTGTTACGTTAAAGGTGTTGTACTGGACTAAAATAATGATGACCTATATATTTATTATCAGATTGGTAGCAGTACACACTTATTATCCTTAAGCCCCCGTTACACATAGCGATATCGCTAGCAATATCGCTGTAAAGTCACCGATTTTGTGCCGTAGCAGCGATATTGCTAGCGATATCGCTACATGTGATACTAACCTCCGACCGGCTTCCCCGCTGATTATCGCTGGTCGCGTGAGAAGGTCCTGGATCATTTCTCGTCGTCAGCTTCCTGCTGGGCTTCCTATGGCGCCGACGAGCGATGCGTGGATGCGGGCGGGAAGACGTCAGGATCGCCGCATCTGACAGGTAAGTAGCAACCCCCGACCCCAGCGATGTCGCTGGTGAGATCTGCCTGTGTGGCAGCTCACTAGCGACCACTTAGGGTACCGATACACTTAGCGATGCACCAGCGATCCCGACAACGTTATGGATCGCTAGTGCATCGCTAAGTGGTTGCTAGTGATCTGCCACACAGGCAGATCTCACCAGCGACATAGCAGGGGTCGGGGGTCGCTACTTACCTGTCAGACGAGGCGATCCTGGCATCCTCCAGCCCGCCTCCACGCCTCGCTCGTCGGCGCCACAGGAAGCGCAGCAGGAAGTGGCCGACGAGGAATGGTCCAGGGAGTTCTCGCGCGACCAACGATGAGCAGCGGGGGAGCGGTCGGAGGTAAGTATCACATGCAACGATATCACTAGCAATATCGCTGCAACGTCACAAAATCGGTGACTTTACAGCGATATTGCTAGCGATATCGCAGTGTGTAACTAGGGCTTTAGCGATGCACCAGCGATCCATATCGTTGTCGGGATCGCTGGTGCATCGCTAAGTGTAACGGTACCCTTACAATAAGCTCTTATCTGTTAGAGGAGAGACTAGATGCTAGCAGTGTACAGAGCCTCAGCAGCACGACTCCATGCATTGTTTAGTAGCTACTCCAGGGCACTGCATCTTATCTCCCAATCACATGAATGGAAGATAACACTTGACACACAATTTTGTAAATAACACAAAACACAATACTCACAATGCTATGAATATTGGCTGATGTTTACACAAACTAAATGTCAGGATAATTTCTTTTACTAAATGTAAAAAGTCTACGGCTGGCTTTGTAAGCACATGTGCCTGTTACATTGGCTGTGCATAATCATTTTAATCTTAGGCGGGCTATCAAATGTATTACTTTTACTATACTATACTACTTTTATCATCATCCCAAGAGTTTAGACTATTTGCAATAATTTTCTTACTTACAAATTTTGGAAATCATTACACCTGGAAGTCATGTACTATTTTCTCTACATTCTATGAATACATCCCGCACACATTACCAAGAAATACACACATGTACAGTAGATATAAACTATGTTTTCGTTCTGTGTTTTTTATTTAAAAGTATCAAGATATGTTAATGAAAATAAATACCTTCAAAACTAGTTTTTTTTTATTAATTTTTCTAGTTAGTGTAGGGCGTAATGTAATGTAAGCCTTCCACCAGAAGAAGTAGATGAGTGCTGCTCCTTCAAACATCTAAGGTGACAATGCTCCTATATGTAATCAGTTTGACCGAGCACCTTCTTATATCCTTCAGGTTTCCTTCATGGCATGCTTGTGAGTCCAGGGCTTATGAAACAAAATAACCATTGTTATTCCAGTCCTCATGCTTTCCATCTCTAGCGAGCCCTTTCAAGAATAACTGAGCCATGCGTGCTTCTCATATTCCTATGTGACTTCTTTCGCAAACACAAATTTGAAGGCTCACATTATTCACTTATAAGCATTTCAAGACTAACAAAACCGTGGTCCCATCTTATACAAATGGCTGCATATCCTACAGATGTGAAAACATTTTCATAAGATGGCGTTTGAGAAAAGCCAGAGATGGGAACTTGACTTTAAATTACACCAATGGCAAAACAAAACAAAAAAAAGAACCCGGTTGACCTTCCTAAGATGTAATGCACTTCTGATTATGAATGCGGACCAGCTTTGGTTCGATGAATATATTTTTTATTTAGGCACATTTAAGGTAAGTGAAACTTGAGGAATATAGTCACATTAAGGATCAGTGGTAAGTAGTGACTTACTGGGCCTTCACAAAGCTTTCCTTCCCTCGCTTCAAATTGCTCTGAGAATGGAGAATCAGTTGTTTTGAAATCAAATAGGGGGCTTAGCAATTTAGTATGATTATGTAAGATGCACATAATGGTATAATTGCCGTTATTTTCAGAGGTTGTGTGGGATTGCTGCTTGAAGTATTTTCATTATTGTAGCCACATGATGAAAACATAATGCAGCTGAGTGCAAAATAAGGCAAAAGAAAAAAGGATGTCAATCACCATGGAAAAATAAATCTCCGAAAAATGTTCAAATATGATATTTAGCTGTTGATGTGCATGGAGATACATTAGTCCACCTGAATAAAAAACCTCACTGTCTTATGTCTTAAAGAAGTGACATGCTAACAATTATTTTATGTAAACTTCTCTCTACCAGATAACGCTTTGAAAATAAAGAAAGCTCTGCTGTAAACTACGGAGTAATTGCATATAATAGAAAAAGACTCCAATGTTCTTATTTATTTCCTTTGTGTTAGCAAACTAATGGTATTGAAGATTCAAGGACTATAGGAGCAGACAGACAATTTCATTGCTCACGAAAAAAAAAAAATCTTTGAAGAATGGCTCTTCCCCTAAAGCTGCAGCGTTTTCTTAGCCCGAGGCAGGGATGTGATTTCTACGGTTTCTCATTTAATACTTTTGTTACATCCCTATAGTAAATCATAGACAGATAGAAAGAAATTGTTTTAGGCTGTATATCAGAGTGCTACTTTACTGAAAGTGGATTCGGCTTTTTTTATGATACAAGGGGCCAAGCTGCGACACAGACCCCGCGTTGTACATATTTGTAATGCTATTGGCTAAGTACTACGAACCGATCTGTCACTTATCTGACAGCTAGTTTCCTGTGAATAACGATTGCGTCCAGTGCATGATCATCAGCCTCTTAAGGATGCAGTCATCTGACAATTCTAGAAGATTGGTATTTTTACATTGACACAGCTATAGGAGACTTGAAGTTGTCACATTTATTATTACAGAGAAGTGTTGAGCGATACCTTAGGATATCGGGAAATATCGGATCGGATTGGATCAGACCGATACCCCAAAAATATCGGGTATCGCCGATTCCGATGCCGGAAACCAATGCAAGTCAATGGGACACAAATATCGGAATGAAAATAAACCCTTTCTTTCCTTGCACATCCAGTTCGGGAGGGGGGAAGAGTGTGGGCAGTGCGTGTCTGTGTGTGCGGGCGAGGTCTGTACGGGCCTCTTGGGGGTCTGTGCAGGCCTGCCGGGGGTCTGTGCGGGCCTGCAGGCAGCTGCTGCAAAGGCAAATAAAATAATGGGATGCATTAAAAGAGGCATAGATGCTCATGAGGAGAACATAATTTTACCTCTATATAAGTCACTAGTGCGACCACACTTAGAATACTGTGTACAGTTCTGGTCTCCGGTGTATAAGAAAGACATAGCTGAACTGGAGCGGGTGCAGAGAAGAGCGACCAAGGTTATTAGGGAACTAGGGGGTCTGCTATACCAAGACAGGTTATTAGACTTGGGGTTATTTAGTTTGGAGAATCGAAGGCTTAGGGGTGATCTTATTACAATGTATAAATATATGCGGGGACAGTACAAAGACCTTTTTAATGATCTTTTTACTTTTAGACCTGTGACGGGGACAAGGGGACATCCTCTACGTCTGGAGGAAAGAAGGTTTAAGCATACTCACAGACGCGGATTCTTCAGAGGTGTATCAAGGTTTTCTGGCACCCGGGGCAAGAATTCGGTCCGGCGCCCCCCCCCCACATGCGATTTGCACACTTAGTCCTGTACCCACGAGCTGCTCTTCCTAATGTTCAGTGAAAAACTGAGAGAAGCAGGAAAAGAAGCTCGTTGTCACAGGACCATAAGTATGAAAGTCTCATATGAGTGAAGTGTCCATGTGATGACTACTGGAACCTGCAGAGCTGAATCCTGACATTGCAGCTTCTGAATTCTCACAACGAATGCACTACACACTTTTAGGATTCTCCCGTACCGGTGGCAAGAGTACACGGTCATATATCAGCACATGTATGGGATTTTATATACTTCTGACCACATTCCGACTAGACGTGCACAGCCTCGCTCGGTTCATTTTCATTGAGTGAAGCCATGCATGTCTAGTCAGCATGTGACCGCATGTATGTAAATTACAGGCACGAGAGAATCCTAACAGCGTTCAGTGAGCACTGTGAGAATTCAGAAGTCTACAGTCACATAGAATAACTGCAGACTCAGCACAAACCTGGAGAACCCCTTTAATGTTCCTAACAAATAAAAACATGAGAATTAGTCAGTATCACAAATAATATTTACATCCAGGTACCTTATAGATGACGTCATCTCTGGAGTCGTTCTCCTTTTCTTCTTCTTGTCCAGACCCCATGATGAGTTTTCTCATCCGCATCTCATCTCTGCAGACTTCCATCTTCTCCGGTCTTCTGCAGCAAATCTCCACACGATCCCCTTAAAGATAGAAGTGTTATTATAATGCTCCTAAACAAAAATGTCTGCAATACATTGTCGCCTCACACTATTCCCCTCCTTCCTCATACTGTCTCCTCTAACATCTCTCTGTTCACCATACTGTCTCCTCATATATTTACCCCCTCAATCTCTATACCAGTGATGGCGAACCTATGGCACGCGTGCCAGAGAGGGCATGCAGAGCCCTCTCAGCTGGCACGAGGCCTCGCCTCACTGATCCGGAGCTGCACTTCTTGCTTCTCACACGGTGCGCGGAGAGGTGAGTGTGGCCGCTGTGGTGTGTGTGTGTGTGTTTGCTTGTCAGTGATGTGGAGAGGGCCATTGATGGGAGTGATGGGGAGATGGTCGATGGGGAGGGGGCCATTGATGAGGAGAGGGCCAGTGATGGGGAGAGGGCCAGTGATGGGGAGAGGGACAATGATGGGGTGATGGGGAGGAAATGATGGAGGTGGTGGAATGGGCAATTTCTACATGAAGGGGATCATGATGGGGCATATTTCTACATGAAGGGGATCATGATGGGGCATATTTCTACATGAAGGGGATCATGATGGGGCATATTTCTGCATGAAGGGGATCATGATGGGGCATATTTCTACATGAAGGGGACAATGATGGGGCATTTGACATGTGTTGGCACTTCGTCATAAATAATTGGCTTTTAGGTTGCAGTTTGGGTACTTGGTCTCAGAAAGGTTCGCCATCACTGTTCTATACTGTCTGCTCACACATACCCCTGACTCCCCATACTGTGTCTGCATATACCCCATCACCCTCACTCCCATACATTTTTCCCATCGCTACTCACTGTGTCCACATACATTTACCCGTTCGCTCCCCATACTGTCTGCACCCATCACCCATACTGTTTCCTCATACATGCCCTCATACATACTATTCGTTGTGTCCTCTCTCCCCACACATTAAATCCACCATCTCCACTCCAAATCCCCCCACACATAAAGTACCCCCTCATCTCCACTCCAAATCCCCCCACACATAAAGTACCCCCTCATCCCCACTCCAAATCCCCCCACACATAAATTACCCCCTAATCCCCACTCCAAATCCCCCACACACATTAAGTACCCCCCATCCCCACGCCAAATTAACCACATCCTTAAAGTACCCCCTCATCCCCACTCCAAATCGCCCCACACATAAAGTACCCCCTCATCTCCACTCCAAATCCCCCCCTTACAAAAAGTACCCCCTCATCCCCTCTCCAAATCCCCCCACAAAAAGTACCCCCTCATCTCCACTCCAAATCTCCCCACACAAAGCACCCCTTCATCTCCACTCCAAATCTCCCCACACAAAGTACCCCTTCATCTCCACTCTAAATCTCCCCACACAAAAAGTACCCCCTAATCCCCACTCCAAATCCCCCCTCACATAAAGTATCCCCCCTATAATGTCCTCAGATTTCTGTCCCCTTCTCCCCATATGTTTCTACACCACATGCATCTGTCTGCACCCATCCACCTACTTTATGCACTCCATATAGCGTCCCCGACCCCAACCATCCCTTCCTAGCCCCCAGAGCATGTCCTTACATTTCCACCATTGATCTTCGGTGTCTTCAGCTCCATTACCCCGTCTAGAGCTGGAGCACTTACCACCAACCGCAACGCTGCCTGTGCCCTGTGTCTTCGCCTCTGAAGAGCTGACGTGTGACGTCAGCAGCGTGATCATGTGACCTGATCCCGCTGCTGGTGCTTCATTCATGCAGAAGTGCCGGCGCTGGGCGGTGGTCAGAGATTACAGCAACAAGTGAGTCACGTGTACTAGCATCTGACACCTGAAGACGCTTGTACACCGAGTCACCGACCGACACGCAGCACTTTCTCTGAGCCGGCTGTCAGTTTGACAGCCCGCTCAGAGAACGGGAGAATCTGTGTGGGGGCGGCAGAATGCCGCCGACTGGGAGCCTCCTCCTTGGACCGCCGCATCAGGAGGCCCGATGGCGCCCCTCTGTCGGCTGCGTCCGGGGCAAATGCCCCGGCTGCCCCCCCGGATACGCCTCTGGGATTCTTTACTGTAAGAGCAGTGAGACTATGGAACTCTCTGCCATATGATGTTGTAATGAGTGATTCCCTACTAAAATTTAACAAGGGATTGGATGCCTTTCTTGAAAAGTATAATATTAGAGGGTATATACACTAGTTTCCTTAATATTGCGTTGATCCAGGGAGCTAGTCTGATTGCCGTATGTGGAGTCAGGAAGGAATTTTTTCCCCAATGTGAAGCTTACTGTTTGCCACATGGGTTTTCTTTGCCTTCCTCTGGATCAACATGTTAGGGCAGGTTAGGACAGGATATGGGTTGAACTAGATGAACTTAAAGTCTCCCTTCAACCTTAATAAGGCTGGTTTCACATTAGCGCTTTTTAAGCGCACGCACGGCCGGGGGTAGCTCCGCCCCCGAGCCGGCTCTCTGCCCGGCGTGCCCGCCCCTTGCTTGTAGCGCCGCCTACTAGCGGACAGCGGCGCCTGCGATCGGCGCACCCTATCTTTAGCATAGGGTGCGCAGATCGTGCGCAGGCCGTGCGCTAGTTGCGCTTTGACCTGCGCTGCGCACTTTTTAAGCGCACGCCGTGCGTGCGCTTAAAAAGCGCTAATGTGAAACCAGCCTAACTATGTTACTATTACTGGACTTACACTACACTATATATACATTTACAAAGGTTTAGGCATAAACAAGTGTGGTGGAATGCTTCTTTAATGACAAAGGCTATATTAAAGGGGTTGTCCGGGCTTTTCACATAATCTCAGCACATATCTGGGCTGCAGAATTATGACAATAAGCAATTTACTTTCTGTCACTAGTTTGCACGGTTTTCTAGATATTCTGAACAGAACGTCCAAGGGGGGGTGTTATGGCATTGAAATGAGAACTAGTCGCAACCTCCTACTCTACTCCAAACATGCCCTCTATAGCAACAACCCCACCCTCCATAGCTACAGGCCCTCCCCGTCCACATGAAGCAGCCCTCTTCACACAGTAACAAATTCTTCCCCTCCAGCAGCCTCAGTGCAGAGAGCAGAGAGCTGATCCTCCCCCAGACACACACTGAACAGTTATCTATGGAAAGTGAAACTAGTGAGGAGTGAAAATCGTCCTGTATTCTGGGCCACTCCATGACTACAATACATAACTTATTATCAGTAATTCCTTCCCTCACTGTCCCAGGCTGCTGGCAGCAGTGAGAACAGACTGTGAGATGGCCAGTTATGGGGGTCTGCAGCTTCTAATCTGCACAGGGGATGGCAGTCACTGATGTAATCTGCTGTGTGACAAAGCCTCTGCTGTGTGAATGAGACAGCTCTGTGTCACTGATGTCTTCACACAGCAGCAGATTTGGTGCAGTGTAGTGCGAAGCTCCACCAAACTCCCAGCAAGCTCCAGTGACCAGAACAACCCGCTGCCCACTCATTGGCTGGCAGTAATCTGCACCAGCACTCATCTTTATCATTATTCCAGCATTGGAAAGAACACAGCAGTGATCCTGTATTTGTGAAAGCAGCACAATACATACCTACACCCCCCCAACACTTCACACTGTTACAGCTGCTGATTGGACAGGCTGCTCCCATCAGTATTTGTGTCATTAGAGACACAGTGCTCACACATACACTGCACCAAATCTGCTGCTGTGTGAAGACATCAGTGACACAGAGCTGTCTCATTCACACAGCAGAGGCTTTATCACACAACAGATTACATCAGTGACTGCCATCCCCTGTGCAGATTAGAAGCTGCAGACCCCATCACTGGCCATCACACAGTCTGTTCTCACTGTTGCCAGCAGCCTGGGACAGTGAGGGAAGGAATTACTGATAATGAGTTATGTATTGTAATCATGGAGTGGCCCAGAATACAGGATGATTTTCACTCCTCACTAGTTTCACTTTCCATAGATAACTGTTCAGTGTGTGTCTGGGGGAGGAGCAGCTCTCTGCTCTCTGCACTGAGGCTGCTGGAGGGGAAGAATTCGCTACTGTGTGATGAGGGCTGCTTCATGTGCACGGGGAGGGCCTGTAGCTATGGAGGGTGGGTGTTGTGAGTTCATTTTCCCCTTCACCATTGAGGTCTGATGAACTCCCTCTTCTGGTGAAGGAAGGTAGTGAGGCAGATTACAAAGCACCTGAGCAGAATGATGATGACTGGGTGACTGGGATTGCTGACTGGATATAAGGCAGCCGATGCCCTTCTGCCTTGCGGGTGATTACTCTGAGGGATTCTTGGAGACCAGTCTGATTCCTGCTCCTCAAAAGCTAAGTTTTCTGCTCTACTTTTTGCATTTGTGTTTTGGTTTTGTTTTGCCTTGTTTTTCTGGATTTCTGCCTTTCCCAGCTGGGTGAGCTGAATTCCTTTTTGTTCTGTCTTCAGATAATACTTGAGTACTGATATAGTCTTTTTGAAGCTCAGCGTCTTCAGGGCTTTTTTCCCTATCAGTCTGTTGGCTCTTGTTTTTGAGAGGGTTTTGGCGGATTGCAGACAGCTTTTCTATTCTGTCCTATTTAGTTAGCTTGGGCCCCATCATTTGCTCAGCCTATCTTTCTATCTGTGTGAGTGTTTTTTCATCTTGTTTCACCGTCATTATATGTTGGGGGCTGCCTATTGCTTTGGGGTCTGCTCTGGGGCAGTTTAGATTTCCCTTTCTGTCTTTAGGCTATGTAGTTCTCTGGCTGTGATCGAGGGGACTAGGGCACCGTAGGAACCCCCCACGGCTACTGCTAGTTGTTGCTGTTAGGTTCAGGGGTCTCCAATCCGATAGCTGCCAACTTCTCTGGTTTTCTGGACTTAGCTAGTATTTCTGTTTTTGCCTCCTACGGTGACTCATTCATAACAGAATCACCCGCCATACCGCAGATCCTAGGGTACTCAATAGCAGGAAAGAATTGTAAAAAAAAAGTGTGTATATTTTTTCCTCTATATCTCTGAGGCCGTAGGGGGAATTTTTTTTTGTCTCAATGGAGATAAAGCAATTGTCTGATCGTGTGGAGCAGCTCGCTGCGGGAGTGCGGGGAATTTCCGCCTACCTTGCTCATTCATATGCTGCTGAACCAAAGATCCCTATTCCTGATGTGTTTTTTGGGGATCGGTCTAAATTTTTGAATTTCAAAAATAATTGTAAATTATTTTTTGCCGTGAAGCCTAACTCGTCAGGGATCTCTGCGCAGGTTAAAATTGTCATCTCTTTGCTGCGTGGCGATCCCCAGGATTGGGCGTTTTCTTTGAAACCAGATGATCCTATTCTGACTAATGTAAATGCATTTTTTCAAGCCTTGGGGTTGTTGTATGACGAACCTAATGCTATTGATCAGGCTGAAAAGACCCTGTTGGCATTGAGCCAGGGTCGAGATTCTGCAGAATTGTACTGTCAAAAATTCCGAAAGTGGGCGGTCCTTACTACTTGGAATGATAATGCCTTGGCAGCTCTCTTTCGGAAAGGTTTGTCAGAAGCCGTAAAAGATACTATGGTGGGATTTCCTGTTCCCTCTGGTCTTGACGATTCTATGTCATTAGCCATTCAGGTTGATTGGCGTTTACGTGAACGCAGGACTGCACGAGAAGTGTTGCCACCTGTTGAACAAGTGTCTGAACCTATGCAATGTGATAGAGTTTTGTCCAGGGAGCAGCGTCAGGAGTTCAGAAGGCGTAATAAGCTGTGTTTTTTTTGTGGAGATGCCTCGCATATTATTTCTGTCTGTCCTAAACGAGAGAAACGTTTTGCACACACGTTTTCTGTGGGTGGTGTTCAACCTAAGTTTCTTCTGGCAATTACGCCAAGGCTTTTGTGGATTCGGGAGCAGCCTTGAATCTAATGGACTTGGATTTTGATAAACGTTGTGGATTTCCGATGACACCTCTGCGGACGCCTATCCCTTTGAGGGGGATTGATGCTACTCCTTTGGCGAAAAATAAACCTCAGTTTTGGACCCAGGTGGTAATGCGGGTCGCCCCAGACCATCAAGAAAATTGCAGATTTTTGGTGTTGCATAATTTGCATGATACCATTGTTCTGGGGTTTCCCTGGTTGCAAATTCATAATCCAGTTTTGGATTGGAAATCTGTGTCTGTGGTGAGTTGGGGTTGTCGGTGTGCCCTTAGTGAGGCTTGGGCCCCATCATTTGCTCAGCCTAGCTTTCTATCTGTGTGAGTGTTTTTTCATCTTGTTTCACCGTCATTATATGTTGGGGGCTGCCTATTGCTTTGGGGTCTGCTCTGGGGCAGTTTAGATTTCCCTTTCTGTCTTTAGGCTATGTAGTTCTCCGGCTGTGATCAAGGGGTCTAGGGCACTGTAGGAACCCCCCACGGCTACTGCTAGTTGTTGTTGTTAAGTTCAGGGGTCTGCAATCCGATAGCTGCCAACTTCTCTGGTTTTCTGGACTTAGCTAGTATTTCTGTTTTTGCCTCCTACGGTGACTCATTCATAACAGGTGGGGTTGTTGCTATAGAGGGCATGTTTGGAATAGAGTAGGAGGTTACGACTAGTTCTCATTTCAATGCCATAACACCCCCCCTTGGACGTTCTGTTCAGAATATCTAGAAAACCATGCAAACAAGTGACAGAAAGTAAATAACTTATTGTCATAATTCTGCAGCACAGATGTGTACTGAGATTATGTGAAAAGCCCGGACAACCCCTTTAAGTATGTAAGTGTGGCTCCAGAGAGTTCTCACACCAGCATTTATTCCAGCTCTCAACATACATTTATGTCCAAGTGCTGGAAGTGGGGTCAAACTGCTTTTCGAATATGCACCCGGCAGAGTAATTGGAGGTTAAGTGCCATGCATTCTGCCTACAGACAACAGCAGGCAGCATGGCTGCATCCTAGCAGTGTGACTACAGACTAGAGATGGAAAACGCAGTAGAATAGGACAAATGCCAAGTATTACATAGGTAAGGTGATCAATAGAAGTAGGTCAGGCAGGGTTACTAAGTTAATGATAGGGCAATGCAAAAAAAACAACAGTATCAACTTGTAATGTGAAAGAATGGTCACAAGATAGTCAATGGGTCATCATTGAAGGTTAATGTACTCAAATTGGGACCAAAGGTGGTCCAAGGTCAGAAAGTCTGCAGCTAAGCAAATTGACAATTACGAATCATATTTGTTGATTGTCAGGTCACATAGGCTCAAGGTTATCAGATAGGACACTAAGATGCAAAGAGCAAGTTTTAGCAATCAATAATGATCACAGACACTGTAGGACTAACTAGAGTGCACACTTCTGCAGCATCATGTCCAGATCCAACTTTGCAGTGTCAAGCCATAGTTTCAACCTGGACACCCAAGCACATAATAGGATTTTCATTTTTGATATCTAAAAGGTGTGATCTAAGATAATTATTGTAGATTCCAAAGTTGGGATCCACACAGATCCCGAGAACAGTATTCTGCAATACCCTGTCTGAATGGGACCCCCAGCAATCAGTACGGTGATAACGTAATGTCTTTGTACAACCATTTATTACTCAATACTGTGATTTGTCAAGTTTGGTCTTGTTCCTCATCCACTTTTCCCTTTATATCTATCGCATTGAGTTAGTGGCTTATCCAATGCAATTATGATGAAGAGTGGAGCTAACTAAAGGTAAACCAACACCACAGCTAACATGTACTACTACCAATATATCCTCACCATGTAAAATACTCATTGCATTATTATAAACAGTACAACTCAAACAAGTGCTGTCTGTACAGCTTTTTGGGAGCTGCAGCATCTTGTGCACTGAAGGAATTCCTCACTGAACCAATCTGAACTTTGTAGTCATAAGAGGACATGCTTGTTTAGCTATTGTGCTCCTGTTTCCATTTGTTATAAATTTCTCCTAGGACGACCACACACAGTGTTAATGAAGGTGCTCAGCAGAGGGAGCTCGAAAGTAGTTCCCTTTTTACATGGGACGGAGAAATGCCATTTCCTCTGGGTGTGTAGAACTATGTTTGGCAAGTCACGTACTTTAAGTTCTAAGTTTGACTGATACGCATTTGAGATATTGTAAAATCTTGCTATTATTCTATTGCATTAGCTGCAACTTGGAGAAATCCATTTCATTATTAACACAGGAAGACATTATTATAAAGCCAATTTCATTGATGACACAATTTTATGGCCTTAGAAGAGCATATCAGTTGTGACTCCTATATCAAGAGTTCTGGCTGTACAATTGGGATTTCTATCTTGCTGCATTTTATCGGATATTATAATGGACTTTAAATACAGTACATTGTGCCACATCATACGGTGAGCACCAATTTCTCCCTTTATATAATGTTTTTAGCTTACATTCTTTGAGCACTGCCATAACAGCAAAGTATTTGTTTTGCTTGCAGACCACATGAAATGTGAAGCCTCATCTACAAATATGTCCAGTTTTACCTATCAGCAAAGTTAAAGTGGTAGCCTCATGTTATGAAATTTGTATACTTGATTAGACAGCATGAACATAAACAAGTTTGCAATTGACTTGCTTTGTCAATCTGCTGTAATTCTGCAGCAAGAGCATTTATCTTACATAGTGTACAGCTAATTACCAAAGAGACTGACAACCAGAGCCTGGGCGAGTGTGCGAAGTGGTTACATCTCAAGCTGAGGATTTAACTACTGAGATACCAGTCAGTTCTCTCCAAGTCAATGATTTCTATGCAGTAGTTAGCTGCTCACCTCCTTTCCTTTGCTCCTACCTGTTGACTGTTATCAGTTGTCACTAGCCCACACCATCAACCATTTTCAGGACAGTTCTCCTAATCACTGTTCTCTTGTTCAAAGGCCCAGTAATGTCTATAAGAGAGAATCCAGAATTCAAGGAGCTTTACCCCTTATAGCTCACATATTTTTTATATATTAAAAATATCCTTTTTGTGGGTGGGATGTATGGCGTGAGCTCAGTAGCTGAGCCCAATCCACACATGGCAGGTGCACACTGTATTGTACAGCTGACACCCACTTCTAATTGCAGCAGTTGAGCTAGCTCTGATAGCCCCTTTATTACTCCATCACCCACCACAATGAAATTGTGAGGTGCTAGTTGGCTGCCATGGCCTCTATTGGCCTACTCAAAGCCTAGTGAAGGTCTTCCACATTTGTGTTATTATGAATCATCTTACAAATTATTTATCTTCCTCTGTGAATGTAGGAAAAAATAAATAAATTGAATTGCTAGTTATTGATCCTCTCACCAAGTCCAGAGCTCCTATTTGACATGTCTCTAGGCTGATCATGCAGCATAATATGAAATCTACATCAGTTATATGGAGGAATAGGTTTCTGCTAAACTTTAGACTGCTTTTCTGTAAATTATAGTGAATCTTTCAGGCCACTATTTCAGTCTATGCCCAGCTTATTAGAAAAGAGCAAGAAGTTGCAAAAATGTGTCGCTTTTTGATGACTTGACCTGTTAGGCCCCAATTCATCAATACTGTTGTTTTGTAGACCAGTGATAAAGAGCTTTTCCAGTTATAACAAGTTATCACCTATCCATGATGGGTGTCCGTCTGCTGGTGCAGACACTAATCAGAAGTACCGTATTTTTCGGACCATAAGACGGCACTTTTTTCCCCAAAAATTTGGGGGAAAAATGGGGTGAGTCTTATGGTCCAGATGCATTACCAGGTGACATAGCCGAGGCTGATGGGCAGCGATTTGGCAGATGATCCATCCCGGGCTGGTGTGGCACTTTTGCAGGTGATCGGCGGTGCGGGGGCTCCGCCGGTGTTTTGTGAAAGGCCAGAGACCCCGCACTTCCATTGTTGTAATGCTGAATTGAGCTTCATGAAAATGGCTGCGCATAGTGAGATCTCGAGAGACGAGATATCTGTCAAATCGCTGCCCATCAGCCTAGGATGGATGTGTGGGGGCTTTCACAAAATGGCAGAGCCCCCACACCACCAAACCTACTGCACCAGCCAGGGATGAGCCAGACCACCTCCTGTGACCCCATTCCACCAGCGCTCCATATCACAACCTAACCCCCAGGTAATCTGAATAATTCGGACTGTAAGGCTACTTTCACACTTGCATTTTTTTGCTGCGCGTTTTTTGCGCACACAAACGCATGAAAAAACGCATCATGTGTTTGTGTGCATTTTTTGCGGGTTTTGGTGCATTTTTAAAAAAAAAACGCATGCGTTTTTTGCGCATACGTGCACATTACAATGCGCACATATGCACACCCATAGACTTTAGTGGGTGTTTTGCTGTAAAAAAACCGCATTGCGTACGTATGCATTTTTGGGGGGCAAGTCGGACGCACAAAAAATGCAACAGGATGCATTTTGTGCGCCCGAGCGCACACTGCAAAAAAAAGCATGCGCATACAAGCGCGTACGTGCGCATACATATGCGCACATATGCACACCCATGTAAAGTATAGGGGAAAAAACGCATGTGGTTTTTTGCGCTAAAAAGCAGCGCAAAAAAATGCAAGTGTGAAATCAGCCTAAGACGGACCCTCATTTGGCACATTAATTTTTTCCCTATTTTTCTTCTGAAAATTTGGGGTGCATCTTATGGTCCGGTGCGTCTTATACTCTGAAAAATACTGTACATGGAACTTTTATCGGAGCAGTAGTGCTCATGTGCCACCTGCATATGTGCCCCCCACTACAACTGCCATATTTCTGCTGTAATTTACTATACATGTGGCTTCAGTTATGCTGAAATTGCAGAAAAGACTATACCCCTCCTCGTGAATATACTCCTACTTTTCAAAATGTTAGCAAAGCTGGATGGGTTTGGCATAAAAAGCCAACAATAACGTTTTTGCGCAAGAATTTTGCAACATTTTATACAGCTTTACACCAGAAGACTGTTTGACGAATCGGGGCTTCAGGATATGTTTTCACAGTGCTTTTATCAGCATTATTTTCCATATGAAAAATGCAGTTTTAGCAGGAATAACACTACATACATTTCATTTTCATTTTGATGTGTTTTTCATACTTTTTTATTCATTCAATTGAATGGGTAAAAAAGAAGCAAAAACACTGAAAGAATAGGCGTGCCGCAGTTTTTAAAACAAGGCTACAGCAGCTCAAAAAGTACAAATTAAAAAATGCATCAGATTTTCGAAATCCCATTTACTTTGCTGGTACTGTAAAATGCAGTGCTTCTTGCAGCGATAAAATGCACTTAAAAATGAAACAATAACTCTTTGTGTGAATAAGCCCTCATTGGTTATCTTTTAGAATGGTTGGATTTTACTGTGTAATATATAGTTAAACAATATTCATTTATCAAATTCCATATTTTTAATTTTTTTGCAGGACCGCAAAACAAAGCCCCTTAAAGTTCATTGTAAAAAGTACTGTTTTGGGGCATCACTAAAGTCTATTAAAACTGATATTACTGCTAATGATAAACTAATTCTAAAAATGTCATTGCTTTGTGCAACTGTGCAATCTCAATAAAGTCATTTATATAAAACACGGCACATTTTGCAAGCATTTGAGAATGCTATAAAAAACGATAAAATGCAGGACTTCACTGAAATCCTGTTATCAGATGGTTTTACCTTATGTCTTCCAGATTACCCCTTCCTGTGTGCCTCTGCTTTTTGCCGGAAGATAGAATTAAGACAGGGTCCTTGATGAAATCCAATAAAAATAAAATTTGATTGAGTCCTTTGGTGCAGTATTCCGATAAGTACACTGATTCTCATATCACAGCCCGTATATAATAATGACCTTTCTTCAGAGCAGATAAATGTAATCTTATGTTAATTACAATTTTCTAAAAGCACTTACATGAATTAGGATGTTCTGTTGTTTTTGCCATATGTGCATGATATATATTTAATAACTCCTACAATATAAATAGTAAAACATTTAGGCTATGAGCCCACGTAGCGATTTTCGAGCGATTTTTTCCTGAGCAGAAACTCATGCCCTTGCCAGGGAAATCGCATGCGCTTTTTGACACACGTTTTTGACGCGATTGTCAAGCGTTTTGACATGCGTTTTCCCATGCGTTTTTGCTCATATAATTGATGGTATGCGGAATCGCGGGCAATTCCACAAAATTAATGAACATGCTGCGTTTTTTACCGCTAAGCGATTCCGCAGCGGTAAAAAACGCACTATTGGCACAACATGTGCGTTTTCTATTACAAATGCATGGAACGCTTATTTTAAGCGTTTCCGTGGCAGAATCGCGCGTTAAAAAATGCAGCGGAAACGCTTAAAAATCGCTACATGGGCACACAGCCTAAAGGACAATAACCTTATACTGTATTTTAAAACATGTAGGAAATATAGTGTGACAAAACTAAAGCAAAAGCAAATGCTTGTGGTCAGCACTTACACCAATGACCTATGCATACACTAAAGAAAACACTGTAATATTTAAAGGGCCAGTACATCTCAACATGCCTTAATAGATCATAAACACAGATTGCTTAAAGGAAGCCTGGAAATAGCTTCATGCTGCCTGAACCACAAGCAGCATTAATCACAGCCTGGTTGTGTGATTGCAGCAAGGTATGCCTTATCATCTTAGAGAAAACATAGTTTGAAAAGCCAGCCATGGAGAGAACTGACTAATCTGGTGTGATCTCTCCCCCCAACCAACTTCTCCCCATGAAGCATAAGTTGATTGACAGATCTCTTCCTATTTACATAAATGAATACATTTGGGTCATTCAGTTAAATGCATGTGTACACTGTGCATGGTTTTTTGACTGTGTTAACAGAACCAGAACCCCTCTGTCAAACCCTGCACTGGCTCCCCATTACCTAAAGACTCCAGTTCAAACCCCTAACCATGGCATACAAAGCCATCCACAACCTGTGTCCTCCATACATTTGTGACCTCGTCTCCCGTTACTTACCTGCACGCAACCTCTGATCCTCACATGATCTCCTTCTCTACTCTTATCTCCTCTTCCCACAATTGCATACAATATTTCTCCCATGCATCACCCCTACTCTGGAACACTCTACCACAACATATCAGACTCTCGCCTACCATGGAAGCCTTCAGAAAGAACCTGAAGACCTACCTCTTCCAACAAACCTACAACCTGCAGTAACCACAGATTGACCAAATCACAGCACAACCAGCTCTACCCTTGCTTACTGAATCCTCCACCATCTCTTGTAGATTGTGATCCCTCGCGGGCAGGGTCCTCTCTCCTCCTGTACCTGACTTGTATTGTTTAAGATTACTGTGTTAGGCATTGGGTTCCTGCCTCTGCACAGGAGGGAACTTGAGCCTTACCTTCTGCGGTCTCCCATTCCTCTCCAGCCAGAGAGGAGGCTGCTCAGCAGAGACATCGGTCCCAACGCCTTGTCCAGGCTAATGCTAGGCATCTGGTTGCTCCTCCTCGCTCTGCTATTGTATCATGTGTGAGGCAGCAGCAAGCAGATGCTCCTGGGACTAAGTTCTGCTTTTCCTCTACTGAGCATACCAGTGGGACGACCTCTCATTGGAGGTCGGAGGTCACATGCGCAGGTCCTGTTCCTGTTCGGATTGGTCCACTGGGAAAGTCCCGGAAGGACGACGCTATAAATAAGTTGCATGGCCGTGGCTAGGCTATATGCCACAGTGCATCCCAGTCCTCTGCACTTGCTAGCGTCCAATTGTGCCTCTCTACTCAGGGCACTGTCGTACCGCTCCAGGTAGCAGTAGCCACCAGTGCGGCACCGTGCGCAACTCTAGCACTGTCCTCCCCACTCTGGGTGGTTAGTGGCATCCGCC
The DNA here is from genome assembly GCF_039654945.1 of Dendrobates tinctorius. Lineage (NCBI taxonomy): Eukaryota > Metazoa > Chordata > Amphibia > Anura > Dendrobatidae > Dendrobates > Dendrobates tinctorius. Next base: position 40,845,229 of record NW_027361671.1, on the reverse strand, counting down.
AGAGCGGAGCAGTGCACACTGGTGCGTTATTTCTCTGTTGGTCTCTTGCTGGCTCCGCTGCAGCGGTGGAGCACTAGTGGACTAGATGGACTCTAACCCCATGTCCTTGGGGCGAAGTCCTCTGTCTGTATACTAGCGTTCATCCGGCCGAGCCCTGTGAGTTTAACAGGCTTCAGCATTTACATTGTGCGGCACCGCGGTTCTGTGAATCACAGAACTCGCTCCTGTACACTCCGGGTGACGCTAACCTGCGTGTGTTCCTTTATTATTTGCCATATTGTCTCCACCATTACTGAGCAGCAGTTTTCCATCTCTGTACGGTTGACCCAGGGCTGTAAACGCACCTTATACCACATTTATTATTTGGTGCATTCCACCAGCCCTTAACATACTTTATTTGTTTTTATTATGTATACCCCTCCTCAAATGTAAAAAAAATAAAAAAAAGAGACTGCTCACACTGCTATCAACTCTGTATTTCTGTTCTACTATTTAAGATATCAGGGGTACTGGGGTAAAAAGAGTCCACTCACACTGCTGTCAATCATGTCTTTCTGATCTAATACTATAGATACCAGTAGTACTCAAGTAAGAAGAGGCTGTTCACACTTCTGTCCACCATGTCTTTTTAATCTAATACTGGAGGTACCACGAGTCCGAACTAGGAAGAGGCTTTTCACACAGCTTTCTATCATGTGTTTCTAATGTAATACTAGAGATACCAAGGATGCTGAGGTAAGACGATAACACTTACACTGCTGTCTGCCATTTCTTTCCGATCTAATACTAGAGATACCAAGGGTGCTGAGATAAGAAGAATTCAGTCATACTGCTGTCCACCATGCCTTTCTGATCTAATACTAAAAATGCAAGTGGTATTGAGGTAAGAAGAGGCTGCTCACACTTTTGTCCACCATATTTTTAGATGTAACACTAAAGATACAAGAAGTGATGAGGTAGGAAGATGTTACCCACACTGTTATCTATCCTGTCTTTCTGATCTAATACTGGAAATATCAGCAGTGCTGAGTAAAGGGTACACACACTGCTTTCTACCCTGTCCTTTTGTTCTCATACAGTAGTATTAAGGATGCTGAGGTAAGAAAAGGTGTAAAGGCCATTCACACTGCTATTCAACCTGTGTTTCTGATCTCATACTGGACATTTAAGTGGTGCTGAGGTAAGAAGAGACTGCTCACACTGCTGTCCACACTATCTATATGATCTACTACTGGAGATATAAGGGTTTTGAGGTAAGAACAAGCTGTTCACCCTGCTGATCACAACACTAAAGACTAATATCAGGGATGCCGCAGTAATAAGATTTTATTGACACTGTTGTTCAACCCATCTTTCTGAGTTAATCTTGGAGATACAGGAGTGCTGAGGTAATAAAAGGCTGCTAGCACTGCTGTGCACCCTGTTTTTTATCTAATACTAGAGATACCAGGAGTGCTGATGTAATAAGAGGTCACTCAAACTGTTCTCATCCCTCACATTTTGATCTAATATTGGCAATATCAGAGGTGTTGGGGTAAGAAGAAGGCTGCTCTCATTGCTGTTCACTGCCTTTCTGATTTAATACTGGAGATAACAGTTGTGCTGAGGAAAGAAGAGCTGCTCACACTGCTGTCCACCCTGTCTTTCTGAATGCTGAACAGATGCTGTGACATTCTATACCAAGCAATAATAAATTATCTCCAGGTCACAGCAGCAGAGCATCCTATTGCACATGCTGACATACACCTGTCATATTTACATTCTAGGACAGGTTTCTGTCAGTGTAACAAGATGATGGCTATTTTAATGTAATACACTGTTTACCTCCCTATACAAAACAAGAGCAATTTGATAAGTAAAGATATTTAGGATTTTATTTATAATGTCTTTTCTTTCTCTCTTTCTTTTTTCTGGAGAACCCCTTTTTTTCAATAATATACTCTAATGTTATTGGTGGCAACCCCAATTAAGGTAAGGAGGGAGCACTACCCAGGACTCTAACACTCGCACCCAACACACACCAGCTCAGTCAGGGCATCTGGGTGTACTCTTGGGGAGGATGGCCTCATTCCAGGCTGGCTAGGAAAGGGTGTTGGGGAATGAGTGGGGAAGGTAGGAAAAAGGGGGGGAGCTTAAGGGAGTGACAGTAGGTGGGAGGAGTTAGTGCTGAGGTAAGGAAATTGCTCTGGAAAGAGTCAGTCAGTCAGTCAGAGGGGAGTGAGAGAAGGAGTGAGGGCTGACAGAGTCTGAGGAGAGTTGAGGAGAACGTGAGGAGACAGAGAAGGAGTGCAGTAGGAAGAGCTGGAGAAGGAGTTGTGGTTGTGAGGGGAGTGTGAAGGAAGCTCCCGGGATGAGAGAAGGGGTCCTTGGGACACGGGAAGTGCGGAGACCAGCTGTGGGGCCCGTATCCAGAAGTGGAGGGACCAGGTCGCAGTGGGGGAGCCAGCCCCTAAAGACTAGTGGAGGATTACAAGACTCAGCTAGCAAGCTGGAGGCTGGGGTAGCTGTACATACCTCAGCCACAACCACATTCATTCGCCAAAAAGGCAGCCATATAGGAGCAAGGGGACTCAGAGGATGTCGCTCGACAAGGTCCACGGCTGCTGGCTTGGCACACTGTTTGTGAAGGTGCTGGGCAGGAGGGCGAAAACTAGTGCAGTGAGATGGCCAGGAGGGAAACACATAGAAGGGAGTCCTGGAAAGTTGTATCCCAATCTATCTGGGAGTTTGCTGGACCCCTTACTTGGAGGACACGGCACTAAGCAGGCATCTGTACATAAGTGATCTGTGAGTAAAGCATTGGAAACTATACCCTGCTGTGTCATCTGAGTCATTCACGTCTCACCTGCCCTGCACCGCACTCACCACAACAGCTACTATCATCACTTTTAACATCCTAACTGCCCTGGAACACAGCTCTACCCATGGAGAGCTTAACCATCTTTGCTGCCCTAACACCATCCCAGAGGATCTGCATTGCAGCGTTGGCTACCCTTGCCAAATACCACGGGTGGCATCACGAACATTTAATCTTTTATACAGTATCTCAAACATTATTTTCCCCATTTTCATACCCATTTTTCATGGGATGCCAAGGGCCATGGACCAGGTCACCGCTGCCATGACAAAACCCCTGAAGAAATGACAGGCCCGGACTGAGTCTCCCGGCCCTAGCAGGCATGTCGCAACAGGCATATCAATCAGGATCAGAAGAGCTGTGAGCAGGGCATGGACAAACTTTGTTGACATCCAAAACAAAGGCTTCAAAATGTGCCACCCACAAAAAAATACCCCAACAAGATACCAAAACAATGACCTCCTGGTGTGCCACGTACAGTGGCCTGTCAGGACCCAGCCATAGGCCGAGTCTAACAGGCGATCTGCCTGTGTAATATCACAGATCTCATACATTGCAGTACATCTGTATTGCAATGCATGAGACCAGTGATCAGACTAATAAATTTAATGTCCCATAGAGGCACTAAGCAAAAAAGTAATAAAAGTTAAAAAGGTGATTGAAAAAATTAATTAAAAAAACAAAAAGATAAAGAAAAAAAATACACCAATAAATACATACAGTATATTTATGTAAAAACAAAAATAAATAAAATTACACAAATTTGGTAATGCAACATCCATAACCACCTAATCTGTAAAACTGTCACACTAGTTAATCCCTACAGTGAGCACAGTATAAAAAATAAGAAAAAGCTGCAGAAAAAACTAGGCTTTTTTCATAATACCGTTGGAATAAAAAGGTAATAAAATGTGATCAAAAAGACGAATGTAAATAAAAATGATATAGCTGAAAACATCATCTTCTCCTGCAAAAAAGAAGCCGTGCCTGTCTTTTTAGGCATGCATAAAAGCACGGTGAACCACAGATTTGTGCTCCTCTGAAAAGCTAGATACCGTCGAATAGAAGCCACACACAAGTCCAGAGGAACTCTTTTGCCTCATTAGTGAATAGATCCCTCAAGGGTTTCATCCAAATCACGTATTTTTTAGATTTAGGGCTCATACCCACGTGCGAGAAACTTGGACAAGTCTCGCACGTCAATTCCCGGCACTGCTGCCAGCACTCAGATCGGAGCGTTCAGCTGCAAGTATTTCTATGTAGCCGAACAATCTGATCTGCGTGCCAGTGGCAGTGCCGGGTATTGACGTGCGAGACTCGTCCGAGTTTCTCGCATGTGAGTATGAGCTCTAAGATGGAAACCCCGATGGAAGTGGTCAGCGTAGAGAACAGGATAAATGTGATCCAAAATATTTTATACCCCAAAATGCCACCAATAGAAGCTTCTACTCAACCCACAAAAAACAAATCCTTACTCAGGTTCGTCATCGGTTAACAGAAATATACGGGGCTTACACATTACTGGTAGAACACAGGCACTGGAAAAGTGATGTAGCTCTCACCAAAATAAATCAAGTGAAATCTGCACTCCCAAATCAATATACCCTCTCCTCATCACCTCTTAGGTCCCACAGTGTGCCTGAGGGTACTGTCACACTTAGCGATGTACCAGCGATCCCGGCCAGCGATATGACGCGGTCAGGATCGCTGGTACATCGCTAAGTGGTCGCTAGTGAGCTGCCACACAGGCAGATCTCACTAGCGACATCGCTGGGGACGGGGGTCGCTACTAACCTGTCACACCAGGCGATCCTGCGTCCTCCTGCCCGGCTCCACGCGTCGCTCGTCGTCACAGCAGGAAGCGCCGCAGGAAGCTGATGACGAGAAACAGTCCTGGACGTTCTCGCGCGATCAGCGATAACCAGCGGGGGAGCGGTCGTAGGTAAGTATCAACCATAGCGATATCGCTAGCAATATCGCTATAACGTCACTAGTTATAGCGATATTGCTAGCGATATCTCTTAGTGTGACATGCCCTTAAACCACATTTATACAGCAAAGGGGCAGCAGTGTTTACCTGCCCAGGTTTTAGAACTAATGCACTCCCAGGATACAGCAAACCCATGTAGTAAAGCTGGCGACAACACAGGTGCCAAATAATGATGAAACAGACAACCTCTCACAATCTACCAATTCATGGAGGGGGTGATTGCTTAGTATTAAATTGCACAAAAGCAGCTTGTATAGGGCACTGGTCACACACATGCAATGCACAGTGTCTGGCTTACAGCCTATTAGTGCCAGATAGTGCTGAGCAGCCTGCCTAATTTAATAGCATGGCCGTCACTAATAGCCTATGACCATGTGCAGCAACCGCATGCATGACACTCTCCTTCTCTTCTGAGCTCTGAACTGTACCTCATAAATAGTTTTTGACCACATATGAGGCATTGCCATACTCAGGAGACATTGCATAACAAATTGTGCTGCCTATTTTCTCCTATTATCCCTGTTTAAAATTAAAAACTTGGGACAAAAACAACATTTTAGTGGAAAAAATAAAACTTTTTATTTTCACAGCACAGTGTTATACAATTCTGTGAAATACCTGTGAGTTTAAAATATACACTACATGCCAAGAGGAATTCTTCGAGAGGTGTAGCTTCCAAAATTGGGTCACTTGTGGGAGTTTCTGCTATTTTTGAACCTCGGCAAATCTCAAAATGCAGCATGGCATCTACAATCTATTCCAGACAATTTTGCATTCTAAAATTGAAATGGTTTCCTTCTTAGCCTTGCCATGCACCCAAACATATGGTGTATCTGTGTACTCAATATAAATTGCACAACAAATTGTATGAAAAGGAAAAAAATTGCAGTTAAAAGAATATTTCTATGGAAAAAATGTATGTTTCCATTTTCACAGCTCAACATTATAAAATTCTGTTAAGCACCTTTGGGTTCAAGGTGCACATCACACCTCTAGATAAATTCTTTCAGGGGTGTAGTTTCCAAAATAGGGGTCCCTTGTGGGTTTTTTTTCATTGTTTAGGCCACATCAGAGACTCTCCAAATGAGACACGATGTCCGAAATCTATTACAGCCAATTTTGCACTCCAAAAGTTAAGTTGCGCTCCTTCCCTTATGAGCCTTGCCGAGCACCCAAACAGTAGTCTTCCACCACATATGGGGTACCGGTGTACTCAGGAGAATTTGGAAACAAATTTTGGTGTCCATTTTGCCCTGTTACCCTTGTGAAAATGAAAACTTTTGGGCTAAAGCAACATTTTTGTGAGAAAAAGTAAAATGTTCATTTTTTCCTTTCACATTGTTTTAATTTCTACGATGGATCTAAAAAAGATTAATAAACTTCTTGAAAGTGGTCTTGAGCACCTTCAGGGGTGCAGTTTTTAAAATTGTGTCACTTTTGGGTATTTTCTATCATATAGGCCCCTCAAAGTCACTTTGACATGGTCCCCAAAAAAAATTGGTTTTGTAAGTTTTATAGGAAAAATGAGAAATTGCTGATAAACTCTAAACGCTTCTAACCTCCTGATGAAGAAAAATGATGTTGATGTGAAGTAGACATATAGGAAATGCCATGTATTAGCTACTTTGTGTGGTATAACTATTTGATTTAAGGGCATAAAAATTAAAAGTTTGAAAATTGTGATTTTTTAAAAAAAATTATTCAAATTTTTAATATTTTCCTAAATAAAAATAAATCATATAGTCCAAAATGTACCATACAAATTAAGTACAATGTGTCACGAAAAAATGATAACAGAATCACTGGGATACATTGAAGCGTTCCAGAGTTGTTGCCTCATAAATTGACAAGTCAGGTTTTAAAAATGAAGCTCAGCCATTAACATACAATTGGCTCGGTCTTGAATTGGTTAATACCAGGCCCGGATTTAGGGGGGGTCCAAGGGGCCCAGGCCCCGGGCCACCCACCAAGCGGGGGCCTCCCACCAATATAGGGATAAATATCTCAAAACATGTAAAATACACATCTCTTTGCTGTGATCCGTTTCTAATGATAAGGAACATTTACCAAAAGAGAAACTATTGAAAGTGTAGGGACTTTGCTACGGTCCTACATCTCAGTGGCTAGTGCAGAGCAGCAGTCATGACACCTGCGTCAGCATCCACTGACCTGGCTAGCCAGACTTCCGTAGTACCCTGTACCTAATGCTTAGCTTATGGCACGCGGCAACCTTCTCTGATCCCAACAGAAGCTTCTAAGCACTACCTATTCAGCTATATGATCGCTCCCTCGGATTAGATCAGATGAGAGTTTGTTCAGTTCAGCTACCTTCGAGGAAGGAGGCGGAGCCACGATGTCGGCACAAGAAGAGGATTCTCCACCATGGAGCATGGCAGGACTTCACTCTGGAATGAATCTTCAGTCACTGAAGATCCAGAGGTGAAGTGGTTCAGTCTTCACAGTGTTGCGGTGGGTGAGTATGATCTATGTCTGTGTCTGTGTGTGTGTCTGTCTGTGTATCTTTCTTGCAGCTTCTGTCCTACACAATAACATACTGTATATACAGGTCCACACTATATCCTGCATTACAGTGTGTCTGTGTATACTGTATGTATATAGTGTGGACCTGTTTACAGTACAGTGCTGTGTATACACTCCAAATGAATACAAATTAATCAGCTTGAAATTGGTATTAAAACCATCTTCTGGAATGATATCCTGCAAAGAACAGATGCTACTAGTAAAAATCTACAACACACAAAACTCGATCTAAACACTGCTGTGGCGTCACTGACCAGCTCAAAAAAAAAACTATGTCACATCAAAGCGTGACTCCTTCAAAATTTATGAGAAGCAAGGTGAAGAGTTGTCTGGTTCATCTTAGGGCGGTTTCACACGTCCAGATATTTCTGGTACCGATAAACACGGTCCTGGAGCAATCTGTGTGTCGGTGTGGACATGTTGTTGTGAGTTCATTTTCCCCTTCACCATTGAGGTCTGATGAACTCCCTCTTCTGGTGAAGGAAGGTAGTGAGGCTGATTACCAAGCACCTGAGCAGGATGATGACTGGGTGACTGGAATTGCTGACTGGATATAAGGCAGCCGACGCCCTTCTGCCTTGCTGGTGATTTCTCAGAGGGATTCTAGGAGACCAGTCTGATTCCTGCTCCTCAAAAGCTAATTTTTCTGCTCTGCTTTTTGCATTTGTGTTTTGGTCTTGTTTTTCTGGATTTCTGCCATCCCCTGCTAGGGTGAGCTGAATTCCTTTTTGCGCTGTCTTCAGAAAATACCTGAGTACTGATATAGTCTTTTTGAAGCCTAGCGTCTTCAGGGCTTTTTTCCCTATCAGTCTGTTGGCTCTTGTTTTGATAGGGTTTTGGCGGATTGCAGACAGCAGCTTTTCTATCCTGTCCTATTTAGTTAGCTTGGGCCCCATCATTTGCTCAGCCTATCTTTCTATCTGTGTGTTTTTTCATCTTGCTTCACCGTCATTATATGTTGGGGGCTGCCTATTGCTTTGGGGTCTGCTCTGGGGCAGTTTAGATTTCCCTTTCTGTCTTTAGGCTATTTAGTTCTCTGGCTGTGATCGAGGGGTCTAGGGCACCGTAGGAACCCCCCACGGCTACTGCTAGTTGTTGTTGATAGGTTCAGGGGTCTGCAATCCGATAGCTGCCAACTTCTCTGGTTTTCTGGACTTAGCTAGTATTTCTGTTTTTGCCTCCTACGGTGACTCATTCATAACAACACGTATACCATCCGTGTGTCATCTGCTTGGAATCCGTGTCTACATGCTTTCCATCCGTGTGCTGTCCATGTGAATATGTATCCAAACCTAAGGTTTCTATGTCCAAATGAAGGGTTAAAGCATCAATTTAATGCTTTAAAATGGGAAAGGTGTGAGCCATTAGTGATGAGTGTTTTAAACATTGCCAAAAGGGTTAATACAATGACATATTAGCTTAGGATTGTGTGTTATTACTCCTTAGGCCTCACAAATGTGTCTATTTCAAATGAGGCGTTGTTGTGGTTGGCATGGCTTGTGTCACATCGCTTTGGGGTTCGCCAACATACAGTTGTTGCCACAAACTTCAACGGGTATTGGCGAAGTTCAACATACAAGTTGGTAAAATGACCATGTGCCCCACGGAGTAATAGTATAGGGTGAACCCATAGTCTTTTTTCCCCGTGGTTCCTGACCAAGCATACAGTTGTGGCCAAAAGTATTGACACCCCTGCAATTCTGTCAGATAATACTCAGTTTCTTCCTGAAAATGATTGCAAACACAAATTCTTTGGTATTATTATCTTCATTTAATTTGTCTTAAGTGAGAAAACACAAAAAGAATTGTCCTAAAGCCAAATTGGATATAATTGCACACCAAACATAATAAAGAGGGTGGACAAAAGTATTGGCACTGTTTGAAAAATCATGTGATGCTTCTCTAATTTGTGTAATTAACAGCACCTGTAACTTACCTGTGGCACCTAACAGGTGTTGGCAATAACTAAATCACACTTGCAGCCTGTTGACATGGATTAAAGTTGACTCAACCTCTGTCCTGTGTCCTTGTGTGTACCACATTGAGCATGGAGAAAAGAAAGAAGACCAAAGAACTGTCTGAGGACTTGAGAAACCAAATTGTGAGGAAGCATGAGCAATCTCATGGCTACAAGTCCATCTCCAAAGACCTGTATGTTCCTGTGTCTACCATGCGCAGTGTCATCAAGAAGTTTAAAGCCCATGGCACTGTGGCTAACCTCCCTAGATGTGGCCGGAAAAGAAAAATTGACAAGAGATTTCAACGCAAGATTGTGCGGATGTTGGATAAAGAACCTCCACTAACATCCAAACAAGTTAAAGCTGTCCTGCAGTCCAAGGGTACAACGGTGTCAACCCGTACTATCCGTCGGCATCTGAATGAAAAGGGACTGTATGGTAGGAGACCCAGGAAGACTCCACTTCTTACCCCGAGACATAAAAAAGCCAGGCTGGAGTTTGCCAAAACTTACCTGAAAAAGCCTAAAACATTTTGGAAGAATGTTCTCTGGTCAGATGAGACAAAAGTAGAGCTTTTAGGGCAAAAGCATCAACATAGAGTTTACAGGAGAAAAAAGAGACATTCAAAGAAAAGTACACGGTCCCTACAGTCAAACATGGCGGAGGTTCCCTGATGTTTTGGGGTTGCTTTGCTGCCTCTGGCACTGGACTGCTTGACCGTGTGCATGGCATTATGAAGTCAGAAGACTACCAACAAATTTTGCAGCATAATTAAGGGCCCAGTGTGAGAAAGCTGGGTCTACCTCAGAGGTCATGGGTCTTCCAGCAGGACAATAACCCAAAACACACTTCAAAAAGCACTAGAAAATGGTTTGAGAGAAAGCACTGGAGACTTCTAAGGTGGCCAGCAATGAGTCCAGACCTGAATCCCATAGAACACCTGTGGAGAGATCTAAAAATGGCAGTTTGGAGAAGGCACCCTTCATATATCAGGGACCTGGAGTAGTTTGCCAAAGAAGAATGGTCTAAAATTCCAGCAGAGCATTGTAAGAAACTCATTGATGGTTACCGGAAGCGGTTGGTTGCAGTTATTTTGGCTAAAGGTTGTGCAACCAAGTATTAGGCTGAGGGTGCCAATACTTTTGTCCGACCCATTTTTGGAGTTTTGTGTGAAATGATCAATGTTTTGCTTTTTGCTTTATTCTCTTTTGTGTTTTTTCATTTAAGACAAATTAAATGAAGATAATAATACCAAAGAATTTGTGTTTGCAATCATTTTCAGGAAGAAACTGAATATTATCTGACAGAATTGCAGGGGTGTCAATACTTTTGGCCATGACTGTATATCAAGCAAATTTGGCTTTTTTAGCCATCTGAAAGAACTGTCTTCGGACGAGCTTAAGGCCACAGCAGAGCAACTCGTCAGGTCTTATTCAAATGACTTGGACATTACATTTATCGATGAACTGTGTCAGTTTGTAACATTTGCCATGTTATTCACAGATAAGGAGCCAAAAGATCTCAACACTGAACTTTTCATGTACAAGCTTATCATGGAAAAGGGTGTGCAGGACACCTTCCCAAATATTGAGATAGCTCTGAGGGTATAACTAATTTTGATGGTAACAAACTGCAGTGGGGAGCGTTCCTTCTCAAAACTCAAATTAGTTAAAAACCGATTAAGGACATCCATGAAGCAGGAACGACTTGTAAATTTGGCTATCATGAGCATCGAGTCAGATATACTGCGTGAATTGGACTTTAGTGACATCATTAGTGATTTTGCAGCACGAAAATCAAGGAAAGTGCCTGGATTGTAAAAAATGAATGCTTTTACCTGAATTACTCTGCGTAAATAATTTTTGTAAATAAACTTGTGTTCGTTTCATTTTGTGTTTTTGCATTACATATTGCAACACCTTGAAAAATGGGCCTCCTACAAAATGGGCCCGGGCCACCCACCTCTTAAATCCGGCCTTGGTTAATACTGTACCTTTTTCTTCAACAACCACACTTTGATACAATGTATACAAACCAACAGGGTTTGAAAAATAAAGTAAAGGCTCAAAATGCTGTATAAGAGCCCTCTATCATAATAGAGAGAGGGATTTTTTTATCTTTAATGTTATATAATACAGATAAACAATAATAGAAAATAACTACATAAAACAAGAACTCTTACAATTCACCAACAGTTGATCCATCCCTTGCATGAAAATACCTAGTGTTGCAATACAGTGTACACAAAGATCACACATACAATGCAGAAAATACCACAAAATCTAAGTGAGATCGCTACGTCATCGGAGGTCATTCGCGCAGTGCATCCCTGGGAGCTGAAGTTGCCGCCAGTGCCAATGAGGATCGGGAGGGACTCCAGGGGCCAACAGAGGGTAAGTATATCCCTATTTTTTATTTTAACTCTATTATTTACAGGAATATGACCCTGGGTACCATCCGCACATGAAGACCTCACTTTACGCATGGTGGGCATAGCCACATGCGTAAAGTGAGCGTTTCAATGCAATCCTATGGTGGCGGAATTACCGCGATTCCGCCGAATTTTTAGACATGTTGCGGATTTTACCGCGATGCGATTTCGCCGTGGTAAAATCCGCAGCATGGGTACAGCAATTGCGGAATCCCATAGGATTGCATGGGGATGGTTTCTAAGTGTTTCCGCTGCGGAAAAATGCGGCAGAAACGCTTAAAAAATGCAACGTGGGCACACAGCCTCAAGGTAAAAAAAAGGCTACCCATCACCGGATACTTGAAGTACATATATATACACTTGTTATTATTGGTGTCCATGGTCCAGAATGTATTTAGTAGAGAAACTATAGTATTTCAGAGATTATCCATTTAGTATATGTACTAACAGCATATTTCTAAAATATTTAGATTTATTTATTATTATATTTATGGTTCAGAATTTATTGAGCACCAAATCTAGTGGAATTTGAGCATCAATCTGTGTGATACAGCTCCCCGAGGTTACTAAGACCACAAAATCAAGGTCGCCCAAATTATAACTTTTTTTTTCAAGAAAGCACACAGCTAGTAAGCAGAGCAGCAAAAAATGTGAATGCTAAAAAATAAATCACATTATATTAGCCGACCCAAGTAGGTGTAGGGTGTTGAATTATTTACCAGTTTTATTAACCACTCGGGTGACTGAACCATGAAAAAATGACTTATTCCCACTGTACGGTACAACATTGAGCATCAGAGAAGTGTATATGTAAAACTTTGTAATTTATATTTTCCCCTGAATCTAATACCCCTGAAAACACCACATGGGCCAAAACTTGTGGGCACAGATACACAATTTAATTATATATGTCAAGGCTCATTGCACTCAGGTAACGACTGTGACAATGCACTGCAGGCACTCTCATAGCACGCAACAATAAAGCAGCAGCAAATTGCATCTATTGGCTTTGAAGAAAGAAATACAAAGTAGCAAAGTTTACTTTTTAGCACTAGGATATCACAGCACAGAAAAGGTGTCAATTGGCATCTACCTTGACACAGGTCAATAGATCTCTGTCAATGTTAATTTACCTTAATCCTGTAGTCCATGTACTAATAGATGCTACAATTGACTGAGCCCACATAAGTTTATAAAACTCATAGTGATAAAAATAATAAGAATTTAACGCATATAGTGTCAAAACATTCTGCAGCAGAGGAAACATACAATGTCAGACATTACGGAGTAACAGTGTGACGGTCACGTGTGTCTGGACGCAGCGAGTACCGCAAGGCGAACCCATGACACGCGTGACCCTGGATACACCGCCTCCAGTAGGGCGAATTTAAATAATAAAACGTGCAGCTGGATACACCGGCTCCAACTGGTGAATTTAGGTAATACACGTTATATATACAGTAGTCTGGAAACCCCGCCTCCAGTAAGGCGAATTTAAATATAAAGGGGAAACCTGGGTAACAATAACAATGGTGGGCCCTGCAATAGGGAATAGGGACGTGGAGACCTGCTGTACTCCCCTGAGCAGTGTCCCTGCACTTCTAACGTTCCCTATGCCGGTTTCGCACCGGGAGACGCACGCGTACCTCAAACCCTGACTCACCCTGCACCTAAACCCTCACTAGGGAATTGGTCGGTGCGGAAACTAATCCCACCACTGCACTAAACACACATAAGGGAAAATGACAATACAGGGGGAACACCACTTAGCTTTGCTCTGTTGTGTACACTCCTAGCAACAGAGACCACCACCTGCATGCATCTTCTCCTCCAACAGGATACATCACCATAACCGGATCCATCACCCTAGTGCAGCCTTGGAGCAGAGTCCACCACCAGTTGCAGCTGCCCAGTAAACAGAGTCCCAAAGATGAGTCCAACTTTTCTGCCAATAAGTCCAGCATGCTTGAGTCCAATTTTCAGCAACCAAGTCCAGCATGCTGAGTGCAACTCTCACCATAGTTGCCACTCCACCAAGCCATGCAAGCACTTCCTGCTGACACCATAAACTGCGACTCCACCATGCCATGCCAGCCCTTCTTGTAGACCACATCGTTGGACTCCACCAATCCATGCCAGCACTCCCTGCAGACTCCATAGCTGGCACTCTTCCCCTCTGGTTGGGCTGCCCAGGACTCCTGTTCAGATCCATCTTTCACCCAGGCTTACTTGTGAATAACTAACTATCACCAACAGTGATCAAACACACCTGGCACTCTTTTATAGAGCCTCACACCTGATTTGTAATTACGTGCACTAAACCAAAGAAACTAAAGTGCACTACCGCTCACCACCACCAGGGCAACTTAGAACAAACGACACCACAGTGCAATAATTCTAATGGCCACCGGAGGCAATCAATCCACTTTGGCACCAAGCCAATGGAAAAAAAGTTCACTTTGTCCATTTACTTGTCAGATCCACATTGGATCATGACAAACAGAAGTTCATCTATTAAAACAAAAGAAGTGAGGGCCCTGCTTACAACAAGAGCCTATAAGGAAATAGGGGGGACTCAAAAGGTGAAAAGTGCTTATCTTGTAAAGTCCTACCTTCTCTACAATAAATAAGGGAATTTATGTACATATGCATGAACTGGTGAGCAGTTAGTATGTGCATATATCCCAATACACAGTGCTACTGAGTGCATGGCATGAGTGGGAACAGATGATAAAAAGACCAGAATGTGATAAATTCAAAAAGGGTGTACTGAGAAAAGTTAGGTTAGTGAAGTTGCAGTATGTAATAGGCCACTCTAACAAGATGTACTTCTAGGACACTCTTAAAACTGTGCACACTGAGAACTAATCAAATTGTCTGTTGTAGTGCATTCCAGACAACTAGCGCAGCACAAGAAAAGTTTTGAAAGCTGGCGTGACAGATTCATAATATGGAGAATGATAGTGTTAGATCATTATCAGAGTAGAAAGCACAAATAGGCTAGTAGACAGAGATGTGGGAGGAGATTTAGGCCAGAGCAGTTCTTTGGAGAGGTTTGTTAGTGTAATATGTTTACTTTCTGTAGTGGATCGGCGACCATTGAAATGACTTGCATAGGGTAGAGGTATCTGTGTATCTGCAGTAAGGCCTAGACAAGGGGTAGGCAGTGTAGGTGGCTGTCTAGGGTGTCACCTCACATAAAGAGAGGGTGCCAGAACAGTAGACTGCCCCATAAGTGACCCAATTTTACAAACTACACCTCTCAATAAATTAATCTAGGGGTGTACTGATCATATTGATACCAAGGATGTATCGCAGAATTTTATACTATTGGGCAGTGAAGAAAAAATAATTACATTTTTACCACAAAAATTTTGTTTTAGGCCCAGATTTAACAATTATGCACAAGAAGTGGGTAACATTGGCACCATAATTTGCCCCACAATTTCTGCTGAATATAGAAATACACCATATGTTGCTGTACAGTACCGCTTAGCCATGCGGAGAGTCTCAGTAGGGATGGAGCGCTCCTGGAGAACAGATTTTCCTAGAATAGTTTGCGGACTCCATATACAGAGTCGCCTATGTGCTAGAGAACAGACAAGACCCAATTTTGGAAATTATACCCATGCCAAATGTGAACGCTAAAGGTGGATTATGAACACTCAGGCTCAGAAGGGAGGAAGGGGGCATTTGGATTTGGGAGCACAGAATTCGCTGAATTTATTTTTGGGGGCAATGAGCTATTTTGCTCTTCCAGATCCTTTGTGCTACCAGTAACGTGGAAGCCTACTGTTAATAGATGACGGACCTGAGTGGGGACTTGCTTTTTTGTGGATTGAGTTGAAGCTTTTATTGGGAACATTTTACATAATGTTTGGGATCACATCTATCCACCGCTCTATGCTGAGCACATACTTTGGGGTTTCCATCTAAACCTCCGAGCTGCGTGACAGATGAAATCTCTGAGGGATCCATTCACTATAATGAGGCAGCAGAGTTACTTTGGACTCTGTTTGGCCTCTGTTCAGTGTCGTTCCTCCTTTCAGAGGTGCAAAAAACTAGGGTGGACTGCGTTTTTATGCATGCCGAAAAAGACGGACACCGCCAGATCACAGGTCCTATAGCGTTCATAGTGCCTCCATCTGCCTCATTATAGGGAATCTTATGCCAGTGGTCCTGTCTCAATCACACATTTCAGTGATTTACATGGAAATCCCAATGCAAGCGCTCAGCGTAGAGCGCAGGATAAATGTGCGCCGAGACTTACTGCTATCTTTGGGAGGCAGAATTAACTAATCCACAGCAGGAAAAGAATTGGTTTATTTTTTACACCTTCCTCATGCTGTATAAGTGATTAGGTGACTTGATTCTTTGGGTCAGCGCAATTACAGCGATACCAGATTTATATTTTTTTTATGTTTGGCTGCTGTCACACACTAAAAGACGCTTTTGTTTTGCAAGAAGTTTTTGCATCGCCATATTTTGAGAGCTATAATTTTTCCATAGTTTGGCCCACAGAGTCATGTGAGGGCTTGCTTTTTGCGGGACAAGCTGAATTTTTTATTGGTACCATTTTCGGGCACATGACTTATTTTGGTCACTTTCTATTCTGATTTTTGTGGAGGCAGAATGAACAAAAACCACCAATTCAGGAATTGTTTTTTTGTTTGTTTTTTTCTCCATTCTGCATTTGGTAAAATTGATAAAGCTGCTTTATTCTTTGGATCAGTACGATTACAGCGATGTCACATTTATATTTTTTCATGTTTTGGCGTTTTTACACAATTAAAACTTTTACAGAAAAAATAATTATTTTGGCATGGTTTTATTCTGAGAGATATAACTTATATTTTTCCACTGATGGAGCTGTATGGCGGCTTGTTTTTTGCGTGACAAGATGACGTTTTAGTGATACTATTTTTATTTACATTCATCTTTTTGATCGCATTTTATTCCACTATTTTTGTTTTTTTTTTTTACCGCGTTCACTGAAGGGGTTAACTAGTGTGACACTTATAGATCGGATTGTTCCAGACGGGGCGTTACCAAACGTGTACTTTTTTTGTTTATTTACTTTGCTTACATAAAATTGTGTATTTATTAGTGCATTTATTATTATTTTGTAATTTTCTTTACATAATTTTACAAAAATGTTTTCTTTTCTTACCTAGTTCCTTTATGGGACTTTCACTTTTTTCGCTTTGCAGGTATAATACATTGCAATGCACTAGCATTGCAGTGCGCTATACCTATATTCAAAGCTTCTGACACCATGCTGTGAGCATGGTATCAGAGGCTTTCTGCAGCTTGATGACCCGGGGTCACCATGGCAATGATCGTGCCCCACGATGACATCTAGGGGATGCCGATCTGAAAGCAGAGGGAGCTCCCGTCCCTCTGCCTCCCTCCTGAACGCTGTGATCGAGCTTGATCGCAGCAATTAGGGGATTAACAGCCAGACACCACTCCTGGCTGTTAGTGCAGGCGCTCAGCCACTGGCAGAGCTGAGCTGCTGCACTGATCGGGCAGGAGGTGCTGATATTTCAGCATCTACTGCATGATCATGCTGTGATTGGTCAGTCAGACTGACTGACCTATCACAGCGATCTGGGTGCAGGGACCGACAGCATGGGTCCCTGCACCTCTTCCTGTGCCTCTCAGCTGTCACAGATAGCTGTTGGCACTGAACTTACATGCAGTGATAGTTTAAATGCATGACTAACGCAGTCCGTCCTGGTGCCGGAACTGACATCCTGTCATGACGGACTGTGTCCGTCATTGGACGTTAAGGGGTTAAATGGGCTATTGATTATTTACAGGTTTTTATATGTTTCTATGGTGAGGTCATATTAAAATTACTACAGCTATTTTTCCTTTAAAGAGCTTAAAAGGGGTTGTATACGGTCCTTGGAGACCTCAGCGCAATTGAAGTACTTTATTCACCACGAGTAAAACATTTTTGAAAAATGTGCCAAAAATGGTGAATTTGAATTTCCCAAGAGTTGATACTATCCTGTCACAAAGCAAAGTTTAAGAAATCCTGTTACAAAGTGTAATCATCTGTTTGCATTCATGCCATTAAGTTCGATTTAATAATATAATAGGCAATATATCTCACTATTGCCAAAAGAGGTTAGAATTAGCGATTTTAGATTTAGTGTTGTCACTTTAGCAATACAGTGAAGGAAATCATTATTTGATCCCTTGCTGATTTTGTAAGTTTGCCCACTGACAAAGACATGAACAGTCTATAAATTTAAGGGTAGGTTAATTTTAACATTGAGAGAAAGAATATCAAAAATAAATCCAGAAAGTCAGATTATATAAATTATATAAATTTATTTGCATTTGGCAGTGAGAAATAAGTATTTGATCCCTCTGGCAAACAAGACTTAATACTTGGTGGCAAAACCCTTGTTGGCAAGCACAGCAGTCAGATATTTTTTGTAGTTGATGATGAAGTTTGCACACGTCAGGAGTAATTTTGGTCCACTCTTCTTTGCAGATCATCTCTAAGGCCAGTTTCACATTAGCATTCTGCTGAGCTGCAGAGGGCTGCATACTTCCTCCGTTAAGCTCCGCCTACTTCCGCACAGGTTGCGTTTCTGTGCGCTCGGTGAGCATGTAAAAAAAAAAGCATCCGCACACATCCGCATGTCCTGCGTACCCAATGTTAAAGATAGGTATGCAGGACACATGCAGAAATAGGCGGAGCTAAATGGAAGAAGTGCAGAAGTAGGCGAAGCTTAAAGGAGGAAGTACGCAGCCCTCCACAGCTCAGCCGAATGCTAATATGAACCTAGCCTAAATCACTAAGATTTTGAGGCTGTCACTTGGCAACTCAGATCTTCAACTCCCTCCATAAGTTTTCTATGCATTAAGGTCTGGAGATTGGCTAGGCCACTCCATGACCTTAATGTACTTCTTTTTGAGCCACTCCTTTGTTGCCTTGGCTGTATGTTTTGGGTCATTGTCTTGCTGGAAGACCCAGTCACAACCCATTTTAATGTCCTGGATGAGGGAAGGAGGTTGTCACACAGGATTT
Source organism: Dendrobates tinctorius (assembly GCF_039654945.1). NCBI lineage: Eukaryota > Metazoa > Chordata > Amphibia > Anura > Dendrobatidae > Dendrobates > Dendrobates tinctorius. The sequence continues at coordinate 40,826,404 of NW_027361671.1, read as the reverse complement.
TATGGTACATGGCTTCATCCATTCTCCCATTGATGCGGTGAAGTAGTCCTGTGCCCTTAGCAGAGAAACACCCCCAAAATGTTTCCACCTCCATGCTGACAGTGGGGACCGTGTTCTTTGGGTCATAGGTAACATTTATCTTCCTCCAAACAGCGAGTTGAGTTAATGCCAAAAAGCTCAATTTTTGTCTCATCTGACCACAGCACCTTCTCCCAATTACTCAGAGAACCATCCAGGTGTTCATTGGCAACCTTCAGATGGGCCTGCACATGTGCCTTCTTGAGCAGGGGGACCTTTTGGGCACTGCAGGATTTTAAACCTTTACAATATAATGTGTTACCAATGGTTTTCTTGGTGACCGTGGCCCAGCTGCCTTCAGATCATTAACCAATTCCCCCCACTGTAGTTTTAGGCAGATCTCTCACCTTCCTCATGATTAAGGATAGCCCACGAGGTGATATTTTGCATGGTGCCCCAGATCGGTCTATTGACAGTCATTTTGTATTTGTTCCATTTTCTTACTATTGCACCAACAGTTGCCTCCTTCTCACCCAGCTTCTTACTTATGGTTTTGTAGCCCATTCCAGCATTGTGCAGGTCTATGATCTTGTTCCTGACATCCCTAGAAGTCTCTTTGGTCTTGACCATGTTGTAGAAGTTAGAGTCTGACTGATTGAATCTGTGGACAGGAGTCTTTTATAAAGGTGACTATATAAGACAGCTGTCTTTAATGAAGGTAACGAGTTGATTTGGAGCATCTAACTGGTCTGTAGGAGCCAGAACTTTTAATGGGTGGGAAAGGATCAAATACTTATTTCTCACTGCAAAATACAAACAAGTATATAATTTATACAATGTGATTTTCTAAATATTATTTTTGATATTCTATCACTCAATGTTAAAATTAACCTACCCTTAAAATTATAGACTGTTCATGTCTTTGTGAGTGGGCAAACTTACAAAATCAGCAAGGGATCAAATAATTATTTCCCTCGCTGTAGGTTTGGAAGCGGAGACCGTGAGATGCTTTTTTTTTTTTGCAGTGTTTTAGTCATATAGGTCATGTTTTAGACACTGCTGTACAAAAAATAACCAGTAGAGGGAGTCTGGGCGCTTTCAAATTACTAGAAGATGCAGGTCTAGAAATCCAAAATTACCAGGCTGACATTCAGAGTCGTGGATTCTGATTCAGCTATACTAATATGTGTTTCAGCTGTTTTTTTACAATTATTATTAGTGATACAACAAATATATACATATATCTATATCTATCTATAATATATATATATAGAGAGAGAGAGAGAGAGAGCATTCCTACTTATAATATTGCATTGATTTCACGTGCCATTTTCATATCAGCCCTTTAGCACACAAGACAGAGGAGCAATTAATATAATATGCATTTAATTTCCATTTCTAGAATTAAAGATTCCACTCTCAATATTGTACTTTTATACTTTAAAACTTTCATAATAGGCCCCTAATGTGGTGTGTGGAGTGGAGTAAAAGAAAAGGTCATGGATTAATGGTGGGACAGGTCATCTAACCCTATAACATTTCTTTTTTATTAGGAAGACCAGTGACTTGCGGCACTAAAATGCTCTGCTGGTCTTTTTCCAGGGAAGATATCAGCCGCTGAAGCATGACAGCTTTGGCACTATTATATAAAAGATAATTATACAGAAAACTGAGCGAATAAAATGACTGTACGTCTGCATTAGCTAAAGACGCTGCATATCGATTTCTCATTATAGTTGGGTACATATGGAAAGTTCCCCCCCTCCCCCGTCATAATGAAGGAAATTTAAATAAGACAAGCAAGCAGAAAGTGCCTGATGTGTATATTAAAAATGGATATGACTAAAGGCGCTCTTCACCAGTCCTGTACTCTAATTTGCAAACAAATTCAATTGATCAATAGTTGCATTAGTGTCGCACGTAGAGGTTAACGAAATACGTTGTCTTTCAATTATGGCCCTCTTATCCAGATAAAACGGCCTTCATTATGAGCTCAATATCAGATGCAAGATTAGCTCCTAATGGGAAAAAGGCCTGATGTTTTAATGTACTTCTCCTATGGAGTTATCTCTCCTGCCAGCAGCGGGAAGGTGTTCTAGGTCTTGTTCACATTTGACACACAGGAAAAGTTGGAAACAAAATCCGTATTAATAGGGGGACTCCATATACATTTTATTTCATTTTTTACAGTGCTCAAAGTATTAATGAGATGGAAACAAAACATCTATAAAAATGTAATCTATGATCCCTAGGGTATTTTCTCTTTCAAACACAATGCAATAATAATCATATGAAATCAATATGAAGCTTAGAAAAAAGAAAAGTTTTAAAAAAACCTTTTAAATAGCCTCATTAGGACAGTGGTAAACCCCATTCAGACGTCCATTTTGCTGGTATTTTTCATGGACAGCAGATGTACTCATCTGATGTTACATTCCCACAATGAGTTTTTGACAATGTGGAATTTCTACAAACATTATTTGTTAGGTTATTTGCTTTTATCACGTTATTGCTATCAGTGTGTCAAGAGTGGGAGAAGAGGGTTGCATTGGCAATCCAAGACAATGGGCAGCACTTTGAACACATTTTATAAGAGGTCTTAAACTTGTAAATAACTCATAAAAGAATAAAGTTACGTTAAAACCAAGCACACCATTGTTTTTCTTGTGAAATTCTCAATAAGTTGGATGTGTCACATGATCCTCTTCCGATTGGAAAAAAATAAAGTTGGATCCAAAATGACCTACTTCAAAATGGCCACCATGGTCACCACCCATCTTGAAAAGTTTCCCCCTCCCATATACTAATGTGCCACAAACAGGAAGTTGATATCACCAACCATTCCCAATTTATTTAGGTGTATCCATACAAAAGGCCCACCCTGTAGATGCAAAATACCAAAACACAGATGTCATATAGATACAAAGTATGGAGACACGGATGTCATATAGATGCAAAGTATGGAGATATGGATGTCGTATAGATCCAAAATACGGGGACACGGATGTCATATACATGCAAAGTACGGGGACAAGGATATCATATAGATGGAAAGGACGGAGATACAGATGTCATATAGACACAAAATACTGAGACACGGATATCATATAGATGAAAAATACGGAGATACAGGTGTCATATAGATGCAAAATACTGAGACACGGATGTCATATACTGTAGATGAAAAATACGGAGATGCGGATATCATATAGACGCAAAATACAGAGACACGGATGTCATATAGATGCAAAATACAGAGACACGGATGTCATATAGACGCAAAATACTGAGACACAGATGTCATATAGATGCAAAATACTGAGACACGGATGTCATATACTGTAGATGAAAAATACGGAGATGCGGATATCATATAGACGCAAAATACAGAGACACGGATGTCATATAGATGAAAAATACAGAGACACGGATGTCATATAGACGCAAAATACGGAGACGCGGATATCATATAGATGCAAAATATGGAGATAAAGATGTCATATAGTCATATAGTCACAAAATACTGAGACACGGATGTCATATAGATAAAAAATACTGAGATGCGGATATCATATAGACGCAAAATACAGACACGGATGTCATATAGACGCAAAATACAGAGACACGGATGTCATATAGACGGAAAATACGGAGATACAGGTGTCATATAGATGCAAAATACATGGACACTGATGTCATATAGATGAAAAATACTGAGACACAGATGTCATATAGTCACAAAATACTGAGACACATGTCATATAGATGAAAAATACGGAGATACAGGTGTCATATAGATGCAAAATGCAGAGACACGGATGTCATATAGACCTAAAATACGGAGACGCGGATATCATATAGACGCAAACTATGGAGACACGGATGTCATATAGATATACAAAACGGAGACACGGATGTCATATAGATGAAAAATAAGGAGTCGCAGATGTCTCGAAACCTCCGATCCTCACAAGATTTCCTTCTGTACTCCCCTCTTATCTCCTCTTCCGACAATCGCATGCAAGACTTCTCCCGCGCATCCCCCCTTCTCTTGAACTCTCTATCACAACATATAAGACTCTCGCCTACCATGGAAACCTTCAAAAAGAACTTGATAACCTACCTCTTCCGACAAGCCTACAACCAGCAGTAACCACCAATCCACCAAACCGCTGCACGACCAGCTCTACCCTCACCTACTGTATCCTCACCCATCCCTTGTAGATTGTGAGCCCTCGTGTGCAGGGTCCTCTCTCCTCCTGTACCAGTCAGGACTTGTATTAAGATTACTGTACTTGTATGTACTATGCATACCCCTCCTCACATGTAAAGCGCCATGGAATAAATGGCGCTATAATAATAAATAATAATAATGTCATATAGATGCAAAGTACGGAGACGCGGATGTCATATACTGTAGATGAAAAATACGGAGATGCGGATATCATATAGACGCAAAATACAGAGACACGGATGTCATATAGATGAAAAATACAGAGACACGGATGTCATATAGACGCAAAATACGGAGACGCAGATATCATATAGATGCAAAATACTGAGACACGGATGTCATATACTGTAGATGAAAAATACGGAGATGCGGATATCATATAGACGCAAAATACAGAGACACGGATGTCATATAGATGCAAAATACAGAGACACGGATGTCATATAGACGCAAAATACTGAGACACAGATGTCATATAGATGCAAAATACTGAGACACGGATGTCATATACTGTAGATGAAAAATACGGAGATGCGGATATCATATAGACGCAAAATACAGAGACACGGATGTCATATAGATGAAAAATACAGAGACACGGATGTCATATAGACGCAAAATACGGAGACGCGGATATCATATAGATGCAAAATATGGAGATAAAGATGTCATATAGTCATATAGTCACAAAATACTGAGACACGGATGTCATATAGATAAAAAATACTGAGATGCGGATATCATATAGACGCAAAATACAGAGACACGGATGTCATATAGACGCAAAATACAGAGACACGGATGTCATATAGACGGAAAATACGGAGATACAGGTGTCATATAGATGCAAAATACATGGACACTGATGTCATATAGATGAAAAATACTGAGACACAGATGTCATATAGTCACAAAATACTGAGACACATGTCATATAGATGAAAAATACGGAGATACAGGTGTCATATAGATGCAAAATGCAGAGACACGGATGTCATATAGACCTAAAATACGGAGACGCGGATATCATATAGACGCAAACTATGGAGACACGGATGTCATATAGATATACAAAACGGAGACACGGATGTCATATAGATGAAAAATAAGGAGTCGCAGATGTCTCGAAACCTCCGATCCTCACAAGATTTCCTTCTGTACTCCCCTCTTATCTCCTCTTCCGACAATCGCATGCAAGACTTCTCCCGCGCATCCCCCCTTCTCTTGAACTCTCTATCACAACATATAAGACTCTCGCCTACCATGGAAACCTTCAAAAAGAACTTGATAACCTACCTCTTCCGACAAGCCTACAACCAGCAGTAACCACCAATCCACCAAACCGCTGCACGACCAGCTCTACCCTCACCTACTGTATCCTCACCCATCCCTTGTAGATTGTGAGCCCTCGTGTGCAGGGTCCTCTCTCCTCCTGTACCAGTCAGGACTTGTATTAAGATTACTGTACTTGTATGTACTATGCATACCCCTCCTCACATGTAAAGCGCCATGGAATAAATGGCGCTATAATAATAAATAATAATAATGTCATATAGATGCAAAGTACGGAGACGCGGATGTCATATACTGTAGATGAAAAATACGGAGATGCGGATATCATATAGACGCAAAATACAGAGACACGGATGTCATATAGATGAAAAATACAGAGACACGGATGTCATATAGACGCAAAATACGGAGACGCAGATATCATATAGATGCAAAATACTGAGACACGGATGTCATATACTGTAGATGAAAAATACGGAGATGCGGATATCATATAGACGCAAAATACAGAGACACGGATGTCATATAGATGCAAAATACAGAGACACGGATGTCATATAGACGCAAAATACTGAGACACAGATGTCATATAGATGCAAAATACTGAGACACGGATGTCATATACTGTAGATGAAAAATACGGAGATGCGGATATCATATAGACGCAAAATACAGAGACACGGATGTCATATAGATGAAAAATACAGAGACACGGATGTCATATAGACGCAAAATACGGAGACGCGGATATCATATAGATGCAAAATATGGAGATAAAGATGTCATATAGTCATATAGTCACAAAATACTGAGACACGGATGTCATATAGATAAAAAATACTGAGATGCGGATATCATATAGACGCAAAATACAGAGACACGGATGTCATATAGACGCAAAATACAGAGACACGGATGTCATATAGACGGAAAATACGGAGATACAGGTGTCATATAGATGCAAAATACATGGACACTGATGTCATATAGATGAAAAATACTGAGACACAGATGTCATATAGTCACAAAATACTGAGACACATGTCATATAGATGAAAAATACGGAGATACAGGTGTCATATAGATGCAAAATGCAGAGACACGGATGTCATATAGACCTAAAATACGGAGACGCGGATATCATATAGACGCAAACTATGGAGACACGGATGTCATATAGATATACAAAACGGAGACACGGATGTCATATAGATGAAAAATAAGGAGTCGCAGATGTCTCGAAACCTCCGATCCTCACAAGATTTCCTTCTGTACTCCCCTCTTATCTCCTCTTCCGACAATCGCATGCAAGACTTCTCCCGCGCATCCCCCCTTCTCTTGAACTCTCTATCACAACATATAAGACTCTCGCCTACCATGGAAACCTTCAAAAAGAACTTGATAACCTACCTCTTCCGACAAGCCTACAACCAGCAGTAACCACCAATCCACCAAACCGCTGCACGACCAGCTCTACCCTCACCTACTGTATCCTCACCCATCCCTTGTAGATTGTGAGCCCTCGTGTGCAGGGTCCTCTCTCCTCCTGTACCAGTCAGGACTTGTATTAAGATTACTGTACTTGTATGTACTATGCATACCCCTCCTCACATGTAAAGCGCCATGGAATAAATGGCGCTATAATAATAAATAATAATAATGTCATATAGATGCAAAGTACGGAGACGCGGATGTCATATAGATGCAAAATATTGAGGCATGGATGAAAATCAACCGACTTTTTGGATGAAACTTGGATGATTTTTCAGTCATCTGACCCCGGCCTAAAGCAGGTAAACCCTAAAAAGTCTTAAAAATAATCATTTTTATGTATTCATGGCCCTGGCCACATCAGAATACTTGGTACCGCATCTCACACAGTAGGTCATTATGTTAATCAGATGTCGATGGCTCTGTTTTCCGTTTATTTGTTGCATGAACCGTGGTTACTCACAATATTACACGTCTGACTAGCTGGATTTGTCCTTCCATCTTCCCTTTAGACATTTTGTCTTAAATCCCTCACAGACATCACCATTTTTAGCAGTCTTGATACAGAATCAATGCAAACTCCACTTCTGATATATGACTTTAATCTATAATAAAAAATATACATATACAATATTACTTCTAAGAAAATGTCAGCCGAGTCGGTTTTCCTAGAATTAATGTATTACTTATAAAACAGCTTTTCTATTTGCATGATAGCTATGAATACGCTCCGCTCTTTCTTGGGTCTGTGGAGTTCAGGAATATCAGCTCATCTGCTTGACTAATGGTGGCTTCATAATTACTGTATAGACAATGCCCTGAACAAAAACAATCTGTCTGGTTGGGAAAGGCTTATCTCTGGCTGCAACATTGTCAGGATTGTCCGCCGTCCTCTGACTCTGAGTTCAAATGGATGGGACAGAGTACTCGGCATACCGAGCCGGAGCCTTTAAATTGGTGTCTACGGCAGGGATTTTCCATCATACAGAATACTTGTCTCCTATGGCTCTTTAAGTCGTGGTCTTTAAATACATGATGCTTATGTTTATACGGCTGAAGCCCAGATCATTGCGCTTGAGTCTCAATTTTAGCTATTTGCCACTAAAATTGTAATTATTTTTGGCCTAGCTGTTTTAGTTATCATTTTCATTATTATATCTTGGACTAAGCAGTAACATAACTACGCTATAATAGTACAGTCGCAGCAGCAATGTGCATTGCATTATTAACCCCTTAACGCTATATGACATATATATCCGTCATGAGCACCTGTCACTTATAGTCCATGATGCATATGTATGTCATGCTGAACACCCAGTGCTGCTTCTGTATTGGTGTGATCAGCTGCAGGAGCCCAACTATTATGCATAATTTAATGCAGTAACCTAGTAACTTAATAGTTGACAGAAAGAAAGCACACCCTCTGTCAGCCCGTTGGCACCCCAGCTGGGCGATCATGAGGTGCCGATGTGTTGCCACAGTAAATGGAGGGCCTGACAAAGGCTCCGGGGTCTTCCATACCCCACAGATCCTGCTAGAGGTGGGGCCTTATAGGCTACCTGTTAGGCCGGGGTCACACTTGCGAGTGCAATGCGAGAAACTCGCGTGAGTCTCTCACCTCAATACCGGGCACTGCTGCCGGCACCCGGGACCAGAGTGTGCGGCTGCATGTCTTTCTATGCAGCTGAATACCCCGGTCCAAACCGCTGGTGGCAGTGCCGGGTATTGAGGGAAGAGACTTTCGCAAGTGTGACCCCGGCCATAGTCAAGCACTGACAGGATAATATAATACACATTACTAATGTGATCATAAGATCACATGTCCATGTCCCCTTGAGGGGCTATTATATTGTACATAAAAGAGTTAACAAATGTTTTATTTGTTTAAAAATAAGTTTTATATATATATATATATATATATATATATATACACATATACACATATACACACACAATATTTTTTGGACTATAAGACGTACTGGACTATAAGATGCACCCAGGTTTTAGAGGTGGAAAATAGGGGAAAAAAATATTTGAAGCAAAAAATGTGGTAAAATGTTTAATAACAAACAACATACCATTATATGCAGTGTTATTATATATAATAGTATGTTATTATGTTGGAAGCTATGGGTTGAAGATGGTGCTGCAGGATCAGTGTGGTGTCTGTAAAGTACAATATGAAGATGCTGGAGGGTGAGTATAAGAATGGGGCCACTGGGCTTATAGTTAAAGCACCACTTCAGGAACTGAAAAATAACACTGGATAGCTGCTTTAAGATCCCATGGGAGAACCATAACTCTCAACATGTCCTGCAGATCCTATGGCATGCTGGGAGTTACAGTTCACCACAGGAGTAGCAAAGTGCTTTTTTATGTGTTGTAATTACTAAACTTTTAATTCTTACTTGTACAGGCTGTGTTCACAACAGTGCAGTTCCTGCAGCCAGCCAGCCACACTAGAAAAACCGAAAGTATCTCTCTACAGCTTACGGGACCTTTGATAAGGTAATGAAGGGCTGGAGCATCACATGACAGTACAGAGCCCTCCCTCTTATTATCTCACCACAGGTCCTGTAAGAGGAAGCTGCATTGTTTCTAGTGCGGTGTCTGCAGTACCTGTGGTGAGATAATGAAGAGGGAGGGCTGTGCGCTGTCAAGTGATGCTCCAGCCCACCCTCTACATTACCTCACCACAGGTCCTATAATGATGGGAGCACTCAGCATCAGCACAGCACGCGCTGTGATGTCAGGTATGCGACTGCTGCGATCTCTCCTGTGGTACCCCGCTCCTGCTGCCTCCTTCTCCACCGGACACACGATCTCCCCAGCCGCTGAAGTAATCCGGCACTGGGGAAATCATGTTGGTCTGCTGTTAAAGTGAAGGAATATTCATTTGCCCACTGCTCGGCGCTGACAGGTTAGCGGCGAAGCGGCTAATGAATATTCCATCACTTTAAGCATCGGGACCACGTGGTTTCCCCATCACTGGATTCCTGCAGTGACGACATTTTCCTGCCTCCTGCGAGTGCGATCCCACTCCACCGCTGCCCCTGCCCCACATGTTACATTCGGACCATAAGATGCACCCCACACTTTCCTCCCAAATTTGGAGGAAAAAAGTGTGTCTTATGGTCCGAAAAATACGGTACATATTAAATAATAATAATAAAAATAATATATATTGTTATGATGACCCGTCCTGTGTGACACGACCCGCAGGCCAGTAACTAAAGCAACAAGACACGGGGAAAGGGGAAACAGTTACAATGGTGGGCCCTGCAATAGGGAAAGGGGACGTGGAGACCTCCTGCACTCCCCTGAGTCAGTGTCCCTAACGCTCCTAACGATCCCTATGCCAGTTCCGCACCGGGCGCCAATCAGGAACCTGTCGCCCTAGCACACCCTACACCTATCCCTTGCTAGGGAGCTGGGTGGCGCAGGCACTGGCCCCACCGCTGTACTAATACACACTAAGGAAAAACACAAACAGGGAAACACCATTTAGCTTTACTCTGTTGCACTTGCTCCTGGCAACAGAGTCCACCACCGGAATGCAGCTCTCCTCCTAAATCGCTGCCACCAAGCTCTGTCAGAGCTACAAGGAAATCCCCTATGACTCCTTCCACACCAGGGCTAAGACAGTGCTGCAAGGAACGCTCTCCAGCTCCTTCCTCCACCAAGAATGGTTGAAATGAACACTATCACCAACACTGATTGCAACACCTGTGACTCTTTTATAGCAGAGCCAGAACAATCACACCTGCATTATAATCATGTGCACTAAACTAAAGAAACCAGAGGGCAATGACGCTCACCACCACTGGGGGCAAGTTTAGAACAAACGACAGCACAGTGCAATAATCCTAAAGGCCACCGGGGGCAAAAACCAAAGTTAAGCACAGCTTAAGAAAAAAAAAGGTTACCTGTGCTTTTTATCAGTTCTGATCCAGCATGGATCATGACATATATATTCAATATATTGTAAAGAAATGTTTTTAGTTGTCTTTAAAAAATAGTAAAAACAATCTCCCCAAAATCCAAGTTTTGTTTTCTTGAGTGGTAAAGCTACTTAAAAAAACCCTTGAAAATTAGATAATGCTTTTATCATATCGACCTGCAGAATAAGGATCATTTGAGAATTATACTGAACAGTAAAGTTTTCAAGACAATAAAAGTAATATTAAAAAAAATTGTTTCTTTTGTACATACACCTCCAAAAAAGTGGAATAAAAAGTAATCAAAAAGTCGTATGTACCAGAAAATGGAATCACTAAATACTACATCTTGTCACACAAATCACAAGCCCACATACAGCCCCATTGATGGAAAATTATACAACATATGGCTCTCAGAATATGGGGATGAAAAAAAAAGATTTTTTTTTTCAAACAAAGTATTTCTTGTATAAGAGAAGTAAAGGATAATGAAATAGCATATATATATATATATATATATATATATCTTTGGTATTGCAATTAGTGTGCCTACCCAAAAAATAAGATTAACACCGTGTTTGTGCAGCACGTGAATAGTGAAGAATTTAAAACATTATAAAAGACAGTAGAGCAGCTATTTTTTTCAATTTCTTCCCATAGTTAATATAATTGTGATAATAAAGTCATATGTACCTCTAAGCTCTGCAATTGACAAATATAACTCATCTTTTAAAAAAAAGACCTCATAGTGTGGGGAGGAGGACTCCCAGGCAGTGACCGGGCATGTACCCAGGGGACCGCCATCAGGGTTCCTGAGGGAATGATACTGGGAGGACAGTAAAGGGAGAGACTTGACTGAAGTTGTCAAGGAAACAGGGGGCGGGGCAAGGATAAAAGGAGCAGGGGGCACGCTGAAGTGGCAGTGGGGAGAGAGTGTGACAGGAGGTAGGAAGCCGGGTGACTTGGAGGGACACCGACAGGAGCCTGTGAGAATACTGCGCACTCACCGACAAGGGAGACGTGAGAGACTTTTACCGGAGGCCATTTCCCGCCCCCGTTCGCAGAGAGACACGCCCGCCGCCCCCCGCCTTTGTGAGACAGATCCCTTACCTCAGGTCGCGGCTGTGACTAGACGTAAAATTGCCACAGAGGCCTGGACACTGCCCCTCGGCCTTCTCCCACCGCGGCGACCCTATCATCACCGGCCTCAGGGGACACCGCCTCGTCCTAGGCGACATTAGAGGCCCATTTCCCGGCTGTGGAGGGACCCTTATCAGAGGACAGCTACTGGTCATTTGGGGAACTGCGTCATTATCGTGCCCCACCGACGTTTCTTCAGGGCCTGTTGCACCCCACCGACATCGTTTCTTCAGGGCCTGCTGTGCCCCACCGACATTGTTTCTTCAGGGCCTGCTGCGCCCCACCGGCATCGTTCCTTCAGGGCCTGTTGCACCCCACTGTCATCGTTTCTTCAGGGCCTGTTGTGCCCCACCGACATCGTTTCTTCAGGGCCTGCTGGGCCCCACCGGCAGCGTTCCTTCAGGGCCTGTTGCGCCCCGCCGGCATTGTTTCTTCAGGGCATGTTGCGCCCCACCGGCATCGTTTCTTCAGGGCCTGTTGCGCCCCACCGGCATCGTTTCTTCAGGGCCTGTTGCACCCCACCGGCATCGTTTCTTCAGGGCCTGTCGAGCCCAAATCTTCCCGGGATAATGAGGCGTCAAGACAGCCACATCAATGATCTCTAAGCGGCCGCATCTGTGATCCCGAGTGACGCAAGGAAGGATAAGTGCACTATAGCCATAAGTACTATAGTTTGGCCACGTTTCGGCTTTCTACACCCGGACTAGCCGGGGTACTCCCAGTTTCCTTTGCAAATTATTGTTTATTTTACTGAGTCCCTGCGAGGACAGATTTGTGTTTAACCCTTTCTGCCTGTTCAGCATAGCCCTAGGGGCTCCAATTTATAAAAGTTGATTATACAAGTTATACCCTGTCTCGTGTCTCATCACTGCATCCTGAGAATCTGCTGGTCACTACAATAGAGCTACGGCAATGAAAAAATAAAAATAATGAGGCTCCTGGAAAGTGACAATGGAAAAAAAAATGCTTTGTCCTAAAGGCCCAAAATGGCTAAAGCCTTAGGGTCCCGTCACATTTAGCGATGCACCAGCGATCCCGACCACGATGCGGCCCGGTCAGGATCGCTGGTGCTAAATGGTCGCTAGTGAGCTGCCAAACAGGCAGATCTCACCAGCGACGTAGTAGCGGTCGGCGGTCGTTACTTACCTGTCAGATGAGGCGATGAAGACGTTCTCCCGCCCGCGTCTACGCGTCGCCCGTCGGCGCCAGCAGGAAGCCGCCGACGAGAACCGGCCCAGGACGTTCTCACGCGATCAGCGATAGACAGCGGGGGAGCCGGTCGGAGGTAAGTATCACACATAGCGATATCGCTAGCAATATCGCTGCTGCGTCACAAAATCGGTGACGCTTAAGCAATATCGCTAGCGATCTCGCTTAGTGTGACGGGGCCTTAAAGGGGGTAAAATAAGTGTTATCTATGGAGTCTGTCAGTCAACATAAAAAACACAGCTTTTTCTTAATGAAATCTAATCCCTTATAGTTGTCCTAATACAATGACAAAAGTAGCACTGACATTATTAGCAGTAGCGATTAAGAGCATAGTTTACATGATTTATTAGTAGTAGTAATGGCAGTGGCGTAACTAAAATCTGATCGGCCCAGGTGCAAGATTTAGACTGGGGCCCCACCATACTGAGTAAATAAATATATATATAATATCCCTCAACCTGGTACATATGTCCCTTATCCTGGGCCCCTTCCTGGTACAGTGGGTATGGAAAGTATTCAGACCCCTTTAAATTTTTTACTCTTTGTTTCATTACAGCCATGTGGTAAAATCAAAAAAGTTCATTTTTTTCTCATTAATGTACACTTTGCACTCCATCTTGACTGGAATAAAACAAGAAATGTAGAAATTTTTGGAAATTTATTAAAAAAGGAAAACTGAAATATCACATGGTCATAAGTATTCAGACCCTTTGCTCAGTATTGAGTAGAAGCACCCTTTTGAGCTAGTACAGCCATGAGACTTCTTGGGAATGATGCAACAAGTTTTTCACACTTAGATTTGGGGATCCTCTGCCATTCTTTATTGCAGATACTCTCCAGTTCCATCAGGTTAGATGGTGAACATTGGTGGACAGCCATTTTCAGGTCTCTCCGGAGAAGCTCAATTGGGTTTAGGTCAGGGCTCTGGCTGGGCCTGTCAAGAATGGTCACAGAGTTGTTCTGAAGCCACTCCTTTGTTATTTTAGCTGTGTGCTTAGGGTCATTGTATTGTTGGAAGGTGAACCTTTGCCAAGTCTGAGGTCCAGAGCACTCTGGAAGAGGTTTTCATCCAGGATATCTCTGTACTTGGCCGCGTTCATGTTTCCTTTAATGGCAACTAGTCATCCTGTCCCTGCAGCTGAAAAACACCCCCATAGCATGATGCTGCCACCACTATGTTTCACTGTTGGGATTGTATTGGGCAGGTGATGAGCAGTGCCTAGTTTTCTCCACACATACCGCTTAGAATTTACCACCAAAAAGGTCTATGTTCGTCTCATCAGACCAGAGTCTGGGAGTCCTTCATGTGCTTTTTAGCAAACTCTATGCAGGCTTTCAAGTGTCTGGCACTGAAAAGAGTCTTCCGTCGAGCCACTCTGCCATAAAGGCCCAACTGGTGGAGGGCTGCAGTGATAGTTGACTTTGTGAAACTTTCATCCATCTCCCTACTGCATCTCTGGAGGTCAGCCACAGTGATCTTGGGGTGGTTCTTTACCTCGCTCACCAAGGCTCTTCTCCCACGATTGCTCAGTTTGGCAGGATGGCCAGGTCTAGGAAAATTTCTGGTGGTCCCAAATCTCTTTCATTTAAGGATTATGGCGGCCACTGTACTTTTAGGAACATTGAGTACTGCATAAATTCTTTTGTAACCTTGACCAGATCTGTGCCTTGCCACAATTCTGTCTCTGAGCTCCTTGGCCAGTTCCTTTGACCTCATGATTCTCATTTGGTCTGACATGCACTGTGAGCTGTGAGGCCTTATATAGACAGGTGTGTGTATTTCCAAATCAAGTCCTATCAGTTTAATTAAACACAGCTTGACTCCAATAAAGGAGTAGAACCATCTGAATGAGGATCAAAAGGAAATGGACAGCATGTGACTTAAATATGACTGTCTGAGCAAAGGGTCTGAATACTTATGACTATGTAATATTTCGTTTTTTCTTTTTTAATAAATTTGTAAAAATTTCCACATTTGTTTTTTCAGTGAAGATGGGGTGGAGAGTGTACATTAATGAGAAAAAAATGAACTTTTTTGAATTTACCAAATGACTGCAATGAAACAAAGAGTGAAAAATTTAAAGGGGTCTGAAAAAAATTTCATTTTCTTCTTCTCTCATATTTGTCTGCAATACCTATCCTTCTATCCATTATCTATCTACTAGATGTAGGCCCGATGCTACCGCATCGGGAGGGCAGGCTGTGTAGCGTTGAAAATCTCCCCCCACCCCCCATGTGCTCACCCACCAATCTACTCTTTCTTTTCCCATGTGCTGACTTCTCCCATCTTCTTTGACCTGCCTATACCACAGCTCCTAGGCAGGGGAGGAAGCGAAAGGCAATACTGATATTACAGCAGGAGATTGCAGAGGACACATTTTGTGAGGCAAAATATTTTAAAATATATTTAAAAATAGTCAGTGAAATATTTTACCTCACAAAATGAATCCACTTTGATCCCCTGCTGTAATGTCAGTATTGTCTTTTGCTTCCTCCCCTGCCCAGGAGATGTGGTATGCTCCGTACACGGTCAGACAGACAATTTTTAAAATGAACTTTCGTTTATAGGAAAACCCCTTTAATGTGACCGGCTTCCTCTGCCTGTAGACACATCGCGCATCTGCCACCGGATCAGCCAAATGATTCACTGCACCTGTGCGTAATTCGCACAGGCACAGTAAATCAGATGGCCGCCATCTTTATGCAGGCAGATAGCGGCGGTCACATTAAAACTGTGCATGCGCTCCTCCTGTACAAAGATGGCGCCAGTCAGTGAATCATTCGGCTGATGCTGGCGGCGTGTTCACGACGGTGTTCCGCTGGTACCACACAAGAGGCTGTGTGTGTGCGGCGTATAGAGTGTGTGTGTGGTGCGAAAGTGTTCCGCTGGTGGTACCGCGCATTTATTTTTGCCTATCTGTGTTGTGTGCAGTGTGGATATGCATGTTCAGTGTGGACATCTGTGTTCAGTCTGGATATGTGTTCAGTGTAGATATCTGTGTGCAGTGTGGAAATCTGTGTTCAGGGTGGATATCTGTATGCAGTGTGGATATGCATGTGCAGTGTGGACATTATGTTCAGTGTGTATATCTGCGTGAAGTGTTGACATCTGTGTGCAGTGTTGACGTATGTGTTCAGTGTGGATATCTGTGCAGTGTGGATATGCATGGTCAGAGTGGATATCTGTGTGCAGTGTGGATATCTATGTTCAGTGAGGACAGCTGTGTGCAGTGTGGATATGTGTGTTCAGTGTGGGCAGCTGTGTGCAGTGTGGACAGCTGTTTGCAGTGTGAATATGCATGTGCTGTGTGGATATCCGTGTTCAGTGTGGACAACTGTGTGCAGTGTGGACAGCTGTGTGCAGTGTGGACATCTGTTTGTAGCGTGGATATGCATGTGCAGTGTGGACATGTATGTTCAGCGTATATATCTGTGTGAAGCGTTGACATCTGTGTGCATATCTGTGTGCAGTGTTGACATCTGTGTGCATATCTGTGTGCAGTGTCGATATCTGTCTTCAGCGTGAATATCTATGTGCAGTGTGAATATCTGTGTGCAATGTGAATATTCATGTTCAGTGTGGATATCTATGTGCAGTGTGAATATGCATGTTCAGTTTTGATATCTGTGTGCAGTGTGGACATGCATGTTCAGTGTGGATATATGTGTACGATGTGTATATCTGTGTACGGTGTGGATATGTGTGCAGTGTGAATATGCATGTGCAGTGTGGACATGCATGTGCAGTGTGGACATATGAGGTATACATGTGCAGTGTGGACGGTGTGGATATCTGTGTACGATGTGGATATCTGTGTGCAGTGTGGATATCTGTGTGCAGTGTGGATATGCATGTGCAGTGTGGATATGCATGTGCAGTGTGGACATGTGTGTGCAGTGTGGATATCTGTATGCAGTGTGGATATCTGTATGCAGTGTGGATATCTGTATGCAGTGGGAATATCTGTGTGCAGTATGCATATCTGTGTGCAGTGTAAACAAGCATGTTCATTGTGGATATCCGTGTGCAGTGTGGATATCTGTGTTCGGTGTGGATATGCATGCTCAGGGTGGATATCTGTGTGAAGTGCTGACATCTGTGTGCAGTGTTGATTTCTGTGTGCTGTGTTGACTTATGGGCAGTGTGGATATCTGTATGTAGTGTCGATATGCATGTTCAGTGTGGATATCTATGAACAATGTGGATATGCATGTGCAGTGTGGACAGCTGTGTGCAGTTTGGATATCTGTGTGCAGTGTGCATATCTGTGTTCAGTGTGGGCAGCTGTGTGCAGTGTGGATATGTTTGCATTGTGGATATCTGTGTGCAGTATGGATATCTATGAACAGTGTGGATATGCATGTGCAGTGTGGACATCTGCATGCAGTGTGCATATATCTGTGTGCATTGCGGATATCCATGTTCAGTGTGGATATATGTGAGCAGTGTGGATATGCATGTGCACTGTGGACATCTGTGTGAAGTGTTGACATCTGTGTGCAGTGTTGATTTGTGTGTGCTGTGTTGACATCTGTGCAGTGTGAATATCTGTGTGCAGTGTGGATATGCATGTTCAATGTGGATATCTAGAACAGCGTGGATATGCATGTGCAGTGTGGACAGCTGTGTGCAGTTTGGACATCTGTATGCAGTATGCATATCTGTGTTCAGTGTGGGCAGCTGTGTGCAGTGTGGACAGCTGTTTGTAGTGTGGATATCTATGTTCAGTGTGGACAGCCATGTGCAGTGTGGATATCTATGTTCATTGTGGACAGCCGTGTGCAGTGTGGACATTTGTGTGGAATTGTGGACATGTATGTTCAGTGTGAAGATCTGTGTGCAGTACAGACATCTGTGTACAGTGCGGATATGTGTGTAGTGTGGATATGCATGTTCAGTGTGGATATCTATGTGCAGTGTGGATATCTTTACTCAGTGTGGATAGCTGTGTTCAGTGTGGACATCTGTGTATGGTGTGGATATCTGAGTGCAGTGTGGATATCTGTGTGCGGTGTGGACATCTGTGTACAGTTTAGATATCTGTGTGCAATATAGATATGCATTTGCAGTGTGGACATCTGTGTGCAGTGTGGACATCTGTGGATATCTGCGTCCAGTGTGCATCTGAACATCTGCGTATTTGTGTGTGGTGTGAATATTTGTGTGTGTTGTGAATATCTGTGTGCAGTCTGGATATCTGTTTGCAGAGTGGACATGCATGTTCAGTGTGTTTTTTTGTGCAGTGTGGACATCTGTGTGCAGTGTGGACATCTGTGTGCGGTGTGAGTATCTGTGTGCAGTGTGGATATCGGTGTATATTGTGGATATCTGTGTGCAGTGTGGATATGCATGCTAAGTGTAGATGTCCATGTGCAGTGTGATCATGTATGTTCAGTGTGGAAATCTGTGTACAGTGTGGACAGGTATGTTCATTGTGGATATGCATGTTCAGTGTGGATATGCATGTGCAGTGTGGATGTCCGTGTGCAGTGTGAACATGTAAGTTCAATGTGGTCATCTGTGTGCAATGTGGAAATCTGTGTGCAGTGTGGACAGCTGTGTGCAGTGTGGACAGCTGTGTGCAGTGTGCATATGCATGTGCAGTGTGGATATCTGTTTGCAGAGTCGATATGCATGTTCAATGTGGTTTTTTGTGCAGTGTGGACATCTGTGTTCAGTGTGGTTTTTTGTGCAGTATGGACATCTGTGTGCAGTGTGTATATCTGTGTGCATTGAGAACATGCTTGTTCAGTGTGGTTATCTGTGTGCAGTGTGGAAATCTGAGTGCAGTGTGGACATCTGTGTGCAGTGTGCATATGCATGTGCAGTGTGGATATCTGTTTGCAGAGTCGATATGCATGTTCAGTGTGGTTTTTTGTGCAGTGTGGACATCTGTGTTCAGTGTGGTTTTTTGTGCAGTATGGACATCTGTGTGCAGTGTATATCTGTGTGCATTGAGAACATGCTTGTTCAGTGTGGTTATCTGTGTGCAGTGTGGAAATCTGAGTGCAGTGTGGACATCTGTGTGCGGTGGGAATATCTGTGTGTGGTGTGAATATCTGTGTGTGGTGTGAATATGCATGTGCAGTGTGGACATCTGTGTGCAGTGTGGATACCTCTGTGCAGTGTGGATGTCCGTGTGCAGTGCGATCATGTATGTTCAGTGTGGACATCTGTGTACAGTGTGGACATGTATGTTCATTGTGGATATCTGTGTGCAGTGTGGATATGCATGTGCAGTGTGGATGTCCATGTGCAGGGTGAACATGTAAGTTCAGTGTGGATATCTGTGCAGTGTGGATATCTGTGTGCAGTGTGGACATGTATGTTCAGTGTGTATATCTGTGTGAAAAAAATATATAAAGTGCTCTCAGTGAGAGAAACAAAATAGGAATCTTGTGGGTATGATACCTTTTAATGGCTAACAAATAATAGTGAATGTTGTTACAAAGCAAGCTTCGGGACTGCTTACGTCCCTTCATCAGGCTGATATGACAAAATATTTGAAGAAACCTTATTTATATACAGTTTAAAGCACAACATTTCAATAAACAAAAAATGAGCTTGGAGAGAGAATCCTTAATTAGGTAAGATTAGATAGGTAGTATGAAAAGTTTATCTGTGTGAAGTGATGACATCTGTGTGCAGCGTTGACATCTGTGTGCAGTGTTGATATCTGTGTGCAGTGTTGATATGGTCAGAGTGGATATCTGTGTGCAGTGTGGATATGTGTTTAGTGAGAACAGCTGTGTGCAGTGTGGACAGCTCTGTTAAGTGTGGGCATCTGTGTGCAGCTGTTTGCAGTGTGGATATGCATGTGCAGTGTGGATATCTGTGTGCAGTGTGGACAGCTGTTTGCAGCATGGATATGCATGTGCAGTGTGGACATCTGTGTGCAGTGTGGAAATGTATGTTCAGTGTGTATATCTGTGTGAAGCGTTGACATCTGTGTGCAGTGTTGACATCTGTGTGCATATCTGTGCAGTGTGGATATCTGTCTTCAACGTGAATATCTGTGTGCAGTGTGGATATTCATGTTCAGTGTCGATATCTATGTTCAGTGTGGATATCTGTGTGCAGTGTGGACATGCATGTTCAGTGTTGATATCTGTGTGCAGTGTGGATATCTGTGTGCAGTGTGGATATGCATGTGAGGTGTGGACATATGAGTGCAGTGTGGATATACATGTGTAGTGTGGACATGTGTGTGCAGTGTGGACATCTGTATGCAGTGTGTATATCTGTATGCAGTGGGAATAGCTGTGTGCAGTGTGCATTGTGCATAAGCATGTTCATTGTGGCTGTGTGCAGTGTGGATATGTGTTCAGTGTGGCTATGCATGTTCAGGGTGGATATCTGTGTGCAGTGTGGATATGCATGTGCAGTGTGGACATCTGTTTGAAGTGTTGACATCTGTGTGCTGTGTTGACATCTGTGCGGTGTGGATATGCATGTGCAGTGTGGACAGCTGTGTGCAGTGTGCATATCTGTGTTCAGTGTGGGCAGCTTTGTGCAGTGTGGACAGCTGTTTGCAGTGTGGATATCTGTGTGCATTGTGGATATGCATGCTCAATGTGGATATCTGTGTGCAGTGTGGACAGCTGTGTGCAGTGTGGATATCTGTTTGGTGTGGACAGAGTGTGCAGTGTGGATATCTGTGTTCAGTGTGGGCAGCTATGATGCTGGCGGCGTGTTCACGACGGTGTTCCGCTGGTACCACACAAGAGGCTGTGTGTGTGCGGCGTATAGAGTGTGTGTGTGGTGCGAAAGTGTTCCGCTGGTGGTACCGCGCATTTATTTTTGCCTATCTGTGTTGTGTGCAGTGTGGATATGCATGTTCAGTGTGGACATCTGTGTTCAGTCTGGATATGTGTTCAGTGTAGATATCTGTGTGCAGTGTGGAAATCTGTGTTCAGGGTGGATATCTGTATGCAGTGTGGATATGCATGTGCAGTGTGGACATTATGTTCAGTGTGTATATCTGCGTGAAGTGTTGACATCTGTGTGCAGTGTTGACGTATGTGTTCAGTGTGGATATCTGTGCAGTGTGGATATGCATGGTCAGAGTGGATATCTGTGTGCAGTGTGGATATCTATGTTCAGTGAGGACAGCTGTGTGCAGTGTGGATATGTGTGTTCAGTGTGGGCAGCTGTGTGCAGTGTGGACAGCTGTTTGCAGTGTGAATATGCATGTGCTGTGTGGATATCCGTGTTCAGTGTGGACAACTGTGTGCAGTGTGGACAGCTGTGTGCAGTGTGGACATCTGTTTGTAGCGTGGATATGCATGTGCAGTGTGGACATGTATGTTCAGCGTATATATCTGTGTGAAGCGTTGACATCTGTGTGCATATGTGTGCAGTGTTGACATCTGTGTGCATATCTGTGTGCAGTGTCGATATCTGTCTTCAGCGTGAATATCTATGTGCAGTGTGAATATCTGTGTGCAATGTGAATATTCATGTTCAGTGTGGATATCTATGTGCAGTGTGAATATGCATGTTCAGTTTTGATATCTGTGTGCAGTGTGGACATGCATGTTCAGTGTGGATATATGTGTACGATGTGTATATCTGTGTACGGTGTGGATATGTGTGCAGTGTGAATATGCATGTGCAGTGTGGACATGCATGTGCAGTGTTGATATCTGTGTGCAGTGTGGATATCTGTGTGCAGTGTGGATATGCATGTGAGGTGTGGACATATGAGTGCAGTGTGGATATACATGTGTAGTGTGGACATGTGTGTGCAGTGTGGACATCTGTATGCAGTGTGTATATCTGTATGCAGTGGGAATAGCTGTGTGCAGTGTGCATTGTGCATAAGCATGTTCATTGTGGCTGTGTGCAGTGTGGATATGTGTTCAGTGTGGCTATGCATGTTCAGGGTGGATATCTGTGTGCAGTGTGGATATGCATGTGCAGTGTGGACATCTGTTTGAAGTGTTGACATCTGTGTGCTGTGTTGACATCTGTGCGGTGTGGATATGCATGTGCAGTGTGGACAGCTGTGTGCAGTGTGCATATCTGTGTTCAGTGTGGGCAGCTTTGTGCAGTGTGGACAGCTGTTTGCAGTGTGGATATCTGTGTGCATTGTGGATATGCATGCTCAATGTGGATATCTGTGTGCAGTGTGGACAGCTGTGTGCAGTGTGGATATCTGTTTGGTGTGGACAGAGTGTGCAGTGTGGATATCTGTGTTCAGTGTGGGCAGCTATGTGCAGTGTGAAAATCTGTGTGCAGTGTGGATATCTGTGTTCAGCGTGGACAGCCGTGTGCAGTGAGGACATCTGTGTGGCATTGTGGACATGTATGTTCAGTGTGTATATCTTTGTGCAGTGCAGACATCTGTATGCATTGTGGATATGCGTGCAGTGTGGATATGCATGTTCAGTGTGGATATATATGTGCAGTGAGGATATCTTTACTCAGTGTGGATAGCGGTGTTCAGTGTGGACAGATGTGTGCAGGGTGGACATCTGTGCGGTGTGGACATCTGTGTACGGTGTGGATATCTGAGTGCAGTGTGGATATCTGAGTGCAGTGTGGATATCTGTGCGGTGTGAACATCTGTGTGCGGCTTAGATATCTGTGTGCAGTGTAGATATGCATTTGCAGTGTGGACATCTGTGTGCAGTGTGTTCATCTGTGTGGAGTGTGGATATCTGCGTCCAGTATGCATATTTGTGTGTGGTGTGAATATCTGTGTGCAGTCAGGATATGTGAGCAGTGTGGATATGCATGTGCAGTGTGGATATGTTTGCAGAGTGGATATGCATGTTCAGTGTGGTTTTTTTGTGCAGTGTGGATATCTGTGTGCAGTGTGGACATCTGTGTGCAGTGTGAACATGCTTGTTCAGTGTGGTTATCTGTGTGCAGTGTGGACATTTGTGTGTAGTGTGGATATCTGTGTGCGGTGTGAATATCTGTGTGCAGTGTGGATATCTGTGTGCGGTGTGGACATTTGTGTGCGGTGTGGATATCTGTGAGCAGTGTGGATATCTGTGAGCAGTGTGGATATCTGTGAGCAGTGTGGATATCTGTGAGCAGTGTGGACATCTGTGTGCAGTGTGGACATCTGTGGGCAATGTGGATGCCTGTGTGCAATGTGGATGCCTGTGTGCAATGTGGATGCCTGTGTGCAGTGTGGATATGCATGTGCAGTGCGATCATGTATGTTCAGTGTGGACATCTGTGGACAGGTATGATCATTCTGGATATCTGTGTGCAGTGTGGATATGCATGTGCAGTGTGGATGTCCGTGTGCAGTGTGAACATACAGTCATATGTTAAAGTTTGGGCACCCCTATTAACGATAACCTTTTTTCTTTATAACAATTTTGATATCTGTGTGCAGTGTAGATATCTGTGTGCAGTGTGGATATGCATGTGAGGTGTGGACATATGAGTGCAGTGTGGATATACATGTGTAGTGTGGACATGTGTGTGCAGTGTGGCTATCTGTATGCAGTGTGTATATCTGTATGCAGTGGGAATATCTGTGTGCAGTGTGCATAAACATGTTCATTGTGGCTGTGTGCAGTGTGGATATATGTGTTCAGTGTGGCTATGCATGTTCAGGGTGGATATCTGTGTGCAGTGTGGATATGCATGTGCAGTGTGGACATCTGTTTGAAGTGTTGACATCTGTGTGCTGTGTTGACATCTGTGCGGTGTGGATATGCATGTGCAGTGTGGACAGCTGTGTGCAGTGTGCATATCTGTGTTCAGTGTGGGCAGCTTTGTGCAGTGTGGACAGAGTGTGCAGTGTGGATATCTGTGTTCAGTGTGGGCAGCTATGTGCAGTGTGAAAATCTGTGTGCAGTGTGGATATCTGTGTTCAGCCGTGTGCAGTGAGGACATCTGTGTGGCATTGTGGACATGTATGTTCAGTGTGTATATCTTTGTGCAGTGCAGACATCTGTATACAGTGTGGATATGCGTGCAGTGTGGATATGCATGTTCAGTGTGGATATATATGTGCAGTGAGGATATCTTTACTCAGTGTGGATAGCGGTGTTCAGTGTGGACAGATGTGTACAGGGTGGACATCTGTGCGGTGTGGATATCTGTGTGCAGTGTGGACATCTGTGCGGTGTGGACATCTGTGTGCGGCTTAGATATCTGTGTGCAGTGTAGATATGCATTTGCAGTGTGGACATCTGTGTGCAGTGTGTACATCTGTGTGGAGTGTGGACATGTGTGGATATCTGCATCCAGTATGCATATTTGTGTGTGGTGTGAATATCTGTGTGCAGTCAGGATATGTGAGCAGTGTGGATATGCATGTGCAGTGTGGATATGTTTGCAGAGTGGATATGCATGTTCAGTGTGGTTTTTTTGTGCAGTGTGGATATCTGTGTGCAGTGTGAACATGCTTGTTCAGTGTGGTTATCTGTGTGCAGTGTGGACATTTGTGTGCAGTGTGGATATCTGTGTGCGGTGTGGACATCTGTGTGCGGTGTGGATACCTGTGTGCAGTGTGGATATGCATGTGCAGTGCGATCATGTATGTTCAGTGTGGACATCTGTGTACAGTGTGGACAGGTATGATCATTGTGGATATCTGTGTGCAGTGTGGAGATCTGTGTGCAGTGTGGATATGCATGTGCAGTGTGGATGTCCATGTGCAGTGTGAACATACAGTCATATGTTAAAGTTTGGGCACCCCTATTAATGATAACCTTTTTTCTTTATAACAATTTTGGTTTTTGCAATAGCTATTTCAGTTTCATATATCTAATAACTGATGGACTCAGTTATATTTCTGGATTCAAATGAGGTTTATTGTACTAACAGAAAATGTGCAATCTGCATTTTAACAAAATTTGACCGGTGCAAAAGTATGGGCACCCTTATCATTTTCTTGATTTGAACACTCCTAACTACTTTTTACTGACTTCCTGAAGCACTAAATTGGTTTTGTAACCTCATTGAGCTTTGAACTTCATAGCCAGGTGTATCAAATCATGAGAAAAGGTATTTAAGGTGGCCACTTGCAAGTAGTTCTCCCATTTGATTCTCCTATGAAGAGTGGAATCATGGGCTCCTCAAAACAACTCTCAAATGATCTGAAAACAAAGATTATTCAACATAGCTTTTCAGGGGAAGGATACAAAAAGTTGTCTCAGAGATTTAACCTGTCAGTTTCCACTGTGAGGAACATAGTAAGGAAATGGAAGAACACAGGTACAGTTCTTGTTAAGCCCAGAAGTGGCAGGCCAAGAAAAATATCAGAAAGGCAGAGAAGAATGGTGAGAACAGTCAAGGACAATCCACAGACCACCTCCAAAGACCTGCAGCATCATCTTGCTGCAGATAGTGTCACTGTGCATCGGTCAACAATACAGCACACTTTGCATAAGGAGAAGCTGTATGGGAGAGTGATGAGAAAGAAGCCGTTTCTGCAAGGACGCCACAAACAGAGTCGCCTGAGGTATGCAAAAGCACATTTGGACAAGCCAGTTACATTTTGGAAGAAGGTCCTGTGGACTGATGAAACAAAGATTGAGTTGTTTGGTCATACAAAAAGGCGTTATGCATGGAGGCTAAAAAACACAGCATTCCAAGAAAAACACTTGCTACCCACAGTAAAATTTGGTGGAGGTTCCATCATGCTTTGGGGCTGTGTGGCCAATGCCGGCACCGGGAATCTTGTTAAAGTTGAGGGTCGCATGGATTCAACTCAGTATCAGCAGATTCTTGACAATAATGTGCAAGAATCAGTGATGAAGTTGAAGTTACGCAGGGGATGGATATTTCAGCAAGACAATGATCCAAAACACCACTCCAAATCTACTCAGGCATTCATGCAGAGGAACAATTACTATGTTCTGGAATGGCCATCCCAGTCCCCAGACCTGAATATCATTGAACATCTGTGGGATGATTTGAAGCGGGCTGTCCATGCTCGGCGAAAATCAAACTTAACTGAACCGGAATTGTTTTGTAAACAGGAATGGTCACAAATACCTTCATCCAGGAACTCATTAATAGCTACAGGAAGCGACTAGAGGCTGTTATTTTTGCAAAAGGAGGATCTACGAAATATTAATGTCACTTTTATGTTGAGGTACCCATACTTTTGCACTGGTCAAATTTTGTTTAAGTGCAGATTGCACATTTTCTGTTAGTACAATAAACCTCATTTGAATCCAGAAATATAACTGAGTCCATCAGTTATTAGATATATGAAACTGAAATAGCTATTGCAAAAACCAAAATTGTTATAAAGAAAAAAAGTTAACATTAATAGGGGTGCCCAAACTTTAACATATGACAGTATAAGTTCAGTGTGGTAATCTGTGTGCAGTGTGGATATGCATGTTCAGTGTGGATATCTGTGTGCAGTGTGGATGGCTGTGTGCAGTGTGGATATCGGAGTGCGGTGTGGACGTCCGTGTGCGGTGTGGACGTCCGTGTGGATATCTGATTGCGGTGTGGACGTCCGTTTGTGGTGTGGATATCTGTGTGCAGTGTGGAGACCTGTGTGCAGTGTAGATATGCATGTGCAGTGTGGATGTCCGTGTGCAGTGCGATCATGTATGTACAGTGTGGACAGGTATGTTCATTGTGGATATCTGTGTGCAGTGTGGATATGCATCTGCAATGTGAACATATAAGTTCAGTGTGGTAATCTGTGTGCAGTGTGGATATGCATGTTCAGTGTGGATATCTGTGTGCAGTGTGGACAGCTGTGTGCAGTGTGAACTTCTGTGTGCAGTGTGCATATCTGTGTTCAGTGTGGATATCTGTGTGCAGTGTGGACAGCTGTGTGCAGTGTGAACTTCTGTGTGCAGTGTGCATATCTGTGTTCAGTGTGGACAGCTGTGTGCAGTGTGGATATCTGAGAGCGGTGTGGACGTCCGTGCATGGTGTGGACGTCTGTGTGCGGTGTGGACGTCCGTGTGCGGTGTGGAGGTCCGTGTGCGGTGTGGTGGTCCGTGTGCGGTGTGGAGGTCCGTGTGCGGTGTGGAGGTCCGTGTGCGGTGTGGAGGTCCGTGTGCGGTGTGGAGGTCCGTGTGCGGTGTGGTGGTCCGTGTGCGTTGTGGAGGTCCGTGTGCGGTGTGGAGGTCCGTGTGCGGTGTGGTGGTCCGTGTGCGGTGTGGAGGTCCGTGTGCGGTGTGGAGGTCCGTGTGCGGTGTGGAGGTCCGTGTGCGGTGTGGTGGTCCGTGTGCGGTGTGGTGGTCCGTGTGCGGTGTGGAGGTCCGTGTGCGGTGTGGAGGTCCGTGTGCGGTGTGGTGGTCCGTGTGCGGTGTGGAGGTCCGTGTGCGGTGTGGAGGTCCGTGTGCGGTGTGGTGGTCCGTGTGCGGTGTGGAGGTCCGTGTGCGGTGTGGAGGTCCGTGTGCGGTGTGGTGGTCCGTGTGCGGTGTGGAGGTCCGTGTGCGGTGTGGAGGTCCGTGTGCGGTGTGGTGGTCCGTGTGCGGTGTGGTGGTCCGTGTGCGGTGTGGAGGTCCGTGTGCGGTGTGGAGGTCCGTGTGCGGTGTGGTGGTCCGTGTGCGGTGTGGAGGTCCGTGTGCGGTGTGGAGGTCCGTGTGCGGTGTGGAGGTCCGTGTGGGGTGTGGAGGTCCGTGTGGGGTGTGGAGGTCCGTGTGGGGTGTGGAGGTCCGTGTGCGGTGTGGAGGTCCGTGTGCGGTGTGGTGGTCCGTGTGCGGTGTGGAGGTCCGTGTGCGGTGTGGAGGTCCGTGTGCGGTGTGGAGGTCCGTGTGCGGTGTGGAGGTCCGTGTGGGGTGTGGTGGTCCGTGTGCGGTGTGGAGGTCCGTGTGCGGTGTGGTGGTCCGTGTGCGGTGTGGTGGTCCGTGTGCGGTGTGGAGGTCCGTGTGCGGTGTGGAGGTCCGTGTGCGGTGTGGAGGTCCGTGTGCGGTGTGGAGGTCCGTGTGCGGTGTGGAGGTCCGTGTGCGGTGTGGAGGTCTGTGTGCGGTGTGGAGGTCTGTGTGGGGTGTGGAGGTCTGTGTGGGGTGTGGAGGTCCGTGTGTCGCTGCTGCTGGGTTATCGCCCCGCAAGTTGAACACTACACTGCTTCCAGTGGCCGGTGACGGTGCAGAATGCAGCTTTGGCTGGGCTCATCTCCAGTGCCAGGGCTGCTGCATTTTGCCTGTGAAGCCTCCAGATTTCGGTGTCATTCAATTAGCCCGGCTTCAGGGAAGGTGGGGACGTTTTTGTTGGCCGCCTGGCGCCGCCTGTTTCTCATGTTGCTCACCAATCCTGTTGCAGTGAGGAAAAAAAGGGAGCGAGCCTGTGGAAATGTCTCAGCAAACAGCGGCTCTCGCCTGGAGTGGCTGCTCGGGGCTGTGTGCCGCCCCCCCTCTGCTGCCCAGTAAAGTGCAGGCGCTCTCCCCGGATCCCCCGGCGGCTGCTGCCTCTCCTGAGTCCATCATCTGAGGACCCGCGCTCCTACCTGCCCGCCCGCTGCGGGTGTCAGCACCCACCTGCCACCTACAGTGTGCCCGGCTGCCGCAGCTGTTTACATAGGACTGCACAGACTGAATGCCTGCTCCATGCAGCCTCCCTAAGCAGTGAGTCTTTGGCTTTATGAGGGGTGGGACTTTTTTGGAGGGGATTTGACTCCTCCAATTTTTTTTCCTATTTTTTTCCCCTTGCCTGCCTTTTAACCCTGTCCTCACTGCTGCTGTATAATAAGTTTTTCTCCTTCCTCTTTGCCTGGGAGCAGCTGCAGTCCTTGCCAGGCTGAGGACGCTTCTCATGTGTCTGATGTTGGATTTCGTGGCTCATTTTATTTATTTCAAACTGTTTCCTGCTCTTACAAGTTGATCTCCTGGGGACTGGCCGAAAAAGAAAAAAACCCTGGAAAAAGCGTGACTTTCCCCTCCTGTCGATGCCTAGGGCAGTCTCTGGACCTCATCTTTATGTATGTGGCTGTTTTATGCAGGAGACTTGGATGCATTTCCAGGAGTTTGTTGTTTTTTCTTATTTTTTTCCCCCCTCAACTATAAAACAATTTAATTAGCATCCTGCGCGTTGAGTTTGGATGTGAGACGTCACTCGGCTTGTAGGATTGTTCGATTTTCTTCTTACCTCTCAAGCGCTCACCCCGCTGAAAGAAAGGACAAGGACAGAGGCGGGGGCGAGGATACATAAAGTACCCCAAAGACGCAGACTCCTCAGACACACCGCAGAGCATCCTCTGTGCGCTTTGGAGATGGCCATTGCCTGATATTCTCTACATGCTGAGAGGCTCTGGTACTTGGTGTCCTGGGTGTAAGTTTTGCGTCAGGGAGACCCTTCATCTACAGCTTCTTCTTCCTTGACATTGTATCCAGCAAGTGCCACAAACACAAGTCCCTGCCTTTATATACAGTAACTTTCTACAGAGCTGGCCACCCATCCTGGACTGCACAGACACCAGCTCAGCCATTCCTTTATGAACCCGTGAATTGAATCGCACTTTTCCTTGCGTTTCGCAGGAGGGGTTGGCATCTGGACCGTAGCGCGCCTGAGGTGCCCCCCTGGGAATGTGTCCCTTGTTCCTTTGCCCTGCTGTGTGTGCAGGGAGCGCTGTGTGAATGTGCACCGCCCTGCTACTCCTGCTCTCAGTAGCAGCCTCAGCAGCCTTTCGGCCTCCAGCACCTCCCTGAGCCAAGCTGTCTATCCCATTGCTGCAGCCGGTATCGCTGAGACATTCATACAGCCTTTCCTATTAACTCCGAGCTGTTTCTGCAAAACCCGGAGCCCGTTTCCGCTCCGCGCCTCTTATTCGTCTGCGTTTGCTCCTCTCGCGCCCCCTCTTTTTGGCCGGGAGTGATGTTGCACGTGGAGATGTTGACGCTTCTGTCTCTGCTACTCTGGATGTGTGTTTGCAGCCAGGATCCTGGCTCCAAGGTGGTTGCTGATCGCTATGCGGTGTACTGGAACAGCACCAACCCCAGGTAAGGAGGGGGGTGGCTGAGCGCCGAGACGCCGCTTTGTACTAAACACACGCTGTTCAAATCCGGCTACGGCAGCGTGGAGGCTGTATTGATCTGAGTGCCGTACCAGGCGACATATTCCAGTTGAATGATCGTGGAGTAA
The DNA here is from genome assembly GCF_039654945.1 of Dendrobates tinctorius. Classification (NCBI taxonomy): domain Eukaryota; kingdom Metazoa; phylum Chordata; class Amphibia; order Anura; family Dendrobatidae; genus Dendrobates; species Dendrobates tinctorius. The sequence goes on along the minus strand of NW_027361671.1, from coordinate 40,796,055 downwards.
CCTGTCACTTTTAATACTGTATTAAATTCTATTCTTCTTTTGCACGTGATCACATCTGTAGACTATATGGTTTAATTAGTACAAAGCCTTGATGTCTGCAGCACAAGACCCCGGTACAGTACATAGAAACTCAACGCTTTGTACTATGAGAGGCGACCGTCCCTTTATTAATGCATTGGAATCAGTCATGGACCATGTAAGCATTAGCAATGACTTGGCCAAGCTTTCCGTTATGTCGAACAACATCAAATATGCATCCGCTTTCATCTCTGCTCCCATCTTCCGCTTACTTCGTATTATCATGCAGCAGGCAGATTTACATAGGTCCAGTCAATGTGCGCGAGTAAAAGTTGGTCCGAGGAATAATGAACCTGTATACAGTTTTGGGAAAGTTTTCAGCCGCTTTCCCTCCCCCACCGGTGGTCTGATGGCTGCTCATTGACAGTGCAGCAGTCCAACTACCCTTAATTGAACAAACTCCTATCGATCTGTCAAACTCCACTAGTGTTTTCATTCCTTACAGATCCTGCCTCCCCCATGAAGAAAGTACATTTCTCTGAAGCATAATGAAGCTTTGAAGCCAAATATCTTGGTCATCCGATCGGCTACTAATTAACTCTACATAAACATGTGTTTTTTTTCCCCTGGAAGTTGGATTTTTTTCTTTTAAATGTGCACCCCAAACTGCAGCTGCTTTGGTTAAAGATGATTAGCACCATGAAATATGAGAGTAGGAATACATTTTCAAATGCCAGGGTAAATTAGGCCGGAAATAATAACCATCAATGTGATTAAAAGTGCATTAGTCTTAGGGCTTAGTACAAGGTATTGTAAAATAAACTTGAATAAAAGTTTTATGGAGACGACTAAGCAATAACTTTCTTGAGTTATGGGGACCAGTGTTGGAGGCAGCAGTTTTTATTGTTTTGTAAGTTAAGGTTTTTTTTTTTTTATACTCTTTTTCTTACCCACCTAGCTGCACTGGTATAAAATTACATTCCTTTTTTATAAATGGTGACCATATGTTTGACAAAGTCACCTGGCTCCTATATTATTGTCTTGTTAAAACAGATGTGAACCAAATCCTTCTTTACCTTTCAGCCAGGCTGAGGAGGACATTTTATCGAGGGTTATCTATGTTATGTGCCTGTGATACTGCTGTTTAGTTTGAGATTAGTACATTGATTTTTGTCACAGGTCATGTTTTTTAATAGATCAGAATAGCCTGCAGAAAAATCTCTTGCTCAAGAGGGAGCTGTGGAATAATCTCCAAGTTAACAGCGTTTGCAGTTGATACCAAAGAGCTAGCCACAGCTGAGAGAAAAGGGACTTTAGAGTTGATTTTTCTCTTATATGAATAGGGGGCCAAATTATAGACGCCCAATTTTGGGTGGTAAGTAGTAAGTATGCAAAAGGTGAATTAGCGGATACATCAGGGTCCTACTAAAATGTGTCAAAGATAAAAAAAAAAAAATCAAATAGCTTAATTGATACATCAACTAGAAGAAAGTAGTCTTAAAAATATTCCTCTCAATCCATACAGGAAACATAAATCTTTGTACCATGTTAGCCAGTCGATAGAAAAATATTAAGATTTGAGAGTCCTCAGTGGTTGATAACTTTTCTCAGTTAGCCATTAAAAAGTTATCAAATACTGAGGACTCTCAAATCTTAATATTTTTCTTCTCCATCCAGAATCCCATCTGTCTTGAAGATACTTAACACCTGATACAGCATGTTACTAATGGGGCCACCACATCTTGTAGGGTGACCAGCTTTGGAGCACTGAGTGAAAGTGGTGGTTAAGCTGGGGCACGTCAGGCAGGATTCTCTCGGTAAATTGAAAAGCAAGGCCAAAATGTGCTTTCATTTTCCTTGGGAAATGCCAGGAAGAATCTGGATTTTATTAAATGCCTTTCAAAGTTCATTAATTGCACTGTAAAACATGCAAACAACTGATAAGAACATTTCTTTTGTTCTTAAACGTCAAGCTACAAATTAATGAGTGTAGTCACTTTGCTTTGTAGACACAACCCCATGTAATAAAACAGGAGTGCTTCTGAAAAGTCTGAACAAGGGAGCACTACTGGGGCTGCCAGGATTTCTATGATATATGGTGAAGCTTAAGTTTTTAAGAGCATTGATGCTTCCCACTTCCCGACTTGGACAGACAGCCATACAAAAAAAGTAGAATGCAAAAATAAAAGGAGAGTTTAGGGAAATAACCCAAGCCTGATATTCCGAAAGTTTCAAATTATTATTCTAGAAATGCAATCCTGAGTAATCCACAGCTACTTCAAGGTACAGTAAGTTCTGGCATCTATAAGTTATATTAACAACCTGATGAATCTTCTAAGTCGATTTTCATTCCAACATCCTTCTTATACGGAAAATGTGTTTGAAGAAGCAGTAATGAACTTTTTTGACTTTTTGCCAAAAAGCTGCTGTAATAATTAAAAATGTCTGGTCCAAAATGTGTCTGCCTGGAATTGTGAAATATTGCATCCATAACAAATCATTAATATAAGTCAGACTTGTCAATTAGCAATATGCAAAAGTCATAGCATTTGTCTCCCAAGCCTGACACCAGCAAAGAAAGATTATTTTTGTGTCCTGCTTGAGTGAACGTGTTTAAGTCCTTCTGTAACCTCGTAACCTAGTTTTTTTTTTAGCTGAACCTACGTGCTTTCTCCAACAATATCCTCCAGATTTCTGCAATAGTTGTTATGTGCTGAGACTCTACCGGTGCTAAATTATTACCTAGGCGGACAACACTATTTAAGACTCACCATAGCTGGCTATTAACTTGGATTACTTGTCAAATGCCTCGTTCCTTTCCTCGCTCTTTTTTTTTTTTTTTTATTATTACATGTATATTTTTTAGAAAAATTGTTTATTTTCCTCGCTCTGTCCACCACACCTTCTCAAGGAAAGGTGACTTCCAAGGTCATCGACTTTTTACGTTGTTACGGCAATATACTTTCCTTTGCCCTCATATAGCTTTGCTGCATTAGTTCTTGTTGTGTGGGTAAATTGCTTTTCTGTGTTTCATAACTGCTGTAATAATGGAAGTAATGTTACGCATGTGCAGTAAACTACCGGTATACGGATTTCAATCCCTTAGTCCTTACAGTCAGTTTCCAGAATACAGAGCAGTTTGATTACTACTCCTTGCATGGCTGGATATTGAAATAGCTTTGTTTCAGCTAAATTCTTCAAAGTCTGTCTCTCGATACCTGCAGAACCAGGTTTATACTTGCTCTGGGCTTGTTTTCAAGATTTGGAAATCTTTGGAGGGCAGCAAGTTAAAATAAATAGTCGCATTCGTGATACATTGGTTCCTGCTTCCAACTTCCAGAGGGGTTTTTGATTTGGCAATTTCAATTTGAGGGACAAAGAGACCTACAGCCCAATAAATTTTTCATGATTAAAAGTGTAGCAGTAGTGTTCTCAGAAGTTCATTACGTGCAGCTTGCTGGCTTTAATAGTGTTACTCTTGCCTGTTAGAGCTTTGAAAGAATACCTTGGTTATTTCAAATGGGTTCCTGTAGCAGACTTCTATTTTCCCCTTGTGAATCCCATGCAATCAACAGTAGTTTTACAGACCTCATCCTTTTGAAGGAAGGGCACCTAGTTAAGGGTAAATTACCCTCCTGTAATTCTTCCTATTTAATCTTTTGCAAATGCCCGTAATGAAAGCACTACATTCCACCCAGTGGCCCCGTTTCCTGTTGTAGAGGGACAGATAAAGATGAGTCTTTCTTTCTGTCCCCTGTTGCTATGGACCCAGCAATCTACCAGCTCCATGCTGGGCTGAGAAAATGAATGAATACAATTAGTGCTTAAGGAAAGTTGGCTTGTCTTTTTTTTTTTTTCCTGAACCTCCATAGACAATCACACATGTGTACATCCAGGAGTTTTGCTTTCTCAATCATTTACATCGGTAGTATAAAAAAAATTAAATTAAAAAAATCCATCCTCAAAATATTTTTGGAAGAACTTTCACTTCAGTTACGCAGATACTAAAATTAGGGATCTTCCTGTGAAGTCTTACAGTTAGTCATCTCCCTTTCTCTCTCTTTTTTTTTTTTCTGAGTATGACCTTTCGAAAAGAACTTTTTGAGTCATTTAAGAGTTATTTCATTTATATTGTCTGGGGAGATATGTAAAAATTATACGACGAGGGCCAGGAATAAGAGCATAAAATGTGTACGCTACTTTTAATGATGCCAATAACTAGCTAATATCCGTTGCTATCGTATCACCGAGTCCCGAGAGGAGGACTGCTTGCCTTGGAGGTATGGAGAAAAGCCATCACCCAATGCTAGGGCAGCACTGTTTTCTATGGTACTGTAGATGTCATACGGAAGAAAATAACTCAAGACACTAAAACTTTATAGCAAAAAAACAGGAAGCTTGGACGTGAACTCGCTCACTGTCTGCTCGGTCAATTATGTCTTCTATAATTAAGTGACAAACTCAACAAATTGAGGTTTTAAGGTGACTTGAAATGGTGAAGGTGACGTCTAATCTTCATTTTTATGATTTTAGCATTAACTTATTTAATAAAGTGCCAGTGAAAATCTCCAGGAAAGCTGCAGAAAATATTTAATGCTTAGCGTTATTGATCATATTGGCTACATCATATTGTTCGGAGTGATAATTATTGTTCGATTTTTAATAGTTGAAATGCCAACGGGTTAATATCTTAATATATCTAATTATTTCACTTCCGATAGTAGTAATAGTTTAGACCATAGACCATATTCTGTTCTTCTGTAAAGCAGCGTTATTAGCTCAGTCCTCTTTTCTACTTACTTGGGGCAGGATGGAGCCACGTACACGGATTTAGAAAATGATGAAATTTGGTTTTATATACTATGACTTGGACCGGTCGAGGGTAAATAATATCGAGTACGGACTGTCGAAACGTAGCAGAGCTGAATTTGGCATTTAGCTGTTTGTTTTGAGCACTTATAGTCAAGATGCTGTAGGCTTATCTACATTCCTACGTGAACCTACAGCCAACACACCATGCAAAATGCTGAATGACAATCTCCTCTCTGTCATTACATTTTGTTTCATTATTACTAGAAATCATCTAGAGAGAAATTCCCTGAACGTGTCTTAATCTGGAGAAAGTCATCAGAAGAGGATTTTATCGTATTGTGTGCTATTTAAACACAAAATGGCTTCCCTGGATATTTTTAAAGATGGCCGCTCGATGTCTTCGGAGCTCCATAAATGGAGAATGCTTGTCAGATTAATGGGACTGAAGGCAGGAGAGATCCTGGTGGAGCACGTCAGAACTAGGACGGCATAAATCCTTCTCATTTGCAAACCTATTTTTTTGGCAGTGTAAAAATGGTAGTGTGTTCCAAGTGAGATTGTTAAAAGTATATTCGAAGGTTTTATAGTAGTTATTTCCACCAATTATTTCCTTCCTTATTAAAACATAATAGTATGTGATCCCCGGTCTTTAAATTTTGCAGATTATGTTTCAGAAATCTTCCCGAGAGCACAGCAAGTAGTAAGGTGGTACCTTACAATCTTTATTTTTCTTACTGTACAAAGTAAACATAAATTGCATGAAATCTGATCAGACCTGCATTGTCTGGCTCCAGAAATGGAAGAATGAATGAAATACATTTTACTTAGGGGTCAGGTACAGTTACAGCTAAATTTGCAATAATCGTATTGACTGGAAAGACATATGTCTACAGCTAATGACCACTTACATTCCCAGACCCTGAATTCTACGTTGTAAGATATCGAACCAAACAATTAAAATAATTTATTGTCATTAAGGGCGTTTAATCAAAGTTAACAAATAATGCTAATACGACGTCTCCACCACCATATCATGGTACTATACCGAATATTCTGTGCCAAGGAGAAGTCATTTTAAGTATATACATGTGCAATATTTAGAGGGGGGGGACAAATCTAATTTATTATGTGTACATTCATATCCTTCGACTATATGTAGAAACCTTTCCAAAGTGGAAATCTACATGTAGCAGAGTAGGAAAACCCAAGATAACACGATAATATATCATGAAGAGTGTGCTCAAATGCAAAGTCAGCTCTGCTGCAGATGACTAACGCAGCTCTGCTATATCTGTGAGATATATAATAACTATTTTGTCGTCTTTTTCTATCATACAATAAGTCTTTATTTGAACCAGCTAGGAGAATATGGTGATGTGTGACAGTTCCCTATATAACTCCTCTGTATATTCAGAATCTTACATATAAATCTGTCTAGAATTCATCTCTTTCTCTACTTGATTATATGAGCAAAGAAATAATATGACGAAGTTTGATCTGTAAACTCCATAAGAACATCCTAAATAAAAGAAACATACCATGCTGAAACGTGCCGGGAGTAAGGCAATGTCTACCATTTCCAGTGTACTCCTCTACTGGTTTTATTTACTAGATGCCCAAATCCATAATCTCATCAGTGCAATATGGGTATAATAACATGGGAATGCAAAATGCCCATAACCTAAAGGAATCCTCCCCTATCGGGGGATCTATGAATATCCGCTTCCATATTGGATAGGCAATAGTACTGGGCAGATGGCCCTTAGATATGAAACTTAGTCTTTCTTGATAATATTTTCCTGTTTAATTGTGTGAACAGGAAAAATCTCCCAAATCTTACTTTGTCTGCTCATGTTGCAAAGTGCTCTTGAGGATTCTATTTCCAACTGTCCTGTAAGTTATTAGCGTCTGTCAAAGCCATAATTGCCGCTAGTTCCTTACTCTATGTTCGAAAAATGCAGCAAATAAGAGAAAGCAAATGAAGGGCATTTTTTTTTTGTCACAACGGCACAGCTTACCCCTGGCCTTATTTCTTTTTATGAAGGTTTGCATAATTTAGTATTATATTATTAAGTCGCACCACGTGGGGGGGGTTAATATGAGAGTTGTATTTTAATTATAGACTTGGAATTATTACACAATAATTATTAGAACCCACATTTTGCACGACGCTCTGTAGTAGTTAAAAGTTGGTCCCACTGCAAACAACAGATTCTCAGAGTTAGTAATGAAGATTAGTCTGGGGGCACATATGTCTGGACTCACAGCGGCCTGGTCTGTGGGTTCATGGTGCACAGTTTGCTCATCTATTGCTGTAGATTAATTTAGATATTTTTTTACAGTTACAGTGAATAAATCACATGGAATTTGGCTTCTATGGAAAGATAGAAAGTCCCTTACCTCTATGTGGAAGATGTTTCTCTTTTTGCCCTTTACTATTTTGAATTTTTAATAATTTTTGCGATTACAGAAAATATTTTTGTCTGCTCACATTCATCATGTGATATAAATACATACAGTGGGTGCATAAAATATATACGGTATATAATGCGTGTGTGACTTTATACATATTGATATATATCTATAGATGTATAAATACATCAATATGTATGTGTATATCTACATCTATATATCTATCTCCATATATATAGATGTGTGTGTATGTGTGTGTGTGTGTGTGTATATATATATATATATATATATATATATACCTCCGTGCGCACGCGCACACACACTCTTTATCATATAAAGTATGCTATGCCTCATCTAGTAGATTAACTTTCTTTCTTTTCATAAGATTTATTTCCCTCCAAAAACATAACATGACTGTGAATCAATGTTGGCTGTTGGTTTGAACACAAGACTTTTTATTTTTTTTACAGTTTCAGCAATATTGATTTTTTTTTTTTTTTTTTAAACACAAAATATAATACTCGATATCAAGGTTGTCAAAAATGCACCTATGACTAGCTGTCTATTCTAAACACTATCCAGTACTCTACTTTGGAATACTTAGCGTTGTATCTATTCCGAAATTTCGTGTATCATATGTTTATGCTTTAGCGTGATCTTTTTTTTTTTTTTTTTCATTGTTATTTCAAAATTTTCGTTTATTTTCTACATAGTAATATATGCTCAGATTAAGCGGTGGCTGCAACAGTAATACCCCACACCCACAAATTAATGGCTCCCTTGTAATGTTTTCCATGGCAGGTTGAATTAACACCATGACTATGCATGCTTGGCTTAAAATCTGGGTATTAGGTAAACCTGTGATAATTACAACCTTCTATATCCCGGCTGCCTATTATTTATTTTATTCATATATTCCCCCTTCTTCATGTGTAATATATTAGGGTGCCTTGCCAGTCTGGTCACAATGGCTACAATATTGTCACTGAGCGCTCATTATGGTATGTAAATTTTGTTTGTACAATATTCATTATTGTATTTTAGATTGCGCTCTGATGATCTTTCTTGGTTTAATAGTGCGGCTTTACGAAATCCTTTCGCCCGCTAGCAACGCTGCGTGAAAAGTTCTTGCCGCCATAAAGCTGGCATTAAGATACGCGTGTGTGATCGCCTCACAATTAAACTTGGAAAAGAGGTATAATCATGTCCCCAAACTTTTGCGTGTGTTTGGACGGTTTATGTGTTTTGTCTATGTTTTGGCTAGGCATCTGCGATGGGTTGGTGCGCTAGTGTGTTTGTATGCAGCATAGAGAAGTCCATGTTGTGATCAGCTTGTGGCTTTTTATAGAGACTATACCGTGCAAAGACGGGAGACAAGATGGCGAACTCGCTTGATAGGCATTGATAAAACTGGTGACATTAATGTTTTCGAAAGTTCCCTAAGTCTTCCACTGCCTACTATTGATTGGAAAGACGAAAATATATTTATTACTCCTTAGTGCTGAAATGCTAATAGTGTTTTTGTCGCTCCCCATAGTATTCCCTGCTGTTCTGGGAAAATAGTGAAGAAATAAAAGCTGCCAAAAAGTGTGTCTCTTTATTACTAATTAATCAGGCAAAAAGGCACCTCACTGACAGAACCAATGTCAGGCTGACAGCCTCTCTGGGATATTTTATTTGAGATACTGTAAAAAAAAAAAATAAAACTAATTAAATGATTCTCTGGAGGCCTCTGCTCTATTAGCTGACATCACAATCTACCGTGGCTTTTCCAAAAGTGCAACCTAAAACATAGAAGAAAATACCTGAACAGGTCACCCTTTATGAGTTTTTACTGACTGTGATTTGTAGGCATGTAGAATAATCATAATTAATAGCTAATTATTGATTAGGAGCCACAATTGGTGGGGTCTTCAATATTGTCCATGTTGAGAATCTTCACCAGGTGTCAAATCTGAATCATAACTTTCTGAAATGTCACCAAACCGGAAACTTGTATATTTTTTATTATATACTGTACGGAACCTAATGACTGTCTGTCATCTCTTCATCCTTTACCGTTTCCTGGTTGAACTTCTTGGACTCGATGTAATTTTTTTTTAACGTTTGCGTGTAACAACATGGTAGCAATATTTCACCACCTACCTGACCTTTTGGGCTCACGATTCAGTTTTAGAACTTCAAGAGCAAGAAGAACCAGAGATTTTTAAGATTACAAATGTAACAAACTGTTACCCACCTTAATTCATTGAACTCATAGAGGTAGAGAATGAACAAGAAGTCTTGATACATAGAGGATTGCATTGTCTTTTTTGTGAATTAGTAGTTTTCTTGCTGCATCTAATGGTGGAATTCACCAATAATTATGTCTAGGTGTGATAACCTTGCTGAAAATATATTACACTCTCAAATGTGTGTACAGATTTTGGTATTAAATCACATTTATGTTCATAAGGTTGGTGGGTCTGAATATGAGCTCTGTATGTTTTCCAAGGGACAAAATTGAGTAAAAAAACATTCTTTTAGATTGGGCAACACCTATTTATATATAGACTATGCCTATATTTATAGAATTCTATGGGTCCGTAAAAGCGGCAGCATGGACAGATACATTTTTTGGCATCTCAGATCAAGGACCCAATGATACACCAGTTTACTTGAAAAATGTTTAACCAAAAAAGCCCCCCAAACTAACATTCTGTAAAATTGTATGCAACTTGTCTCCATACATATCAGGTCCTAGCCACATGGTAGGGCTTTTCATCACTATGTAACTACCCTACAGTATGGTTATGTTTTAAGACTCTTTTCACATGGTCAAGTTTTTTTTTTTTTTTATTCTGTTCTACTTAGAACAGATGAATGGAGTGAACCGATTTCCTACAAGAACTTTTTTTTTTTTTCAGTTCTAAACATAAAAAGTGTGAGGAAAGCTGATGGACCCCATATACATTTATTTTGCTTTGCTTACATAGCACCATCATATTCCATTGCACTTTACATATAGTTACACCACTGTACCCATTGGGGCTCATGATCTATATTCCCTATCAGTATGTCTTTGTAGTGTTGGAGGAAACCGTAGAACCTAGAGGAAACCCAAACAAGCACGTGGATAACTGCAAACTCCTTGCAAATGTTGTCCTTGGTGGGATTTGAATCCAGGACCCCAGTGCTACAAAGCAACAGTGCTAACCACTGAGCCACATTTATTGGGGCCTCTCTGCTCCCAATTCACATAAGAAACCAATTCCGATTATCTTTTCTATTCATTCTAAAAGGGAACAGACAAACAGAAAACATAGGCATGTGAGCATAGCCTTAAAATGCCCGAGAAATCCAGGGAAACTGAAGGAAACATATGCAATCTCCATGTCGAGTTGTTGGATGCAGACCCGCGACCCTATTGCTGCAAGGTTACAGTGTAAGCACCGAGCCAAAGTGCTGTCCACAGCCACAGTTCTGCTCGATTATCAAGATATAAATAAATGATATGATTATTTTCTAGCCAGGATACTCCCCAGGAGTTACGACCACGTCTCACTTCTGAGATTAGGTTGGCATCATATTTACAGCGTTATATTTCTTTTCTTTTTCTCTGTCTTCTGTGTTTTATTCTCGGGAATATAACTCTTAACAAAAGAGAGAATATTCAATAAGAATTGCACCACCTGGATTTTATTACATTGTATTTCTTAACAAAGTACAGATGAAAGGAAGTATCCATGTCTGCGAAGATGATTGGCTTTTAAATGACTGTATCTAGAATGGAGTGCCAGTTTTGCTACTAGTAAAATGTCCTTCAGCATATTGATGACTTTGCCGTGTTGTTCAATTTTCGTTTTTGTTAAGGGGAATGAAATACTCCAAAGTAGGAGCTGCCTCTCAGAATCAGCCAGTCAATTTTCGTTTCATCCAGTTGAGTGCTAATTTAGCAATACTTAAAGGTTTCATTGCCTTGTAGTTAATTAGCGCCAAGTAATGAATGCTAACTGAACTATTAGTGCACATTGTCGGCGCACGGATGTTCTTTGTGTGATTGGATCCATTGCAGATCTGTAACACATACACACATGTTGGGGTGTTCTAGGATACAATGGTCTGAATGGGTAACATAATTGTAAAAAAAAAACTTATATTCACATCCACACACCTTTTTACTAATATACTCCATTATGATCACAGTGCTCATAATTAAATTGCCGATATTATATTTTAAGTTCCCCACACCAAGCTAACAAAGGAATATGAGAGATGTGCTATGTCCGTTAGGGGAACAATGAAAGTAATTACACACTCTGCTGTGCCAGAGTCATAAAGTGTTAATAAGCAATGGTGGGTGCAGTTGTGATTTATCTTCTCTTTTGTCATATGTGCTCCTGCCTGTCCTGTCTTTTGACAGCTTAATTAAATTACGCACTGGATCTAAACCCAACAAAGTAAAACACATAAAAAAATGTGAGCGAGCTAAAAACTTATCAAGACCTTGTCATCGAGACACCGTTGTACGTCTGGTTTACGTATAGTGGCCATCAGTTCTAAGTGTTTGACCATCTTCAATTTTGTAGACTTTCTTCTGGATTTTTAACCATCTAATCTGTCATGTGCCCCACAACAACCTGAAAAGGGGCGATACACATTAGATTAATGCCAAACCAACGTTCTGACCTTAAAGAGATCGTGCTACTTTCAAATACATGAAGGTATCCGGTTTCTCGGTGAAAGAATGATCAGACATGTTGGATTTTAATATGCCCAATTCTTTGTTCATTATAAGGACCATGCAGCGGCGGACGTGTTTGATACCCTTAACCCATTCACCGGAGCGTGCATGTGTATGGGGAAGAATAGTTGTAAATAAAAAAGCTATAAAAAGTATTTGTAATTTTTGGCCTTGAAGTCAGAACCGATCCAAAACTAGGGAACAAAGAACATCAACGCTACTATAATATTGTAAGCACCTAAAGAATATGGCTTTAACAGATGGCTCAATAATTGGAAAATACGCTGAATTTCGACATTACACCCAATAGTAATATATAGAACGCTTTTTAGACATTATCAGTCATGGCTGGTCGTTTACTGTAGACTGCATCTTAATCTTCACTCTTAAGTTTGGATGAATTTTAGTTTTTTTTTTTACTTTTGTTTTGCTGGGACATCCGCATGGAGTCCGTATGTTCCTTCCATGCTTGTGTGGGTTTCCCCCCACATAAAGACATAATGATATGGATGGATGATTAGCGCCATTGGAGACAGTGATGACAATGTCTGGAATATGTTGGCACTATGTAAGCACACTTAATAATTAATTAGTGAATATGGATAATTTTCCTAAGTCTGGATCAGCACATTTCTAGTTATAGATCCGATAAACGGTGTGCACTAGTATGAGCAATGCCTAATTATGAAAATATATATGCAAATACATATTCTAACCAGATCACAGGATTGCTAAGTCTTTGATCCTTGGTAGAGCATTATATATATCTCACTGAGCACAGTAATACTTCAGTTTATTACATTCAGAATTTACATAAGAGTTAAAATATTATGGCATAATGTTGGTGGGAATTTAACTAATACCTAATAAGCTGCATGTTATCAACGCTGGCAATGATTTCCAATGCCTTCATTTTGCATTTGACTACTTTTCCAGGCCCTGGTAGTGATTAACAATAAGTGAATGGGTGTTTGGAGGCAGACATACAGATGAGTTTCATTAGCACTCTGTGTTTGCAGCTCGGGATGTATCTAATATAATTTTATTGATCAGGCAGTGTGTGCCAGCGTTTGTAATACCTGTCGACTGAATAAAATCTTCCCATTGTTAGGTAGAGAATCATCACTGACATTGGAGCGGCACCAGCCGAGGTCATTGGAAGACCATTCGCTCTTCTGCGGCACGGAAATGTTTGCTTTCTGCCAATTTGTCACTCCTTTTAATTGATAACAGAAGCCATGGCAAAGTTTTATTTAATAAATATCTAAGTGGCACTTTAAGATACAGGCAGCTCAGAAGATCAATGACAACTAATATGTTAACCTGTTCCTTGCCAATCACTGCATTTGGTGCATTGAAACAATATATTAAGTTGCACTTACACCGAAAGATTATTCCTAGGAATACTGATGTCTTGTAGTGTAAACAGGATGACGATTATGGGCAAAACACCTGTTGTCGGGTGAAATGATTTTTAAGCTTGCCTAAAGTCATAGTTTTCAGCACTCGCCTTGTCGAGAACAATGGCCGTCTATTCACACTGAATGATCTATTACAGATTGTTCAGTGAGCATCATTTAGCTCTTTCTGTCGATGTGAACAAGATTTAATTGACCTCCGATTGGTGTTTATTTACTGATCTACGGTCGTTTATTTCACCAATCCGCTTCTGTAAGCAGACCTTCAGTCGGTATAGCTTATAATCTGATATGTCAACCATAGATGTAAATGGTTAGTGCCATTTTCTGTTGACTTAAAGGGCTTTTCCTTAAATTGCCAGTTTTCCCCTATTTATAAAGTAAAGTATAACTTGCCGTTCACTAAGGATGGGACCATTGAGACCCCCAAGGATCCCAAAATGGGGTTCTGCAGAGGAGGTGAGATGTGTATGCTCAGCCTCTGCTTCATCCAGTGGCTATGGGACCACCAGAGACAGCACACTACAGGACTCGATAAGTTTTGGCAATGAAGTGACTAGAGGCCGAGCATGTTCACTTCAACTGTGTACAGTCCTGCTCTCAAGAATGCTATGGGATGGAGAAATTTTATGGTTGAGTTTGTCAGTTGAATGAGCTGAGATTACTTGATACAACTTACTTGGAAGGCAGAGCCTTTACCGTGTCACAGAGTACCATCGTGTTATCGAAGGTATGTGAAAGTAGAATATAACCCCAAATAATCATTATGGTTACCTAATATAACCCTGGAAAGCAACTTTGTATGGAACCATATTGTGCCTAAGTTTCACTTCCCATACAAATATATTTGGATATGATGCAGCCATCCATCGGTGTTATGTCAGGCGATCCTCTGTGTATACAGTCCTTCCAACATAGGCTCTTAAAGTGATCAACAAAGCCTTACCATCTAATTTTTCTACACAAACTTACAGACAAATTCTATGGTAAGTCATACGTGATAGGCACAAACAGATACAACCTCCATGATGAAAACACGTCCTCATAGAGTTTGCATTGTGCTGCTACTGCATAAATGACTCATATATATGTTATACCCCAATGTATTCCACAATACAGAATGTACAATGTGTTCATCTCTTTTGCCATCCATTAGGGGCTCCCCATGATTTCTCTATCTCAGGAACACATGCTCTCATACATTAGGGCCAGTTTTATAGGAATATATTGAAATCACACTATTTATATGTATCCCCTACCATAAAATAAGCTAATTCACACCTGAATGAAAATATATGCAGTTGTAAACTGTATAAATGACAGGGTAATTCTGGTATGTATACATTTTCTGCTCAGCATTAGTCTATACATATTCTTTCCCAATTGCTTTGCTTAAACAATTACGGAGAGAGCACTATCATTTGCCTGCTTGACGATATCTTCTTTTGTCAGACAGCTGTTCATACATTCACATAATCACTATTTCCAAGATTTGAATTTCTTTTTGTTGTGACGTTCGGAGAGAAGTAAAAGGGATATTAAATTCAATCTCCTCCGAGTGGGTGCGAATCCACAGGAGATCAGCATGAATCTTGTAGAGGGTAGAACCATTCCGGACATGAGAATATGTTCATTTACCTCCATATATGACATATTAGGACTTCTCTGGATGAGTCATAGGAGGATTAATCCATTTTTGTTTGTCACTTACAGTACAAGATCTGCAAATACGATATTTCTCATCAATCACATTGTACTTGTCCTCCTCGTATGAGGAAGAATTACAGTTTACTTAGCCCAACTGTACAAAACTGAATAGACAAAGACATCGTGACTTTGTTGCTACATCTTTGTATATTGAGTAATTAGGTTTTTTTTTTTCCTGCCTATAAACTAGAAATTACCCTAGGGAGATAGTTGTATGTAAAATAAATTTTGATGTCTTATAATTAAAAAAAAGGTTTCAGTTTATGTTTCAAACCAAGAGACTGAATCATTTTTTATTACATGAGCTCTGCTTAGGAAATTGAAGAGCGAGATTTAATGTCTCCTGGTGGCACCTGGCTACCTTATACAATGCCCAGGGGATCGGCTATGGCAGATAATATATGGCCTAATTGATTTGTTTATTTTGTGTTTAAATATTTCCAAATTTTTAATTAGATAAACCTTAACAAACTAATTTTTACAGTTATTTAATTACCAGCTGTTGGCTTAGATACTGTTAAGAAAAATGGAATGTAACATTTCGGTTTGGCTATAGGTCAGTAGCAATACTATGTATCATTTTAAAAGGCCCAAGAATAAAATATTTCTGAAACTTTACATTCATATTCATTACTTGATTTTTTTTTTCCATGATTTTTAAAATTATGGAATATATAGTGTACACTGGATAGAATGATAATTAAAAACAAGGGGTCCACCATGCAGAGATGTAAAACTGCAGCTAATGTGAACAATGACGGAGCGTAGCTGCGAGTAAGCACCGTAAACACACCGAGTTAAATGTCACTCGGTGTGATCAGAGTGCAAGGTACCTGACTCTGTTACTCCACAGAGTAGTACAACAACTGAGAGCACTCTGAGCTTTGCCCTGTTAGACGTCACAGGAGCATAGTGGTAATGACGCTAGTTGGGGTCACTATAGCTATCCCCCCAGAGAAGACTAAGCTGGTGGTTGACCCTGCTCTGACACACAGTGTGCTTTAGCACACGTGTTTGAGGATGCCCGGTGCAGATGCTAAGTTCAAGCCGGAGTTCCCACCCTACACTGCCTGTCTAGAGAAACACTTGCAGTGCTATTAGCGGCACACATGCATACAGGATGGTAACGTATCCGCCAACCATACGATACTAGCACACAGGCGTGCGCTCCAGAGGACCTTTTATACATACATCTCGAGTCCAGATAGACAGGACCTTGCCTGTGGACCAATCAGAAGCTGCCACATAACCAGAGCAGGTGATGTCCGAGCACCAATGAGAAGGCGCCACATCCTGGACTTGCCCAGTACGATGAAATCTGGACTTAGGCTCCAGAGTACAATGCTGCATGTGTAAACCAGTAGTAACCATGGGCTTAGCTGGAGAACTAGCAGCAACTACACGTGCAGCATGAGCCTGGGCAAGGTCCTGGGGCTGGAGTCTGTGCTGAGCAGTCATCTCAGTGGCCGAGCCTGAATGGGAGACCACAGCACCAGACAAGGCCTGGGATCTATCCCGTGCAGTGGAAAAATCCCAGCACCTAACAAAGGGTTAACACCATTCTTACGTGGATGGCACTAACCAGACATGAAGGAGCCTGAGGTGGGGAAACATGGATGGATTAATACAAACAGAAGGAATTAATTAAAAAATATACAATTAAAATGGACCTTTTAATTCACAGATAAAGGTCCCCATACACCTTGCCCAAAAGTTGGCTGCACAAACCAATATCTGTGGTATTGGCCATCAGTATAATGTGGCATTGCAGACTATGCTGCCTTATAAAAGCTATAAGGGCCATTGATATAAGATAGCTGTTGGCCATACGAGCTATCTATCCCAACCCACCGGCACATATGCACGCTCAGATTGTCACAGTGTCTATGTGTTCTGTATGGTGAGAGAATAGTAAGCTGGAAACAGTTTATCTCCAAAGACAACAAAAGGATTGGATGTTTAAATTGACTGTACCCTATTGTTCTCTTCCCTCAACATCATCCGTCAGGGGAGAGCTGAGAGGTCTCCATGCACATCAGATGGCGACTGGTCCTACCAAAAGCAGCAGGTTTGGCCGACTTAATAGCATATGGAGACCATTTCGATCTTGCTTCATTGATAGTTCTGATTCTCCTCCGAAATCAAATAGTGAAGTAATTGTAGAGGAAACCTGAACCTACTAATCAGTGGACATCAGTCTTTAATATGTAGGAATTCAATGTAAATGTTCCACCAAGCTAATTTAGATTCATATTTGCCAAAATATTAATTAAAATGGAACTTCTTTAACCTACGCCTTAATTATGGGTAACGCATTCATCTTGTAGGAAGTGATTTCCTTGAAGCTGTTGGGTAATTAAATGTTTTGGTCTTTGTTCATTTCTATGGAGTATTTGTTGTTGGAACACATAAGCGTAATCATTACTGCGTTAAGGGAATAATAGTATTTGTCCGTAATGTGGTAATGATTGCCCTGTGGTCAGTCCTGCAGGAAATAACAGGCTCATTTACATATGCAGATCCATTCAGCGGATACAATGTATTCATACAAGGATATCTATATATGTCCCAATTTGCTCCACTAGCCATATTACTGCAAACCTCTTTTAAGTGTACAGGAAGCAGTGATGAATGGGTGACAGGATAATGTAGCGAGGTCTAGCAGAGAATTGGTATTTTTTTTGCCAGTGAGTTTTTCTAGTGATACAGCACTTTGACGGCTCTCACTGACAGGCAGGTAACGTCAGGGCATCAGCTCCTACTCCCAGGAATCCCATCACTGTCAGAACCATGTTTGCTCTTTAATCTATGGTTCAATTGCACTAATCTTTTCCAACTCCCTTTTTTTATCTGCGGCGGATGACAGGAAAAAGCCATGTCTGCTTCCCTCCCGTCGTTATTTGTTTATTCCTATCCAAACGCCTAACATTGTTTAATGCTTACCTGTTGTATATAATCCATGTGGTCTAATAGGCTGCGCTGCAAACTTATCATCAGTGTTTGCTCCAGGTAGATTTAAATAGTGTGCCAGCTGACCTTTAACTTACAAATTGACAACAGCTATCATTTTTATGTTGTTCTGACATGTTCAACATTTAAGGTATAATTTCCCACCTTTCAAGTCATTGGAGGAGGAAGCAATGCAAAGTTGTTGGTACACGTCTGCAGGAATTTCGGGAACTATGTCTGTTGCATTGACACGGCTTGGTGGAGCACAGCAGCTAAACAGGTTCTGTTGTTTGAAGTCCCTTGACAGCATCAGAATTATTATTATTAGGCTTAAACGTTTGTACATTAATCTATTGTACTGATATTAATGATGTGCCTTGTTGGTAATGCTAATTAGTAAGGTAATTATTAGCATAAAGTAAATGTGGCTAATTAAAATCTCAGAAAATCTCAGACTGAAATAAGTATTAGTCAGTGAGTCCAAGTGCAATATATGAGATTCTTATAGAAAACCACAACATTTAGAAACAAATGACTTTTACATCTACTGACCGCGACGGCTAAAACAATCATTCATATTCAGATGAATATGTGTTGCCGATAAGAATGATCTTACTACTGGCATTACTTATCCAATCGCCCATTGAACAAGCTTTTGAACATTGGTCGAGTGATTACTGGCATGTTTACAACAGCCCATAATTGGCATTTAAGCGTTCTAAAGGATGTTCATTCCCCATCATTGGTTCATCTAAATGGGCCTTTACTTTACTGTGACCTTTTCAATTGATGAATTCTACTAAAAGTCCTTGTCCCTAGTGTGTTCTTGTTCATCACATTTTAAAGGCCATACAATTTTAGTTACAGTACATGTCACCTAAATGTTTGTTTGGTCAGAATCTATTCCTTCCGAATCCCAATACTGAGTGTGCGTTTGTCCTCAATGTGGAGATGAAGTAAAGGCACATTATTTATTTATTATTCTTAGCTTATATAGATTTATCATTTTCCTCAGCGCTTTACATACATTATCATCGCTGTCCCCAATGGGGCTGACGATCTAAATTCCCTATTAGTATGTCTGAAATGTGGGAAGAAACCAGAGAACCGGAGGAAACCCACCCAAGCATGGGAAGAACATACAAACTCCTCACAGATGTTGTCTTTGGTTGGATTTGAACCCAGGACCCCAGTGATGCAAAGCTGCAGTGCTAACCACCAAGCAACTGTACTGCCCGTATTAGACTAACATCACCTAAACCTACTGATATTGTCGGATTCGGCTAAGGGTCTCGTTACACCAAACGATGCACCAGCGATCCCGACAAAGATACGACCTGGTCAGGATCGCTGGTGCATCGCTACATGATCGCTGGTGAGCTGCCAAAGAGGCAGACACACCAGCGATCAGGACCAGCGAGGACGTTGGTATTCAAGGTAAATATCGGGTATCTAAGCGCGTGCGTCGCTTAGTTACTTGCTGTGTACCTTGGATACCAGCGTGTTCGCGCTGAGAGCTGGTATCCGAGGTAAATATTGGGTAAATAAGCACGCGGCGCTTAGTTACCTGCTGTTTACCTTGGATACCAGCTCCCAGTGCGAGCACCCTGGTATCCAAGGTACACAGCGGGTAACTAAGCACCGCACGTGCTTAGTTACCCTATATTTACCTTGGATACCAGCTCCCAGCATCTGCTTACAGCGCTGGGAGCTCACTGATCGTTGGTCTCCCGCTGCCACACGCAATGATGCGTGCTGGCCAGCAGGAGACTAACGATCAAAAAATGGCCCAAGACATTCCTGCACGATCAGCGATACCCGGCGGGGGGGCCGGTTGCTGATGCGTGTCTCACACAGCGAGATCGCTGATGTGTCACAAAATCAGCGATCTCGCTAGCGATCTTGCTGTGTGTGACGGGCCCTTAACAGCCAGCCTCATCTTTATGGGGGTCCCCGACAGATGTTTTTCGGTGGAGATAAGGATCCAATATTTCTGACTTCAAACTGCCAATTCTTTTGCTCTTTAAGAGTCCGTTAGCACAGACCAATTGGTGGCATAATATGACTACCGATCGGTAAACTCTTACCCATCGGTAGTTGATTGATGGCTTGTTTACACAGGCAGACTAAATGGCAGTTCAATGAGCATTTTGCTCAATCATTGGGTGATCGGCAGCCTGTTTACACGGCAACTTGGTCATGAAGTGAACATTTTTAACAATGCTTGTTCATGATTATCTTGTAGTATATGATCATTTTGTAGGCCCGTCACACTAAACGATGTCCCAGCGATCCCACCAACGATCCGACATGATGGGATTGTTGGGACATCGTTAGGCTGATCGCTGGTGAGCTGTCACACAGACAGCCCCAGCGATCAGGACCAGCAATGCTGGTTTCTAAAGTAAACGTCGGGTATCCAGGAGCCGCGTGACTCCTGGATACCCGCTGTTTACCTTGGAAACCGGCATACACGCTGGTTTCCAAGGTAAACATCGGGTATCTAGGAGCTGCGCGACTCCTGGATACCCGACATTTACCTTGGAAACCAGCGTGTACGCCAGTTTCCAAGGTAAATAGCGGGTATCCAAGAGCCGCGGCTCCTGGGTACCCGACGTTTACATTAGCAACCAGCGTCCAGCGTTGCTGATCGCTGGTCTCTCGCTGCCACACACAGCGATGCACGCTGGGCAGCGGGAGACCAGCGATCGAAAAACGGCCCATGCCGCTCGAGCACGATCAGTGATAACCGGCAGGGGGGGCGGCCGCTGATCCCCGTCACACACAGCGATCTCGCTGACGAGATCACTGATGTGTCACAAAATCAGCGATCTTGCTAGCAAGATCGCTTAGTGTGACGGGGCCTTAAGAGATGAGCTGCTGCCAGAGAAGACTGTCAGCAGTTCTTTCTCTGCAGGGTGAGCCCTCTTATGTATGGGAAAGTCAGGTGAAATGGTTGATAGTTGTCAGCTGAAGGATGATTCGCCTCTATAACCTGTATGGAGCTTAAAGGCCCCTTTACATTTAGCGATACACCAGCGATCCCGACCACGATACGACCCGATCAGGATCGCTGGTGTATTGCTAAATGGTCACTAGTGAGCTGCCACACAGCGACGTAGCGACGCAGCAGCGGTTACTTACCTTTCAGACGTGGCGATCCTGACGTCCTCCCGCCCGCGTCCATGCTCGTCGGCGCCAGCAGGAAGCCCAGCAGGAAGAGCCCGACGAGAAATGGAGCTGCATGATCTCGCGTGATCAGCAACAGACAGCGGGGGAGCCGGTCGGAGGTAAGTATCACACATAGCAATATCGCTAGCAATATCGCTGCTGCGTCACAAAAACGGTCATGCTTTAGCGATATTGCTAGCGATATCGCTATGTGTAAAACTCCCTTTAGCTTATGCCAAACACTTTTGGTGTTTACTGATCTGCCCTGATTTCAACATGCTTGACCCTTCAGACACTTTATTATTATGGTTAGCCAGTTCCATATGGTCTCATTAGCGCCAACTTTATTGCATGGCAATAAACTTAGGTCTTCTGTCCATATTACAGCTGTGTACAAACTCTTATGTTGTAAAAAGCCATAAAATGCCACCCATATCAGCTAAGGGGTAAAGTTTCTCCTTCTGTAGAGTGACATGCCGAACATGCCAGGCTAAGGAGACTTATACCGTATGCAGTGCTCCTCTGGGAAATGAAATCTGCTAATTGGCCCTTCATAAAAGAAGAGGTCAGTTTCTGAAGACATCATATGCCTCTGAATTGAAATGGAAACATTCCTTATCAATACAATGGAATAGCAAAGTGACATGTTCAGTTTGATAAAAAACAAAAACACAGGCCAGCATACCTGTGAGTATAAGTATAATGTGCAGGTGCACACATGTACGATGTGGCCATGAACAGACAAAACCTAGAATAAAAACAATGCATAGGCACACAGCAGCAGGTGATTAAATAGTATCGCATGTAAAAAGCATAGTGTACTAAATTAAAGGGCCTGTCACACTAAGCGATATCGCTAGCAATATCGCTATAACGTCACTGGTTTTTGTGACGTTATAGCGATATTGCTACCTTCGACTGCTCACCCGCTGGTTATCGCTGATCGCGCGAGAACGTCCTGGACTGTTTCTCGTCAGCTTCCTGCTGTGACGACGAGCAACGCGTGGACGCGGGCGGGAGGACGACAGGATCGCCTCGTCTGACACGTAAGTAGCGACCCCCGACCCCTGCGATGTCGCTGGTGAGATCTGCCTGTGAGACAGCTCACTAGCGACCACTTAGCGATGCACCAGTGATCCTGACCGCGTCATATCGCTGGTCGGGATCGCTGGTACATCGCTAAGTGTGACAGTACCTAACATTGTCTGTGCACCGTTGTGTTCAGCTTTCTGCAGGCAGCTCTCAGTACAGTCAGGCACTGCTCCTGCTCTCAGGGCCGGTTTTAGGCAAAGTAGGGCCCTAGGCAAAAGTTTAAAATGAGGCCCCAAATGCTAACATATTGCAGATAACACAGAAGCATTTGGTTGTATTTACTTTTTCTGAGTTCAGGCCGCTAAACGAGTGTGATCGACAATATTGAAGTCGTTCGACACTTGTTTCCCGGCCTCTTTCCAACAGCTGAGGAATAATGATGGGACAGAAAAATCACTAATAGATCAATCAGCAGCACATCTGCAGTTTTCACCGGGTGATGTGCTACTGAGAACAATGATTTTTGTTCCGGCATAAACAATCCAATCACTCGATGAATATGCAGCATTTTGCTTGTTTAGTATAATATACACCTCATAGTCCTCCATATAGTAGAATGTGCATCACAGTCTTCCATATTGTATAATGCACACCCCATAGTCCTCCATATAATATAATGTGTCCCATAGTCCTCCATATAGTATAATACACTCCCTATAGTCCTCCATATAGTATATTACACGCCTCAATCCTCCATATAGTATAATACACTTTTCAGTCCTCCATATAGTATAATACACTCCTCATAGTCCTCCATATATTAAAATACACTCATTAGTCCACACAGTATAATACACTACTCGGTGCTCCATATAGTATAATACATTCCTCATAGTCCTCCATATAGTATTATATACTCCTCATAATTCTCCATATAGTGTAATACACTTCTCATTTCTCCATATAGTATAATACACTCCACTCAGTCCTCCATATAGTATAACACACTCCTCATAGTGTTCCATATAGTATAATATACCCCCATAGTCCTCCAAGTAATACAATTCACTTCCCATAGTATAATGCACCCCATAGTTCTTCATATAGTGTAATGTATTCCCCATAGTCCTCGATACAGTATAATGCAGCCACCCCACAGAGAATAATGCAGCCACCCCACAGAGAATGCAGCCCCCTCAGAGTATAATGCATCCTCGCCATGCAATATAATGTAACTCCCATAGAATATAATGCAGTTCTCGTATAGCATAATGCATAGAATATAATGTAGCCCCGTCATAAGGTATATTACAGCCCCCTTATATAGTGTAATGTAGTCCCTCCATGGAATATAATGCAGCCCCCATGTAGTATAATGCAGTCCCCCATAGGATATAATGTAGCCCCCTCATAGAGTAAATATAGTGCTGCCCCCTCATATAGTATAATGCAGCCCCTCATAGAATACAATGTAGCCCCCTCATATAGTATAATGTATCCCCCTCATAGAGTATAATGAAGCCACCCCTTACATTATAATGTAACCCCTAATAGAATATAATGCAGCCCCCATAGAATACAATGTATCCCCCTCATAGAGTATAATGAAGCCAATCCTTACATTTTAATGCAGCCCCCTATAGAATAAAATGTAGCCCCCTCATATAGTATAATATAGCCCCCCCTCAGAGTATCATGCAACACCCCCTCATAAAATATAATACAGCCCCTCATAGAATATATTACAGCCCACCCCCATAAATATAATGTAGCCCCCTCATAGAATATGATGCAACCCCCTCAGAATATAATATAGCCCCATCAGAGAATATAATGTAGCTCCCTCCCAGAGAATATAATTCAGCCCCACAGTCCAGTATTCACTCACTGATATATTTAAAAAAACACACAATCCTCTCCTCATTCCCAGCACTGCTCCCGGCTCAGCTCCGGTCTCAGTGGCTGCACTGCCCGGCACACAGTGGGTGTGTGATGAAGTGATGTCTTCATGCACCTGCAGTGTCAGAGGCAGAGGGGAATGATGGGAGAGGGAGCATCATCTGAAGCTCTCTCCTCCATCATTGCTTTCAACTGTATTGGTGTAACAACGAGGATATAGTTGAAAGCGGTGTCTGGGGGGAATCCGGGCGGCACCCCTGACTCACGGGCCCCAAAACGGCTGCATGGTATGCCGCTATTGGCGACACACCACTGGCTGGGTTTGTGGGGGCAGCTGCCTAGTCTGCCTGCCGCTAACGCTGGCCATGCCTGTTCTGCCCACATCTAGTTTGAGGCCTGGTTGGTAATAGTGAGGTGAGTTACTAGAGTCAGAGACTATCATGTTTGGGTACACCATGTCATGGCAGCATGGGTTTTACACTTTTTTGGTTAAAAAAGTTAACTAGATACCCTATATTTTTCACATGTGTTACTATTTCTTCCCTTACTGTAATGCGCCTGCACATTTATTTTTTTATTCTAGGTTTTCTATGTTTAATTTGATATTACATGGGTATTCTCTATAATATATAATGTATGAGCCATAGGGTGCCTCTATCCAGGCTTCATATAAATTTGTGGCACTGTATCATCATCGTGCCTGAGTTTAAGAACCTCGTGTTCGAAACGTATCCAGGTGCTCTGCAGATCAGTCCAAGGTAATTCCCTTCATTGGGTATACCTTACCTTCATGAGCATAGCAGCCCTTCTTTTTGTATTAATGATTTTACTGAATCTATGAATAAAAGACATTATTATTTTTAATCCTTGAGCTGGATATCTATTTTTTTGGACTACTTTGGACGTTTACAGAGACGGATCCGTGCTTGGATGTGAAACCTCTTGGGAGAAAAAACAGAATGGGTGAGCTGAAATAATTTCCCTTGCACAACTGTATCATCATCAACACAATAATTACCATCTGCGCCATATTGGGGATTACCGTTAACACTGTTTGTAGAAGAGTGAGTACAACAGTTACTTTTAATCAATGGTTAATAAGCAAAGGTTTCTTATACCTATAAAACACTAGTCACAGGCTTCTGTATAGAATAGTGATTAACAGCTGTTTGAACATGGGCAGAGTCGTGTTTGGATCGATCTAGGTGGCGGAACCAGTCAAACTAGTCATACAAGTAGTTCTGTATTTTTTAGAAGGGTCACACAGGCCCAGACATATCATACCAGACTACAACGCACCAAAAAATTTTTTTAGCACTGTCATAATAATAAAACAGAAATAATAAGTTACTTGAAATACAAAATATTTCTCTGTTTCCTAAGAACTCTAAATCATTTTTCAAGATCGATACTTTTGCTGGAACACTAGACGTGTGCATCATGAATAGTTACCGCCATTACATGGATAATGAGGATGGGGGATGGGAAACTGCACAGAAACTATGGCCTAAAGCAGCAGAACATGTAAATGTAGACTGATACGCAATGACAATGGTAGAAAGAAGCAATGCAACCATCAACTGATTTTAGTTTATAATTTTATTGAACAGATGTCATCTCTTTTGGGCTAAGGGCGATGGAAATTTTAATATGATCAGATTATAATGTTGTGTTGTTGTTGTTATTATTATTACTACTACTACTCTTTACAAAAAATATATAATCTTCAATTATTATCTATTATAGCACACTTGTGAGAATGCATACCTAAGACTTACAATGTCCTATGTTTCAGTGATTGCAGTCATGGTCAGTAAGAATAACAAAACCCTATACCGGATGAGACGTGGATGTGCCTAGTTGATGTTAGCAGTAGCTGGCATTTTAATGTAATGATAATAATCGGCATAATTTGAAGTTTAGTAGTCGTCTTCGTGCCATTGACTCCACATTGCTGTAAATATTGACTGTGTCGGATCTGAACCCTTTATAGGGCCAGACACTGGTGTCTTGAAAGGCGTCTATTGTTCCCTGTAAGTCGGCATTCCATAGCCAAGACCAAAGTATGCATGCCTTCCAGAGAGAAGAAAGGCAGCTCGGGGAGAGGAACGAGCCGCACAAAATGAGCTCGTAGACGTTCAACGTTGGGGGGAAAACTGTGCTAAAAGCAGTAATAGTTCATGATACTCTACAGAGTGTAAAAAGTAATTGGTGGAAAAGCCAGAAACACATTTCCATGCCATGTATTGAAGACCTGGTGGCCTTAACCCTTTCAATGCTCAACTAAAAAAAAAAAAAAGAAGAAACAAAGAACATTCATATACGCTACTGTCTGGGAATGGATCAACATAAGTAGCTGCTACTTATCACTCATCGGCACTGTTGCTCGGATGAAGTGTGAGTTCTTTGTTCGAATTTCTCGAAGTGAACTGTGCACTTTACCATTCAACCACATTAAGTTCATCGGAGTGTTTACATTATAAGCTCCATCTGTGGGTAAAATACATGCACGCTTTCAAAGTGTCAGCATATCTTTTGTATTCGGTCCCTTAAGGCTGTGCTGTGCACGCTAATACACTCCCGCAGAAGAAAGAAAACTTCCTGGCACATTTGGTAAATATAGAAAGTGCTAAATTTTACTATGGATCCGACCGTCTAGGAATTGACATGAAACTCCTTCGCCTGGGCTTTATGGATAATGTGCTCTGACGCCCATTAGTTCTATGAAATCTGGAAGGCCATATTCCTTTTTTTTTTTTTATAACATTTTTCCTTTTTAATTCACTAAGGCAACAAAGGAGCATTGATTTTAAAGCTGCCATTATAAAAGTATATAGAAAACGAATGAGGACAGACGTTGCAATGGCAGTAGGTACCCTACATTTTTTTTCTCTGCTGCCTTGTTTTGTAAATGGAAATTATCTCGGCTTTTTACGATGTAAAGAATGGATGCTAGGAAAAATAACGCTGGGTTAAAATAAAACACTCAATAAACAGTAAGAATCTGCTAAGGCAATTGAAATACATGTCAGAAAAGTAAATTACTCGGGAGTTAAAACGGCTTTTAGTTAATGCTGAAACATAGAATAAAAGCATCGGTGTCATGACCAACCCTGACAGCTTGAAATCATACAGTAAAAAGAAAGTCGGTAAATTTAGAAATGTTGCTTTGTTTTTAGTTATAAAAAAAGTCTACTTTTCTTTATCATATTCCATTTTTCATGTAGACATAACTATACACATGGGAGACCTTCATATACCCCACTGATATGTAGCTAAGAAGTAAAGCTGGCCATACATGTCAGATAACTGTCGGTCACTTATATCTCTCAATACCTCCATACACATTGTAAGGTAGCGCTGTCATTCGGGTAGGGGGTACTCGCTTGGCAGCCAAATAATCACGTCCGGCACGGGTTTTCCATAAAACAATAACAATCCATGCGGTTTATTCAGGCATCATAAACCCACAGCAGCAACATAAAGTTCATATAAACAGCATAGCGTCCATGACAGAGCTTCCCTCTGTTAAGCCTGTGGTCACACAGGTTAGACAATGTCCAGTACAAGGCTCTTCAGCCTCACAGATATCTCACCCCGTCAGGGTTTACCTCATGGCTGCGTCAGCTCACTGCAGATGTTCATTCCCTCCAGGGAACTGTCAGACGCTTGCAGCCGTTACTCACAGCATTCACGTGCTGTCAGGCAGGAAGCCCCATCTCCCATCCGGACCTTCCACAACGGACCAACCGGGTCCAAGCATTCACTCGTGACCTACTCTGGCCACCTTATATGGTCCGTAGCCACGCCCACCGGGTCACATGGCTATGACCTCATCACAGGTCCTACAAGCATTCATACATTCTTTACTATGGCATTCTAGCCACACCCCTGGGTGGATTTGTAGGTAGCACTCCCTAGCCCATTGGCACGAAACCTCAGCAGTATCACTGCTGATCAACACATACACAAGTCTTCATCTCAAGGCCACCCACCTTGAGATACATTACGATCATTCAGCATCCTATACCTATCAGGACACTGGTTATACACCTGTCCTGGGACACCCACACAGCGCCCCCTAGCGGACACAGTGGTCACTACACCACAAGATGTAAAGAACGTGGAGATGGGAGTTGGGCACTGTCACACACCTCTGGTGATGGCTTATCTACCCTGGGAACAAAAGGATCAAACATTGCACTTCAACTAAAAATTCATGGACAAGTTTAACCTCACCCGGTAGAGTTACAAGAGCTCCATACACATTACATGTTAGCCGGTGTATGCCAAAACACTCAGTCTCAACACCACCCTAATGGTTGTCTGGCAGAAGCCAAATGAAGAATACAGACTTAAAGGGGTTGTCCAGTCTTAAACTACAAGTCTTCAGTCTCTATGTGATTACAGACTTGTGAATTCTCACATCTTGCTCACAAATGATCTGACTGATACCTAGCCCCATGTTTTTAAGTGTGCTTTAAAAATACATCTCTTAAAACGAGCCTAAAGCCCCAGTCACACACAGCGAGATCGCTGCTGAGTCACAAGTTTTGTGACGCAAAATCGATCTCGCCAGCGATCTCGCTGTGTGTGACATGTAGCAGCGACCGCCCCCCCCCCCCCCGCCGGGTATCGCTGATCGTGCTCTAATGCCCTAGACTTTTTTTGTATCGTTGGTCTCCCGCTGGCCAGCACGCATTGCGTGTGGCAGCGGGAGTCCATCGATCAGCGAGCTGGAGCTGGTATCCAAGGTAAACCGTGGGTAACTAAGCGCGCGCATCGCTTATTTACCCGCTGTGTACCTTGGATACCAGCGTGCTCATGCTGGGAGCTGGTATCCAAGGTAAACAGCGGGTAACTAAGTGCCGCGCGCGCTTTAGTTACCCGCTGTTTACCTTGGATACCATCTCCCAACGCGAGCACATTGGTATCCAAGGTACACAGGGGGTAACTAAGCGACACGCGCTTGTTACCCACGTCGTCGCTGGTCCTGATCGCTGGTGAGATCTGCCTGTTTGGCAGCTTACCAGCGATCATGCAGCGACACACCAGCGATCCTGACCAGGTCATATTGTTGTCGGGATCGCTGGTGCGTTATTCAGAATCTGCTCCCTCGTATTCATCTGTCTCCACACCCTCCATGCACATGATATCTGTACCTGATAATTGCACTTACATATATGGGCTGATGACCGGATCATGCAGCTTTACATGAAAACCCCTATTTATTATAATGACTGGACCTGAAATAACAAGCACTTTTCACCTATTGTGTCCCCCCTCTTTCCTTGTAGATTGTAAGGTTGTGAGCAGGGCCCTCACTCTTAATGTAAGTGTTCACTATCTTACTTTGTATTGAATTTATTGTCTATATATGTCACCACTTAATTGTAGAGTGCTGCGGAATATGTGCTGCGGAATAAAATTATTATTGGTATATTATTATTCTACTGGAATCAGATGGCGCCTGACCGCAAATATATGATTTGCATATGGTCAAGTGCCAAATAGATGGGCAAGGTGTCACTCAATGCATGAATTTTAAGCGGAGGACTGACACAGCCTAGTTGGAATGTGTCCAGAAGTAAGCAAATCACGTATTTGTGGTCACATGACCACCCGCTCCCAGCATCGAAGAATCCTCAGGTCGTATGATGTGAGGATTCGCAAGTCTGCAGTCACAGAGTGCTGTGATGCGATGCGTGCTGGCCAGCGGGAGATCAGCGACGAAAAAAATGTCCAGAGGTTTTTTGCAGCGATCAGTGATACCGGCAGGGGGGCCGGTCGCTGATCGCTGTCACACACAGCGATCTCGCTGGTGAGATCGCAGTTGTGTCACAAAAGTTGTGACTCAGCAGCGATCTCGCTAGCGAGATTGCTATGTGTGACGGGGCCTTAATGTATGCGATCACCTTTTAAAGAGGATGTCTAAGTTGAATAACCTTGAACACTTAGTAGTATGGTTCCTCAATGATGTACTGACCACCGCAGGATGTACTGCCTATCCCCTGATCTGTCGAGATGGTTTAGTAAATCCTCCTTTGAGCAGGGGGTTGGACACGATGACCCTGGCGGTCCCTTCCAACTCTACCATTCTATGATCATCAGTTGTCATTTAGGGGAATGTGTGTTCAAATCATTGGGTTATCCTTCTCAGGTAACACTAGCCCTTCGAAGGCAGAGCTAATTTTTGTAGTGACTTCTTATCCCTGCTAATAGAGGGGGATCGGAGTCTACAAGATAGATTTATTATAAGGTAGAATTGTCTCTAAGATGGAAAACTAGAAGATCTGGTGCATAAATAAAATTGCCACACATAATGCAGTCCTTGATTAATGCAGTTGTACCTGACTACAATGACAGACGACAACATATGTGTGTAATACTTATTATTGCATTATTGAATAGCATAGACATTTGGTAATTGAAGACATATACAAGGCACTGCAGCAATTCTGTCACAATGCCGCCCTTATTTACATTTCCCTATGTCAACATTTTCCTACAAAATGTGACTGCTGCGATTATTCTTATGTGAACGGCTCGTATTTCACTTTAAGCAATATACAGTTCATATTGATAGTAGTCAATAGGGGAAAGGTTTATTTTAACAGAATGACATATGCCCCATAACAGCAGAATGTTATGGAAAACATTTTACTTTTATAAATAGGGTTCATTTCACTTCAGACGTTTCGCCGTTATTAATGACTCTGAATTACCAAGATGTGAAAAGCGATTGCAGATATAAAAAGTTATAAGGCAATATATGGAAGCATGAAAATGTTTGATACATTTCTTTTACGTGGTTATTAGCCGCTTCTGTCCTTGGTTACGTTGTGTACTGATTCCGTCGAAAATTCAGAATGAATATATGCAGATGTGTAGGATGTCCACGTACCTGGGAGTGAGCACATGGGTGAAGGTGAGTGAAGAATGAGGCTTTTATTAGCTGCATATTATTTTCAGAAGTGCATTAGACAAGCTAACACTCTTTTACTATGATGGTCAGCTCCATCTTTTTACCAGTTTGGCGCATTAGTATAGTTCACACTCTGTAACCCCTATGTAGCAGCTGCCAGCTGGCGGTGGCAGGCTATAGCAGCAGGGGAATGAAATTGGGCATGCTATATAACTAGAGCACTGAGGCAGCTGCTACATCTGTAATTGTCTGAGCTAAGCTTGTACCACGTAAGCACTCATGCAGGCGTTTAGACTTTGCATGGCAGCTCATAAAAACCCTACAACACAATGCTTCTTGGAGAAAATGTATCGGGGGCACAATATGTGCCCACTTAAGTTTATAGTTGCTAGATTATAGGTGCATACAAGTTATATCTGTAATGTACTCCTACTTGTTTTGATGTGTGGAACAAACTGTACAACTGATAAATGTTGCTTTTTCATAATTCATACTGTAATGTTGTGAGTTCATTTTCCCCTTCACCGTTGATGTCTGATGAACTCCCTCTGCTGGTGAAGAGAGGTAGTGAAATTGTTTGGGTTGAGAAGAACCTGTCATCTGAACAGGTGGAGCCTGATTGGACACCCGGAATCACTGAGTGGATATAAGGCAGCCGACGCCCTACAGGGGTGCTGGTGATCCTTTCTGCTCTGAGCTCTTGCAACCAGTTAGTCCTGTCTACTGAAAGCTAAGTTTTTCCTCTCTTATTTTTCCATGAGATATTGACTGTTTGCTTCGTGTTTTGTGTTCAGCCTGCCTTTGTTGGGACGGGCTGAGCTCCATTTTTGTCTCTGATCAGTTTATCTCTTTGCTCTGTTTTCAGAATATACCTGAGTGCTGATATAGTGATTTTGAAGTCTAGCGACTTCAGGGCCTTTTTTCCCTATCAGACGGTTGGGACATTTTTGGTAGGGTTTTTTGCGGCTTGCAGCCAGCATCTTTTCTGTCCTTTCCTATTTAGTTAGTTTGGCCCCATCGTTTGCTCAACCTGTCTTTCTGTCTGTTTGTGTTTTCATCTGCTTTTCACCGACAATACTTGTTGGGGGCTGTCTATTGCTTTGGGGTCTGCTCTGGGGCAGTTTAGATTTCCCCTTTCTTTCTTTAGGCTTATTTAGTTCTCCGGCTGTGAACAAGGGGTCTAGGGCACTGTAGGAACCCCCCACGGCTACTGTTAGTTGTGGTGAATAGGATCAGGGGTCTGCAATCCGATAGCTACCAACCTCTCTGGTTTTCTGGACTTAGCTTGTATTTTTGTTTTTTCCTCCTTCGGTGACTCATTCATAACACTGTAAATTAGGTTGCAAGTTGGAAATCCAATTTTAAGGTACATTTAGATGGGGTAAGAACGCTCATTCTTGTTTATTTGCCTGTGCAAAGATGCCAACGATTACCCAAAGAATGAACAAAGCTCTTGATCATTTATAATGGTATAAAAACCATTGTTGGTGCCAGTAAATTAACTTGTTCAGTCGATCGGAGCTTGTTAACGGGCCAGGGTTGGCCCTTCGGAATGCACTGTTAGGTTTCTTGAAGAAGCACTCCCATTTATAGTTTTGTATTAAGCGTGAAGATGTGCATGTAATGTCGTGAGAGTGTATTAATATACTCGCCTACTGCTGCTCTCTCCAGTGTCCAGCGTTGTTCTGCTCCTCTTCTCGTGATGTCACCGCTCTGCAGACTCTCTTGGTCACACTGTGCTCTGTGTGACTCAGAAGTGGCTTTTACAGTCTAAATCTATGAAGTGTCAGAACAAGGC
Source organism: Dendrobates tinctorius (assembly GCF_039654945.1). Taxonomy (NCBI): domain Eukaryota; kingdom Metazoa; phylum Chordata; class Amphibia; order Anura; family Dendrobatidae; genus Dendrobates; species Dendrobates tinctorius. The sequence goes on along the minus strand of NW_027361671.1, from coordinate 40,763,191 downwards.
ATCATAGGTTTTCATTGTAAAAGTGTCTTCCGGCTCACACATAGAGCATAGAGTAAGTTGATTAGTCGCAATTGCAGTGATTTCGCCGAGAAGCAAAGCAGAATAGTGCTGGATCCTGGAGAGAGCAGCGGTAGTTGAGTGTATTAAAAGGGTTGTCCACTACTAGAACAGCCCCTTCTTAAACTTAAAGTTCGCCCCGATAAAATAATAAAGCCTCTACTCACTTCCGGTGCCGGTGCTGTTCCCTTGGTGTCGGCACTCGCTCTCCCCAGGGCTGTCATGCGGTGTTGACGCCAGTGCCCAATCAGCACTCGCCTCATTGTCTCCACCTTCAAACGAACTGACCATGCAAGATGAAGTCTGGGCTCCAGCAGATCCCGGGATTTCTCTTTATGTTCAGTTTGTCTGAAGGTGGGAGACAGACACACCAGGGCTGATTGGGCGCCGGGCATCATGTGTTATTCCACCCCATCATAGCCGCGGGAAGAGTGAGTGTCGAGACTGCTGAAACAGAGCCGGCACAGGAATTGAGTATGGGCATTATTTAATCGGGGTCAAACATTTAGTTTTAAGAAGGGATTGTCCTAGTAGTGGACAACCCCTTTAATGTACTCACAATACATTTCATGCACATATACACAATAAAAAAAATAGATTGGAGTGCTTCTTTAACTACTGTATAGTCATGCAAAAATGCTAAAAAAACATTAATGTGACCCCCAAGTAATACGGTGAATGTACACTAGAAATAGATGGGGTCATTTGTGTATGATAAAATGCCAAGTGCGGATGCTGCATACCGAGGAAGTACGGCAGAATACATAATACAAGAAGCCTTAACATATCGGATCTTGAGTTACAAGAACATTAATTCAGTGGAAATAAAATTGAATTTATTTACTGACTCTACAACCAGATTTCAGCATCCGTCCCTTACACAATTTCCAATTTAGATTCATCTGAATTTGCTTCCTGCGTGATTGGAAATGATTCAACAACGCTTCTTCCTGTGGCAGCTTTGAGCGAACAAATCAAAGTGGCTAAATCTGTCCATAAATTTCTTCTGTTCTCCATACTGACCCAGCGCACACAGAAAACGCTCTAGGAGAGGAGCACAGATTGAATTGAGGTTTCTTCGACGGATGTTTTCCTGTCACTAGTCTCAGTCAGCCAGTTTGTTATCTTTATCAACAGACAAGCACTGTCTCTTAGCGAGCTTTTTGCCTTACGTGATAGCACTTCATGTTTTGCACTAATCAGTTTTTTTTCTTAACTTTTTAAATATTTCATTATTACATGATTAAAAAATGTAATAAACATAATACTGGCAATAAATTAAATAATGTGATAAATATTAATAATAATGTTAGTGATAATATTAAAAGTGATTTCTGAGACTAACTTTGACGGTCTATCCTTAGGTTAGGTCATTAATGTCTGGTGGGGGTGCGACACTTGGCACCCCACGCCGATCAGCTAAATCCAGTGTTGGTGGCCAGATATGCTCAGTTACAGAACTGCACAGCGCAGCTCCATCGACTATATCGGGGTCGACTCGTACTGCACAGCCACCCCCTTTTAAAATAAATAGGGAGTGGATGTGCAGTACCCAGACACAGTCACTATTCTGTTGACAAAGCTGTGCTGTGCAGCTCCGCAACTGAGCAGTTAAAGCCGTCACCGGCACGAGGAACACCTGACTGGCGGGGTGCTGGGGGTCGCACTCCCAATGATCATACATTGATGACTTATCCTTATGATAGGCCATCAATGTTAAAGACAACCTCTCTAATAATATGTAGCGTTATAATGATGCAGCAGATTATGCTAAACTTTTTTTGCACTCTTTTGAGTATTTTCCAAACAGACTTCAGCTTTTATTTTCTAAACTTGTGGTAAAATGAAAGCAGAGGTGTGATTAGCTAATATGGGTGCCAAAAACTATCTTTCTTACCCTACATCCATCCTTCCCTAACTCCAATTTTCCTTTTCTACACCCACTTTTTCCTTTATCCACCCATCTATCCCTGGATTCTTTTCTTCCCATGGCTTCATCCTTTTTGTCTCTCGTACATCTCTACCCTTCTATGCATGCCCTCTCCTTATGTCGTGCCCCATATCCCCCTTCCTTTTGCAGTCTTACCCCCCTCATGCTGGCCATGACTTCTTCCCATTGACAAATGCCCATTTTCTAATATATCTTTGCTTGCTTTACCCCCTATGGTTTTAGATTATCATTTTTTTCTCTTTTTGCTTTTTATTATAACATATACACCATTTTAATTGTTTATTATAAAGAATGTATGTATGCTTGATGTGTTTTTGTTGTTTTTTATTGCACTTATTACCTACTTCTGTTATGCTAAGTAGGTTAAACTGTACCACTTTTGGTGCCATTTTTACAATTTATACCAGATGCCTGATGAAGATACCAATTTGGTATCTTCATGTGTAGGTTAAATATCTTGCCAGTAAATGAACACTAATTACATCCTCTCTTCTTTAGATACTCATATCAGCCCACGTTCTACATTTTCTTTTATAATGTTGGGTTTTTCTTTTAGACTGTTTTGATAAATCTTCCTAATCATTTGCTGGATGCCAAAACTACCCCAATCAAATGATTGGAACTGATTTTCCAAGAAACATTTGACTAATACTCATTCGGGAATGCAGGAAATCTGACAGCCAGAACTCCAATCTTCCATGAGGACTGATTACATTAGTGGTTCTATAGCTCAGTAATCATTCCATCATTTAGAAATTATCGGTTTAGGTTAAGGTTCCAAACATTTACGTTAAGAAATGTATACACGCACACGTACTTCTGGTATGGTGTATATGTTCACACCATTGGAGCATATAATTCAGGCCAGTTGCTGAAACTCACGTAGCATATAACTAGGCTGGGGAATATCCCACAAAGATAGTGTTTATTTTAATTTACCTAACCATCCTAAAATCTGTCCTCACTTCACAAGCTTTACTTATTCTCTGTGTTAAGTATTTATGTTCCATCCACTGTTTTAGAGAAGACGTATTTCCAGACAGTAGATGAAGCTGAACTGGGATATTTTTTATATATGAATTGAATTGATTTCATCTGTATCAGAGACCACCAAGCATTATGTTTTAATGTAATACATGATATTGTCAACTCGGGGAAATATGTTTTATGTCAAACGCTTTTGGAGGCGGTAAGACAGGCTTAAGCCATTCGAAACAGTCTGCTGAGCGTCCGACATAGGAATAGGTACATATGTTTATCAGACTGTGGTTAATAAAATGTATACAAATTGGTATACTTTTTATTATACAGATTGAAAAGTCTAGTCATGCACTTTTGTACAGCTGATGCTGCAGGATCCCAGTGTTGCGGGACATTTTTGGCTAATGAAACCCACTAGACCAAGGATATGTTGTATAGACTGTCCTCAGAACCAAAACGTACTTTTAACCTAGTTTTAGGAAAACTTCATGTGGTTCAATGTGGCACTAGTTAATCATCTGTATTATACTCAGTGCCCAGACCTTCCTGTGTTTGTCCTAAGCTGACCATATATGGAACCTTTTGGTGATCTGAGGACTCCTTCGCTGAGAGGTTCAGTAGAGGCCACTTTGACCTTAATCGCTACGTTATGGCTCAGTTTTGTATAGTGTCACAATAATACTGCAGTGTGCATAGTCCTTATTACACTCCTGGCCGATAGGATCCTTTGCATTTCACACTAGAAGTAGTGAAGTTTATGGATTAGAAGATCCATAGAAGGTCTGGTTGGGCTCCAGATATAAGTACCAGTACCTGTTAGTCTTTATAGGACTTTTAATGCTGCTGAAATAAGTATTTTCAAGATTTATTAGGAATAAACACACCATGAAGACCCCAATAAACTTTAAAAGTTGCCCGGACTCACAAATTTCGGCGGGACCTGCTGACCATCTAATGTGTATTTTGACTTTTCAGCTTTCCCCATCATATATATTTGGATATAAGGATCAACCAGTTGGAATTTAATTGACCAATCGAATGGGAAAGGGTATAGAACACACGAATGCTTGGCTGAACGCTTCTGTGTATGGGGGTGGCGGGAGGCATGGCTGTTAGCCATAAGCTGGATTATCATTCGGCTATCTAATGTGTATGGGCAGCTCAAGACAGATGCATGCATTGTGATTGCTCATGTAATAAACAAAATGAAGGTGGAAACATGAAGCTGATATACATTCGTGTGAATGAGACCTTAGTAAGCATTGTTAGCAACAGATGTGATATGCAGTGAACTGTGCAACGTATAGTGATGTTCTTATTCCCCTGCCATTGGTTTAACATATTAGACAGATACATGGTTCTTGTGCTAAATATGTATGTTTATTTCCTTACTTGCTAGTTTTTGGCCATTGTCTACAAGTGATATCCTACCACATCTGGGCTTTTCATGATCTGCATGCTCTCCTGACTCAACATTCAACAGTCAGCTGTGTTAAAGTTTTTAATCCAGCTATGCTCCACAGACCCATCACATGAGTGATTATTGGCTTCTAAAATGAAGTCTATATAACACAGATGCGTGCTATACTCAAGCATTTAATATAGACACATGCAGCCTGTTAGCAAATAAAAGAAAGGAAATCATTATGTGTAATATATTAATCTGCACATCTGCAATGCAGGTATGGTAAGCGGTTAGTATGGAGCTAAATCTGTAACATTTAGAAGAGTGGATACCTTACTTATTCTTGTACCTCCATGTTTTCTAGTGTGCAATTTCATGGGATCGTAGGCCCTATTAATCCCCTTACTTAAACCGGCGACAAAAATATGCCAGACCAAGGTCGACATGAAATGGCCAAGAGGCTTTTAATAGGATTACTTGTATAATTAATCTAATTTCTATAATACATTTTTTAATAAATAAAGTCAAAATTTTTCAAGTCCACTTTAAAAGACCAATTAACTCAAGGATCAACTTTAAAACAACTAACTTTCCCCTCAAGAAAAGCCTCTCGACGACAACTCTCCATCCTATAATACAGAATAGCAAAGGGGCCGGGTTGGCGGGTGACAGTTGCTTAAGGGCCCGTTACACACAGACTTTCTCGCTGGCGAGATCGCTGATTTTGTGACACATCAGCGATCTCTCCAGCGAGATCGCTGTGTGTGATAGCCAGCAGCGATCGGCCCCCCCGTGGGGTATCGCTGATCATGCTGGATCATCCTGGCCCGTTTTTTCATCGCTGGTCTCCCGCTGGCCAGCGCGCATCGCTGCGTGTGGCATCGGGAGCCAGCGATGAGCGGTGCTGCACGCTGGTTACCAACGTAAACATCGGGTTTCTAAGGACCGCGGGGCCCTTAGAAACCCGATGTTTACCCTAGATACCAGTGTGCACTGCAGGCAGGACTGGAAGTGGAGGCAGAGCGGCGCACAAACCGAAGTAGCTCTGCTATCTGCTACTCCAGTTTGTCAGACTGGAGTAGCAGATAGCAGAGCTACGCCGGTCTGTCTGCGCCGCTCTGCCTCCGCCTTCCACCCTGCCTGCAGTGCACGCTGGTATCTAGGGTAAACATCGGGTTTCTAAGGGCCCCGCAGCCCTTAGAAACCCGATGCTTACGTTGGTAACCAGCGTGCTCGCTGGTCCTGATCGCTGGAGGGGCTGTCTGTGACAGCTCACCAGCGATCAGCTAACAATGTCCCAGTGATGCCATCCACGTCGGATCATTGGTGGGATTGCTGGGACATCGTTATGTGTAACGTACCCTTAAGCTAGAGTCACACCTAGCGACTTACCAGCGATCCCGACAACGATATCAACGTGTCAGGATTGCTGGTAAGTCACTATGTGATCGCTGGTGAGCTGTCAAACAGACAGCTTCACCAGCGATCAGCACAGCGATGCCGAGCGCCCGGCATCGCTGTGTTCGTTAGCGCTGATGCCATATCCCTGTAAAAAAAAATAGAATTAAAATTAAAAATATTGTTATTCTCACCTTCCGACGTCCCGCGCAGCCATCCTGCCTCTCTCCACGCTCCGGTCCCAGTGATCCTTTGCGAGAATGACAGCGTGAATGTCACGGTCTCGCGGCAGCGCGACGTCTTGCGATCATTCGTGCAAAGGATCATTGGGACCGGAGCGTGGAGAGGCGGGATGGCTGCGCGGGACGTCGGAAGGTGAGAATAACAATATTTTTTATTTTTTTTTTTAATATTTTTTACAGCTGATCGCTGGTCTCCCGCCTGTCACACGCAGCGATGCGTGCTGGCCAGCGGGAGACCAGCGATGAAAAATATGTTCAGAGGTTTCTTGCAGCGATCAGCGATACCGGCAAGTGGGGCTGATCGCTGTCACACACAGCGATCTCGCTGGTGAGATCGCTGTTGTGTCACAAAATTTGTGACTCCGCAGCGAGATTGCTATGTATGACTCCCGCTTTAGTCTCCTCACAGACAACTGAGAATTCCTGAGGGAAGGGGTGTAAATAGAGCACCTTCCCCACACTTTTTCCAACCAATCCAAATTAACAGCTGACAGACAGCCAGGCCAGCCAATCAGAGCGATCACCTGCTTATGTTACATGTCAACAGGGACTATTGACCCTTTACCAGATCAATCATGAGGATACCTCATGAAACAGTTAAGGAAACCTACAGTAAAATAAAATGGTTACAGACGGCATATTCCTAACAATATCCCTACACTCTTATTGGCGTGGGGGCTTTCCAGGACTGCTGCTATCAGGACTTTAAGAGGGCATGGACCCCAGAACACAGATTTCATGTGGACATTTAGCTATGGCACAGTCACTGCACTGTCAATGCAAAGAAGGGACCATTAATACTATAGTGATCCCTGTTGTCCTATGTTCTGCTGATTGGGTGGGATCCTGGGGTTCAGACTCCACTGATTTTATATTGATGATAGATTTATCAAATGATTAAGGGAACTTGTTCATACTCTTTGGAAATGAGTTAGCATTTCATAAAAGTGTTATCCAAATTTTCTCCCATTTGCATATATGTAAAGGACTGTTCACACTAACTTACCACCAATCAATAAAACTGACCAATTAGCAGTCATTTAATAGCCTGTTTACATAGACAGACCACAATAAATGATGCACACTGAATGATCTATAATAGATTGTTGCCATAATTCTTGGTAGCACAAGTCCTGTTTACACAGAACGCTACACAGCTTTGAACGATGAGCATGTGCATCATTTCAATTGATGAACAAGTTTTTTGCTGATCCATTGGATCATCGGTAGCCTGTTTACACTGAAAAATTATTATGAAACAAACCTTCTTAAACTTGCGGTGGTTCATGATAATCTTTCAGTGTAACTGAAGCTTAAAGAGGTTGTCCACTAATATAACATTGGTGGCCTATCCTTAGGTTGGGTCATCATTATCTGATCGGTGGGGGTGCGACATCTGACACCTCCACTGATCAGCTGTTCTTGGTGTCGGTGGGCATAACTGACCGGTTATGGGGCTGCGCAACACAGCTCTGTCTACTGTATAAAGGTCGCTTCCGGTTACTTCACATCCGCCACCTATTGATTTGAATACGGGGCGGATATTCAGTACTCAGGATAGGATAGGCCATCAATGTTAAAGTAGTGGACAACCTCTTAAATTCCATACAAAACCCACATGTCTTCACTGATAACACTTCTCTTTAAGAGGACACTAATTATCAATACTAGCTCACAGAGGAGAAAGAGTTAATACTAGCTGCTATTCTCCTTTTTTGGTAAGTAAAAGAAGCTGGATGGTTCCAACATTTACTCTCTCTTATTGCTGTAAGAGTTAGAGGGCCCTTGAAGTGGATAGAATGCTGCCAGAAATGCTTTGGCATCCAATGAAAAGCCTTAATTACCCAAACATGGGCCAGTCATGTTGCTCCGGTTGCAGATAATTTAGGCAAATTCAGTTGATATGAATGTTTTTCACTCCAGCGTTAAAAATTACATCCTGAATAAACCAAGCTATGGTGTCAGCCACACAAAAGTAAGATAAAACAGTTCAGACTGACCCAGCATACCAACATTTTTCTAGTTTTTCCAGTTTTCACTTGGACAATTGTACCCACATGTCTTTTTAATGAAAATCCTCAGCACGGTCTGGATCTGCTCACCACATACATAGCACTGCAGTGTTTGTCTTAGGAATTTGAGCCAAGGTGTCTGTTGCTAATGGAGGATGACTGTAAAGGATCTGAAAAAAAAGTCATCCTCTTCATTGTCCTGAACACAAAAACCTTCCGCTAACTTCCTCAAGCTTCCTTTACCACTTCTGAAAGACCCATGGGCAAGGTGCCGTTTGTGTTTTATTAATCTGCTTAAGCTAATGAGATGAAAAGATCTATTCATGAGGTGTCGAGAGTTTGGCCTAGGTTAAAAAAAAATATTCAGAGCTGCCAGGGGAGAACTTTGGACACTTTGAAGCTGTGCATTCATTTGTCCATTTATAAATATTGCTATTAGGCTAAAGTTTAATGGTGATATATGACCATGTGTCCTTTCATTAAATTGACTTTGTTTTAAACTCACAAGTTGTAAATGCTGTTTTGTTTGAAGAAAATAACCAACTAAGCTCCCAGGCAACTAATCTATTAGGGAATAGCATTATGGGCCCTATAAATATTAGACTAAAGCCCCCTTCACACATTGCAAGATCACTAGCGATGTTGCTAAAGCGTCACCAATTTTGTGACGCAGCAGCGATATCGGTGGCGATCTCGCTACATGTGACACTTACCTCCGACCCGGCTCCCGCTGGATATCGCTGATCGCGCGAGATGGGCCTGGTCCATTTCTCATCGTCTGCTTCCTGCTGGTGCTGACGAGTGACTCCATGGACGCGGGCGGAAGACGTCACCCTCGCTGCGTGTGACAGGTAAGTATCGACCGCCGATCGCTGCTGCATCGCTAGTAAGATCTGCCTGTTTGGCAGCTCACTAGCGACTATTTAGCATTGCACCAGCGATCCTGACCGGGTCATATCGTTGTGGGGATCGCTGGTGCATCACTAAATGTAACGGGGCCTTAAAATCTTCCCAACCCATTGATATTAACAGGTACAGACGACAGTCTAACATGTAGAACGGCCCCTGACATGTTATTGTCGGAGATGATTAGGATCCGGCATTTTTGATTTTAGACTACCCACCCTTTTGTTCTCTAAGAGAGAAACTGTCAAAAGATGTCTGGCAGCGGCTCTCTTGTAGAGAATACGGGAACAATCACCCGAACGAGCATGTGTATTGGAGAGTTGAGCATGTGCATGGCAAAATAGCTGGCCGACTGAACCATCATTTGTTAGGCTTTGCTTCTATGTTTGCAGTATCTCCTGGTGATGGGACATCGGAGGAAAACTAATGCCAGAAATAATATCTCGGATTTCTGCGGGATCATTATCAATTATCTGGTGTGTAATTTTTCCGCTTGATCTGGTCCCAGAGCTATATCAAAAAAAGGTGCATGCATAATTTTTTGACCTATCTACATGCACTGGACCAGTGAACAAAATACACAGTTTTGTTACCAGTTGTGTTTTGCTAAGGTATAAAAAATACTGGTCAGACACTACAGCATTTGGCCTCATCCAGATCTCAGTTTTTTTGACATTGGAGAAAATCGGGTCAAGTCTCATCAGTGATTTTTCAGCAGTGTTTCACCAGAGTTTGGCCAGAGTTTCAGAATTTTTTTTTAACTGATGAAAAAAAATTCCTGCACCTTCTCTGTTCTATCAGTCAGTGAAAAATGGACAGCACACGGATGTCATCCAATTTGAAATCCAGTTTAGATGAAGATCTGTGGTGGTGGAAGGATCAGCCATTAGTGTGTGTGTTAATAAAGAACATAATATAGTGGTGCAAACTACAATACATTCAGGTTTTTTCTCAACCGTAGTGTGGGAAGCTGCATTTATTTTTCATACTTTAAAGTGACAAGTTTTCATAAGTTTCATTCTAAACTTATATAAATGCATCCAACTGCTAAGAACAAGAGACTTTTACATTACGTTATAGAAAGGAAAAGTCCACCCTTTACTCTAACTTTCTCATCCTTCTTCATAAAAGTCCCTGGAATTTTTATGTCGCCTATCCGTTGCAGTGCAGAACCAGGTGTATCTGTATTTTTAGCAAATGCTGGACTGACAGACTTGTCATATATTTAGCCTGTCTGGCATTTTCTAAAAATGTAGTAACTCTACAACAAGCATTTATCAGAGTGATGTATTAATGAAGATGATTAGTGAAAGCTTTTGAGCAGCATACATGATCTCCTGTAAAATTATAAGGGTAAGCAAGTATTGGGACACACACAACCACTAACATGTAAAGGACCCCATACACATTAGATTAACATCTGCTGAACCCACCAATATCCACAGGTTTGGTTGACAGATGATGTCGGGGGAGAGAATTCTGCATGTCCAATTTTGGACTGCCGTACCTTCTGTTCTTTAAGACCTAAATGTCTAACAGCCACTCTTTTATAGACAACATATGAGCGCTCAGTAGAGTGGGCGCCCCTGTGTATGGGACAGTTGGGCGAGACAACTCCTGGACCAAACAGTGGTTCACCCAACAGCTATTCAAATTTGTGGGAGACTAAATAGTTTATACCTAGCAAAATTTTTTTACTATCTCTATCCTATATGTCTAAAATGCAATTCTGGCTCCATTCCTTTTTTATTTTATCTTTTTGTTTAATACTTAATGACAATGTGATCTGATTGGAAAAACAGATACAGACACTGCAAAGACCCTACTTTTACTATAATAGCTTTAACAACTATTTGTTTATCTTGAATTTTATCTTGTGCACGGACCACCCCCCTTTAACCAGGGAAATGGTAATAGCTAATTGTTCATTTATTCATAAATGCTCAGAAGGAATAACATAGTAACAGCACAATGGACAGTTATGACTAAACATATTCCAGAATTGTTGTTACAAGTGCAATGCAAGTATTTGCTAAGACAGACATGTCAGGAGAGCGGAGTTGCGACCATATCAGAGATGAGTAATCTGAAATATGACAAGGTTGCTGCACTTTTAATAAGGTTTCTGTAGTCTGCTCACCAAGTTCCCAACCATCAGTGCTTCAGTCCCTTGTCAAGCTGAGTTCATAAACTGTAGCAGCTGGAAGTCCTTAGGGGATTACTGCCCTTTAGCATTTTAATAAGCCCTGCTGCTTGGAATTCCTGATAGGGTACTCTGTGAGACAATTACTATTCTCAACAAAAAGGCTGACGACCCTTCAGTGGCCCAGGTGGCCAGACTGGAGAAGTCTGGCAGGCACCATCCCAACATCAGATTACTGAAGCAGACAAGGGTTGGGGACCTGAAAATAAAATGTGGAGCTTGTTGTATCAATGAAGTTAGGAAACTAATGATCTGAAATGACTGACATCAGATGTCGAAAACAAGCTTTGGTTAAGGTCTCCATGGTGACAAAAAAGGCCAGAGAGTACAATACGTTGCTCACATGGTAAAGGTTATTATTACAGAAATTACCGCTATTATAAAGGCAAAGATCTCTTATCTGCTATCATTTATTTCAAGAGGTTTGTTATTTAGACCAGAGCTTTTCACCGATGGCTTTCAGAAAATCCACAGAAAAAATCACTTTGTTACTTATGCTTTCATTAATAAGGATTGGATTATGCTACTTTTACTAAGATAATGCTGGAGTCCATTCGGCACTAAGCATCCGCCGATCAGTAAATATTTACCAATCAACGGTTGTTTACTAGTCCGGCACACCGCGATAAACAATGCGCACTGAACAATCTGTAATAGATCACGCCGTGCATATAGGCTGCCATTATTCTCGGCAGTGAGAGTCCTTTCAAGGGCTCACACTCATCTGCATCTAAAACAGTTGATCCAGAAAGGTAAGACGAGTGTCAAGGGAGAACAATGCGATTTTTCTCACTTAGCGCCCGTATGATATGCGTATGTAATGCATTTTTTTTCTCTTCAACTATTATGCTACAAACATTTACAGGACCAGTTAGTGTTCTACGCTACAGAATGGTAATGTATCTGTAAAAATCAGACAGTAGACTGGTCCGTGTGACGTCTGTTTTTTTTCTCACACTCATTGACTTGAATTGGTAAGTGCCGTCCAATTTACGAGGCCACTCCCAGCAAGCTGCAATTTTTTTTCTTATCTAGATTCCAGCTGAGAAAAAAAATCACAGATGAACATTAAATGAGTGAATAACATTAATCAGAGTGCAATTCGATTTTTTTTTTATCGTATTGCACTCTTCCGATTTATACACAGAGGAGTATGAGCCCTAACAAGACTGCGCAAAACATAATTTCACCCATTTTGCTTGTTCGTCAGGTGATCATCAGCCTTTTTATATTGAAAGAATCTCCTGATGTAAGCGTTCTTAAGAACGCTAATTAACAATGATCATTCAGTGTAAAATACACTTGAGCGTGTAGTATACAGTATACTCACCTCTGTGCAGGACTGCAGCACCGAACCCTTCCCTGTTGGGATACTGATGAGCTGGTCTGCGAGGATGCAGTGACTCACTGTCCACCAAGCAAAGATATCTGTTACCAATTGTAAACATGATTGACTTACTAGAAGAGTCTCAAAACACAAGAACTTCGGAACAGGGCCTTCGTCAGGTGTGTATTTGAGCGCTGTCTGTTTTGGGTTTTTTTAATAGACCCATAGACATGCATTTCATTGCTGAGTTTGATCAGACAATATTGGACTAGTCTGAGCTTTTCTATGCCCCTCAGTCTAAGAAAAAATATCAGACATCTGAATTTCCCAGAAGACTATCATAGGTACTAGTGCTATCTGTTAAGTACATGGAAAAAGCTTGTATAGGAATAACTGACGTATGAATGAACTGTAAGGGGTTGTAAAGGGATTGTATTCTTTAAAGGTACTGTCACACTCAGCGATGCACCAGCGTTCCCGACCAGCGATATAACCCGGTCAGGATCGCTGGTGCATCGCTAAGTGGTCACTAGTGAGCTGCCACACAGGCAAATCTCACCAGCGACATCGCAGGGGTCGCTATTTACCTGTCAGACGAGGCGATCCTGACGTCCTCCCGCCCGCGTCCACGCGTCGCTCGTCTCCACAGCAGGAAGCTGATGACGAGAAACGGTCCAGGACGTTCTCGCGCGATCAGCGATAACCAGCGGGGGAGCGGTCGGAGGTAAGTATCAGACATAGCGATATCGCTAGCAATATCGCTTAGTGTGACAGGCCCTTTAGGCCCCCATACACATTGGAATAAAAGTTGGCCAATTTCAGCTGGATCTACCAACCATCTAATGTGTGGGGCCTCCTGATTATCTCCTGATATCATCTGTTGGATTTCAACAAGCTACTTTGGCATCAGCTCAGTCATAACATAGACAGGAGAACTTTTGTCTCTCCCGACTCCCCCATACATCGGAACAATTTGCTTGATTATCTAATGTGTATAGGGGCTTTTAAATTGTCATTTCGTTAGAAAGTCTCCTGATAGTAAGCTGTTCACAAGAAATCCCTCTGTTGAGACCACCAAGCATCAGTGGTAATCTGTGAGGGTACCAAGAGTCTCCTACAAAGAAAATTAAGCATTGCACAGTACTCTATACATCTAGTTAGTGAGTCTTAAGGCCTTATTACACATAACGATGTCCCAGCGATCCCACCAATGATCTGACATGGATGGGATCGCTGGGACATCTTTAGGCTGATCGCTGGTGAGCTGTCACATAGACGGCTCTTGGATACCCGCTGTTTACCTTGGAAACCGGCGTACACGCTGGTTTCCAAGGTAAACATCGGGTATCTAAGAGCCACACGGCTCCTGGATACCCGCTGTTTACCTTGGATACCAGCGTGTATGCCGGTTTCCAAGGTAAACAGCGGGTATCCAACAGCTGTGGTTCCTGGATACCCGATGTTCACATTAGAAACCAGCGTCGCTGATCGCTGGTCTCTCGCTGCCACAAGCAGAGATGTGTGCTGGCCACCGGGAGACCAGCGATCAAAAAATGGCCCAGGCCGATCGAGCACGATCAGCGATATCCGGCAGGGGGGCCAGTCGCTGATCCTTGTCACACACAGCGATCTCGCTGGCGAGATCGCTGTGGCGTCACAAAATCAGCGATCTCGCTTGCGAGATTGCTGTGTGTGACAGGGCCTTTAAGGTGGTTGACCAATTTCTTATATTTTCTATTTTCAGAAGGCGCACATAACAGAGCTGGATATGTCATTTCCTTCTTTAACTACATTTCTTCTTCAGATAAATCATCAATATCATGTCTAGACTTCGGTTGAGGATGTGACATTACTTATTGGATGCCCACTTACCATCCAAGATCTCATTCTAAAATTTTGCTTCCTTATATTTCCTGAATAAGGCTATGCCATCTTGTTTTTTTCTTTTGAGCTGCTGCAAAAATGTTGCAACTGGCAGCGACTTTTACATTGAGATCTTCACAAGGGAGTATAGAGCGGTATCTGACACCTGCGGGCATCTTTGGATGTTTCTAGATAGCGTAACATCTGGACTTGGAAGCAAATTACTGCTAAAAACTCATTATTTAATCTACCTTTCTCATCACAGTTTCCCTTTTTTTATATTCAAACAGGTTGGCATGCAGTCCTATGTAAAATGACAGCTAGCACCGACTCCTACACTGACAGATTCAGCTCTCTTATATCTGCTAAATATGTAATATAAAATATGTTCTTAAGAAAATTATTCACATATCTGGCATGTTGCGCAGGTGCATATCTAAGTACATGGCATTCATTTACATGAATAAGCAAGTCCTGGAGTCATATATTATTTTTTAATAAATACCCTAAGGTTTTGGCGGAGCAGAAAAAGAGAGGCTGTAGATATTTTCACGTCTGCTGGGAGCTTATTGTTTCTTTATCTTAAAGTACTGAGCTTTCCAGCAAGGTGAAGCACAAAAGCAGAAATAATAGAAACACAGACATGTCTGCCACTGAGAGAATGACTATGACACTAAATTGTCAGGTAAATTTTTACATCAACTACTCCAATTTTTCTGGAACAGCAGTCGAGTCTTGAACACTGAGAGCTAACTCAGATATCTGGGGTGATTTATCAAGCTTCCCCGCTCCGGCTCGGCTGAGGTAAAATGTGCTCTACCTCACAAGCTGCGACAGAAAAATACAATGCGTTAATGTTGGAGAGCTGCAAGCAATATATTGAAGACTCTGTGTTCTGTAACCTGACGGCCTCAGCACTCACGGCTAAATGTACTAGTTATATCCTAATTACATTCCCTCTGAAATCTTTTCAGATTCCCTAACCTGTCTAAAGTTTCTATATATTTTTTTATAGGTAAAGCCTTTGGCCCCAGTGACCTAGCAAAATGTGTCACAGTTGTCCATCAGTAGTCAGATCCCAGCTTTCTTTAGGCTCCATTCTCGCCTATCGGAATTCAGTCAAACTTCAGTGATGATTTTGCAATCTTGATCATTAGCAACATCAATTTCTGAGGTGAATTTTTTTGGCACCAGATTTTGGGACCCTCAGCCCATCTGTAGGAAATCTGCAGCAGTAATGTGAGGGTCAGCCTGAGATTTCTGCTACAGATATAAAGGTTTGATTTTAATGCCAAAGGGAGATTTGCAGATGATTTATGTGGTAACTTTATATTAGAACATTTGCCCTGTATGATCCTCCTCACTAGGGATGAGCGGACCCGTGGAAGTTCTGGTTCTGGTACCCAACCTGAACTTTATTTCAAAGTTCAGTTTGTGTACCAGTACTGCATCCGAACGTGAATCCGAACCCCATTGAAAGCAATGGGGACCCAAACTTTTGAGCTGGAAAAAATATCTCACTCTGCAACAGACTTCCCCTGTAACTCCGAACATTGCAGCGGACTTTTGGGAGAAGTCAGTGTTCGGTGTTTAGCACCGGACAGTAACTGTCCTTTAAGAACCCCAAACTTTTACTGTCAGGTTGGCTCATCTCTACTCCTCACTAGATGTATATATTTTTGTAATCTGTCAATGTAGCAACTATCATGTCCTCCAGATACAACATATGTAAGACTTGTTTGAGACAGCCTTAGGGCTGCATTTGAAAAGGAACCTGTCAGCACTGTTCAAACCAAGCACAGTCACTTGGTGCATTATTGGCATGGGCAAACAGTTCAGTGTACCTTCCCACCTGCTCGCTCCATCTTTCTCCATCTGTAAAGCCAGAGATGTCAATAAAAGAATTAGCAACCCCACTAAAGGGCCTATCACACTAAGCGATATCGCTAGCAATATCGCTATAACGTTACTGGTTTTTGTGACATTATAGCGATATTGCTAGCGATATCGCTATGTCTGATACTTCCGACCGGCTCCCCCGCTGGCTATCGCTGATCGCGCAAGAACGTCCTGGACCGCTTCTTGTCATCAGCTTCCTGCTGGGCTTCCTGTGGCAGCGACGCATGGACGCGGGCGGGAGGACGTCAGGATCGCCTCGTCTGACAGGTAAGTAGCGACCCCCGACTGCTGCTATGTCGCTTCTGCGATCTGCCTGTGTGGCAGCTCACTAGGCACCACTTAGCGATGCACCAGCGATCCTGACCGCGTCTTATCGCTGCTGCATCGCTAAGTGTGACAGTACCTTAAGGGTACACCAAGCTCCTATGCTTGGTCTGACAGTCATTTTGAGCTGGCAGTCTTTATTTACCGATAATGTCTGTACTATGTTTGTCTCATCAGTTCTGTTCTACTTTGCGTGTTAGTAAAGGATCACACTTGCGAGAGCAATACAAGAAACTCGCATCAGGTTCCGACCGTAGCGTTCATCTGCATAGAAAGACATGCAGCCGCACACTCCGGTCCTGGGTGCCGGTAGCAGTGCCAGGTATTGATGCGAGAGACTCGCGTGTGTTTCTCGCATTGCACTCGTGTAAGTGTGACCCCGGCCTTAAGCTTGTATTACACGAATTAAAACTTCACTGGATTATGTCTCAAAAACTTCCTTAAATGGAACCTGTCACGTGAAAACGCTATTAACTTGCAGTTACAGCTGCCGCTCTCTATACACAGAACAATAACTGAAACCGTGGCGGCGCTATCCCTGTGACAGAATGCTGCCGGGAGGAATAAGGTTAATTTCCTCCAAGCAGCGGGGCTCTTGGTGCTGGCACCAGGCAGGCTCAGAACACATGTACCTGTAGATTAACCCTATATCGGCAGGTTAATAGCAGCTTTTCATGTGACAGGTTCCCTTTAAGGCATCAAAGTATTGCATAATGCATAAGCAGAATACAGACTGCCGTCTATGGAAATTAATGGAAGTCTGTAGTTTTTCAATTGGACTGTGGTTGTGGTTGTTTTTTTTTTTTTTGGCTAAATTAAATTTCCTAATATCCCAAAAAATCCTGCATTCTTCTCGCCAGTTATATTAGTACTACTGCATATGAAGGGATTGCTATTTATATGTTTTGTCTCAATATATTTTCAGGAGTTCACTGCTCCCCAGCTTTCTGGCTGCTTGTTGGGGAGCACGGAGGTTGGGCTATGCATTCTTGCTAGATTGTCATTTTGGACCAGCGGTTTGACATGGGGTGCTATATGAGGTGGCTTTGCCTCTGGAGCATTGGAGGAGCAAAGAAGCACTAAAGCCTGCCCGGATGGCGAGCTAACAAGTGCACTTCAGCGATCCTGCCAAAGCAGTGCTACCTAAAAAGATGAGCAGTGCCCCAATTTAATAATTAAGATGTAGGATGTTGATCAGAGCCAATATCATATTTAGGGTGCAGTCAGACAGCTGTAGAACACTGATGACGATTGCTTCACAATGCTCGGACTGGCCGTAGGCTATCCTGACTGCAGCAGGACAGCTGCATAGTAATACATGCTGTCATGCTCAGGTCAGGAAAGCTGCTGGCCAGTCTGAGCATTGTGAATTGATCGTCGTCCCTTATTCTTCTGTGTCTTCTCTTCTATACATTCAACATAAGTTGGTTGGCAATAGTCATTAATTTATTGAGAAAGTAATGTATATAAGGACTGTTACTATAGCAGTACCGACAGTAGAAAGGTCATGACCTGTTCACTTTGGATTTAATGCTTTTTATATTGTATTTCCATTTATAAAGTATCAATAGAGAATGCAGAAAAACTAGTTAGTCATATGAATATCCCATTTGTGTTTGTATTTGGACATAAAATAAAAATTGTGGGAATGGTTGGAAAAAGTAAACGGCCCCAAGAAACCATGGATTTTATTAGGTGAGGAGTATCACTTCATATATTTTGGAGCTGTTTAATCTGGGTTCCTTTGCTACTTCATGTGCAAAGTCTGTAAGACTCAGCCAGGCACAATATAGTAATTTGAGTGCACCAGAGAGCTCTTCAGCCATATTGCTTTTGCCAGATTACGAACATATGTCACTTGTACAGATGAGTGAATTGATTTGTCTGAAACAAGATTAGATGGAGTTTCGGGAGACTTGGATAAATGCAGAGTACTTTTAATAGCCGGCTATTGTTGAGAGACGCTGAATACAAATAGTGTCTGATTCGCTCATTTCTGGATGGTTATGGTGTGGAAGTATTGGCAAGTTTGGATGTAATGTAGACAGACATTGATTGTGAGCCAGTATTTATGAAACGGGGAAACAGGCCACCAATGTTACAATGTGTAGATGTCTGGAAAATGAGGAATGGCAAGTTATTACCAGTCTGTGCTACAAAACCGGGCTTGTATGGAACAATAGATTATCTGAGCATCCATTCAGAACGAGTCAAGTGACTTCATTTTCAGATGTCTAAAATTAAAACATTTCTATGAAAGTCCCAAGGTTTTAAGTCTATCGAGATTTAAAGTGTTGGGGTATGTTCACATTTGACGTTTTTGCAGCATTTTCTTCAATCTTGGCCATAAAAATGCTGAGTATAAAATGCAGCAAATGGCGTTTTTCTGGCAGATTACCTGTGTGTTTCATCCACAGAATAAGTTAATAAAATTTTATTTTATTAACCAAACCCGCTGCAAAAAAAATGTACAAATGTTATACTGTGTTTTTGCAGTGCTTTTTGCACTTTCTCATTACTTTGGGTAAAAAAATGCTGAAAGAATTGACATGATGAAGATTTTCCAAAACACTGAAGTGCTCAAAGGCTACGTTCTCACGATGAGTTTTTGGTGAGTTTTTTTACACTGAATATTTTCCAAAAAATGCAAGTAACCTATTTTACGTAAAGGGTGCAAAAAATCTGCCACATCAAAAATCTCATGAAAAAATGGTTGTGTGTGCATGAGATTTCTGAAATGTCATAGCTTTTGCTGGCACTGTAAACACAGCAAAAAAAATGGTGCAAAAACGCCACATGTAAGCATGGCCAAATGCTGTCCGCTCAGCAAAACGATCATTTATTTATCTGACCTGCCTTAATGTGCATGTTTTCTTTCACGGGAGATAAGTGGCTGCCAGGCATTCTTGTACTGCTTTTATCAGGGAAACAAGGATGATGGATAAATTTAAGGCTGAGTTCACACATTGCTTAATTGATCTGTTTTGCAGTACCACAAAAATGGATGAGTGTTTACTTAATATGATCGATATGGCGCAATTATTTTGGTGTATAATGCAGGGTGGGCCATTTATATGGATACACCTAAATAAAATGGAAATGTTTGGAGACCCAGATTGGCCCGCTGAATTTGCAGAATGGGCAAAACAAAAATTGGAACAGGACCCTCAGTTTACACAGAACAATTATGTTCAGCGATGAGGCAAACTTTTTTGGTTGGGCCATTTATATGGATACATGTAAATAAAATGGGAATGGTGACAGTTTTCTTGCGTAGGGTGTCCTGCATTGAAATCTGCTGCAATGACCCGGGTACTGCGTTCACCAGACATCAACACAATTTCTATCCGCTCCTCTCGTGTTACCCTCTGCGACATGTCAGTGGCTGTAAACAAAGAGAAATTTGTAAATAATTAATGAAAGAATAAAGTTACATTAAAACCAAGCACACCATTGTTTTTCTTGTGAAATTTTCAATAAGTTTGATGTGTCACATGACCCTCTTCCCATTGGAAAAAAAATAAAGTTGAATCCAAAATGGCCATGGTCACCACCCATCTTGAAAAGTTTCCCCCCCCCTCCCATATACTAATGTGCCACAAACAGGAAGTTGATGTCGCCAACCATTCCCATTTTATTTAGGTGCATCCATATAAATGGCCCACTCTGTAGAGATGAGCGAACCCAAACAGTAAAGAGAGAGCCCTTACTATGACCACTTTGCAGCACCAAAGTTTGGATCCCCATTGACCTCTGTGGGGTTGAGGTTCAAGTTTGGGTAGCGTTCTTCTAACCGAACTTAACTTTCAACAAAAGTTTGGTCGAACCCGAACATCCACGGGTCTGCTCATCCCTAGTTTATAGTCTTCTCAGAAATTAGCTTTTGTCATTTTTTTTCAAATCCACAGCACGTAAATTTCTGTTATAGAAACATATTATTTTGGTGCAGATTTTACCTATTGGGGACCCTAAATCTGCAGTTTAATTGCTGGCCTGGCAGTGGTCTGTTACATATTTTGTTAGAAAAAAAAAAAAAAGAAAAGAAATGCATGAATAAGTATGAAATATATGTGCAGATTTTAGTTGCAGAAATGCTGCGGATTTTTTTAGAAATCCACAGCAAATGCTCAAGGGGTGAAAGCCTATACTGTCTAATTCCTGTTCTACTGATTACAGATTTAGTGGAACAGCTGGGTTATGTCCACAGATGTAAGAAGCAAGATTAAACATTTCCGATATTTTGCATTCCTGTTGGCTGGATGCTTGGATTGGGTCTCAAATCTTAAGATCAGTAAGAAGAACTCATCATTCCCATATAGTGTTCTGTATGGCGCTCCACATGAAATCTCTTTAATTCTCTTACTTTCCTCCTCTTGTGCGAAATGGAGGGTTGAAGTGATTAAGAAAAACCTATTGTCTCTCTGTTTTCTTGTGTGGGATATAACAATTATAAAAATAATTATGGTAAAAATATTTTCTTCTAAAGGTTCCACCCTGATGCGACAGTGTTTGATACTCCGGAAGCAGAGCATCCTAGGACTGTCGTCTACTGAGCTCCCATGGGGTTCTTCAGTCATACAATTATAAAAAAAAAAATTACCTTTCTAGAACATGTAAGCCTACCTTACAAGGGTTTCTGCACATGGACTATTATATTATACAAATTATAATTGTACTTTGTGTACATTACCACATAAGCAGAATTTTTTCCATGTCATGCTTTCTTTAACATAACTTATAATTATGTGATGATTTTCTTTAAACAAGGTCTCGTCCTCTGAGCAAATCAATTAGAGTCAATTATCCCTGTTCTCACAAATCCATGAGGGTATTCAAAAACAACATCCATGGGGGATCAAAAAAAAAAAAAGAAAGCATTTAGTACAGTTCTAAATTGGATCTTCAATTGTTTAAAGCTCATTGTGTAATGTAATGTTTTGTATTAGGCTGGCTAGAAAATGATGAACATGAAAAATGTCCACACTACCACACAACTGATTATGACAGATATATGTAGCCACTTCTCTGCCAGACAAGAGGATGATTTACCTATGCTCCTACCTAGATCAAGCAAAGGGCCCTCTCACACAAGCGTATAACTCGGACGTGTGCTATCCGATGTTTTATCGGCTAGCACTCAGACCAATGTTATACCATGATGCAGTGCAGATCTGCGTTTCATTTCTCATGCCAGTTATACTCCAGTTATTCAAGCGTATGAGTGGGTATAAAACATCAGACTGTCATCCAAGTGCAGTTCGATTTATGCTGACACAGACAATGGAGAAGATGGAAAAATTAGGTTCACCATCTTTTTTGCACTTGTGATATGATTTGGATCACTGTAAACCGTCACTTGGCTCAAACTCCGATCAGAGTTTGATAAGAGTGTCATTACCACATTTGAGGCGTAGTGATAAAGCCCCAATACACATTAGACTAATGTTTTCTGAATATGCCTATATTGATGGTTTCGGCCAACTGTCTAATCTGAATGGGACACCGGCCAAATGATGGCCAGGAGAAATGCTGATTGTGCATGTCCGAATATGGACTGCTGATCGTAGTATTCTCCCTGAGATAAGCCACGTAAAAATGTGTTGATTGTCAACTTTCTTGAAGAGAATACAGGTGAGCTTGGCCGAATGAGCGCTTCTGGGTTATGGGAGTGTTGGCTGAGATGGCTGAAGCATCGTTTGGTCGACAGCTATCTAATGTGTATGGCCATCCTCAGGCTCGGTTTATAAGAGTATTTAAGAACCACACCACTATCAAACAGCAAAACCGTTAGCAAGAATAGTTAGTCCAAGTTTTTAGAAAATTTATTTCAAATAATAAGTTCTAGAAAATATTAGATTTTTTTTTTTATGGAAAATTACTAATATAGTTCTTGCATGTCTTTTTTCTCCCTTTTTTACCCTGCTTTGAAATATTAGAAAAGTCTAATATCACTGCATGTTGTTGCTCAAAGAATGTAGACGTGTACCTACAGTGGAAAAAAATTACCATTGATGGGGAAATATGCCTGAACCAACCACACAAAGAAGTTTGCCTTACTGACTGCTTTTATCCCTTGTTTTATCCTTTGTGTTCCTGACCTCTGAGACAAGATGATAAATCTGTACACTTCCACATATGGCTTCCTGCTGCTACTGATTTGTAGCCCTGTAAATAACAAAGTGCAATTTACACAAATGTGCCATGTAATTTCATCCAACCAATCAACCAATTAGACTCTTACATGAATTACCTCCATTAATCTAGCAGATTTGGGTTGATAAAGAGTTCAAAGCCGTAGCTACAAACATGTATATTTACATCAGGTTGGCTCAAGCAACCATCCATAAGTGTGTTTCATGAAGATATCGAATTTTAGGTTGAGTATTCTGTATACTATAGTCATTCTCTTATGAATAAATGTAAAGGTTTGGTAGGGTTCTTATTCTTTGTTCTTTTTATGGAGTATTTGTATCCGTCTTCTTTTAGTTGTGATATATTCCTGCAGTATAACAACTTGCT
Organism: Dendrobates tinctorius; assembly: GCF_039654945.1. Taxonomy (NCBI): domain Eukaryota; kingdom Metazoa; phylum Chordata; class Amphibia; order Anura; family Dendrobatidae; genus Dendrobates; species Dendrobates tinctorius. The sequence goes on along the minus strand of NW_027361671.1, from coordinate 40,740,104 downwards.
GGTTGTGACAGTCCTAATTAGTTTGATAATGGCGAGAAATGGTCAATACAATCAATGACATCAAGGCAACCAAGAGCCATGGCAGGACACATCAATACAGCTAGTGCTTCAATTAAGCGCCTCTTTAAAGTCCTGCAATCAAGACCGAATACAGATGCGTAAAAGGTTGAATCTCTCTAATGTCAAGCTGTTGAACAAGTGTACCTCCCATCCAAAAGAAATTTTAGAAGCAGCTGGAACACTGGAGATTGCTTGTCCTTGGAAGAAATCCTATGTGACATTTAGAGTAATGAATACATCTACTATACACCCTTAATACTGGCGACACAACAGCAAAGTAATCATTGCTGTGATTCGGATATTTATTTATAAGGGAGTCATATGTAAGTAATTTATTATAAATCCTTGGGAAAATTACTCTGGTCCGTTCACAGTTGAAATAACATTGATCAAAAAGATGTAGGTTGAAATCAAGTATGATGGTGGTGCTTCTACATCAGGATGTACATTTATGAAGGAACAGACCTTTTAGTCAGTGTTTATTTGCATTAAAAAAGATAATTTGCCCGGAGAACAGATTTTAGTGGTCTATGCCCCACCCTGTTGCTTCCCTGGTGTGAAGATTGGCAGAAGGCGGTGTCCTCTTCCTCTGAGCTTTCTGACAATCTTCCATATTACTGGACCGTGCAGAGTGTCATTGTTTGAAAATTGTTTGAAGTTTTCAGACACGAGAACCCCATTTCTTATAAATTCCAAGTGGCCAATGTGGCCTTGAAACACAGGTCGTGAAGAGAGAAGACACTTTGTCAGGTGAGAAATATTTGAGAACTGAAATAATCATGAATTACATTCAGAAAATTAACTTACAATTCTCTTTATTTCCTACATGGCTACTCAGGTCAGTTAATTTTTAGTCCATGTTCAAATTTGTTTTTCAATTTTTTTTTTTCTTAAATTCCAGATTTTGTTTTCTTTTTTTTATTAACTTTTCGAAAGATAAATATATATAATTAAACTATATGAACAAATGTAGAACACTTTTAATTAATTGTCAAGAATTTTGTTAATGCACATGACAAAACTGTTGGACTAAATTCAGCACTGAGCTTGGAAGTTCTCCTGTGTGTTTAGGCTATTTTTGAAGCAGGGTCAGCAATTTTCAGGGACATTTCTTTGATAAGTAGAACATCTCAAGGACGGTTGTCTGCAATGGATAACATAACAGAGAACGTGCAGGCTTTGAGGTGGGCGATCTAAATAGTTTTGATTTTTGTTCTGTTCTTATTCTCCAGATGAAGGGAGAAGGGAACGTTTTGTATAAAACAAATTCAGTTGAATCCCTCATTTCCTACTGAAACAATCCAGCTGAATAAGTAAAAGGGGACTATTTTCGGATTGACATTGTTTTAGTCTAATCCTGCCATTTTAACATGATGATCTCCTGGGGTATGACAACATTATCCTTACCAAAGCCAATTTCATATGACCTATTTAAGGTCAATGCAATAAGTAATCTTAGTTCTCTGCAAATTCCTTGTTGGTGGATCAATGGCAAGTGACCATGCCGCTTGACCAGTAATGACTGGTATATTCCCAGATGATTGAAAGCAAATTGACTGAAGAGCAGGTGAGGGTGTTTCCCTGCAATGCCTTATGTCGACAAATGAAAACACAAGTGTAAATGAATTCTTCTTTTCTCCATGGTTTTTAAAGCTAGATGAGATTCCAAGTATAAAAGTAATTGTGTAAGAGCAATAACAAAGCACCTGATCTACAAGGAGAAAACACTTTAAAATAATTAGTTCTTCAGCTACCTGATGCTACTTCAGCAAATAGAAGATCTAAAATTAAATTGTTTGATGCCGCGCACATTCAGCATACTCAATATTTTATTTGCAAATTTAGTCATATATTCACTTTTCATCTTTCCCTTTTTTAATCTTTATGCTCTGTTCTGAAGTGTGCATTTAACAGGGAGAAGTAGCTCTCGCTTAACATGTGTGCTGTTCTCACTTTAGATCGGTTTGTCCTTTTTACACGTTAAAGTAGAAACCTTGCTCAATAACACCAGTAATGTGACGTCACCCCAACTAAACGTGAACGAGGACATTTGAGGATTCTTAAATGCAAGTCAGTGTTTGTTTATAAGCCGTTAGTTCTTTTAGTACAACCATTCATTACATTCACCTACTTAGGGTGATATTATTATATTAGATATTTTATTTGTAAGGGGGTCTAACTGTAATAATAAAAATAGTCCTGTTAAGAGTGGGTTCATGCTAAAAAACAGCTGCACAGTCATTTAAAACACTTGATAGTCTATTTCTATTCGTTTCTGTTACTAATCTACTTTGCTTTTCATATGGTCTGTGTGTCAAGCATTCTTTTATCCACTTCAGGTAGTGAAAACCACCTTGTGGCATAAAAGCGTGTTACTTCTTTGAAGACAGAATTCATTACCATCTAGGAAATATCCAATAAAAAGGCTGCAAAAAATGTTTTTGGAAATAAAATCCAAAATGCTTCAAAAATTCTTCAAAACTACTTCAGGAAAAGAAAAAATCCTCCAAAAGTTCCCCAAAGAAGGAGCATTTCTGGAAGCAGTTTCACTTGAAAATCTGTTGAAAAAAAAAAAAAAATCCATCTGCACATAGCCTAGTAGGCTCACATTATCATATCCCTATGGCTCTAGACAGTTTTTGTTCACCCGTTCCTGTTTTCTCTTAGGGTATGTTCTCATGGAGCTTTTTCATTCAGATTTCAGTGTGGATTCCATGCCTAAATTTGCATGAAATCCATATTCCATGAATTTTAGTGAGTGATGTTTCCACAATCCTGTTCATATGCATTAACATTTTTAGTCCAAATTTCTGATAGCAGCACAGAGAAAAATCCATCAGAGAAATTAGCAGTGTATTACTTTTTTTCTATGAATTGATAATAGAAAATGCATGGATGATAATGAGGTTTATCCTAGTGCAGATCCATGGCCGTACATACTGCTATTCTATGGTACATGCATGTCAGAATGTGCATATGAATTCTACTTTAGACCTTCACGCGTCCGTCTAAAACATATATGTAAAAAAACGGTACAGTGTCATCAGTGTGTCATTCGTGTGTCCACTTTTACGGTGTGGTTACAAGTGTTTTTCCGATATGGATAAAGAAAAAAAGAAATTACAAAGCTTCTATACTTTACAATGTTAAACATATACAGCACATGGACTGTACACTGATGCCTTCCATGTGTTGTCCATGTTTTTCACGGACCCATAGACTTGTATTGGGCCTTGTCATCTGTGCTGCCAGAAAAAAAACAGACTTGTCTCCTTGTATTGTAAAACCACTGGCATGTTCATAGCATCATAGGTTATAATGGGTATGTGTAGTATCTTTGAAATAACGGATACCGTATGTACTGGAAACACGGACGTGTGAAGGAGGCCTTAAAGGACAGAAGGGCTGTGGGGTGTTCCATAACTTCCCTTCTTCATTTGCTGAAGAGGAGAGCTCTGTGCATGCTCATACTGCCCACGAGCTATTCAGTGAAGGACAACCTGAGTTGATAAACCTTTCTCTGAAGCTCCTAAGTAGCTGCCGTGGCTGACTATATGGTGCATTTCTCCCAATTTTTGGAATGCCATTATTTGCCTCGTTTTATCAGTATGATCTGTATAGACCTGCCCAAAAATATAATTTCTCACCCACCATCTATAAAATACTAGTGCTGTTTATAGCAGATTATAGTATGTGTAAGGTGTTCTCAGACCCTAGCACAGAGATGGGGAACCTCAGGCCAAATGGCCCTCGATGACCTTTTATCAGGCCCCCGGGCAGATTCTTAGGGTCCGCATTCTTGGGCAGGGAGCTGTATTTTGATTACCACATACTCATTAATTTCTTGCTCTGTTAGCACACACACGCAGTGTTCACTAATGAATACTGAAGGGCATGCAATGAAACATTACATCCGGACACCGGTGCCAGAGTCAGGATGTAATTTGTGGGCGGAGTTTGTACGGCCCCCGAAGGATAGTATAAATATCCAAATGGCCCTTGGCAGAAAAAAGATTCCCCACCCCTGCCCTAGCATCTATCTGTACCAGTTAGCAGTAATCCATCCACAGGTCTACTGTCTTGATAGCACTTGTGGGACTCTAGCAGAGAATTTCCCACAGTTCTGGAAAGATTCCAATAGTCAGATTTTAGCAGTAAAATGCTCATAATATATTTTTTAAATATAATTGTGACTCCAAGATGGAACTTGGTGTTAAAGTTGTATATATTGCACAGGTAGCCTGTGTTTTTGCCAATATCTTGTTTTTTTTCCCTTGCTTAATGGCAGGCAACATCGAGGGAAAATCAAGAACAGATTTCGTAGCACAAGAAACATATGGAAAAGTGCATCTGAAATAAACTGCTAAGTCAGACTCATTGTTCACCAAGTAGTCAGAGAGATGAACTGGATGTAAAATGTAAACTTATAAATATCACTTTGGGTTTCTTAGCCTGACCTCTTTACCATCGCAAACACACTTCATTCTTTATTTCACATTTATACAACTCAAAAGACAGTAAAAATATCAAAGGTCACTAATTTATCAACAGAGTAGGGCTGAGTGGCTGAGAAGTCAAGGTGTGTCCAAAGGGCAAAGCAGCTATGGTGGTCCACAGACCCTTTCCTAGCCGCACAAAAATGGGAGCCATTTTGAATGAGGGAGAACAGGAATGCCGTTTGCAGCGGAGGAGGCAGCAGGAGGTAAAAGAAGACAACTATGTATGGTGACTATACATGACAAATTTTTAGTCATTTTCCAGCGCTTGGGTGGAGGGAGATACTTTAATATTAAGACTAGGGACCAGACAGAATCGGGTCGATTATGCAAATGACAATTTGATCAAACTCTGATCAGAGTGTGACCACAGTGTGATCCAATTCTCTCAAATTAGAAGATTTAGAAAAAAATTTTCTGACAGTCCATGGTCATTGGACTCAGACCGATTAATACACCGTCTGCCTGAACCCGAACACTGTTCATCCCACCTCCGCTGCTACAACCATGACTATTGTAATATATTCTAACAGTAAGTTTTGAACAATCTTGGAATTGGAACTTGAAATGTATAAGCCTTTCTCTGCTACTCAGAGGGTTTATAGATATTTAATAATACATGCGCTATGCATTGATTGAGACTTCTTTGAACAATATAAATGACCAGCTGAATAATAAAATAAAAGGATGATTAAATATGCAGACTATAAAAATTGCTAGAATTGTTAGAGATAAAAGAGCATAGTAGCTGGGCGACCTCATGGAAACGGGACAAAAATAGACCTGGAAATGTCAGCATTCCATATAAATGGCCTGGATTATTAATTGGGCAGAAGTACTTCTATCAAGATATTTAGGTTTGAGATCAGCTCCATTGTGTGAGACAATCGGAGAACATTAACTGATCACACTGAAACTTAGGTTTTAGCTCTGGACATGTGTCTGAGGCATATCAGATGATAACATTTGTAAAAACCCTTGTACCCCAATGGTTATTAGAATTCTGGGGCTTACAGCACTCCGCTGACTCTTCAGCCTTTAGTTCAAACATTTCAATATCTCTGAAGTTCCATCAATGGATTTTTTTTAAAAAAAGAGGTCAATCAAATAGAGCTGCCTTTGCGTATTACAGTTCGATTGAACTCTGTTTTTACAGCGTTTTGAAGATATTGAAAACTATGAACTCAAAGGCAAAAGGCGCCCGCTAGAGCACAGCAGGCCTCTACATTCTGGCAGTCAGGGGGTCCCAAAAAAATTGGACCCCACAAATACTATCTGGTAATATGTCTGAAAATCACTTGACCTGTAAATGTGTTAATATAATATAGTTAGCAACAATTTACTATAATTTTCAGAGTGAATCTGGTCTCGTGTTTGACGCTGGATTCTTCTACCTTCTGCCTGATCGTTAACTTTAATCCATTTTGCTGTTTTTTTACTGATATATAAAAGCTTGTAACTTTGATGGGATTGAATATTATCAAAGGGTTTAGACGGAATAATAGATTCACCTTACTATTCATAAGATCCAGATAAATTTGCCTACGAGCTGACACCTTCAACATAGACAATTCTATAAAGTATTGATGGCTCACATCAGTACTGATATGTCGTACTGATAGGTAAAGGTTTGCTGCTAACTAATTACTGGTTATATTACTACCAATACTGATAATGTTAATATTAGAAGATTTAAACAAATATTCTGAACCAGAGGTGGTGAATGTCAGGTCCTGTAACCCAACAGACCCATCCAAATATTTTGTCTCATTTTGTCAGCCTTTTCTTCTCTTTTGCTTGCTTTATTAGTTTTTTTTTTGTGTATTTTGTTTATTTGCCAGAATTTTTTTTTGAGACAATTGTTTTTATAATTTGAACACGTGTGAATAGTAATATTGTTTCTCATTACACCTATAGTTGCAATGATGAATATTATTTTATTGTAACAATGTACATACTGTACAATTAATGAAACAACATGTTTTTTACACTAAACTCAACAATAAATCAATACCATATTATTTTGTTAAATATACAGTGGAAATCATGGTATATAAGTTGTGTATTGCAAAAAAAATGGCCACATTTTGTCAACTTAGGCCCTGTTGCTACATGTGCATACTGCTTTTTTTCTGCTGCTTTTTTCTGCATGTTTTCCCACCAGTCCAAGTATCAAAATATAAAATATTCTCTTTTGTCACATTTTTCTTTTATTTTTATGCATTTTTGGTGTGGATTTGATACATTTTTAACGTGTCTATAAAAGGCAAAATCCCTGTGCTTCCAGACCTAAAAAGCACAGTTCTATTTCTACTATGACAGTTCTATTTTTACTTGAGTTTTTCAGACATCCCATAAACTTCTATGGGAAAAAAAATACATCAATTAATGCACAGTTCCACTTCATCTTTAAACGCACTGTGGACATGTTTTCATATAATCTCATCCCCTTTTCTCGAACTGTGAAATTCATTAGATTTTTTTGCACCAAAAAAATATAGGGGAATAAACTAAAATGATATGCTAAGTATGAACATGGCCTATAGACGACCAGTCATCTGTTTTGAAATGTCTATTATAGTAAATAATTGTATGGTGTTCAAGAGATAAAAATTTAGAACATCTTCACTAAGAAATAAGTTATGTGCTGCTCTACTTATATACCTTCTGGAAACATAACAGTCATTGACAACTTGGTGTTACCTGTTGGGCAGGGATTTCCAATGCAGTCTGAAACTGTACAAATAGAGCTTCCGGTATCACACTGTGTAAGAACACACCCCTTTGACAAGGGAAATGGTAATACCTTTCATTTTTTTTTTTTAAGAAATATTCTGGAAGAATAATAGAATACAGAGATCTAAGGAATTAAAGTAAAGCAGATGTGTGAGGAGTGACATTAGGAATATCATTATGCTTAGTATTATATATAGCACCATCATATTCTGTAACACTTTACATACACTATCATCTCTGTCCCCGATGGGGCTCACAATCTATATTCCCTATCAGTATGTCTTTGGAGTGTAGGAGGAAACCGGAGAACCCAGAGGAAACCCACGCAAACACATGGAGAACATACAATCTCCTTGTAGATGTTGTCCTTGGGATTTGAACTCAGAACCCCGGCACTGAAACGCAACAATGTTAGCCACTGTGCCACCAAGAGGGAACTTCTCAGATGAGTCATGCTGCCTAAACTGCAAGCAGCATGAATTGGAGCCTGGTTGTTCAATTGAATCAAGGATTATTAGTCCCTGAAACGATATTGCATCTCAGAGAAAATATATCCGGTCGGGGACCATAACCAGGATGACTAGCCCCACATTGATCCCAGCTTGCTTTTTCCAGTTCTGCTACAAAAGAGTGACCTGTCAATCACTTCCAGTGGCGCTGGGAAAATTCATCCAGGTACGGAGTTGGCTAAGTCTTGTCTGCGGATATTTAAAGTATAATTTCTCTGAGTAGGCATAACCGGCAGCAATTGTGGAGCCAGGATGCTAATTGTGCTACCTGCGTTTTTGGAAGGACAAATCGCCTGACAGGTTCCCCTTTTAATGAGCAGCATGGTGGCTCAGTGGTTAGCACTGTTGTTTTGCAGCACTGATGTCTTGGGTTCAAATCCCCCCAAGGAGAACATCTGCAAGGAGTTTGTATGTTCTCCCCATGTTTGCATAGGTTTCCTCCCACCCTCCAAAGACACACTGATATGAAATTTAGATTGTGAGCCCCAGTGGGGACAGTGATGCTGATATCTGTAAAGTGCTGTGAAATGAATGGCGCTATAGAAGTGAGTAAAATAAGTGATAAAGGAAACCACTAAAGACAAATAACCTATAATATATAATAATTCAGATGATCTGTTCTATTTGCAACCCAACCCTACATACTAAGGAAATAGGTTAATGGCTGCTATTTGTTTTTGTTACAGTTTTCTTATGGATGAAATGGATAAATTAGTAATCACACCTGTAAAATTTGCTGCCTTGTGCTAATTATCGTGGCCCCTTGTAGCGACCATAAAGCAACGGTTGCCTCAGAAGCAAAGGGCTATCTTATACCGGTTAAAACTAATTAAAAAATAGAGCAGCGCAACAGAGTAGGTGGACTGAGAGAAACCCGCTCACAAATTGGAACTTGTCAACCTAGGCGGTGTCTTTTGTCTGAAGCCTGACTACAGCCGCGCGTGTATTATTTAATTGTAGCGCAGTTATGCAGCCATGCAGACAGTTCCCAACATATACGTTTAATTAGACTTTTCCTCCCCCCCACCCCCATTTACAATTGTCTCTTTCAGTGTGCGCCTATGACAAGACAAAACAATAATGATCAAGTTTATTTTCTGCATTCCAGTCACAGGTCATGTACACTAAGAAATCTCCCTGTAGGCCTCATTTAAAGTAGAGAAATAATAATCAGGGAAATGCAAAGAAACAAGGAAAATCTGACTTTCGACTTTGTATAAAGCAACATAATTGAGATGAAAAGTCTTTGCTTGGTTTGCCGATTTAGTTTATTTTGATTGGAATATTAATATGTGCGCCTGATTTGTTCCATTTCATACTCTTTCCATTTTTTAAAAAGACATTTGTGCAATGTCACTGATCCATATCGCTGGATTTCTACTGAACATTTTAATTTGACTGTCAGACATTATAAAAGGTGTTTTGCGGTGGAACAAATATTGCCTTATTTTCACAGGAAGGAGGTTTATGATACAGTAGGTAGATTTATTCTTTGGTAGGTAGCTCAGCAGGGATTCTCAGAAAGCCTATGCTTTCACATATTAATTCATTTAAGATTTTATATCCTGAGAACTTGCCATCAGATTTTTATATGAAACAAAGCACTTTTTGGAAAATCATGTTTACTTGTCAGAAAAATCCCCATAGACTTAAAATAGCTGCAAGAAGCGTAAAAAAAAAAAAAAAAAAAAAAAAGTGTTCTGCTTGGATTCTTTATAAACAGAACAACTCTTCTTACTTGGAGGTAGGACTGGTATTGCCACTCAGCCCCATTCAAGTGACTGGGTCTGAGCTCCAATATTGTACAAAGACAATGCACAAGAGTAGCACTTATTCTCAAAAAAGGACATGTCTTCTATAAATTTCATATAATAATCTCCTCAGGTAAGCAAACCTTAAACCCCCACCATTGTTTTATTTATTTTACTTTACCACTGGAGTGTTGCTTAAATCTAAGTTCCTTTCCCCCTGTCTTATACAGGGTGGGCCATTTATATGGATACACCTGGGTGGGCCATTTATAAAGTTGGATCCAAAATGACCAACTTCAAAATGGCCACCATGGTCACCACTCATCTTGAAAAGTTTTTCTCAACCCATATACTAATGTGTCACAAATAGGAAGTTGATATCACCAACCATTCCCATTGAATTTGTGTATCCATATAAATGGCTCCACCCAGGTGTATCCATATAAATGGCCCACCCTGTACTTACCTTCTGGCATCTTCATCTGTCATTACCACTGCTCCCATCCGTCTGCAGCAGTTTGTGACCTGCCAGCTGCTCCGTTGTTTCATGGAGCAAACCGAGGGTCACAACTCAATACAAGTTTATGAGAGACTCGTTCTGACTCTCATAGACTTACATTGAGAGCTTGTGATGTATCTTTTGATTTCCGGCCAGTCAGAAGCTGCGGTCACAAGACGGCACCAGAGTACCAGAGCTACACTGAAAAACGGTGAAGGCGCCATAGGGTGAATATAAGACCGAAGGCATGAATTTTAGCCTTAAAACACCACTCCAGCGTTGAAAAAGAAAAATGCTGCTGGAGTGGTCTTTTAAGGAGCAAACTGTTTAGGAGCCTTTTACACAATGTGATGAAAATCACTGCCCAGTACAAACATGTCTAGCGATTAAGCGATAATTAGCTTATTTGTTTTTTGATATAAAGTATTTATTAAAGTTGTATGAGAGATGGAAAATGAAGTGCACAACCATTTTAAAGGGAACCTGTTATATTGAAAATGCAGTTTAATCTGCTCGCAGGATGGCAAAAAGCCTGGTGAGCAGATAAATATGTAGGCCCCAATTCATCAAGATTCAGAATTTTTTCTCCAGTCTTGATTAGGGGGTGTGGGGGTCAGAGGTTCCTGATTGTTGAAGAGGTGCACTACTCTTCATGAATCTAGAGTGTCTGACATATGCCTCTGTGCATTACAATAGGAATCGAAACCCATTCAGGGACTGGAGTGAAATTTCTGGCATATGGAATGCCAAAACTCGTCATGAATTAGACAAGCTGTGGAGTCAAGGTCCCCATCTAACCCCACTGCAGCGATAACCTCAGCACCCACAAATGAAGACTAAAGATGGATGTACAATGATGGTAGTATTCACCAGTCCGCGCCTGTGCGATAAATAAATTAATGAATTAAAAAGACATGGGATCTCTTTTATCCTTGATAACCAACTCAGGCAGAAACGATGGGTGTGGGTTGTGGTCCCCAAATGGCAGCTTAATTATGGTTGGTTATCAATAATAAGAGGAGTCCCCATTTTTTTAAACTATTTAAATAACAATTTAAAAAAATGGAGTGGGGTCCCTCCCATTTTTTTGACAACAAGCCAAGCTAAAGCAGACAGCTGGGGGCTGGTATTTTCAGACTGATAAGGGGCCATGGATATTTGCCCCCAGCTTAAAAATAGCAGCCTGCTAACTACCGCCTCTAAAAAGGCGCATCTATTAGATGCACAAATTCTGGTGCTTCACACAGCTCTTCCCACCACTTGCCTGGGTGTGGTGGCACGAAGGGTAATAGTTGTGGGGTTGATGTCAGCTTTGTAATGTCAGCTGACATCAAACCCTCAGGTTAGTAATGAAGTCTATACAATTCCTCCATTACTAACCCCATAGTCAGATTGTAATTAAGACACAACAAGAATAAAGTCCTTTATTTGAAATAAACCCACAGGCTCCTTTATTTGAAATAAAAATTCCCCACCCTCTTATCCATTTATTTTCAAAGGTAAAAAATATTAAAACACCATATTCCTCACCTGTCTGACAAGAATATTTATCCATACCAAATCGATCCAGGTGGTTTGGAGAGCAGTCACATCAGTGATGCAATGGCTCTCCACTCCAGCAGAAGCACACTGAGCACAGTTTACCATTCGGGTTTGGCCTTCAATAATAAAGACGTAAAATTATTTACTGCAAATGTGTTATATTTAGATTCACCACCAAATATGAGAAACAGATATTGCCCAACTTTTCAACTTCTATTAGGTCTTTATCAAGGACCTATGTGTAGTGCAAGAATATACTGTGCAAATACATGTGGCATCCTGCCCCAGTTCTGTCCATTTTAGCTGAGCTGTGAGAAACTAATGTGAATATGACAAAATTCGCAACCAATTTAGACTTTTCAAAGCTTTTTCGTCATTTCTTTGTAAAAGCTCTGACTATTTACCCATAAACTAACACCCCAAATCCTCAGTCTAAAGGGGCTTCCCACATAGCGATATCGCTAGCAATATCGCTAAAGCGTCATCGATTTTGTGACACAGCAGCGATATTGCTATATGTGACACTTACCTCCAACCGGCTCCCCAGCTGGCTATCGATCGCGCGAGAACGTCCTAGGCCGTGTCTCAGCGGCAGCTTCCTGCTGGCGCCGACGAGCGACGCATGGACGCAGGTGGGAGGACATCTTCATCGCCGTGCCTGACAGGTAAGTAACGACCGCCGCTGCATCGCTAGTGAGATCTGCCTGTTTGACAGCTCACTAGCGACCATTTAGCGATGCACCAGCGATCCTGACCGGGTCGTATCGTTGTCTGGATCGCTGGTGCATCGCTAAATGTAACGGGACCCTAACTTATTGGTCTAAGGCTTTGCTCAGGAGCCCAATGGGTGGTCCTATTTAATGACCGACCATCCTTGAGTGGATACTCATGCAGTAGGACTGGCTTAAGAGACATTTAACCATATAGCAGCAGGTTAGAGCCATGAATTAAAAGTTGGGATAGTTTTACACGTCCTACATTCATGATCCAAGTACAGACCGCAATGTCTAAACTAGCAATAAAAGCCTCCTGTCCCAAACTTATCAGCCCCATAGGCATATAGGAAGCTGTTGCGTTCAGATCAGGAAACCCACAGCTAGTCCAGTCATCACTGCCTTTACCTGGACCATGATTATTGGACCTATGATGATGGCCTTATGATGAACCCTTACCCACATACTATATATCAGTCTGTTCAACTATACGAATGCAGATAAATATGAGCCTTTTGACTTGCTATATCGTAGATTGCGCATCCATGTGTTTTCAGTGGAGTGCAGTTCACCTTATGGTGACAGCTTATCTTCCCTGGCAACATAAAGGTGTTGAAACTTAACATACTAGACTCTTCTTTACCCTGATATCAACTGTTGGGGGAAAGTCGAGAGACCACCAAACACACAAAATTGACAACAGTTCCTGCCAAAAATGATAGGTTTGGCAGACGATTTCTAATGTGTATGGTGTGGGGATGTGACTCGCTCAGGTGCAGCGGGAGACAATCAGGAGACCGGTTCTTCCAAAGTTCATGAGGTTTATTTCTGTCATAAACCATAAAACAGCGTATCACCAAAAATAGCCTCTAGCTTAGGCAAACAAAACATAAACCTTCGTGGTTGCAGACTCCGACCGCGAGTCTCAGCACATGCTGGGAGGTGTAGTCCTCCCCACATACAGCTCCCTGTTTCAGGAGCAGGTCACATTATAAGGCTGTAGCCACACCCACGTTCCCAGCAGCTGACTGGTCACATGACTGTGACCTCACCACAGGTCCTTCAAACCAAAACAATAACAATATCTGGTATGCTTTACTTATGCCTTACATTATGGAGATAAGCCATTTATGAGACACATATCTCCCATCAATTACACGACCCTTAGCCCTGCCACATACCTTCCCCCTCTGCCTAAAGCCATGGGGCTTGGCACTTTCACCTACCAGGCAAGGGATTCTGGAGAGGGCATCGGCATTCCCATGTAGCTTCCCGGCCCTATGCTCTACCTGGAAGCTGAAGTCTTGTAGGGCTAAGAACCAGCGGGTGACCCTAGCATTCTTGCCCTTGGTTTCCCTCATCCACCTGAGTGGGGCATGGTCGGATATTAACCTAAACTTCCGTCCCACCAGGTAGTACCGTAATGTGTCCACTGCCCATTTTATGGCCAAACACTCCTCTACAACTGAGTAATTTCTCTCACAAGAAGTCAACTTCCTACTCAAGTAGAGAACAGGATGCTCCTCCCCACGTATCTCTTGGGAAAGGACAGCTCCTACCCCGACATCTGAGGCATCTGTCTGGAGGACAAATTCATGTTTAAAGTCTGGGGCCACCAAAACGGGCTGCTTACAAAGAGCTCCCTTCATTTCTTGGAAGGCTGACTCTGCTTCTTCGGACCAGCTGACCATCACTGACTTTGTCCCTTTAAGCAGATCAGTTAGAGGTGCAGCCATTGTGGCGAAGTTTGGGATAAACCTCCTGTAATATCCCACAATCCCCAGGAAGGCTTTAACTTGCTTCTTTGACAGAGGTCTCGGCCATGTTTGAATTGCCTCCACTTTATTGATTTGGGGTTTGATCTCGCCACGCCCCACTACATATCCGAGGTACTTGGCTTCTTCTCTCCCCAAGGCACACTTCTTCGGGTTTATTGTAAACCCCGCCTCTCTTAGAGCGTCAAACACTGCTTGGACCTTTTCCAGGTGAGTCTCCCAGTCCGGGGTAAAGATGACGATATCATCCAGGTATGCGGCAGCGTATAGCTTATGAGGTGCAAGGATTCTATCCATCGCCCTCTGGAAGGTTGCTGGAGCTCCCTGTAGGCCAAACGGCATCCGGACATACTGGAAGCACCCGTCTGGTGTGGAGAATGCCATCTTCTCCTTGGCTTCCTGTGCCATGGGGATCTGCCAATATCCCTTGGTCAGATCCAAAGTGGTTATGTACCTGGCAGGTCCAAGTCTCTCGATGAGCTCATCAACGCGTGGCATGGGATAAGCGTCGAACTTGGAGACCTCATTCAGCTTCCGGTAATCGTTGCAGAACCTCCATTCATCATCAGGTTTTGGGACCAGGACAATCGGGCTCGACCAGCCGCTCTTGGATTCCTCAATGACCCCGAGCTTCAACATACGCTGCACCTCCTTGGAGATTACCTCTCGCCGGGCCTCAGGAATACGATATGGTTTCATGTTCACCCGCACATGTGGCTCGGTCAGAATTTCGTGCTCCACCACCTTCGTGCACCCCGGCAACTCTGAGAACAGGTCGCGGTTTTTCTGGAGTAACTCCCGGCACTGCTGCTTCTGGGCCTTCGATAGAGTCTCCGCTATGGTAACGGCTCCAACCTCCCCTTCTAGGTTGCCCAGCAAGCACGGAGTTACCGCTGGCTCTCTATCTTGCCACGGCTTGATAAGGTTAACATGGTAAACCTGGTATGGCTTCAGTCTTCCGGGTTGGTGGATCTTGTAGTTTACGCCTCCCAGTTTCTCCACCACCTCATATGGCCCTTGCCACTTGGCCAAGAACTTACTTTCCACCGTCGGGATTAGCACGAGAACTCGGTCTCCCGGATTGAACTGCCTCACTCTGGCTGACCGGTTGTAGACCCTGGCCTGAGCCTCTTGTGCCTGGTGGAGATGTTCTTTAACAATGGGCATCACCTTCGCAACCCTCTGCTGCATCAGTGCCACATGCTCAATGACGCTTCTGTGGGGCGTGACTTCGGCTTCCCAGGTATCCTTGGCTATATCTAGGAGACCTCGCGGATGCCGGCCGTACAGAAGCTCGAAGGGGGAGAACCCCGTGGAGGCCTGGGGAACTTCACGGATAGAAAACAGTAAATACGGTAAGAGACAATCCCAGTCTCTACCATCTTCCTCTATGACTTTTCTCAGCATGCTCTTCAGGGTCTTGTTAAACCTCTCAACAAGGCCATCTGACTGTGGATGGTACACTGAAGTCCTCAGCTGGGAAATTTGCAAGACTCTGCACAATTCTCTCATCACCTTGCTCATAAAAGGTGTCCCCTGGTCGGTCAGGATCTCCTTCGGCAAACCCGTCCGGGAAAACACATGGACCAGCTCACGGGCTATACTCTTCGCAGAGGAGTTTCTCAGGGGAATGGCCTCAGGATAGCGTGTGGCATAGTCCAGGATGACTAATATATACTGATGGCCCCGAGCTGATTTAACTAAGGGACCGACCAAGTCCATGGCAATTCTCTCAAATGGCACCTCAATAATGGGCAGTGGCACAAGAGGGTTCCGAAAATGAGATGTGGGGGCAGTTAACTGACGTGTCGGGCAGGACCTGCAATAGTTTACTATTTCCCGGTGACACCCAGGCCAATAGAACCTCTGTACAATCCGTTCCTGGGTTTTTTCCACCCCCAGGTGTCCCCCCAAGATGTGTGAATGGGCCATGTCCAACACTTTTCGTCTATAGGGGCCTGGTACTATTAACTGCTCTGCCACCTCCTCCCTTATTTTCGTGACCCGGTACAACAATTCCCCACTCAACATAAAATGGGGAAACCTTGTGTCTGCTCCCGGCTCTTGTGCAACCCCATTAATGACGGTGACATTGTTAAAGGCTTCCCTTAGTGTGGGGTCCCTATGTTGGGCAGTCCCAAAATTCTCCCCGGCCACCCCTAACTCCGGGATGTCAGGTACAAGGGACCCTTCCTCTTCATCCCCAACAAGGACACATAAAGGGAACTCGTCTGCCTCTGGTGGTGGCGATACCTCAGTGGGGTGGATTGGTTCCCTGCTCTTGCTAGCACACTCAGAACCCATCCCCCACAGATCCCAAAACAGACAGAAATCCCGGCCAATAATTATGGGATGCAACAAGTCTCGAACAACGCCAACTTCATGCGACTCGGTGCCATGCGCCGTTTCAATCTTCACCCTAGCCATAGGGTAGTCCTTTGCATCGCCATGTATGCACCGAACACCAATCTTTTTACCCGGGAGTATGTTTAGAGGAAAACTGGCCCTCACAAGGGTCACCAAGCTCCCGGAGTCCAGAAGCGCCATTACTGCTCGACCGTTCACCTTCACGGGACACGCTTGTGGCCCCTTGTTAGGTAGCGAGTTCACACTGCAAGCTGGATATGCGTAGTATGAACTACGGCGTCCCATGCTGCAGTCCATCTGCTCGGTGGTCTGGGGACAACGGGCCGCTATATGTCCTGGCCCATGACACTTCCAGCAAATAACACCCGAGGGGACCTTGGGCACCGCCTCCCCCGCCCCTTTTGACCTTGGACGCACCACCCCTTTTTGTGACTCCGCCCCCTGCTGGGACCCCCAATATGGAATGGGCTGCTTCCCCAAGGAACCTTCCATCCCCTGGTATCTCTCGACCAGCCCAACCAGTTCATCAGCATTTTGGGGATCACCCTGGGCAACCCAAGTCTGTAGAGGTCTCGGCAGAGAATGCACAAACCGATCCATCACAACTCGCTCTACCATCTGTGCAGGGGAAGCCGACTCTGGCTGCAGCCATTTCTGGACCAGGTGCAACAGGTCAAACATTTGGGAGCGCGGGGGTTTGTCCCGGTGATAGGCCCAGCGATGAACTCGCTGTGCCCTGGTAGTCATTGTTACCCCCAAGCGTGCGAGAATTTCCGCTTTTAATTTGGGATACTCTCTGGCATCTTGTACCGTCAGGCCAAAGTACGCCTTCTGGGGCTCCCCCGTTAGGTAAGGGGCCAGTACCTCCGCCCACCGCTCTGGCTGAAGTTTTTCCCTCTCAGCCACCCTCTCAAACACCGTCAGGAAGGCCTCCACATCATCCTCAGGGGTCATTTTTTGTAATGCGCGTCTTACCGCCTTCTCGACGTCGGTGGCATCAGCCCGACCTGGGGTTGGGGCGCTCGTCCTGCCCTCCTGGATGGCGGTTGCCAGAAGCTGCATCTGCTGCCGTTGTTCCTGCTGGCTCTGCTGGAACTGCTGCCGCTGCTCCTGCTGGCTTTGCTGGATCTGCTGTAACAACAGCTTGTTGGTTTCCTGCTGCAGTGCCTGGGACTGGACCAGGTGTTTCATGAGGTCTTCCATGATTCCAGGCAATGCTTGTTGCCCCGCTGCAAACTTCACCCAGGACATGCAGCAACTGTCTCAAGTCTCTGCTGGGACCGCTGCCCGCACGTGTACCACCAATTGTCTGGATGTGACTCGCTCAGGTGCAGCGGGAGACAATCAGGAGACCGGTTCTTCCAAAGTTCATGAGGTTTATTTCTGTCATAAACCATAAAACAGCGTATCACCAAAAATAGCCTCTAGCTTAGGCAAACAAAACATAAACCTTCGTGGTTGCAGACTCAGACCGCGAGTCTCAGCACATGCTGGGAGGTGTAGTCCTCCCCACATACAGCTCCCTGGTTCAGGAGCAGGTCACATTATAAGGCTGTAGCCACACCCACGTTCCCAGCAGCTGACTGGTCACATGACTGTGACCTCACCACAGGTCCTTCAAACCAAAACAATAACAATATCTGGTATGCTTTACTTATGCCTTACATTATAGAGACAAGCCATTTATGAGGCACATATCTCCCATCAATTACACGACCCTTAGCCCTGCCACAATGGGTACTAATGTTTGTTTTCATGAAAGCAAGTAGTAATAAGTTACCAGACTCCTAATAGGAGTAATTGTCTGGAAAAGCAGTAAACTCTAGATTTTCCATCTGAAGTTGAATTCTCATGGGAGTCTAGCCTTCCCTCATCGTTATCTAGCTCAATCTACATTGCTAACACCAGATTAGATACAGACAGATGCCCATTTTACTTGACTAACATCTTTAATAGAATTCACACTATCCATTCTTTTGACATGAATACAACTGAGTTTATCACTGTAATCAAGCTTGGCAGTGGTTAAATATGAACAGCATTCTGGTGGGAAATATGCCACGATAGCATGAGATCCCCGAATCACTATGATGTCATTTCCTCTTTTATTGCTACAAGTCTCCAGTGATGGTGGCTGTGCTGAATTATTAGCTTGTGAAGGGCAAGATAAAGCATTTCCATGTATTGAATTTGATCACGCTTTGTGGTTTGGGTCAGATGAAATATTAAAGGCTGTTTGTGATCTCACTAAAGGGCCAAGCTGGCTAACGTTCACACGCACAATACAGATAAGAAAAGAAGCTAGGTAGACATCATTTTCAAAATACCGGTGATTTTTTTTCTACATGTTCTTAACATTTATTGCATCTAGGGGAACATGAAGGAAGATATTAACACAGTATTCTGATTGTAGCTTGGACCACCTGCCCTGAGTGGAGCTTGCAAGGCGCTTAATACTAAAATGAAACAGCTTGCTGTTCTGTCCGCACAGGTCTATACAATCAGATGCAGTGCAAGTTATAGGAAATAATTGTATTTTAAGCATTATTTGCAGATAATCCCTCTGATATTGTATTAATACAAAAGCTTTACCGTCCCATAGAGTTTTTGTCGCTCCTGTTAATTAAAGTTATTGCATGAATGGGGACTTACCACCGTGATCTTTCATCTTCACTGTCAGTGATCTAGTTGTGGTTGGCATTGCTTGCCTATCTGATTCTACAAACTGCTAATACATCAATTGGCAAAATGGGAAGACTTTTTATTTATTTTTTTTTTAATCTCTGATAAACTTTTATTGGCTACGAAGCCTGTTATTAAAGACTATTAATGCTAGATAATCGCCCCAGTCTATAAAATCCCCCCTCGTTTTGTCAAATAATTGAGTACAATTCAATGAAGACAGCTTTACTGGAATTTCTAAGTTATCAAGATGAAAATCTAACCAAGGTATTTAAAAATGACTTAAAGTTGGACTGACTGCAAGTTTTATAACTTTAGAACTAACCATGGATTTTAAAGCACAGTTGTCCTAATCTAATGGGGCTGAAAGCAGTATGTTCCAGACTATGTTAGGTACCCATGTTTTCTCCGAAAATAAGACAGGGTGTTAAACTATCTTTTGCTCCTAAAGGTGCTGTAAATTAGGGCTTATTTTCAGGGGATGTCCTTTTTTCTTCCATGGACAACAATCCAGAGTACTCTTCTTGTAATTAACCTTTTGTGATATTTGATTTAAGTAATAAAGATATACTTATATCATTTATTCATGGTTATACATAATTTGTGACTAGGTCATTTTCTATACTCACGTATTTGATTTATAGCCACATTCAGAGTTATGTAAAAAGTTCCCAGGGTGTCATTATTGATACTACCATATGCATTACCTATACTGTATTTACATGATACTTCTATACCATATATAGAAAGACTTCTTGTCTCCCTAAAGCATATCTTAAGCTGGCTTATTTTTTGTTATGGTCAATGTAAAAAAGAAAACAGAAATATGGCAGGACAGATACAATAAACCCTTCATCAAGGAAAACAGACATCCCTAAAAGAAAGCAGAAACCTCCAAAAGAATAACACTCACCAGGCCCCCTTATACCCAAAACAATTAATGTTGGCAAATGCTGATGATGGGTATAAGGGTTGGGCTGTCATACACAGATCAGGTAGTACTGCTGGCATCACATCACTCCGCTCACAAGTCCGATTGTTGTGGCTGCTTCTGGTCACCGGGGGTAGCCAGCCACTACACTTGGCTTCACTGGAACTCAAGTAACATGACATGGCTCTCACACTGATCGGTGCTACTGTCATGTTACTTGAGTTCCAGTGAAGCCAAGTGTAGTGGCTGGCTACCCCCGGTGACCAGAAGCAGTCACAACAATCCGACTTGTGAGCGGAGTGATGTGATGCCAGCAGTACTACCTGATCTGTTTATGACAGCCCAACCCTTATTATGGTATTGTGGGGTGTCTGCTTTCCTTGATGAAGGATCATGCTGTATTCTATTCACTTTTTTACATATGGTTATATACTGGTATCTGCCTGGACACTTTTTTTTTTAATGTACTGAGACTAGGGCTTATTTTTGGAGTAAGGCTTATATTTCAAGCATACTCCAGAAATCCTGAAAAATCATTGGTCTTATTTTCATGGTAGGTCTTATTTTCAGGGAGATGCGGTATGCCTGATTGGCTTAATATTAGAAATGTGTATATATGTGCATGTTTGTCTGATTTTTTTTTTTAGCTGTTTACGTATGAAAATTCAGCAAAACGGTGGCTAGCCGACTAGTAGAGGGCAGCAAAAAGAGGTGAAAAAAAATACTCACCACGTTGCTCACATGTCCCATCACAGCCCCAGACTAATCCTCAGCCCATGTCTTTCAGCACAACACACACAGTGCCATTCAGCTCTACTGAGATCTTCTTTGGGCCCATGGTTCCAACACTGTATAGCCCTTTGACATCATGACGTGCCCCATGAAATCATGACTTTTGTTTACCAAAGAGCTGACTAGTCTGACAGAGACAAACTCGGAGATGAAAGCCTTGTTGCCGAGTCAAAATTCCAGAAGAAGAGGACTTCTTGTCGGATGCTGGAAGGAGTCGTAGGAAGGACCAGAAAAGGGGCTGCATTGATGAGACAAGTGATCAGTGGTTTACCTTTTTCATCCTACTTTATTATGTTCCAGGGTCTAAAGAGTTCCCATCGCGTAACAAGGAATATTAGGTTCACAACAAATAATTTTGATGCAAATTGAAGTTTCTGGTCAAATTTGCGTGAACTGCTGAATATGAATGTCAGCAGATTTGCTCAACAGGAAAAACCTAAATAAACACATTCTTATATATCCATACATATGCATTGCATATATTTATACTATAACTACATATAAATGTATATACACTGCTCAAAAAATGCAGGGAACACTAAAATATCACATCCTAGATATCACTGAATGAAATATTCCAGTTGCAAATCTTTATTCGTTACATAGTGAAATGAATTGAGAACAATAAAACACAAAAATGATCAATGTAAATCAAAATTGATATCTCATGGAGGTCTGAATTTGGAATGATACTCAAAATCAAAGTGGAAAATCAAATTACAGGCTGTTCCAACTTCAGTGGAAATGCCTCAAGACAAGGAAATGATGCTCAGTGGTTTGTGTGGTCTCCATGTGCCTGTAAGACCTTTCTACAATGCCTTGGGCATGCTTCTGATGAAGCAGTGGATCTCCTCTCGGACCTGGAATAAAGCATCAGTCTACTCCTGGACAGTCTGTAGTGCAACATGACGTTGGTGGATAGAATGAGACATTATATCCCAGATGTGCTCGATTTGGATTCAGGTCTGGGGAACGGGCAGGCCAGTCAATAGCATTAATCCCTTCATCATGCAGGAGCTGCTGACACAGTTCAGCCACATGAGACCTAGCATTGTCACACATCAAAAGGAACACAGGGCTCACTGCATCTGCATACAGTTTTACAATTGGGATTGTGGATATCCTCCTGGTACCTAATGGCAGTCAGGGTATCTCTGGGTAGCCATGCTTCCCTCCAAAGAAATTCCTCCCCACACCATTTCTGACCCACTGCCAAACTGGTCATGCTGGAGGATGTGGCAGGCAGCAGAACATTCTCCACGGCGTCTCCAGACTGTCACATGTGCTCAGTGTGAATATGCCATTCTTGCAGTTCTATGGCAAATGCCAATCGTCCTGCACAGCATGGAGTCTGTTTCTGAAAGTTTGAGCAGACACATGAATGTTAATGGTCTGCAGGAGGTAATTTTGCTGGATTCTGGCTGCACAAGGAGGAAGTAGTGGTCCTGCTGCTGGGTTGTTATGACCCCCTTCAAATCTCCTAGTGTACTGGCCTGTCTCCTGGTATCTGCTCCATGCACTGGACACTGTGCTGACAGACACAGCTACCCTTCTTGCAACAGGTCACATTGATGTGCCATCCTGGATGAGCTGCACTACCAGAGCAACTTCTGTGGGTTGTAGACACCGCCTCATGCTAGTGTACAGTACCTTTATGGGTGAGAGCAATGACAAAATGCAAAAGTGACCAAAACAACCAAAAAGGATGAGAATAGAGAAATGGTCTGTGGTCACCCCCTGCGGAACCTCTC